>NC_047586.1:13200000-14400000 GCF_011004845.1 Esox lucius
CTCTGAACCAGAGTTGAGACCGAGCCGTCACACTATATGGGCTTCCAAATGACGCTAGAGCCACGGTTTCCTCCAGCTGCGTTAATACAGAGCTTCAGGCTGTATCACGTGTTGGGGGTGCTTACGTTTTGGGACATTTTACACCGTTTTTATCTCTAATCTTGTTCTTCCAACATTGTCTTTTCAGGATATTTTGGACGAGATGAGGAAGGAGTTGTCGAAGCTGAAAGAGGAACTAATTGATGGTAACTAATCGATAAACCTGAGCCACATACTGCGGTGTGATAGGTGACAAGTGTGTGAGATAGGTGGCCGAAGTAGATGACGAACTTCGATTCTGTAGAGTTCTACTGTACCATTGTGATCAGAGAATTAGAATCACACCATTCATGCCACTTCTAGGGTTATATGACACCAAAAACAGCATATAACCCAATATAACTGACATGTCTGTCTGTCCACAGCCATCAGAGAGGAGCTGGGCAAGTCAAACACGGCATAGAAGGATCTCACGTCCCTGTTCATTACTGGGCATCTGCGATAGGTCTACTTCCAATAGGACAATATTATAAAGAAACAAAAATGGAAAACAAAAAAAAAAAGTTTAAAAAGGTGGCGATGATAACAGTAACCATATTAATAGAGAAGACAGTTTGTGGCCGGAGCAGCATCAGACACAGCTGGGGGACGAGGGAGAGCAGGGGGCGTGTAGCATGGACGCACTGCTGACGTTCATCTTGTGAAGCCTGGCCGTTCCCGCTTTTTTCCCTTTGCCTCAATGGGTGGGCAGGACAGTCTTAAGAGAAGTGACTGTCATTATGCAAAGATTTCTCACTCAGTAACACAAGAAAACAAGGAAAATCAGCAAATAACAAAAAAAAAACAACATCCAACAGATAACTGTATTAAAGTCTGACAAATCAAATAGACAGCATTCGCACTAAGAATTGGGATTCTTATAAGAAAAGGGCACATTTAGTGGGTGAATGTGAAGTTTGGAGGCAGAAGGGGAGGGAAAGGGTAGTAGGACTCAGTTTCCCATAGGGCCATTGGAGGGAACGTTGGGATGTTAATGAGGGACTGATGGACTTGGTATTGTCTTTGTCTACTGCTGCAGGACTGTAAAGCTTGTCTTCCTCAAATACTATTTTAACCTGAATATGTACAAAAGAAAAAAGTATCTACAAGTCTATCGATCATTTCTGTTTTAATGTAAACCAAGGCCATATCAAGTAGCTTAATTCAATCTTTACCAGACGGTCTGTCTCTTAGTCTTTTGGCTTAATATCTGAATATCATTATCTTTTTTCTATAGAAATGATTGCTCTAAAGAGCTGCTGTACTGCATTTCTGACCACTGTTTCTGTGTTGCAATCTGATGAGACAGTCATTAAAGGTACATGCCTTTCTACAGTCAATCATTGTAGCTCTTTACCAAACAACCTCTGTCAATTAGTGATGGTTAATGCTAAAATCACTATTACCAGATCTGTAGAAAGAGCTATTTGAAATCTTTGTACTGTTACTATGATCTGAACTTTTTTTTTTTTCTTCTCCCTCTCATTTTGACAGATTTATTTGGTGCATGTAAGGTTTTGTATGGTGAGGGTCATGCAGCTGCCACGAAATTGAATTGTCTGTCAGTTTATAAGCAATAAGTGTAGCACCTGGGTTGAATTTGCCCCACATTTTTTCCTCTTTAAGTTTCTTGTCCTTAACACCATTCTGAACCCCTGTTGAGGACGTGAGTGTGCGACGGTGATCCGCTCCCACCTCCTGTCCACTACTGTATGTCCACCTCAGAGAGATTGTTTCTGAACAGACGGCTGGAGAGAAGATAAGGATTGACACACCCTCTCTGTTTATAGCCATAATGTGATCCATTTACATAGGTACGCCATTCATTTTTCACTTCAAAGTACTTTTTGCGATTCGAGCCGGCTATATCTTTTTGTTATCGATATCGCAGCTGAATTGTATTCCTTTTTTGAATTTTAAAAGAAAAGTAGTAATGAAAAACAACACGAGGGACACCCCCAGAAATGAGTATGGCGTTATCTGGACATGCTTGTGCCATTTGGTGTTTCTCTTGTGCTTAATGATTCTTTGTTGCATTTTGTTTGCCTTTATTCCTTCCCCCATAATATGAAGGTTTATGTTTCCTTTTTCAAAAATATTTTCTGTGTACAGTGCTTGCTTTCCTAAAAATCTCGATGTACAATCAACTGAGAGAAACCAAGTCAACCTGATACTGGTGTCTGGTCTAAAAGTTCTTGCTTTTATTCTCTTGACTTTCTGGTAAGAGGATTGTCTTTGATCAGGGTCCGGTCATGGCCACAGCTGAAGAGGTGGGGGTGACTGAGCAATCTTCACGACACTCCACCTGTGTGTTTTTGGCTTAAAACAAATCATTTGTCATTCTCTCTGAATCAAAGCATTGAAAGGTTTGTACAGAAGAGTGTTTACAGCATCAATTGCACTTTATAAACCCATATAAATTCATGATACTATGATTACCCTGCTTACATGATGCAGCCATCGCCAATAGTGTGGCTATCTCACCAAAGGTTTCAGATATGAATTTCTTCTACACGCGTCACACTCTTGAGTCGCCTTGTGTTTTATGGTTGTCGAGAGAGATCTCCATACCAAGTCCTTTGAATTAAGAAGTTAAACATTCTGATCAAAGATCATTCATATCTACTGTACATGCATAATTCTGTTTGTGAACTTCATGGTTTGTGCCTTGTTTTGAAATTGCATTCAATGTCAAAAAGACTACGAACAATTGTAGGAACTGTCAATCTGTCATTTTACAAACATTTTGCAACCAGGTATAATTATTTGAAGGGAGAATGAAGTTATAGTGGATGTTTCGAAGTATGTTTTCCCCCTATGCCATTTGTAAGTTGAAGAGCAGTTTGTTCCAACATTGAGGTTCTTGGGGCTTGAGAATTTATATATCCTCCAGTGAAATCTGTTTCATGTTGACATCAAATGGTTGATTATGTCCCCAAACACAGCTTTTGCTATCTACTGAGGGAACTGAAGCTAGTGGACATTAATGTTATGCAGGAGGAATTTAACTGAATGTCTCTGAAATTCATTTATCAGTTTCCTTTTTATTATTTTATAATTCACATTGTACCATACTGTTCTCATGTTAACTAGAATTTTCTTACTTGCTAACATTGTTTTGTTTGAGCGAATGAAATAAAAAATTGCAATACATGATTAAAACCAAACTGTTTTTGTTGTAGAGTGTTCAGTTTTCATTGTTTCATTAACTAATTCCTAAAAATATATCTGGATCATTTTCTTCTGCTGTAAATGTCACCAACTCTTTTCCTTGAGCATCAATCTCCAAATACTGCCATTACACAAAGTATTTACTTTTTTAAATGTTTATTTTTTTAAGGTGACACATGCACATATAAAATAAAAGTATACAAAATATTTCAAGTACATTTTTATTCAATTATTTTTGGACATACATACAATGGCAGTAAATGAAGAGTACCCAACATATCACATTTTTTGCAGAGCTGTCTAAAGGATAGAACAATGGCTTGTGTCTAAAGGAAAGTTACAGGGGAGTTCTAAAATTATAGACAATGAGACCGATCAGAATGACCAAACGTGGATTTGTGTTTCTCTGACATTTCTCAGTCTTTCAATTGAACTTGTTCATATCTGTGAGACTGCACCAAAGAGTGAGATCACCTCAGGAGTGTCAAGTGCGTGCGTGTGTCCGTGCGAGCAGTTTGCAAAACTTCCTGGAGGAGGGGCTGATAGGTCGGCATAGTTATGCAGTTCATTTGAGGTTTTGGTGTAGCAGCCAGAGTAGAGGTTTCTGCTGTGGCGGAAACTACTGTAAAACAGGAAGATTAAATAAGCGGCTGCATGGCTTTATGACCTCAGAGAGCGGGCTGAGAAAACACTTAACTGGGTGTTTTATATAAATCATAATCCTTCTCTTGTCATGAAATTACAAGCTTTGAGAACTGTTTCATGGTAGTCAGTCTACATAACTAATTTTTATATATTCCTTGCAATCTCTCTGATTCATTGAATGTGGTTCTGCACAAATGCAATTGAAAGTAACACCCTACAGTGAAATCAAAATTACACAATGTAACTTGAGGTAAATCTATTTTATAGTGGGGATCGCGTAGCATTACCAGTTGGTATGTAGGCTTAATGCAAAAAGTAACTCCTTCCCAACCGCGCTTGGTCTTATCCGTGCTTAAAAAATCCCTTGGAAACGGGCGTTGATAGCCTTGCGGGTAGTTGAGAGCGGTTTGGGGGTGATCGCACCCATTGTTAAAAGCGGACATGTGTAGGCTATACGTTTTGAATACTGCACAGAAAGAGTACCACACTGGTTGTTGGTATTTTCGTTTCCTGCACAGTACAAACTAGGGTTTTATTAGATGAATTTGTTGGAGTCTAGAATGTATGAGCACTTTCGAAAGTAAAAATACGATCTGTGCAATCAAAGGTTTTTCAAAAAAGAAAACATTCCTATTAGAAATGAATTGCATTGTAACTAATACAATTTATTTTCATATTTTAAAGTAGATAATATCTCATTTGTAAAGCACATTTCCTACTCAATATGCATAAAACTATTATTTTTAAGAAATCATTATCACAACACATCAAACCATTGCCTAATATAACATTGTGACTTTAAGCAAGTTAATAAAACAAGGTAGCTTGACTAACTATATTATATCTGCCTTCTTGACATGTAGCCTAGGTGTAAATATTAAATGTATTCTTGAACATAGAAATAGTGTTCCATACAAATATTACTGTTTCATATATTTGGTTCCCCATAACAATAAGGACATGTGACTCATGCAACAAGCTGTGGTTGGCATGACCATACTGATTAATAGTTTACATGTAAGTTCAAACGTAAAATAAAATTTTAAGACCGAATAGTTTTATACCAAGTTTGTCTTGACTTAAAAAAAAAAAAAAAGTTTTGAATGCTCCAATCAAATGTAAAAGAAATATGTATTTGTCAGTATGTTATTTTCCATGCATCAGTAATGCTACAGTAATGAAGAAATCTTAAATGTCGAAATAATAATTGTAAGAATACTGATCATCCACGAACGTTCTCCTCCATTTTGTCTGACGTTTGGAGAACTCCCACACGGTAAACACAGTAAGCGGTAGAAGGACCTGATGTTTTCAACCAATCCGCAAGTATTTTTAAATGCTCGGTCGACCAACCAGACATTTTCATATTTTTCAAAGGACGGCTTTGTAGCCAATGAACGGTCTTCGCGCCATCGTAGACACTGGTAGGCTTCGCCGATAGAGGGAGGGAGAACGCGTATTACCATCGTTTAAAAATAAATAACTATATTATTGTTTCACGTTTTTAAAGGGATAGGTAACGTGACGTATATTAGTTGTTTATTTGGAGTTGTAACAACATAGTAAAGGTAAGACTGCATATTAACAACGTAATGTGTGTTAAGTTTGTCAGTTTCTGTCTTTGTTGAGAACTTGGTCGCTGGCTGGCTAGTTAGCCAAGTAACGAACGATAGCTAGCTACTGTAGCTATTTTTGTCAATGCGTTTTTGGGCTTGTATGGGGTCAGCTATTTCGCTACTGAACTAGCTAAATACACGTAACTAGCAACTTGTTGTTTTTGTAGATTTAGTTAACTGACTTACACTAAAGTTACTAGCTAGGTGTGTCTCTGCAAAGCTATTTCGCACATGTTCGTCGATGCAACGTTTACCGTTCGTGGATATTATAATGTCCTAAAACAAAGCTAGCAACGCAAACGTTACCTTGTAAACCGTATAATATGACTAACGTTACGGTATAGAATTGGAACATCCACAATAGTCATGTAAGTTAGCCTGCCAAGACCAGCTTACATTTCTAGTGAAGTTTTGAATGCATGACGTTTTCCCTCCGCCCCGCTGTCACAAGAAGCTATTGTCATTAAAGGAGAAGGTACATTCTAAGTTTACCAGTAATTGTTAATGATAAATGTAGTTGAATTTGTAATGTTAACATAGTTAGCTACTTTTTAAATATTGATTGATATTTTGTTCATTCAGCTAGCTAATGTTGTCTTACCGATACCATAACGCTGCAGCCTATATTAGCCAAGTACGAGTTCAGACTGGTCTTCCAAATTGTCCTTTTTCTTTTTATCTAGCCAGCTTGGATTGTCATTTAACTATATGACGTTACAGTGCCTAGATCAGACCAAAAGGTATCTTACAGCTTTCTGCATTTCTGTTGGGCTCGAAATTAATTTCCACTGGCAAAGTTTAGATTTCTGTACACATTAATTGGCTTATTTTGCCTTCCGGGCAACATCATCATTCAACCACATCAAGCAAACTAGCTTGAAATTGACAGCTAGTGTAGTGACTGAACTTCAACAGTGAACTCCTAACGGAGGTTATCAAGACTCCGCCCATATCATACCTCGCAACTTTTCATCTTCCATGGAGTGCAGTGCTCAACTCAGTCTGCTATACCTTTTAACCATTCAGCTGGGACTTCCGAAAAGCAGAACAACAGAGAGGCCTTGATGTGTCAGTGTGTCATTCATTCATTCATGGGGATGTGCTTTACTAGATTAGTGACGACAATTATTAGTCGAGTCTTTGTACTATTTGTAGTCAGTGGGCTATTGGGAAAAGTATACATTACATTTTCATACATTTAATCAGGTGTGATGTTCTTTTTTTTTTTAAGGTTTATTAGATAAAAAGACCATTGTGGATTTGTTTGTTTGTGGTCAATACAAGAACAGAAATGTAGGAAAAATGACAGGCATTTGATGTCTGTTTCTCTATTTACATAAGAACTATATTTCTTTTAGTAATCTGTTTTCATAGTGTATTTTACAATAGTCAATTTGTGGCCAAAAGAAAGGTTGTATCAACATACTTTCAATTATTTTAAATGTGACATGGTGATTTATTGTTATTTTAACAACAAGGTACTTCCACTGCCCATTAAAAAGCTGTTTCTGTTGTTACGTGAAATTGATTTTCTTTTTGTACAAAGGCTATTGACAAGAGTGACAAAGGGGGGCGAAAGTGGCAAGTTTAAAACTACAGCGTAAAACCTAGTAGGGACAGGCATGTCAGCACTTCTGTGAGCTCTGCAGCCCCCTCCATAACGCTGACCTCACAGCTCCATTGTGTCAAGCCTTCCGCACGTCTGTGCCCTTTACATTTTCTTAATGCACACTATACAGTACATTTCTCCTCTAGCTTACTCTGCCCACACCAAAGTCAAGTAGGGTGATGTTACATGCTTGGGCAAGCTAATGTTCTAAAGGCTTGTTGTACCTCATCCTGTGCAGTGTTAATATGGACTCATTTGGTTTCAGAGTTTATCTAATTGGATCAGCATATTCACATTTGTCATTTGTTGAAATTTGTCAGTCTAAACTGAAAGAGAAAATGGAAACGGCAGGTCTTTACTCTTAAGGGAGTTGTTTCATTTTCAGTCACGTTCTCTCACTCTCTCTCCCCCTCTCTATCAGGTAGATGAGAATGCAGAGTGTCAAGTTTCAGAGTGGAGACACAGTGATGGGCCGCTGGCCCGGCAGCAGCTTGTTCTATGAGGTCAAGGTGCTGAGTTATGATCCCAAGAGTCAGTTCTACACTGTGATCTACAAGGATGGCACCGAACTGGAGCTCAGAGAGACCGACATCAAGGTAGGAGCTCATCTCACCCAGATCCGTATCAGTGCCACAGTATGTGCCTTCTCAGTTTGCGTTAGTATACAGTGAGAAGGGCCATTTTGAGTGTGTAATGGTATTCTAGTGTGTCCTGAAATATTATGGTTATTATATTATATTAAGTTGATTTCTTATTTGATGTTAACTTTTTAAAGTGCAGTTGTCTGAATCAGTGTTTTGTTGCCAGGCATGTTTCACAACAATTGAGGAATTTGTTCTGGCCGTTGGTGCAACAGTATACAAAAGGAATAAGGGAAATAAAACATAACAGTGGACTGAGCATAAAAATTGTAGCCTGTTCATTATTAAATTACAATAAAATAACGATAGTATAGCCTATGTAAGGTGCAATAATTTGTGTCTGTATGGGGAGGGGTAATATATTTAAAAAGCTATGTATCAACATGTTTTTAACCACCTTAAATGCTTAAATGTTTGTTGTTCCAGAATATTGCTGGGTTCAAACCAAGCCGTCGATCTCGTTCTCGCTCACGCTCACCTTCACGGCGGCGTAGTCGCTCCCGTTCTCCTGCCAGGACCACCAGGCGCTCTTCATCGCGCACTGCTAGCAGCACTGTTGTTACCGTGGAGACCCCCGCTGCACGCAAAGAGTCCAAACTGAAAGAAGTGCTGGAGGTCCGACTAAGCCCTGTGGTGAGGAACCTGCCGACACACTGCTGTGATTTACACTGGGTCCAGTTTGTACCTTCCACAACAAACCGTTCATCAAATGTCCTCACCCTGTTTAGAAGTGACTTCACTCTGTCTGATGCATCACCACCAACCACAGTACTGATGTTAGTATCATCTGTTTTGTAAGGCAGGATTGTTCAGGAAGGAGATTTGGAACCTTTTTATCCACTGAGTGTATTGGCTCCATGTGTTTGTGTATTCAGAGTGGTATGGTAAAATGTACAACCTCAGAAAGAGCACTATTTCTTAGACCAAGCATAAAAAAAAAACATTTTACTGTGAGTTACCACTATTGTCAAATTAATTTGTACCCCTCTGTCCAATTATTGGTTATTTTGTTCCTTTTTCTGCATGTTGATGTTTTTCCTTCTTTCACTCGGTTTGTTTACCACAGACAAAGCCGGTTGAGAACAATAGCAACAATAAGCATGAAAAGAAAGAGGAGAATAATGCTGCTAAAGTCAATGAGGTGAGGCTTAATATATGTACTTTGTTTTATTTGGTTCCTATTTAGCCATAATACTAAAGTGTTTTGGTGGGGGGACGCAAGTTCATCTATTGTCATAAGATTAGACTTTGAAAGTACACATGAAATGAGGGCAATAAGAATGTTCCTGGCTAGACGGCTTGTTTGCAAATGGTCTTTTAGATTTGGAATATCATGATGCCTGCATGTTGTGTGTCACCTGTGTGTTGTGAGGTCAATGGCGGAGTTAGTCTGTACAAAGCCCCCGCGGACTGAGCCACAAACATTTACGGGTCCCTAAGTGGCGTGTCAGTCAGTCAAATGCTGTTTAAACGCGCTGCGTCTTTTCTCTGCTCTATTCAGAAGTTCTGAGAATTTACCATTGCCGCTTATGAGCACTTCTTGTTTGTTAAACCAATACCAGTGGTCATGTATGTACATTTTTAACAGGGTTAAAACAAACAATGTCTTCACTTTGTCTTTGATAGTAGCTCTAATCATTTGCGTGGCAAATGGAATGGTCTTGCATGACATGGCTTTGCATCATTAGATTAGGACCTGTGTAGTAAAATGTTGCGTCAGTGTTACGGTTTTTATATTTAGCAGTAGTATGTTCCTGTGTTGTTGTCTTCGGAAACAGCAATGCCTGTAGGCTATACCGAATTGACAAACTCCATTGACCCCTGGTCTACTCTGCGATGACCTCCCCATGCCAGCTCAAGTCAATGTGGGTTAGTCGTGTGGTTTAACTAACCGTGTGTCCACCTCCAGAGTCCTGCACAGGTGGAGCCAGAGAAGAAAGTAGTGGAGAGCCGCTACAACCTGAGACGCAGGAAAGAAGACAGCGACTCCAAGTCCGCTGAGCAGACGGAGAAGGAGGCCGAGGTCAAGCCTGTGGCAGCCACAGCCCCTATCACCACTGAGCTAGAGTTTGGAGGGACGCTAGGTGAGAGTTCAAACAGAGAAATGGGCCTGCTGGCACTGTCCCATCTAGTCATGCGATGAATCAAGATTGACAGGAAGAAAGAACGGTGCCAGTGTGCTGTCTGTCCAGTATGATGAATGGCGCTAGGGTTCTAGTCTGGACGTTGTTTAATCGAATGCCTGTCTTGAGGGGTGATAACAGGGTGAAACTTCTTCCCCTGTGTTGGCAGGAGTGTTCTCCATGATGCTGCTCCTTCCTGCCACCGTGTTGGGTCTGGTGGTGATTTGCGGACAGGAGGATGCCAGCTTGATGAACTACCCTTCTTTGCCAGCACTGGACTCCCTGTGGGACACGCAGGTTTTTGGCGTTGTGGTCCTGTGGTTCCTCTTCCAGGGTGTGCTCTACCTGCTTCCTGTGGGAAAGGTAACATGATCTCCATCCCCCTCACTGCTTTGTAGGTATGCACAGAATGTAGAGTTTCTACCTCCCCTACTGAAGGTTTGCTTGCACTCTGGCTAACGCACACCTACCCCCTGATGATACACAATTCCCATCAGTCTGACCTGGACAGGGCACATGACCTGCACTCACATGTTGTCTGCTCGTTAGCTGGAGCAGAGGGCAGAACTGAGAGAAATCAGCAGGGCCAGGCTACATCCCAATCTGGAACACTACAGGAGGCCGTTTTCTCCTCTTCCTCTTGTTGACAGTGTGAAGCTTTCATTATTTATAAAGTGTTTTTTAACATGTTCACAAGCGTATACATTTTATCTACATTATCCCTCTCCAATGTGTTTTAGCTACCCATTTTAGCTGCGTTCTCCCTCTCACCAATGTGTCGTTCTCCCCAGGCTGTGGAGGGAATGGCCCTGAAGAATGGAGACAGGCTGAAGTACAGAATGAACTGTGAGCCACTGTTCTGTGTTTATTGAATAGCAGTTGTCTGGTGTGACCCTGATTCTGGGATCAGTGATCCCAGAATCGGCAGCTTAGACTGGTGCGCCGCACAGGGCTGGATGTGTAATATGTCCTTTACATGTTCTCTATAATCTAAAAAGTACAATCGCTGTAAACCTTAGTTAGCCATGAAGTGTTTGAGTGTGATGACAGGGGGAACAAATTGGCACATGCATGACACAGTACGCCATTTCTGGGGACTCCTTTTGGCTCAACCAGTGTCCCGAAATCCCAGATGCATCCTTAACGTTATAAAGTATTATCTTAGTGTATGGTTTTCACAAGACACCGCTGAGAACAGTCATTTTGGTGGGCATAATAGGGAAATGTGCAGTGTACGTTTGGAGTGACAGCCTCCTCTTCCACCACCAGCCCTCCATGCATTTGTGCTGACTGTGGCTTGCCTGGGGGCTTTAATGTACTGGGAGGTGGACCTGGGATACATCCACAGCCACTTCCTCCAGCTGGCTGTGTCCTCCCTACTCCTCTCGGTCTTACTCAGTGTCTACCTGTATGTGCGTGCTCGCTGGGCACGCGAAGATCAGCTTGCACCTGGAGGAAACTCTGGTGAGTAGGGTGGGTGTTTGTCTGTAGTTGTCAATGGAGACACTTGTCTGTGATTATTATGTGATGTCATACTCATGGTGTACGGTCTCATATACCATAGCTTGGCTGCATTGTGGAGTGCCTGAATACACCACTGAGCCTCAATATGTTGCAGATACACCTCAAGGTTATATTAGGTTAAGAGCAGGTTAACTAAACAAGGGCTATAGGTATATATAATTAGGAGTTTCTTTTTTCTTGGCACCAAATGATCCATATGTTGTTAAAGGTGTATCTGCTGTTCTTGGGTCAAGTAATCCATACTGATTTACTACATATTGGCAATATTAATAATTTGTTCTCATCAACTCAGGCGGTCTAATTTATGACTTCTTCATGGGACGGGAGCTCAACCCTCGGATCAAAGGCTTTGATCTCAAATACTTCTGTGAGCTACGCCCAGGATTGATTGGTTGGGTACGTTTGTCTGTAGGGTTTGTTCCAGTAGCTTTTAGCTGTATATTCTAGACATTTAGTTAGCAAAAATAACTGCTCAGTTTCTCACTGTGTACTCCATCTAGTGGTAAAATGTAAACTGGATTGAATGAATCTGATGATACAGTACTCTTCGGTGCTAGTGTGTCTATTTCTAATGTATGTGTCTGAATTGTTTATGTGAGTTGTCTCTGTTCAATGAGTGTTTAATCAGACCTGGGATGTGCCTGTTCTGTCCAGCTGGTTATCAATGCTGCCATGGCCCTGGAGGAGATGAAGCTCCACAACCTGGAGTATCCTTCACCAGCCATGATCCTGGTCAACTGTTTCCACCTGATCTATGTGCTGGATGCCTACTGGCATGAGGTGAGAAACCTGCATTTGCTTTGACATAATGTACATTTCCTTTATTTGATTGTTACAGTGCAATCTAATGGTTGTTTGGTTCTCCACAGGAGGGTGTCCTCAGTTACATGGATATAACCCATGATGGGTTTGGCTTCATGCTGGCATTTGGAGACTTGATGTGGGTCCCCTTCACCTTCAGCCTCCAGGCGTACTACCTGGTGCATCATCCTAGCCACCTCTCGCTCCCCTGGATTGTGGGCATCACCGCTCTCAATAGTAAGTCGCTACTGGGTACCTACTTGTATCAGCGTCGTTCGTTGTAGTCCTGGGATTTTCTTGTATGAATACCGGCTTCACATTTGTGTTACAGTCATAGGATATTGCGTCTTCCGAAAAGCTAACTCTCAGAAGAACGCCTTCAGGAGAAACCCTTCAGACCCCGCTTTGTCCCGTAAGTTCTGAATTTGCATTATTTCTAGCCCTTTATTCTAAACCATTTGCAGGCCCCGTGCCTTAAAGGGTTGGAGTTAGTCTGTTTTACATTGAAAGACTCGCCGTCACACTGTTTTCCAGATCTAAGGACCATCCCCACTGCTACAGGGAAGAGCCTCCTGGTGTCTGGTCTGTGGGGACTGGTCCGTCACCCCAACTATTTGGGGGACCTCATTATGGCTCTGGCATGGTCCCTACCCTGTGGTGAGTGACAATTGGTTTAGATAGTCAATCTGTTATTATCGCTGGTTCGTTACCAGCGACTATTGAATTTACTAATTGAAATATTTTATGTATTTTTCAGAGCTTTACTGATGATGTACTAGAAACGTCTCCATAAAGCTAGGCATGTTTACATATGTTGACTTGTTGTCTGTGGTCATCCTGCAGGGTTCACCCACATCCTGCCATACTTCTATGTGATCTACCTGTCCGTCCTCCTGGTTCATCGGGAGGCCCGGGACGAGGCCCAGTGCAGGAGGAAGTACGGCTCGGCGTGGGACGATTACTGCAGAGAGGTCCGTTATCGCATAATCCCCCGGGTGTACTGATGCCCACCCCCAACCCGTCACGCGCCCTCTTCTCTTAGCTTACAGGTCATCACATGGCTGCATGAGTCATTTGGAAATTAGAATTTAAAGACATTGGGACACTTGAATAAAAAAAATGGGAAAGTCCTGCAGTAGCAGCTTTTAAAGTTTCACTGTTCTAGGAAGGTAAACACATTGGCTGGCTGAATTTGATTAATGCCTTTGTTTATGAAGCAAAAAAGTCATCAGTTGAAGTGATGTATATATTTTTCTACATGTACATATCTTTTTTTTTGTACTTAAATATACAGTACCTGTCACCAAATTGCATATTTGATCTGTTTTAATGTTGTTTTCTTTGCTCTCATATTCAAAATATTATAGTATTTGCTTGGCTTTTATTGTAAAGTATTTTGCAATGATTCCTTTGAGGTACATTTGCTCTTGTATATTGTGAATGATGAGATTTTAATGCTCTTTATCTATATAGTTGAAATAGGACTAATGTTCTCCCTCAGGAATATAACATTGTCATGAAATTGCATATACAGCTCTGGAAAAAATTAAGAGACCACTGCACCTTTCTCTTTCCTTTCCAAAAAAGTTGAAAAAGAATGTTTTGAGTGAGGAACAGAAGGGTTAAAATTAAGAGACCACTACTTTTGTTCCTCACTCAAAACCTTCCTTTTCAACTTCTTTGGAAAGGAAAGAAAAAGGTGCAGTGGTCTCTTCATTTTTTCCAGAGCTGTAGGTGTCTTTGGAGAGGGTCTCAAATTTGTTGGGTATATTTTTAGAGCTGTAGCGTGGTTTTAATTGAAGGCATGAAAATTTAGTTTTTTGTTTTTAAATACTCTGGATGAGATTGCATTGTATAACCAAAGTCAGTTACCCAATGATTTAGCTTTGCTACCTCTGGTTCAATGTGAAATTCCTCCCTAGTCCTCTGGATGGTAGTATTACTTTGTTTAGTTCCTGCGGTAGTCACAGTTATTGTTTCAGAGGTAAACAATATATCAACAATGTTATTTAAAACAGACCATATCCACCTGAGTACCACAAAACCTTTTTTTTATTCAAGACTGTACTTGATTAATGTCATCATGGCCCAACATGTATTTAATGAAAAACAAATGTATTTTAGGATTTAGGAGTTTATTTTCACCAAGTTTTATACTGTGACATTCTGCACAGTGCTGTGTAGTATTAGCCAACTGTCTACATTGGCCTTGCATCCTGTGCATTCTCTAACACAAGTATTTGGACCCCGCTGTAGGAAAGCCCTGAGCAGTATTCACTATAGCAGCAACACGTTCCCTGGAATGGACTGTAACTGGGCAATGTAAATATTCTAGATTTTGTACATGTTTTTATTTTAAGGAAAAATATTAAAGTGATAGTAGTGATTGTATATCTTACATATTGCAAGTAGATATTTAAAATTGAATTAGAGTTTAAGTTAATTGCCTAAATTACCACTGTAATGTTGATGTTTTTTTCTAGCTAGATGTGCTGTTATTACTGACTCCTTATGAAGGTTACGTGAGTTGTCATTTATCATGAACTAGTTCTTACTGAGCCTCATTGTCAACCCCTTCTGTTTTTGACTGAACCGACTGGTATACTGATCCTGTTTGGGGCAGCTGGGTGTTTTTCAAAGCTAAAAATATGTTGTATAGCTTTAACTTGCTAATATTGAACATCCAATCTTCCTGAATTGTTCTGACCGGTCAAACCACTGGTTGGAGAGCTTGCATTGTACAACTGTTTTGGCAAAATAATAAAGATTTTCACTTACATTCTTTGTTATTTCAAGGTGTGAAACAATTACATGGGCTGTGATTATAGTCTCCTAGATAGGGAAGGTAATGGATAGAGGGAACAGGCTGACCTCCAGGTCATGGATGTTAGTGGTGGGCTGCAGATCTGGTCAGAACCCCTCCTACATACTAGGAAACAATGTAAGATGCTAGGAAATCCTGACCCATCACACTGCAGGCTATTAAATGTATCCATTGAGTTGGTTACGTCTCTTATTACCTTTCAGACCGTCTTATATCAACAAACCTAAGTCGGTGTAGACCAGAGGGTCTGCTGAATTAATAAAATGAAAGATCTTGACCAAACTATTCTATTGCAATGCTACGCTTTATAGCATATTCCCTGGCCTCGTCAATGTGTGCCAAGTCAAGCTTCACACAGGGCACGCAGCTTGCAGAAGTATTCAGACCTGTGACCTATTCCCTCATATTACTGAATTACAAATGGTACTTTGAAATGTCATTCCATTTGATTTTAAAACACTTAAAAGTTACAATATAATGTTTGTGTTTTTGCAAGTCATATTAGCCATTTCTGGCCCCATTGGTTGAATAGGGGTCTAAGTCACTGCCTTGCAGTTGAGCTGTTCCAAATAGTTTGAATCCTAGTATGGTATACCGAGAGCCCAAGGCTGTATAGAGGGTGTTGGAAATTACTCACAGTTTGCCTGATGACCTTGTTGGTGTGATCACATATGTCTATGATTGAAGCCAGCCTGCAAAGAAGTAGTGCTTTAACTCCTGTGGGACAGGAATAGAATATGAATCCTAGGACTTCTCTGAATAGTGCTTAGTGGATCAGCTTCCTTACCCAGTAGATTGGCCTGCAGCCAAACACTGTCTACTTTAGGCTTTTGAAACCCAGTAGCCAGAGTTTCCTCTCCCCCTCACTTTTCTGCCTCCACCAGGGACATCATCATAACATGTGCTGGGGTTTAACAGCTGATATGAGGTGGCAGACAGGTCAGGAACTAACTGCTAAAATGAACTTCAGACTAACAGTTCATTTATCTATATCATGTGATTAGCTTTTTGTCCAGTTTAATCTTGTCTTTTATTTCTTTTTAATTATTGCTATATTTTCATACCAGGTCCTAAGTGATTGGATGGAGTATGTTAGGGTATGTCATTAAATAGAAATATTTCAGACAAAGCCATTTAAATAATGGCATTAATGTAAAGGATGGCGTGGTGAGAGAATCACACAAATAACACTGGAAAACACCAGTAAAATCCTACTGCTCATTATGGAAAAGTCTCCACTGACTTCCTGTAATAATGAAGAGATGCATGCTTAGAGGGTGGTGCAGTGGATGGTACACACCAACACAGTGGCTCTCAAAGTATTCACACCCTTTGGACTTTCTTCCATTTTATTGTCACACCATGAAATTGATTTAATTATTAGTTTTTTTTTTTATTGACCAACTCAGTCCATAACATCAAAATAATATCTGCAAATTGTTATCTGCGAATCAATTACAAACATTAAACAGAGAAGGAAACTGATTTAATAAGTATTCACCCAGGTTGCTATGACACGTGAATGAGCTGTGGTGCAACCAGCTGAGACTAACAAGACTATTTTCACTTCATCAAGGCACCTGCAAACACACGATTTGTATACCTTTCTCTATTTAACGAACACGTATGCATCACCCAATGCCTAAATATATCGATTAGCATCAGATGTGGCCATTGACTAGGCCGTCCCAAAATATGTACAGCAACAACATGGGGAGCAATTAGGCTTAACTGCCTGGCTCAGGGACTGAAGATATTTCTTGGTGTCAGCAAATAGTTTGTATGTAGCTTAGTTAAAGGTCACCACTGTTGCATCACACAACATATTTCTCCATATAAATTCTTGCAGATTGGCATGAATACAGATGTCTGCTTTTAGCGCGTGTGAGAGTCTATGTGTACTTTGACTGTACCGCTTTCCTGACATTCTCAAAGCAGATGTTGTCGCTATGTTGATTTGTTGTGAGTCCGAAATCTATCTGATGAGTGTTGAAATAAGGAATATTTCAGGCTGTTGTGTTGCTTCCAGTCACCCACAGACCCCAGTGAACATAACTGACACTTGACTATTCCATTTTCTGTGTTCAAGAACTCTTGACTTGGATGTGGTCCATTCGAAGTCTTAGATCATGTTATGACAACAAGGGAGAGAAAGGCAGTTTGAGAATCACCTTAAAACCTAAAACCACTTTCTATGCGACCACAAGCTGTGAGTCCTCCACATTTACTCTGGATGTCAAAGCTCCATCCTCTGCTACTGAGCAGAGTCAGAAATGCATAAACAAACAGCAGAACCTTTAACTGCAGGACATCCATAACATTTAACAGCAGGAAGCTTAATCAAGGACAAAGGTAAAGCATTCTAGAAGGGACTCTATAGACAATAGGACTGTAATGGTGATTGACTGCTTTAGTTCTGATGCCCTTGTCCACCAGATGCTGCAAGTGAGTCACCATAATATCTCCTGTGCTGCTGATGGTTCTATTACCATGGTAATTGTGTTCTTTTGGGGGTTCTGCATCAGATCCCGGGGAATCAAATTGCAAAGCAAAAGATAACCTGAACTAGAAAGAGAGTGGTATTAGAAGGATAATGAGGCAGATCCATTAGTGATAGCTAAGCTCTGTTAAGTAGACAACGGTTGACACTTAACCGTCTAAATGTCCTACATAAAGAAGAGGTACTTGGGTTGCCACGCTTCAGTGAGAGTCATTAGACACAACAGCTGCCTGCTAGACACCAAAAGAGCTGTCATTAGGCAAGCGAACTCTTAATCTGGAAAACATTTGGTCCTTTAAACATCAACAGGAATACGATAACATTAGCAAACATCTAGTATCACACCTCAGGCTCAGCACAATGCATCAGCAGGAGGTAGTCAATAGTGGCATGGAAATATATCTTTCATTCAAATATTGAGAAGTCCAGTGGCCTCTTTTGTCAGACCCCTATGTTAGGTGAAATAGAAATTGACCGTGAGGAGTTGTGTGGATGTTGCTAAGACCATGTGCTTTATTATGTATAGCATTGTGTGACAAACTGGTTTCAATATAGTTTGTCAGAGAACTGAGTACATTTACGCAAGCGGTGTAAAGGATGACATTTCTGAGGAGATACTTTAAGGGTTTTATGCATTATAAAGTCCTTTGCGGAGTTCATTAATTTGTAAACGTTATTTGGTGAAATGGTTGGTTAAACCCTCATGCTGACAACAGCAGTGAAAATCAGTTCCACTTCATTGCCTGGAATTAAAGACAGGTTGCTCGCTTCTTTATTCAAGACTTCTCACATCTAGTCTTTTACCACACATTCTTACAGATTACTTTAAACCTACTTTCAGTATGCTATAGAAACAGAGGACGTAGTTTCAAGGACAAGGTTACAGCTCATTGCTCTGAGGTCTTTGCTGAAAGTAAAAATCTGTTCTTAGTCATACTTACCTGGTAAAATAACTGTAAAAAATGTATTAAATAGACACACCCTATCACAATTGGCTGTGAATGGTTCTTCGGGGTCACTGATTTTAAACAGGCCATGCTAAGTGAAAACCCTTAAAGGGAGTTTGTGAATGACATCATGTTGCAGTACACATCCGGTAAGTGTTCCTTAAAACTCAGTGTGTTGGGCATCTTTCTCCCCTCTAGTGAAGATGCTGCTCATCTGAGCCTTCAGTCAGAACAGCATCATTATGCTGCTCCATATGGCTTGCATACTGTGTTGCTGTTGGGCAGGCTTGAAAAGAGCTTTCATCTTTATCATACAATAAAATAGTCTCACTCAGCAGACACGTCAATCTGCAGCTATTCTCAACATGCCTCTATAATCCCTCATCACTACTGGGGAAGCTTGGACTGTCTGCATCCTATCCCCTTATCCCTCCGTCCCGTTTCTCTGTCTGTCCTGTGTCTCTTTATGTCCTGTCTATTTGTCTATACTGTTTCTCTGTCCTGTCTCTTTATGTCCTGTCTCTTTGTCCATGCTGTTTCTCTGTCTGTCCTGTCTCTTTATGTCCTGTCTCTTTGTCCATGCTGTTTCTCTGTCCTGTCTCTTTATGTACTGTCTCTTTGTCTGTCCTGTCTCTTTATGTCCTGTCTCTTTGTCTATACTGTTTCTCAGTCTGTCCTGTCCTGTCCTCTCCCTTTGTGCTCTCAATTAGTATCCGTCTCCCTCTGTCAGCTTCTTTTGCTGTACTCCTCTCTCTATGTCTGTGTCTGTCTCTTTCTGTACCCTCTGTGGCTGTCTCTTTGTTTTCTACTCTTCTGTATTCACTCTCTCTGTGTCTGTCTCTTTCCCCGTACTGCTCTTGGTGTCTGTCTGTTTCGGTACTCTCTCCCTTGTCTCTTTCTCTGCACTCATCTTGCTGTGTCCTTTCTCTGTACTCCTCTCTTTATGTCTAGCTCTTTTTCTGTGCTCACTTTCGGTACCATGTTGTTCTCTATATTTTCTCACCCCTCCCTCCCTCATCACTGGGCCCCATGTAACAGGAGAGTGTCAATGGGTGATGTCTCCCCTCTTCTAGCCCCTCATAAGGAATTACAGCTGAAAGTGACTTCCTTTCTGTTTGTGTGCTGCTGTTCGGCTTCACCGAACCTCAGAGTAAATCTCCATGACGTTGTCTGTCAGGATGGCAGGAAGCCGTGCCTTCTGAGGTACCCCCATCCTCTCCTGCATTTGACACACCAGGAGCTCCATGACATCAATCTGTGCGTAGTTCGTATATATCACTCCCCCTGCCAAGTTAAACACACTTCACTCTAGGCCCATGACTCTTCTCTAACACACATATGCACACGTGTTGAACACACACACACACACTGACAAAAAACTCATCTCATTCGTCTGTGGCACAGAGGAGATCACTTGGCAGAGATTTCTCAGTTTGTGTGAGGTGGATCACATCCATAATCCCTGCATGGCATTTTTCTCCAGAGACTGTGACATTGCAGAGGTGCTGTGCTGGGGGTTTAACAGGCTGGCTGCTGGGTAGACGGCTGGGCTAATTCACTCTGACTTGCAGGTAGTTACACGACAGCGGAACGTCACCTTGACAAAATTGACTCAATTGCTTTGAGAGGCTAAACAAAGAAGAGGCTTGGATTGCAACAGGTCACACCAACTGTACAGGTAAGTGCTGATAAGGACATTTTGATCTGTATGTACAGCTTCTATACATTGTTACTGCTCAGCTCATCCTGCTTTTTGATATTTGTTTATTAAGGCATGTCTGCAATATGTTAATTCTTAATACTTAAATTGGATAACCTTACATTTTATTTTGAATTGTTCTTCCGTTCTTCGTTTCATAATGAATTTCTCTGCAGTGTTGAAGACTTCCCTTTCCTTGCAATAGGCATGCAGCTGGCAGCCTGTTTAGCAGTGCTGGTACTTTGGGTGGCAGAGACTGTACACAGTTGTCCAGATGCCTGTAAATGCACAAAGAAAACCAGTCCAGAAAGGTCAGAGGTTAACTGCCACAAGAAGGGGATTAAAAGGTTTCCGGTCCAACTGCCCCCAGATTCCTGGATCCTAAAAATGGGTAACAGTGTTGTTTGCAATTTCAGGAAAATGTCCTTCCCAAAGACTTGTCTGAAATTAGAAAGGCTAAAGATTGTTATTGTACACTCACCTAAAGAATTATTAGGAAACCTGTTCAATTTCTCATTAATGCAATTATCTAATCAACCAATCACATGGCAACTCCAAACTGAATGTCAGAATGGGAAAGAAAGGTGATTTAAGCAATTTTGAGCGTGGCATGGTTGTTGGTGCCAGACTGGCCGGTCTGAGTATTTCACAATCTGCTCAGTTACTGGGATTTTCACGCACAACCATTTCTAGGGTTTACAAAGAATGGTGTGAGGCGGATGGGCTACAACAGCAGAAGACCCCGGGTACCACTCATCTCCACTACAAATAGGAAAAAGAGGCTACAATTTGCACAAGCTCACCAAAATTGGACAGTTGAAGACTGGAAGAATGTTGCCTGGTCTGATGAGTCTCGATTTCTGTTGAGACATTCAGATGGTAGTATTTGGCGTAAACATGATGAGAACATGGATCCATCATGCCTTGTTACCACTGTGCAGGCTGGTGGTGGTGGTGTAATGGTGTGGGGGATGTTTTCTTGGCACACTTTAGGCCCCTTAGTGCCAATTGGGCATCGTTTAAATGCCACAGCCTACCTGAGCATTGTTTCTGACCATGTCCATCCCTTTATGACCACCATGTACCCATCCTCTGATGGCTACTTCCAGCAGGATAATGCACCATGTCACAAAGCTCGAATCATTTCAAATTGGTTTCTTGAACATGACAATGAGTTCACTGTACTGAAATGGCCCCCACAGTCACCAGATCTCAACCCAATAGAGCATCTTTGGGCTGTGGTGGAACGGGAGCTTTGTGCCCTGGATGTGCATCCCACAAATCTCCATCAACTGCAAGATGCTATCCTATCAATATGGGCCAACATTTCTAAAGAATGCTTTCAGCACCTTGTTGAATCAATGCCACGTAGAATTAAGGCAGTTCTGAAGGCGAAAGGGGGTCAAACACAGTATTAGTATGGTGTTCCTAATAATCCTTTAGGTGAGTGTATATATAATCAAAATGTATCACTTTTTGATTACAATGGCCCCTGATGGTGTTTCCAATATCATGAAACTAAATATAAACTTTTTGAAGCTATTTTAATAAGAATCAGTTGGCAGTTTTCTATAACCACATGAAAGAGGCTGGAAATACCCTCTTCTGTTGTTACTTTCTATCCCTGTCATTTGTATGGTTGTTGTCCTAGGTGAGAACGGAATAACAGACCTGCCAGCAAATGTCCTGAAACCCATCCCCAAGATCGAAAGCATCAACTTGGAACGCAATGCCATCAAATCAATACACCCCCAGGCCTTTTCTGGAGCCCAGAGGCTGATGCTGCTCAATTTGTATGGGAACCAGATCAACAAACTCCCCCTGAATGGCTTTCGGGACCTGCTAAACCTACGGTTCCTCATGCTGGGCCAAAACCACATATCAATGGTCAAACCCGACATGTTTACAGGCATGAGTAACCTTTCAGACCTGGACCTGCCCCTCAACTCTCTGACCGCTGTTCCCTCCAATGCTTTCAAGCCCCTGATCGCCCTCAAGGTCTTAGATTTGGCCTTCAACCGCATCCACAAGATCTCCCCCAAGGGATTTGTGGGCCTGACAGAGCTGCTGTTCCTCAACCTGGACAACAACAGCCTGAAGAGCATCTTGGCTGGGGCCTTCAAGCCTCTGGTCTCCCTGGAGATGCTGGTGCTAGATAACAACCTGTTGACCACGCTAAACTCAGCCAGTCTGGAGGGCCTGTCCAGCCTCCAGGAACTCTACCTGAGGAACAACCAGCTGGAGAGGCTACCCCCGGACCTGTTCAGACACACACCCAGGCTCTTGCAGCTGGCCCTCAGTGGGAACCAGCTCAAAAATGTGGATGGGAATATTTTCACCCAGCTGTCCGGTAAGGGACTGATACTGCACTGCAAACTATTATTTAAATAGACAAAAATGTTATACAAAAGAATGTATCACACAAAGTCATAGACGTTTGTATTACAACCCCGTTTCCAAAAATATTGGGACGGTGTGTAAAAGATTTAATTTTTTTAAGAATGCAATGATGTGCAAATCATTTAAACTAGTTCAAAAACAATATATCATATGTTGAATATGAGAAATGTTATTGTTTCCAGAAAAATACATGGCCACTTTAATTTGATGTCACCAACACATTTCAAAAAAGCTGGGACAGGTGCAACAAATGACTGGAAAACATCTGACAGGTGAAGTGAATAACACAGATAATCTCATTATCATGGCACCTGTCAGTGGATGGGATATATGAGGCATCAAGTGAACATTCTGCCCTCAAAGTTGATGTGTTAGAAACTGGAAAAATGGGCAAGTGTAAGGATCTGAGTGACTTTGACAAGGGACAAATTGTGAGGACTAGAAGACTGGGTCAGAGCATTCTTTTACATCATGTGGATGGCCAGGTGCATGTGTGTTGCTTACCTGGAGAACACATGGCACTGAGATGCCCTATGGGAAGGAGGCAAGCCTGCATTAAAAAAGACATGATTCTGTAGTGGACAGGATGTCACTGCATCCACAAATGCAAGTTAAAACTCTATCATGCAAAGAATAAATAAATAAACAAGATCCAGAACCGCCACGGACTTCTCTGGGCCCAAGCTCATTTAAGATGGACTGAGGCAAATTGGAAATCTGTCCTGTGGTCTGATGAATTATGGACGCTGCATCCTCCGGACTGAAGAAGAAAGGGACAATCCGGCTTGTTATCAATGCACAGTTCAAAAGACAGCATCCGTGATGGTATGGGGGTGCATTAGTGTACATGGCATAGGTGACTTGCACATCTGTAAAGGCTCCACTAATGCTGAACAATAAATACAAACATTTGAGCAACATATGCTGCCATCCAAACAACATCTTTTTCAGTGCCAAACCACATTCTGCACGTATTACAACAGCATGGCTCTGTAGAAAAAGTGTCCAACTTGCCTGCCTCCAGTCCAGACTTGTTATGAAACGAAAAATACGACAAAGAAAATAGAAAATCCTATCTCAAGCAAGAATGGGAATACATTTCACTTTCAAAACTACAGCAATTGGTCTCCTCAGTACCCAAACATTTGCAGAGTATTGTTAAAAGAAAACATAATGCAACTCAATGGTAAACATGTCCCTGGCCTTTTTTTTTTTTTAAACATGTTGCTGCCATCAAATTCAAAATTGGCATGTCTTTTTCCAAAAACAATAACATTTCGCAATTTCAACCATTGATATGTTGTCATTGTACTCTTTTCAATTTAATATAGGGATAGATGTTTTGCATATCATTGCATTATATTTCTATTTGCATTTTATGCAGTGTTGCAACTTTTTTGGAAACAGGGTTGTAAAAAGAAAAGGATTAGGGTCAATTTTAGAAACTGTATTTCAATAAAAAATGTGTTTGAATTCAAGACCTTAAATGTGAAAGTGTCATTTATTTTAAAATGTACATTATATTTTTTATGCAAAGATACCTATTTACATGTGATTTGCAATGCATTCAGAAGGCAATATACAATGCAATTCAAAATTGACTCCAACCCTGATGAACTTTTGTCAAAATAAGTATGGTAACTGAATGTCCTCTGCCTTGTGCCAGGCCTGAAGGAAGTGTATCTCCATGACAACCCCTGGACATGTGACTGCAACATCAACGGCCTGGTGCGCTGGATGTCCCAGACGAAGGCCAACCTCTCCCCTTTGGAAGCGCTGAGGTGTGTTGCCCCGGCAGAGTACCGCAACAAATCCATCCACAGCCTCAAAGACCTGAATATGCGCTGCAGAGCCTAACCTGGAAACACACCAGCTCATACATTACACCAGCATCACATGGCTCTAGCCACGGTCCGGCCACAGAATAACCTGTATCCGTGCGACACTTAGGCAACCACGGCCTAACGATTTACAACTGAATGATTAATTATTAGTGTACAACCATAAGCTGAAGCTGTTGTAACGATATACAAGCAAAAGAGAAAGAAGACCAAAAGGGGCTTGATAGCTTGCCATGAGCTTTCTGCCATTGGGACATTATACATTTCCATTGATGCCAAATTCATAATTTTCACCTTCATTAAACCTGTTATTATTATTGTGTAGTGAGAAACATTCTACTGTATTACCTCCTCTAAAATGACATGCATTTCTTTACCATAATGATCTTGATAAACCTAAAATTATCTCAACATGATAAACCCATCAAATATGTAAGGCAATTTTATGATTCTCAGATATGCAATAATCTTTTCATGCTTATTAGTTTGACATCTTTGAAGATTAGCCTTTGCTTCCAAGCTTGTCACTCACGGTTAGTTGTAATTAGCTGATCTCCTAATCTGAAGCACAATGAATACATCTCATTGTTTGCATCGAGTGAAACATATGCAAATGAAACCATAATGATCTTGCCCATGTACAACCTTAAAACAGCCTTTCCATTGTCTATACTCTAATTGAGTTCATACTGTATATTAATTTGTTAATAAATGAAACCGTACTATATACACAGCATGTTCTAACTAACAGTTACTGTATTGCAGTGGATTTTGTTTATTCACATTATTTCATCATATCAAGAATTATTCAAGCCTCAATACCAACCGCAAAATTATTCATAAGTTTAGAAAAACATTTCTGTTTTAACCACTTTTGTATAGAAGCAGTGCTGCTTTACAGATGGAAAGTAGGTTAAAAAGTCTGTTTTACTTACAAAGTGACAGTAAACTCTCATTACCACCTGAGAGGGAATAAGGAATTCCTCATCAGATCGTTATAGCTGAATAAGCTTCCATAGAAACCGTGGTTCCACCTCCACATTCCAGAGTCAGTCAGACAGATTGCTGAGGCAGCATAGACCTGAGCGTCCCTGCAATCCACAATGGCACAATTCTGTCTCCAACTGACACTAACCTGCCTTACCTTTCACGTGGCTGCCTCCTCATAGTAGCAGCAACATAAGGCAGGGGGTAGAGTAGGCCTATAGCCTGTGGTCCACTGGTGAAATATATTTAATTCAAAATTAATGACGTATATTTTACATGTCAGGATCATCGGTATTGAGCTAGAAAATGACACTACAAAAGGAATATTGTCAGGGACACGTACTGTAGCAGACAGGAAATGTGAAGGGGAATGTGAATCAGTTAATTGGGCAGCTTTGTTGTGATGGGTCGATAAGCCTGAACGAACGGTGTGGTCGTTGTATGGTAGTGGTATGAGGCCACTTAAAATCACGGGAAGGAAAAAACATGGCTGATGACACTCTGATATAGGTACTTCAGGGGAAGCACCTGGGGCTGACAACACTACACCCATGTACTGTACTGAAACAATGCTTTATTAATGTAAACTAATACTAAAATACAACTCAGACATCCTCTGTGACCTTCCTTAAATTCTTGCAGTATGGTAACAGATCACTTGAGACAGCCACTCCTTCCACACATCACATGCCTTTTCAAAACACACATTTGCCAATTCTCCAGTAACCGTAATGATGTGCAGATTCTCATACTTGTAAAAAAGCTACGGCTCAATAAGTCCTGGTTTTCTGTGATCTGACAGTGAAGTAATGAACCAGCAAATGGTGAAAGAGCAGCTGGATAACTGTCAGCCAGGAGCCAACAGGAACTGTAGCTTTCTGATGATGCTCACTCACCTAAAAATCCAAACCACAGGCCCCACATTCTGGTGTAGGATACCCTGTGGATGGCGCCTGATTGGAGCCAATTTCCTCCTACAACAGGACAATGACCCAAAGCAGCTCCAAACGGTACAATAACTATTTTGGGAAGAAGCAGTCAGTTGGTATTCTGTCTATAATGGAGTGGCCAGCACAGTCACTGGATCTCAACCCTGTTGAGCTGTTGTGGGAGCAGCTTGACTGTATGGTATGTAAAAAGTGCCCATCAAGCTAATCCAAATTGTGGGAGGTGCCTCAGGAAGCGTGGGGTGAAGAAAATTGACAATGAGAATGCCAAAGTTCTGCAAGGCTGAAATTGCTGCAAATGGAGGATTCTTTGACAAAAGTTTGAAGGTCACAATTATTATTACAATTAATTTCAATTAATCCCTATTTTTAACCTTGTCAATGACTATGTTTTGTATTCATTTTGCTTTATTTTATTTTCAAACACATTTCATGTCTGTCTTCATGGAAAACAAGGAAATAAAAGCCTATAAGATGTAAAATAACGCTACTGTACCTAGAATTAGGCAGCAGACAACAGTCGATTAAATGTCGGAAATACTTGTTTTTTACAAAACACATATATGATGAAAAGGCCAGGGAAAGCTGACAGGGTAAAATGTTGAGTTATGTAAATGTTGCTATATCAATTAGTGGTCGTTATTAAAAGTTGTGTGACAAGTTGTAGAACAGATGACAGAGAGAAGATATCTTTACAAATACTTGATCGATAACAGGAGTGGTAGGTTTAAATGGGGAAATGTGTAACACCTGAATCATATGGACGATAGTGGAAGGAGGAAGTGTATGTTAGTTAATGCTTCCACAAGTTGAAAGTATGTTGATAGCCCTCAATGTGGCATGGGATTGTGTTTTATTTAAATGTTGTTTTTTCGTAATTGATAAAACTTGAATAGTTGAATGTTTCCACACACAATTCAGCAGTAAATCAGTAAGCCTGGGTTCAGCATAAAAGTGTAAGAATGCAAGTTTTTCACAATTATTTTAGGACTGCAAATTTGAGACACACAAGCATAAGGAAATTATGTTCAGGTTTGCTCTAGTTCCCCTGAACCTTAACACATGAAAGGAAAATTGAACTTGTCATATTGATTTGGAACACACAACATCACATTAATCTAACAGGCTTATTACTGATTTAACACAGCTACATAATTCAGGTGAACACAAACCTCAACCTGAGGAGGAAAAGGTCTGAGAAGAACAGCATTTAGTATGTAGAAAACGCTCACGGCCACACAAATTATTACCAATGACCCGATGGGATCTTGGAATGTGCATTATTGAAGTTAAAATAACACAGAAATCAATTTTAGCATGACTATTGGTCTGATCTCCTTTGACATGAATGCGTGATAAAAGGGTTTAGAAAATGAATGAATGGTTCCTAAACATGCCGGGCATATCGTCCTGAATGCCAGATTCATTTAAAGTTATTTCTACTTCTAACTCAGATGAATAATGAAACACTTCAGAACAAATTAAAGCTTTAAATATGAATGAGAATTAAATAAGTTGTAAATGGGATCGCAGGTTTGGCACACCCATGACAGGGATAAACTTATGATGAGGGTACACTACCAGTCCTATAGTTTAAGTCCAGGAACTCTGAAGTAACTACCTTGTAAACTGTTTGGCTTCATTTCAGTTTTCTCCAAGTCTCTGTCTGTCGCCAAGCATAAAGCACCATGACAAGACAAGTTTAGCTTTGGAGTTAATGGAGGCCCTGAAATGTTTATCCAATTACTTGATTGTCTCTCAGAACTTCCCATGTATCTTGTCTTCAAAGGCCATTCGATCAGGGAATCTAGATCATCGCATCTGAGATGATTGGATTTGGCCATAGATATAGCTGGTCCAATTCTCCAGGCAATACGATGAGCTCCAGTACTGAGGCCAAGTTGTTTTTGGAAGGAGTACTGTTAAAATGTCTCTACTGTCTCTTGAGTATGAGAATTGCACATTTTGAACATAAATTGCTCACCAAACATACACATGTGTTTAATAAATTTGAAATGCTCCAAGCACAATGCATTCGTGCATTCACCAATGAATGGAGTAAATGAAGTGATTAAAAACAGCCAGATAACCTCTGGCAGAACAGCAGATTAGTTTTGTAAAATTATATGAGCATTTTAAATAAATAATATGTATTTTTGCCAATTATAACTGTCTCACTGTAAATGTATAATGACATCTTTTATTTTTTTTACTTCTATATATTTACATTTTGTGGAATGATACGGTGTCATCAGTCTGTTGTATTTTCATCTTATTTGATTAATATTCATTAACCCTTAGATCAATACCAGCTTTGCCCCACCTTTAACAACACCATACACTCTTTCTTACATTGCCTGTATGTGTGAGCTGATATTTAATTTAGGATATTATTTTATCAAACCAGGCTTTCTGAGAAAACTGGAGCAGAATAATAATGAACCAGGGATCCTTTTGGTCTCTTAGCTACTGTAACTATTAACCATATCTGCATGTGTCAGCATTTTCATCTTATCTCCCTCTACTTTTTTGACGCTCAAACTAAAGTAATTAATGGAATTTGGAGGCGATTGAGAGAGGAGATCTACAGATGAAAGGACTGTACCAAAACAGAGCGAGGAGGAGGTCAATAAGGAACTTAGTGACTTATACAACAGACTCATTCCGGCCCATTACCCCCATCCACTTCTGCCTTCTTATCGTTTTATTCTTATGATTTAGTTTAGGGGTAATCTCAGGACACGGTGCCAGGAATGGGATGTAGCAATTGTAAAAGACTGACTGAAGATTGTGGAGACGGCTGTAACACAATTCTTCTTGGGCACAGGCAGTTCTGCTCGTTGGTGAAACATATTCATTTCAAGTCTCCACAGAATCCCAGTGTGTGAGACATGTCATTGGCCTGTTGTCCTGCTGATGCTGGGGTTTAGCTACATTACCATCTGGCACACAAGTGGGATTTTTCACATTGAAAAGCCATTTCTAAAAGATGTCAGTCAGCTTTTTATCTCTAGCAGGTGCAGATAATATATCCAGAATGAGAATAGGAGCTGGTGTAGCAGCAAAAGAAAGAGCGGCTGTTTCAGAACTGTGTCCCATAATGAATTCAGTGGGAGGTGATTATAGAGCACAAAATAAAACCCTGGTATGTTTCCTATGCAGCACCTCTACTCCCAACTATTTGGTACTGCTACTAATGACATTGTGCACCTTACAGGTGTGTGGAGGGATTTGTAAGAGACACACATCCTCCACAAACACTGTCTTAGACTGGAGAGCTGACCTGCAGTACACAGTCAAGTCAAGAAAATGGGATTTGAGTAGTATTTGGCTCTAAGGCTGAACTAAATGAATGCCGGTACAAAAGACAAGTATTGTGCAATCATGCAATCATTCAAACGAAGGGGCTACTTTTTCAGTACTTTTGTGCAGGCATATATTCAGACCATGGCATGTGTGAAAAATAAGGGGCTTGTTTTCATGTGAGTCTTCTCCAAAGTTTGACATTCTTGACAACCATTTCTATTTTAGTGAGGTCTTTTGACTTTTCTCACAGAGGCATCAACAGTGGACCTTCTAGACTGAGTATGACTATAGAGATGAGATGGGAAAATCAGGAAAGAGAGAGAGAGATAGAAAGAGGAAAGAGTGAATATATAGGAGAGGGGGCAAGAATGAAAAAGACAGAGAGAAGGAGAGTCAACTTGAACAGTCCCACCCATTTTTTTTGAAAGGGGAGATCTATGGGGTAGAATATATGATAGATGGCTGGACGACTTAAGCCTTACACTGGTATTACATCTCAATCGAAGCAGCCAATAAAACAAACATTAAAGCCCTGATGGCTTTAACCCAGTGGTTTTCATTTCAGCTCTCTCTGGCTGCATGGCCAGTGTCATGTGAAAGTGGATATCAAAAGCAGTTTTCAGGGGACAGGATCTGCAGACACACTAATGTGTAGAAAATGAGCAGTCCCTAATTCAGTGCTGTTTTTACACTGCCACTCTCTCGAGGGTGTTCCATGGACAGTACGGTACGCCCGGCCGGCTGGCTAGCTGGCTGGAGGCTGGGTGCACGGCTCCCACCACTTCAATGCAAGCAGCTCCAGTGGGATGAGGTGTGAATGTGGATAAGTGAACAGGGGAGAATCACACAGAACATTGTGACCTTGTTCTTTGTCTTGTGCATTAAATGAACGTCCTGTCGCACATGATTCAGAAAAAGTTTGAATAAATGAATGCGCACACTGTGAATAAAAGTGCCTGCTAAATTACTTAAATGTAAATGTTCTGCAACCCTTCTCAAAGCAGTGCAACTCCTCGGAACAACACACAATCATTGATGGACTCTATTCCTTTAAAAAGAGTCCAGGATAAAAGGATGCAGACGCTTTAGAAGCGAAAGAGAATCCTGAGCATTGGTCTACAGCCTTAAAATCAAATACAAAACTCAAGCGAACCAGTGTTGGGCACTGGTCCTATGAAGCCTCAATACCAAGCTGGAGAAATGCCCATCCTTTGAGGATGAAATGATCAAGAACCTCAGCACTCTGGATCAGATTAATAGCCATCAAATCCCAGCATCCAACATGGTGAAGTAGAAGTAAGACGACTGCGTTTCAACTTGTGCACAGAATAAGCAATGAACAAGATATAAGGCCTAAAGAATATCCCAACAGTGAATCCTAGGACTGGAAATCTCTCATGAATTGTATGCAAACATCACTGTCAGCGTATATTCAACTTGTTAATGATTCTAGTTCAACTGGGCCTGGCCTTGGTCTAAGCTGGTCTAAACCTCTGGCACTGGTGCACCTGAAACATTCTGTCATGCCTTTCATCACCTGTCTAATACATAAAACACCTGACAAAATCCATGTTTAAAAAAGGAAACACGGTGCCCTCTGCTTTGTAATGCATGAAAACCCAAGCAGAAAGCAAACACGTCTAGAACTCTGTTTGAGATTGTGAGGTTGCAAAGTGAACAACATACTGCCAAAAGGTGCACTATTTGAATTGTCTGGGATTTTCTATTGATATGCAATCGTTATTTGCATTTATATGCAATTTCTGTGTACCTCTCTGTTTGCAAATATTCATTATTAAAAGACCAGATCCCCTCTCCCGCATGTACAACACTGTCACCACCTCTGGCATTCACCCAAAGATTCAGTCCTATTCCATAATCCCAGTACTGAACTAGAAAAATACAATGGACAGTCCATTAAAACATCAGTTCAACAAATTTCTATAACAAATTCTAATATACTGTAGATGAATGGTTTCAATTATGTAAATTAAAGATATCGGCTACATCACAAACTGAGGTGAAGTGTCAAAAAGTGAAATGTTAAATTGTTTATGACCAACATTTTGCCTAGCACTTGGATGCTTAATAGAAAATCTATTTTTCATATATAGAAACCATAATAAAGTCTTGAGTACATCTGGGAATGCTTTAGGCCTACTGAACATTCTGTATCTCCATTCAACACTTTATCTTCTTCGTCTATTTTTTATTATTTATAAGAGGGGTAGAGTGCAGCTTATTCTGAATACCTTTTCACACTGCTGGCCTGGCACTGATATATTATTCATATTTTCAATATCAGCACAGTTCTAGGCTTCAAGCAACCATGTTTTGAATTACTTGCAAAATGGTTAACACTTGAGTCAATTAGAAAATATTCATATCCAGGGCAATGTACAACATTAAATGTTGTTTTATTTTTGACATTTGGACATTGAGGCATGTCAAGTACAGAAGAGTTGGTGTGGACATACTTCCATCATAATGGCTTCTAACACAAATTTTTGTCATTTAGCAGTGCAATGATTACTGACTAAAAACCCAAAATGAAATTGATAATTTAGGGTAATTCAATCAGAGCACGTCTCTGTTTCTCATAATATTTTTCACATAGACTGCACTGTCTTCACCTGATGGATCATAAAAAAATACAAAATAACAAAATATATATATAATTAATTTACCCCATTTTCTAGGCATATACCACCAATATACCACCTTATTTGATACAAATCTTGATTTCAACTTTGTAAGACTATAAAGGGATTTAATATTCTATGTTATTTTGATTTAATTATCCTTTCAGAGGGGAAACGTTACTTTAAATGTTCAGAAAGGGCCAGGTAGAAATATGTTGTCCTCCGGGGGCCGGCATCCAATTCATTTAAAATAATCCATTCCAGTTATCCCTCATTTAAATAACATATAGACCCTTTATTAATAGCTATGTGTGTGTTGGTGCTAAATACCATGAATTAATGTATTGCATTGTACAGGGCTTGTGGAATGCTGTGCTTTTTCAGAAAGTACCTTCTGGGATCTTTTATTTCAGCTCATGAAATATGGGACCAATACTTTACATTACATTTATATTTCTGTACCCTAGCTGCAGAAATGGATAAACTTGCATATGAAAAAACGCTCATGCCAGACAAAACATTATTGTTTTCTTGTAGTTGTCAGATTTATTGGAGATATTTGTCATTTAACCCCACTACTGCCTACAAGGGGAATAGCAGAAACAATGTGTATTCGACTCTAGATTGCCTTATACGCTGACTAGATATACAGCTAGTGAGCTTGGCAATGTAGCTAACATTATTCAACGTGTGGTTTAGAATAACTTTATCACCTGACCACAGTACAAGTATATCCAATTGAACAATGCTTTCCATACAGATCCTAGGCTAGTGTTGCCCGACAAGAAGCCTTCTTATGCATGTGTTTTATAATGCACTAAAGCAGTAAAGGCAAATTTCAATGTAATTTTCAAAAAATACATACATATCTAAATAGATCCTAAAACGTACAATCAACTTCATAAATGATCCACGTAATAACCGTTTTCAAACAATTCCCTATGTTATCTGTACAGAAAGTGAACAGCAAAGAAGGTCACAGTGATTTTTAAAATATTAATTGATAACTGATATTAATTGATAATTGATATTAATATGGCAAAGCTTTGTCTTTCTTAGTATTCAGATCAATTAGAACCCTATGTTTTATTATGCTAGCAGAAGGCGAGAGACAAAAATAATTCAGCCGCTCATGCACACCTGTTCACACAGACACAAGGACACAGTCAACTACACACAAAAACACACACACACACACACACACACACACATAGCTTATGTATACGCACCCATCTCTCTGGTGGTTGTTTTCTTGGCCCAGATAGATCGGTTCGTCCCTCTTTTCATTTTTCTTTCTTCTTCCCTCTCTAACCCCCTCCTGTGTTAGCCTCCTCTACTCGTCCTTCCTCCTCTCAATCCTGTGGCCACGTCTTTGAGGGGGCTGATATCAAACGTCGGCTCTGGAGCTGCGCAGCTGTACCATTTCCCTGCCACAGAGCCCATACCTTTATATATGTGCTTATAGCATACTGCACAGCAAATTACATGGCGTTTACCCCCAATATCCCTACAGTTCTCTTCTTCTGTCCTCTCACTCTGCAGCCGTGTGTAACGGAATGTACTAATGGTGATAAACTCCTCTGGCATGCTGTACACCCAAACCAAAACCCATGAGATCATTTTTATCTGTATGTTTCAAATCATAGGTCTTACATTGCTCTAAGGCCGTTGTCTTTCCTGTTTCGTGCCTGCTTATAGTTCTTCACCCTGTCGCTGCCTGTTTCCTTCTTTTCGTAGGTCCCATCAGGCCTGGCGATCAGTGGCAAGAGGGACATAACAAGAGGTCAATAACAAGGAGTAATGAATGCTTGTAAAACATCTCCCTCCCATGAATGTTGTTTTCTCATTCGCTCCTTTCTTTGTCTTCCAGATCCCTCTTCTATCCCAATCTTTCTCTTTTCTCATTTCACACCCCCTCACCATTTTTCTCAATTTCTCTCTGCTTCTCTCTCTCTCAGTCACTCTCTTTCCCCTCTGTCTTTCTCTCTGTATATCTATTTCTAACTCTCTCTTCCTTTCTGTCTCAGACCCAACTGGGTGGTTTGGGGGTTTAAATATGCTCTTTTTGAATTGTATATTAGGATTAAACTCATCTCTTGCCTCTCCTCTTCCCTCCTGTCACATCAGAGTGGCTGCCCATTTTACTAACCTGAACCATACATATGCCATCTATCAACAGATAAGACATGTTCCGATTGGATACAATTTGGTGACAAATATATACGTCTGATTATATCACCAGATAACGCGTCCACTTTGGATTTCTGTTCAGTGATTAACAAGGATAAAAATGCTGCATTTTACACAGGGTGTTGCTGGATGTGTTATGCCTACACATTTCTATTTGTGTGTCTGTGTGTGTCAGCGTTTGTGTATACGTACGTGAAAGCAGGTCTTCTCTATTAAGCCAAGTTAGAGCCCCTGCTGTACTGCTGTCAGATTGGCAGTGGGATCTGTCTCCTGAGGCGCTTCCATAAACACAGCTCGACGCCACTTCAATGGGCCTCCCAGCTCTCTCCCATTCCCCGTTAAAAACACACACACACACGCACACTCGTACATGCAAGTGCATGCATAGCCTCCAGTGTGGTCACTCAGTTTCAGAAGTTTCAGAGGGCTACTGGGAGCAAATATTGTTTTCATGCCCATGACCTTACCAAACAAAAAGTGGCAAGCCATCTAGACACAACAGTTTATATTTTATGCAATGCTGCCTTTTTCTCATATCATTTTCAGTAATAATTCTTATTTTGTTGATAGGTACGTGTCTAATGATATTCTGAAGCAATCCCAATTCCATAGAGTCAGGGAAACCTTGCTAACTCTCGTTTACACAGCGGTTTGCTCTTACCTATGGAGCAAGATTATGTTTCTGTCTCCTATGGACAAGGGAACTGAACACTGTAATTATATAAATAAGATTGATATAGCATGTGGACAAAAATGGAAGGAATTATTGCCCAATATTTATTTGCAGCAAGCAAGCACATTTATCCCTTACAGCTAAAGACTGAAACATGAAGCACATTGCATTTGGCAGCCAAGGAGCTAGAGTAATCATTTTTGTGGTGTTGCTGGGGATTTTGTGGTGAGCACATGGGTGAACTATATGAATATGGACTGGTCCTGCTCTACAGTAGTGGTACTGGACTAGGCTAAGGTCAACTCAGAAGAAAAGATATCTCAGTGTTAGTGTAATCCCTCTCTAACACTGACACCAATCATTACTCGCACAACTAGCCCATAATGATCCTTCATTTTACAAAGGACCAAATCCTAATTAATCCCTCAACAGCCTTCACAGTCCTCTCATCATCCCCTGGTTCTCATTTTCCTCGCCTGTCCCTGCCACTTGAACCTTTAAAGTGTGTCTAGTCGGAAATCGAGATTCTAGAACATTTATGTATATACATATATATAAAGTGGGGAGAACAAGTATTTGATACATGGCCGATTTTGCAGGTGTACCTACATACAAAGCATGTAGAGGTCTGTACTTTTTATCATAGGTACACTTCAATTGTGAGAGACAGAATCAAAAAAATCCAGAAAATCACATTGTATGATTTTTAAATAATTTATTAGCATTTTATTGCATAACATAAGTATTTGATCACCAAGAATTCCGACTCTCACAGACCTGTTAGTTTTTCTTTAAGAAGCCCTCCTGTTCTCCACTCATTACCTGTATTAACTGCACCTGTTTGAACTCGTTACCTGTATAAAAGACACCTGTCCACACACTCCATCAAACAGACTCCAACCTCTCCACAATGGCCAAGACCAGAGAGATGTGTAAGGACATCAGGGATAAAATTGTAGACCTGCACAAGGCTGGGATGGGCTACAGGACAATAGGCAAGTAGCTTGGTGAGAAGGCAACAACTGTTGGCGCAATTATTATAAAATGGAAGAAGTTCAAGATGACGGTCAATCTCCCTCGGTCTGGGGCTCCATGCAAGATCTCACCTCGTGGGGCATCAATGATCATGAGAGTAGGTGAGCGATCAGCCCAGAACTACACGGCAGGACCTGGTAAATGACCTGAAGAAAGCTTGGACCACAGTCTCAAAGAAAACCATTAGTAACACTACGCCGTCATGGATTAAAATCCAGCAAGGCACGCATGGTCCCCCTGCCAGCGCATATCCAGGCTGTCTGATGTTTGCCAATGACCATCTGGATGATCCAGAGGAGGAATGGGAGAAGCTCATGTGGTCTGATGAGACAAACTCCACTCGTGTTTGGAGGAAGAAGAAGGATGAGTACAACCCCAAGAACACCATCCCAACCGTGAAGCATGGAGTTGGAAACATCATTTTCTGGGGATGCTTTTCTGCAAAGGGGACAGGACGACTGGACCGTATTGAAGGGAGGATGGATGGGGCCATGTATTGCGAGATCTTGGCCAACAACCTCCTTCCCTCAGTAAGAGCAGTAAGAGCAAATCAAACAATGTGATTTTATGGATTTTTGTTTTACATTCCATCACTCAAATTACAGAGTTGTTATCATGTTGGAATACTGCCCTGCGGCCCAGTTTCCGAAGGGAGGGGATCATGCTCTGCTTCAGTATGTGACAGTACATGTTGCCATTCATGGTTCCCTCAATGAACTGTAGCTCCCCAGTGCCGGCAGCATTCATTCAGCCCCAGAACATGACACTCCCACCACCATGCTTGACTGTAGGCAAGACACACTTGTCTTTGTACTCCTCACCTGGTTGCCACCACACACGTTTGACACCATCTGAACCAAATAAGTTTATCATGGTCTCATCAAACCCCAGGACACAGTTCCAGATATCCACGTCCTTCTTGTCTTCAGCAAACTGTTTGCAGGGTTTCTTGAGCATCATCTTCAGAGGAGCCTTCCTCCTGGGACGACAGCCTGCAGACCAATTTGATGCAGTGTACGGTGTATGGTCTGAGCACTGACAGGCTGACCCCCCACCCCTTCAACCTCTGCAGCAATGCTGGCAGCACTCATATGTCTATTTCCCAAAGACAACCTCTGGATATGTTGCTGAGCACGTGCACTCAACTTCTTTGGTCAACAATGGCGAGGCCATTGTGGAACAGGCAATAAAATGCTAATTAATTACTTAAAAATCATACAATGTGATTTTATGGATTTTTGTTTTAGATTTCGTCACTCACAGTTAAAAAATTACAGACTTCTACATGCTTTGTAAGTGGGAAGACCTGCAAAATTGGCAGTGTATCAAATTCTTGTTCTCCCCACTGTATATATATAAAACATCCCTGAGTAATGTGGAATGGCTGACCCATAGAGACTGTAATCTGTTTGATCCAGGTGGAGAAAGCAACACAGATGTTGTTACTGTACGTGTAGAGAGGAAGTGGGGACAACCAAGTGTCCCCGGAGAGCAGAGTGGACCCCTAGAGACTGTTTAGACCTTATTGGGACAAGCCCTCATGCAGTCTTTGTGAGTTTATTTTTAATTCATCATTGTGTGCAGTGTTCCCTGAGTCCTATCTGACACCTTGAAATGCTTAGACTGGGAGTTAGGAAACCCATTTGTGTTAGAATACTGTATCGTTTTAGTTTGCACGCACAGAACAACCGAGACTTGGCTTCCACATTCGATTCCACTAATTCGAAATTCGAGAGGGTTCACGGACTGTCACAATAAGCAATAAAGATTAAGTTTTTTTCACTTTGCTAGTTCTGCGATTTAATGTTAAAACCATTTTGACACTGGTCAGATGTTATAAGTGCTGCGCCTCCTGCTGCCCAGCTGAGGTAAAATACTGTATTTATACAGTATACATACACAGCCCGATTAGTTTTTCTTTACAGGTAAATCTAAACTTTGACTGCACTGGGCCTTGACCTTTTTTGTTTACTGCAGTCTGCTGCATGAAAAGTATTTCTATTAACTTGGGTTCAGTTAGCATTGTTGAACATTTAATGTGACTACAGAAGAGCCCAAGATTGAAGACATCATGTATTTATAGAAGAGACTGTTTTAATTCCCAAAACAGTAAACTAGATTCAGTACAACAGCCGATTTCTGGAGCCCTTCCTAACATATGCCATTGCTGAAGTACCTGTAACCCTTGGGGCATAAAGTACCCTAATGGTTTAGTGTTGGGTAAGTGAAATCACTAGTTTGAATCACTGAAAGTGGTGAAAAAGCTCTTGTGCACCTAGGACAAGGAACGTAATATTAATTAATTCTGTAATTTGCTCTGGATAAGTCTGTCTGCTAAATGAAAAAGCAAAAAATTAAATGCAATATATAAGTACGTCCAGTTCTCAACTATGTGCTCTACGTAATTGACATAATTTCACAGCAGGTGTGGGTCAATCAATGATTGAAACAAGTTTCTTCCGAAGCACATCTCACCAAGCCTTTCTGCTTGTTATCACACTGCTTGTTCAACAAGGGTGTTTTTGCAGGGCGCATATGTGCTCGTGGTAAATGCATTGTTTGAGCAACAACGACTGATCTCACAGGTAACCAATCAAGCATAAGGAGTTGCTGGAGTGTGGCGAGACAAAAAAGCCCAGTCCGACACCCACTCATCGACTGCTAGTGGCGCAAATCCAATGATGCGCAACCCTTTGCTGGAATCTTGGACACTGTCAGTACGCCGCAAAGCGGGATACACATACCTGACCGCAAAGAAGCATGTGTACCATGAAGCCAGTATGAAACACATTGGACTGATCAATCTAGATATCTGACCTTTGAACTGCTGAGGTCAGTGGTTATTTTAAACTGATAAGCTGATACCAGTAACCTGGAAAAGCATCTATGAAGGCAATGTGAAGGGCATTCTGTGTACAACTAGAAAGTCATAATCTGACCTTGTCAAGGCTGATCAGGCTGCTGATTTTAGGGAAACGTATGGCTAAATTCATTAATTAGCACCTTGCTGTTATCCTTCCATTTTATCAAGATAATTGTGTGATTTTTTCCTGAAGTACATCAAAGAATTCTTAAGCAGTGGCGTAGCGTGGTGTTGCCACCCCCCCCCCCCCCAACCAGGACGACAAATGAACGTGCGGTATAAGCTCACAGCCGACGTCTGACTAACACAGCCACATGGAACAACACAACATAAATCACAGAGGCCAAGCATGGGCCCTCCCACCCATCGCGGGCTCACAGCCCCGATAGCTAATTGACTGAATGCTCTAGTATTACTACCATAGTCACAGGTATGACAAAGAAGTCCTTTATCTTTTGTAATTGTGTTGGTTATTGGTTCATTATTGAACTGAAACATCTACCCTGTTTGCGGTATACAGTTTATGGTAAAGGTATCCAGTGTACTCAGCCTAAAAACATCCCTCAGCTGTTGTTTGGTCGTATAGAACATTTGCACCGGAGGGAAACACTTTGACTTGCGGACCCCCACAGGCTACACTTGAGACATGTGATCTAATGCCAGCTTGGTCCTCCATGGCAGGTGACTGAGATCACAGATGTACTATCTAATGCCAGCCTGGTCCTCCATGGCAGGTGACTGAGATCACAGGTGTACTATCTAATGCCAGCCTGGTCCTCCATGGCAGGTGACTGAGATCACAGGTGTACTATCTAATGCCAGCCTGGTCCTCCATGGCAGGTGACTGAGATCACAGGTGTACTATCTAATGCCAGCCTGGTCCTCCATGGCAGGTGACTGAGATCACAGGTGTACTATCTAATGCCAGCCTGGTCCTCCATGGCAGATGACTTAGATCACAGGTGTACTATCTAATGCCAGCCTGGTCCACCATGGCAGGTGACTGAGATCACAGGTGTACTATCTAATGCCAGCCTGGTCCTCCATGGCAGGTGACTGAGATCACAGGTGTACTATCTAATGCCAGCCTGGTCCTTCATGGCAGGTGACTGAGATCACAGGTGTACTATCTAATGCCAGCCTGGTCCTCCATGGCAGGTGACTGAGATCACAGGTGTACTATCTAATGCCAGCCTGGTCCTCCATGGCAGGTGACTTAGATCACAGGTGTACTATCTAATGCCAGCCTGGTCCTCCATGGCAGGTGACTGAGATCACAGGTGTACTATCTAATGCCAGCCTGGTCCTCCATGGCAGGTGACTGAGATCACAGGTGTACTATCTAATGCCAGCCTGGTCCTCCATGGCAGGTGACTGAGATCACAGGTGTACTATCTAATGCCAGCCTGGTCCTCCATGGCAGGTGACTGAGATCACAGGTGTACTATATAATGCCAGCTTGGTCCTCCATGGCAGGTGACTGAGATCACAGATGTACAGCGATCTGTTTTTTGTTCAGCAGAAAACAATTCTATCAGTGAAGGCTTGATGGGTTTTGGGCTTTGACATTTTGTTATCACCAAAAAGCAGAACATTCCAATAAAGCAGAACAGCGTAATGTGGTTTAAATCCCTCGCTGATTTCAGTATAATTAAAAACATTTATTTTCATTACTCAAGTTTGAAACATTCAAGCATGTGGTTTGAACTGCTCCCTGGACCCTCTCAGCCTGGATAAGCCTGAATAAACTACAGTTAACTGCCAGAAAACCAAGGGATTATTTACTTTTTTCTTTATGCCACAGAATTCGGTCATAAATCATCTCTTATTAATTAATTCACTTTATGAATTAGGATGTTATTTTTAATGCATTTGTCAGAATTGGTAAGCATTTCATAGACTGAGAAATTGACAATGGTGTTTTATTTTCAAATAATATTGCTGCAAATACCATTTCTCGATTTCGATACATTACCAGTGGTTACTAACACAAGCTATATACATTAAGAGCCATTTGCTCTGGTTTTGAGGGAGGGAGAGAAGAGGAATGATTAGCACATTCAGAGAAAGATGAGTCTGTGATCCTGTGGGAGTGCTTGATAACAGCTAACTGTGACAGAGTGTGACTGACCTCTTCCTCAGCACCATCTGCATTCCCCTGAGTACTAACACGTACAGTACACCATGGTCATCTGGGGGTCAAAGACAAATCTAGGAATTAGACTTTAGTGCACAGTAACTCAGGCAGTGACTTCCAATAGTGGAATTAAATTATTGTACTGCCGAACCTATCAAATCCTTTTCCTGGAGAAGACTGAAAATGTTGTTTACCGTCTTAGTTGACTTAGTTGAATTTTGTGACCTCATCTGGCTAGTGCCTGTGTGACCAGGGTTAATAATTATGGATTTTGCAGTCAAGTAAAATGATATAGGATCATTTGTACATGAAGCCAGGTATTCCAGATAAGGATTAATCCAGTCCAAAGTCAACGACCTTCGTAGCTCTCCTTGCAACACAATGATTTTCATTACTACATAATGTGATCATTAAAAATGTCTATTAACCAGAAATGCTTGAAAAGTCTTTATCCAATAACAGTTTATAGAGTGAACTATCATGAGATTATTTAGCCTAGTCACTAAACATATACTCATTACTGATTTATCTGTGGGCCATATTACAGTCTCCCAGTGAATTCTGGATCACTTCCTTAGGGAGATATCCACAACCCAAACCCACATGTGAGATTGGCATGTTAGTAAACTCCAACTAACTAGAGATCTGCTCAAGCCCAGCAGAATAACAACAGCCCCGAGCATGTTCTCAGGCGGAAGCTGATAAGATGTTTCAGTGATGTTTGTCTAATTAACATTATGGAATCACAGAATAAAGCAATCCTAACAGTAACTGTACAGAATCAGTGAGACCTCTGTGATGTCTCAGCATGACCGTGCTGAACCACAGTAGTTTGTTGAGCACCTCATGAGGTCATGACACATCTTTCCTTTTATGTATAGAGAATGAGGTATGTACATAGTTATTGTGAGGATAAAAATACGAATGGGGAGTGTTTATCTTTTTGAGGTGACTGTAGTGAAATTCAATTTCCGGTAATCACAGCTTTCCCTCTCCCCAGACACTTCCTCCAGCTCTTCCGGGGGGACACCAAGGCGTTCCCATGCCAGCCGGGAGACATAGTCCCTCCAGCGTGTCCTAGGTCTTCCCCGGGGTCTCCTCCCGGTGGGACGGGACCGGAACACCTTCCCAGGAAGGCGTTCCGGAGGCATCCGGAACAGATGCCCAAGCCACCTCAGCTGAACCCTCTCGATGTGGAGGAGCAGCGGCTCTGCTCTGAGCTCCTCCCGGGTGACCGAGCTTCTCACCCTATCTCTAAGGGATCGCCCAGCCACCCTGCGGTTGATTTTCTTATTTCCCATTCAGGAAGCAGTTATTTGGAGTCACACCACTTTCAGAGCTAAAATAAATCATAGTGGGTAAAGCTATGAAAACACTGGGTAAAACCCTGTTGACTTATTATCAGGATGTCTTGTCTCCTGCCATGTATAGCCATCTGAGGGAGTTTCATGTGGTTGCGTCATTTTGGAAACAGCGTCCACAACAACAATCTCAAAGCACTTCCATCAGGGAAATAACAGTATCTGGAGGCATCTGTGATGTATTTATGACTCTTTGTGATGGTCCACCCTGCCATATTTCACTCTACAGTGGAGTGAAATGTACTGATTTGCATATTTCCCAGGGCCCCTTTTCTATAAAATTGAAGTGTTACATCCCATAATTGTTTTTCTTATTGGCAGAGAAATTGTTGTTGAATTTTTACTTGAAAATGCCTGTGGCATTCACCAAGTGAGTTTCTAGGCCAATGTTGTAATTCAGAAGAAACTATGACAATGCATTACATAAATCACAAGGCCTTACTTTGATGGCCTAGTTTTATCCTGACACAGTGATGTTAGGAAACTCCTGGTTTACAGTGCACTTTAGGTCTGCATGTCACATTATACTGGCTTGCAAAGCAATACTGTATTACATTTGGAATCCATCCAGAGGACAGTCATTCAGAAGGACTGTCAAGGTTGGGTAAAAATAATGGAGACTAGATAAACCATTTAACCTGCAACAACCATTTCAGTAAAAGGTTCAATAAATTCATTTCATTTTTGAGTAGCATAAGAATAATCAAACAAGGAATGTACAAGTTGGATGCTGTGTAAAATGTAAATAAAAACAAAATGCAATGATGTGCAAATAATTTAAACCCGATACTCAAAGACAACATATTAAATGTTGAAACTTAGACATTTCGTTGTTTTCGTGAACAATATATACCCTCTTTGAATTTATTGCCAGCAACATGTTTTATTGTGGTAACAAGAGGCTGGAAAAGTTATGTAATGGTAAAAAGCTAAACCTGGTGGAAAATCACACAACTAATTAGATCAACTGACAACAGGTCAGTGACATGAATGGGTATTAAAAAGTATTCCAGAGAGGATGAGTCTGTCAGAAGTGAGTATGGGGAGGGGTTCATCACTCTGTGAAAGACAGCGGAATACTTCCGAAAACCATTGTCTGTGAACACAGAATGTCGTTGCATTCACAAATGCAAGTTAAAACTCCACTGCAAAGAAGAAAACATATATAAACAAGATCCAGAACAGCTGCCGCCTTCTCTGGGCCTGAGCTCATTTAAGATGGACTGAAGCAAAGTAGAAAACTGTCCTGTGGTCTGACAAATCAAAATTTGAAATCATTTTTGGGAATCATGGACACTGCGTCCTCCGGAATAAAAAGGAGAGGGACCATCTGGCTTGTCAGCATCCATGATGGTATGGAGGTGCATTAGTGCACATGCCATGGGTGACTTGCACATCTGTGAAGGCACCCCTAATCCTGAACAATATATAAAGGTTTTGGAGCAAGATATGCTGCCATCCTTATAACATCTTTTTCAGAGAAGTCCTTGCTTATTTCAGCAAGACAATGCCAAGCCACCTGTATTACAACAACATGGCTCTGTAGTAAAAGACTGGCATGCCTGGAGTCCAGACCAGTCACCCACTGAAAACAGTTGGCGCATTATGAAACGAAAAAACAACGAAGGAGACCCCGAACAGTTGAGCAGCTGAAATCCTATATCAGGTAAGAATGGGGATATATATATATATATTTTTTAAACTACAGCAATTGGTCTCCTCAGTTCCCAAACGCTTACAGAGTATTGTTAAAAGAAGTGGTGAGGCAACACAGTGGTAAACATGCCCCTGTCCCAAGTTTTTTGAAATGTGTTGCTGGCATGAAATAGTTTTTCCCCTTTTTGTACTATTTTCAATTAAACACAGACATAAATGATTTGCACAATCTGCATTTCACAGTGTCCCAACTTCTTTGGAAATGGGGTTGAATGTGAATGGGGTTGAATTTAAAAGGACATAAATATTAAAAACAATATTAAAATCTTAAAAACTCCTGTTGTAGTACATCGTGTAAAATGTATTGTTTGTCATTTAGAGAATAGTATTGCCCACAGTATGCATACATTTGTACCTGTACTGACCCCCTGTGGGAAACAGGGTAACACTGGTGTTGGAAGCACTATGTTCTACCAGCTGAGCTACACAGGATGTGGTTTTGATCGGCATTTTAACCCTCCACAGTGGAAAACATTACCCAGGGTTATTATAAACCAACGAGGGACGGTTTGGCAGAAACCCGGTACTAAGAAAAAAGCCTTTGAGCTTGACTTTTTTAGTCTAGGACTAGGTTTAATCTGTGTCTGAAAACCTGCCCTGAGTGTCCACTGAACTTAGACTTTAAAAAGAACCCTGGCCAGTTGACTGTGTGACTGTAGAATATGTGAGGTAGACATCCTCACAGTGAGTGTAAAGAAAACCCCCAGCAGACGAGTGCTTCATCATTTTGACAGGTTAAATTCCCTACACAGTCAACAGAGCCATTTACTCTGGGCAAAGCAAATCGTCCCACAGTGATGGAGCAACATCCAGGTAGTATGCAATTACAAATGTTGGCTAATGGCTCAATGGGTTTGATCATGCTGCTGGCAAGATCACGGTTGTGGGTTTCATTCTTAATTCGACTTGGTTTGTCATCTTGTTTTTGACACTTGAGAGCACAATCGCAACATGTCAGTCAAAGAACACACCGCGATGACCCCCACACCACACCCCTTTGACATTCTTGCTATGTACGCCCACACGTGCTGATGATCACAAAGCAAACGCAGCAGTTCATGATGTAAAAAAAAATGTGCACCTGGGAACTGTTTGTTTTGCAAGCTCACTTGCTTTTACTAATCACTTCTGTTTTGTGGTCTGGCCAGCTGCAGAGCATAGAACACTGCCACTTACATGTTTAGCCTATTGTAGCATGACAAAAAAAGATGCAGCCAAGGAAATACAGCCGCAAACGACAGAAAATACTATCTTTTTCGCTCTCTCTGTCTCCCTCACACACACACACACACATGCGCACACGTACAAACACACTTATTTTACTACAATTGTGAGGACGGAAATGTATTCCCATTCAAAACCCCATTTTCCCTAACCCTATAAATGAACCATACCCTTACACTAACTCAAATCTAAACCACAAATCTAAAGTTGATGTTTTAATAAGTCAGGACAGGCCACATGCCTTTTGTAGAGTTCTGATGTGTTCTGCTGACATGCTAGAAAACTCCTTAAGGATTCCCATAACCGTGGTAACAGATATTGTTACGTAAATATCCATTGCCTGATTAAATAAAGGACAACAACCATTTTTTTTCTTCATTCCTTTCCCAATGGTGTTAAACGAGAAAGGTTTTATATGCATGTTACCACATTTTTGTACCTCAGTGAAACAGAAAACTATGGAAATCTACAATACAGATCCTTAATACTGAGATGTATTTATCCAAAATATACGACACTTAGACAGTTATACAAATCCCCACCAAAACCACTGCTATTGGCATAAAATAATTGTTTCATCTCCAAAAACGTAGTCACAAAATCTTTATTTTATACAGCCTTCATTGATAATCTTTATCGGTGGGAGGGGGAGAGCAATCATTTTGGACGTGACTGTATTTAAGCATCACATTATTCCCACCCATTTTCATACTCCTTGTAAAAGAAGTAGTAAAAAGACCTGTGAGGTCAAACAGCTGAGGGAGGACTTATCTTTCTTGCCTTAATAATCCATAAATCCACAATCTGGGGGATTAGCACTACAAACAGACCTGGCCGGCCCAGTCGCCTCCCTAGGTCTTCTCCCTCAAATTCCTTCCTGCTTCTTATCATCGCAAAAACATTTTGTCTAATAAAGCACTAATGTAGGGACATCAGGTCTCAAGAGGGAGCTAACGAGAGAGTCTGCCCATGACTTGTAATGCTACTGGTGCCGCATGCCTTCGGGAGTAAGAAGTAAAAAAGGAAATGCAGGGACTCACTGGAAATGCAGGGACTCACTGGAAATGCAGGGACTCACTGGAAATGCAGGGACTCACTGGAAATGCAGGGACTCAAAGTTTGCATTTGAGCTAAATCCGTGTCCTCCCTCCCAAGCACTCCCACTCCCTCCAAAACATCTCAAAGTCTGCCGGGGACGTCTTGAGTCTGACAGCTATTCCAGAGAGGCTGAGGGAATCAGGTTAGAGCAAAGTCAAAACATACAGCGTTTAGAGGCTTCATTTATATTTTGGGTTATTAATTGTATTTTTATATGTACGGTGCTGAGACCCATGTTAGTCCTGATGAGTCCTGTGTGAACACATTACAAATCAATGCACATACCAACAAAAACCAACACACCCTAGACAAATCAATATACAATACACAAGAATATACAGATCAGAAAAAAAGCTAAACACAATCAGGTAATACTTTAAAATCACCTTATTACTGTATAGTGATAGCTTCCTTGTGACTTCCTTGTGATAGCTATCTGATCTGCATGGACTAGTTTACTCCACACCATCATAAGCCCAAAGTGTTAGCTTATATCTTTTGATAGGTGTTAAGGACAGCAAATCTGCCTTTATAACCCATCAAGCTCGTAAGGGTCTTTCCCATTTTTTTATGAATAGTGGACATAACGGTGAATTTAGAAAACTGACTAAATCTTTCAGGAACGCCGCTGGAGAGAGAAAGTAGTTCCACAGTCCAATGTTTGACACTTCGAAACTTGAGGCCTCTTATAGCCCTTCCTGATAAGTGCCCTTCTCACCCAGATTGAAGACAGCCTGTTATAGACAGAGTTCTCTCCATTTCAATGGGAATTTCAATATTCAGTTCCTTGGGAGTGTTCTCATGTCTTACACCAGATTGGCGCTTTTGAAATTCATTATTTTGGATTTGCTTTAAATGTGACTTCATCTTCATTATATACTTTTTGTTTTTGGAATTGTACTAATCAACCCTGGGAATTCAAATAGACAGGAGTATTTAACATAAAATCTCTTCAACTATCTAAATTGCATACAGGCGGACTTTGTTTAACCAATTAAGTGACTTCTAAAGACGATTGGTTGCACCACTGCTCCTTCAGATGTGTCGTAGCAAAGGGAGTGAGCACTTATGCAAGCAATTGCTTTCTGTTTTATATTTGTAATTTATTTAAAACAATTTGCTTATTTTGTGGGCATTTTTGATTTCATGCAGTAACACAATAAAATGTGGAAAAGCCCAAGGGGGTGAATACCATTCAGAGCCACTGTAGATCAACAAACTTTGGTGAACTGTTGGAATCACTGAAATATAAATATAGATTTAAAAGCAAAGTGGCATACACTATTCTTCTTGGATAGAACAATTGGTTCACTGTATTTGAAATATTAAATATTTAAAATACCATATTAAAATAATCTCAAAGGGACTTTGTTGAGCTTCACAATATATTTACAATAATGGATGATTTGGATATCAAGCCTATATAGGTCTCTAGACTTTGATGGCATTTGATGCCAGGCAAATGAAACCAAAGCAAATACCCTTCACTAGACCAACTACTCTACTGATCTGTGTAACAATTTAAAGAGTTCAGTTAATCAGGCTTCTAAACATAGAATACAAACCACACCTCAGGATACCAGTTATTTCTAATGTAACTCTAATGTAAGTCAAACTAATCCAATACGTGTTCTTGCCACTATATACCCAGTGCTGGTTTGTTTTTAATAGAGCAGTTTTTTGTGTTGATGCTCCTCATAGGAGGTGAAAAATACCTTCTAGAAGCCTCTACATTTACAGTCACTGTTTTAGTCTGGTATACACATAGACAGGTGAGGCTTTTTATAACCCACTTCTGTCAACGACTAATGAGCCCCATTGGGTCCAGGAATTTCTCTTCTATAGCCTAATGAGTCTTACCCGGGGCTTGTTGCATTTATAAACAAATCAGAGCTATCCTTCTCATTGATTAGCCCTTTTTTTCTGGGGTCACCAATGACGCTACTGGCAGTCCTTTTTTCAAACAGGACCTTTCTTCTAACTAAGTGACCATTGATTGTAGAAAAAGCTTGGCTTTTGTTTGAGAAGGGTCCCCTGGGAGTAGTAGACCTCTCAGCTTCACCAGCTCACTCCTTCACCTCACTCCTCACTAATCTGGTCTCTCCCAGTCAATACTCAAGGCACCACTGACTCATTCACCCGCTCAGTCAAAATGCTTTGAATGTCCTTGTCTCAGTGTCATCACTGGTTTGGGATTTGTCGTTAAAACAATTGCACTTTGAACAGTGTAACATTTGAACAGAAACCGAGTGAACTGTGTAGAATTTAAGCATTCAGATAATGACAGAGGGATTTTGGGACGGGTGGAACTTGCCCCCTGTCTTCCACTGTACAAGGAGAAATGATCATGTTTTTAAGTTCGAATGCAGACAGGGAGAGTGCCTCTTTTCCATTTGACAAGCCAGAAAGACTTTGGTTTACCAATAGAATCCAAAGACACTCTCCCTGCCCAAGTTTTGTGTGCACCCGAAATAACTTCTGTAAACACATTTTTGTGAAACACCATCATTCCACTATTACTGCAGATTATTATGAAACATAATTCCCGACCCGGCCCCGGATAAGCGGAAGAAGATGGTATGGTATGGTATTATGAAACATTTCTGATATCACAAATTTTACATAATGCCCCTTTAATAAAGGTAGTTGGGTTTTTTTACCCGTCTGGCTCTATTTTTACATTTTGGCATATTAAATAGTCTTCCTTTATATTAGAATGAAGAGCTTTGTATCTGTGTATACTGCAGACTGTCAGCTACTTAAGGAAAATTAATTACAAACTACCCTTTTCAGACACTTCTGAGTTATAATGTGACATAATGGCAAAAGAAAATCCCAAAACGAATGTTTAATTTTTTGCTTTTCATTCATAAAAGTGACACTTCTGGAGTATAGACATCACACTGGAATACCCCCAGGTTCTGAGAACCATTGTAACAGCATTAGGTGTATATAGCTATTAGTAAATAAAAAAACTAAACATTTTTGATTATTTGCCACATGCGTTTTATCAAAAACCTAAACATATTTGCCCAAAAAGGATCAGTTTCCATCCGGTCAGATATCTTACCTCATTCCAGATATTTTGAAGCAGCTAACGGTTACCAAGACAGACATTTCACCACTCCCTGACCTTCAGATCAGGTATATTCTACTGAGGAAGTGGAACAGTGGGGGTTGGGGGGAGGTGTTGGAGGCTCAGTGGTGGAATATCTCTGGCTGTCATTCAGGTATAAACAGAATCTCAGCTTTCATCTGGGTTAGAATGTAAGTCCTGGCATACCTGCTTCTACTACAATGACTAGAAATGTGTCTTACAAATGACTTTGTCAAATGACTTCTAAGGATTAAGACACATGAAATAAACATTTTAATTATGGTTGTTTTTACTAGTCCATTTGCCAGATTGTTCTAATCATTATATTTAATGCATATTCATCTACAATTTTCTGAGTCATACTGCCATCACTGTCCCTAAACTCCAATCACTCGTTAGTAACAGTAACTCTCTGACAACTTTGATTCCAAGAGGGTCAGCACAATTTGGACCACGTTTAATTCCGTGCAGCACAGAGGACAGTTAAATCAGTCTCACATCCTGAATCAGTACAATATAACTGGTATAGAGGAACAGATCTGGAATGCTATCTAGACCTTGTTTCTACTAACCCTGTGTCACTAACTCATTAGTTATGCCTTGTGTGTCAGCCGAACATGCTGTCATGACAATATCCTTGACAGGGCAATGGCATCATCCTTCAATTAGCCCGGCCATAATTATCACAAAAACATATTCTGGACTGAACGTGGTTTTTACCTAATCAATAAAATGTTATATGGGTTTCATGTTTCTTCTTTGAAAATTACATTCGGTTGTGAAGGAGAAGTAGTGCCTTTTGTTTTCTGTGTTGTTTTTGCAATTAGGGCGAGGATATTAGCCGCTACAGTATGAGGTGGTTCAAACAACCAGTCTTTCATGGGGAGACGGCAGATGAATGTCTCATGCTTGAAGGAAATCATTTGCAGTCTTTTTTGTCTCTAGTCTTCGTGTTACAGGCTTGCTGCCCTGCTCAATATGTCTGAGCATGTGTTGATTAGTACACAAGACATTCATAGGAAACAAATGAAGTGAAAAAACATGCCAGCTTTGTAATTGCATTGGGGCTATACTAGTCTAATTAATATGTTGGAGTAAGAAATTATCTTGTTTCTAATTATAAAATAGGATTATAATGATAGCTAGCTACAGTATCAGACCGTACCTCTAAATGAATGGACTGCCACAAGAACTATCACTAACACAGGGAGGGAGTGAGGGAGAGAGAGAGGCACACATTCAAGTACACACACAGCCTTTTCTAGTTTTACTATCACTAAACAATATAACAACATTTCATTTGAGTGTGGAAAACTGTTAATCGCTGAATTTGTCCTCGTTGCTCAATCGATCATGGAGAGAGAGATGCCTCAACATACCAAACAGCAAACATTACTCTAGGATGTTTTGAGAAAACAATATAATATCAGCAGTCATTATCATTAGGAATGTAACAATTAAAATACAGCTTGATGCAGATGTTCATGAATCTCCCTCTTACAGAAGCTGTAGGGAGAGGCATCAGTGTAACAGCATAGTAGTTTCAAAAAGACATAAATGAACGTTATTCCTTGAGGAACTAATATGCGATGTATTTAGATGTTATTTCAAGACCTTCTCAATGACTTGTGTCATCCAACTGAAGTTGCGACATTTCATCACAGCTAACAGTGTTGCACGGAGAGTTAAAAGACGTGGTGACAGGCCATTCTGATTCTTTTCACGCAGCTCCTCCAAACACAGTGTATCGCCACGCTCAATCAACTAACAACCTCACTTAGCGCCAAGTCACTTTGTGCGAAAGTTCTGTGAAATAAGGTTGGACTGTGGTAAACTCAGCTTGCAGATTTGAAAAATAGTCAATGTTTTGCAGGCTTAACATGTCCATGTAGCCCCACTATGTACTGTACTCGTACTGTTCAATGACAGTAAAGTTGAATCTAATATCAAATCTAAAAAGGTACGACCATGAACAACATTATTTTCGATGTGTTCCACAAATGGGTAGGCTACATAATGACACCAACTGACAACGGACGATGGGGTTACTATAGATAATAATAATAATGTAGCTATTTTTGAGAGAGGCAAATGTCATTTCAGATCTTAAACATTAAATACTCGCACGCGTGTATTAAAGATGATTAAATTGCATCCCATTTAATCCATTAAAATGTCTGATCTCACTGTGTTGTAATTTCTGAAGCAGTTTCCCCTTCCTCCTGGCTGGATGCAGCTGCTGTTATTCAAGTCTTGTAAAGATAGGGAAGTTCTCTCTTTGCCTAAGGCCCTCTACACCACAGCACTTGAGAAAAAAGCCTCTATGAAGCATTATTTTCTATTCAAAACATGAAAATTATATTAAGATAATTACATTTTTTAAAGTACGATTTTTAATGAAGTGTTTTAAAGGAATCTGTATTCATGAAGTAGTTCCATACAACATTGTGCAGGGTGCCAGGTCACTGGCATGGGCAGGCGATTAATATTGAATGGTTGGCTCCTGGGGTTGTGGCTTCAAGGCAATAATAAGGTCATCAGCTCTTCAGGAAGTGTATCTCACTGTGAGATATACCGGTGGGGAGGGAAGCTGAGACCAACCGGGAGGCAGATAAACACACACACACACACACACACACACACACACACGTATCAAGGCACAACCACACCTTAGGACAAATATTGAATAATAGATTTATTCCAAAAAAATTATTTCTGAACCACTAACCTAATCTCAATAACCAAATAATTTTAATGCCTTAAGCCTAACTCTTAATCCTTAACACTAACCCTGTCTCTAACCCATAAGTCTACAAAATAATTCAGAAAAGTCCAGACTTTTAACCATGTTTCATATTTTTAAGTAATTTCTCGATATTTTGGAAAAACTGTTGTCCTTTAAGGTGAAGAGGTACACAGACACACACACTTTCTTTTCTATCCTTGTGCAGACCAGAAAACCAGAAATCCCTTATACCCTAACCCAAAACCTTACCTTAAAATCACATTAGAATTTTACCTAAACTTAACCTATCACTTAACCCTGTAATGCCTAAACCTAAAAGTAACCACAATTCTAATACCACTTCCAAGTTTCATCCTGAACTCTTAAGCCGTAAATAGCCTTTTAGTTGATGGGGGCAGTTTGTAATGCCTTACTATTTTGTAGGGACTTCTCATCCCCTCCAAGTATTGTTAAACCTAAAACACCAACACACGTAAAATACTTTAGTTAGATCCAAATACTCCTCGGTCCCTGAATGTATGAACAGGGGAGAGAGAGCACCTCGTTTTCTTAACAGCTAGGCTGCCTTCATCTTTGTCAGAACTGCAATCTGGTACGCGGCAGAGACTGCCAAATATCAGCATCACCAGCTGGCACCTACATCTGAGCCTGTCCATTCTTGAAATGAGGGGCTGCTACTTAAAGGGAAATTTTACAGCTGCTCTATTTATCTATATGCTGTTTATGTCTGTTAATATTGTATTTACATATCAGGTCCCATCAAAATTGTGAATTTCCTCACACAATTTTACCTACCTGAAATGTAGGTAAGCCTGCCTTTGAGAGTGGGAACAGGGTTCTCGTCATTCTGTAGTCTTTATAAAGCCAGAGAAAATAAGTCAAACTGCCTGTCCTGCAATGTTGGATAGAAGTCCAGTTGCTCTATTGACCAAGGAAAACCACATCTACTCGCTGCTAGTGTGACCACGCAATTTGCAAAGCACATGACTCCATCAACCAATGAAGTAATTGGTTGAACGTTCCGGGTGTGAAATTGTAACCATTTATCTGTGGTGCATAGTTATTTCTGAAACATCTTCGATAAATCGCTCACAAATTTGTAAGGTGACTGAAAAAACACCCTAAATAGTGGATTTTCACTTTTAAGGGCAATGAATATCAAATAAGGAGTATCAAACAAGGAATATCAAACAAGGAATATCAAAAACGTATCTATGATCATGATGTCTCTAAGAAAAGGTCAACGTTAAAACCTGCAAAAGACATTCAGCACATAAAATGTATATAATGTATGCGTGCACCACAATTGATTGGGGTTCCCCACTTCTGTATTTTCATAGTGACAGAAAAGTAGTTCTTCACATAATTGCTATTTCAAAGAGTTCTATCAAATTGCATTATTAGTGGGAGTGCAATATAACCACATGGACATGTGCTCGCTTGAACCTGCTCTCCCTGAGTGAGAGAGTTGTGTGCAAAGAGTGGCAGTCTAGCAATAACTTCAAGCGGTTTATGAACTTAGATTTCCCCTTAAGGAGCTTTCTCTTTAAAAGCGTACTCTGTGTAGCAGTTAAAAGAGCAGCATCCTGCTCCGAACTCTACAAAACACTATTTGGCTTATTAAACATGCTAAAAATACATAATCATCAGCAATAAATAAGGCTCATCTGACAGTAGAATGATTTAAATATGTATTGTTGGGGAGACCAATCTTCTCACCTCCGTAACCAGGTCAACAAGTTGCTCATGTCTGGCAATGTACAAGTTATTTCATGAGTGGCATCCATGATCAACGTGTGCAGCCAATAAAGGTACATTTAACACAGGGGGTAAAATACAGAATGGTTCATGGTTTGCAAGGTATCAGAGGGCCAAACTGTACTTTGGCAGTAGAAACTATAACCTTGCCTTGGTAAAGGTTAGAATGTCCTGGTTACTGGCAACATTCTTATACATGGGACTTGAGACAGGGTACACAACATGATCACAATGCAGGGAGACCATTCAGATGACCACTACGTAGCGGTACTGGTATGGTAGTCCTTCCCCATGACAGTGACATGGCTAAATCACAGCTTGAGCATCTTACCATAACCATTCCCATTGTTATCTGTAGAGAATGTACTACATCCCTTGATGTCACAGCCTGGTGGGTATTATTCCATATTCAAAGTGCTGCTCTACCCTACCTGCATTGCATGTGTTTACGAAGTGATGGTGTTGGCAAGATATTCTTGCTAGAGTTACACAAACAAAACAAAAAAATCTCTAAAAACTTTGTATAAGTCATAAAGGTAGCAGAAGTCCTCTGCAGAGTAATCATTGACAAATCCGAGGCCAGACTCTATCTACAGACTGGTTAAAACAACAGAGAGGAAGAAGTGGAGCAGAGCGTATATGATATGAGGCAATCCATGTCACATCTGTTCCTCAATCTGAACCTCCATTTGAGTAAACACTCGAGTCCCATAGAGAATAACGCCTCCATTAAAACACACAGCATTTTACAACCCAACTCTAAGGGATACTGAAGCAGTGGATGCATCACTGCTTCAGTGAAAAGATATCAGCCAGAGAAGTTGACTACAACATGTCCACCTCCATCTCCTAACTGGATTATATCTCTCCTATTCATCCCAACAGCTCATAATACAGATCATGAAAAACAGGAGGGTTATGCTGGAAATAAGTCTGTCTTTGCTTAAGTTGTATGTCTGTTTCTATTATTATAATATTTTTTGTATCTCAATACTTTCCAATTATATCATAATGGGTATTTTATTCATGACATCATCTGTGCTTTGTTATCCACTGAAGTGCATGAATTTACTAAGCAGCAATGCCTGCAATAATTTTGAACTGGAAATGCAAATTAAGTTGGCATTACTGAAATATACAAATTCAAAAACATTTTAATGATAACATGGATGGCTTAATAATGAGGATTCAAGGCAAGTGATGAATAATAAAGAATACTGTTTTTTAAAGCAATGTCTCTTATAATGGTCAGGAATTACATCCGGTTCCATTACTGTGCACTACTTTGACCAGAGCCACACTGGGAATATGCTAAACTTGGTGATTCATCCATTTTTACCATCTTCAACTTGGCAACCCATATTTTAACCACATATATCCAAGACATAATATCCAGCAAACCAGTACTGGTCTATGGTTTCTTTTACTAGCAATATTTTTATATTTGCAGTAATTTACAGTGTGTATATACAGTATAGTGTGTTGAATTGAATATAGACACACAGTACTTGACAAATTACAGTCAATTTGACTGTAATACCATAGTAAAATAGAATTTAGCTACTGTATGTCAGTTAAATAAGAAAAATTTATAGTTTGAGTTTTCTATTCAAGCAGGACAAGCAGCCTACAGAACAAATACAAATCTAATTCCTGTATGTTTAAAATGAATAACCCTGCGATCCATTATGCCAGGGGAGGATGGTGTCTAACTCTCCTTGTTTCCTGTTCCTTTTAAACTTAGAAGGACATGGGGCCTTGGACCACACCTCTGGACAACCAGGCCTGAAGGACTTGTAGCTTTCCCTGTCCAAAGTCCCCTGGTTGTGTTGCAGATCAAGTAGTTGACGATACCTGACAAATCCAGCTGCCACTACCCTGACCCCACAGCTCTTTGGGGTTTCAAGCTGGGTGTGTGTAAAAGCACTATGACTGCTGATGTAAAAAGGGCTTAAAGAAACACATTTGATTGGTTGGTTATTCATTCTACTGAGACAATAGTTTTTTTCTGAACAGGCCTTGAGGTTCCAGTAGTCTCTGCGTATAGTTACATATAAAGATTGTTCAGACCATAGCAGCTGTTGTTCTTATTTCTTATTTCAGAACATACTGTACATGTCCTCCTTTAATCACACTTACAGTAGTCTTTTATGAGTCATTGACAGTCTGGAGTGAGTCATTTACTAAATGCATTAGAGATATTTTTTAATGCGAAAGTTGAAAAGAGATTCTGCAGAAACTCCTCCACATATCATCTGACATTTTGGGTGTGAACCCCTTTGATGCTTGTTGGGAACAGTGACACAGAAAGAGCACATTCATGATACTGAATCGTTACGCTGTGATGGCTGACTCTAGTCTACTGCTGATTGTTGCCTAACTGCATATCTCTTATGCATAAACCGCATTTCACAAGTCCTGTGTAATGCAATACAGTAACACCTACACTATAGGCATTGGGTGGCTTTGTCATAGGAATCATGTCAATATGACGTTGTTACTAGTAGGATCTTGTCCGTGTACTCCATGGACCCCATTGGAGTATGGTTTTGGCTAAAGGCTAAAGGCAAAGCCTGGCACTCAGACGCTCTAGTTTAGCAAGGTTGTTATACTGGTGAATTCGAGAGACAAGTTGACATAGTAAAGAGTCTCTAGTCTGGCAGAAACACGCACCAGGTCTACTTAAGACAGAAATGGGGATATAATGCAGTCTCAGATAAGGCTGTCGACCGCTTTTCAGTCCCGGAGTCATCTTTGTCTGAATATGTGCAACTACCGCATTATGACCAAATTATCAAACATACATTTATGTGTTTTATAGGGGGGCTATACTGACTATGTTTCAGTAAATGAGAATAGACATACTTATTCTAATGTGATAATTATAATAACATTGCTGATTACATAGTAATAACAGTGGTAATTATTCCTACATCACCGTATACCTACATACGCATCTCTGTAAACCACCTTCAATCTACAAAACTGTCCTAAATCATGACAATGCAACATATCAGATGAAAAGGAATGACATACACAAAACTCTAAAAAGACAACGAAATCAACTTGGGTCCCTATTACATCATCCAACACCCTGCTGCCTGAAAGATACATGCAGGGATACGGTCTGTAGAGTCTGCAGACTCTGTTATCAACACCATGAGTCTATGTACCACAGAGATGTCAACCGGAAGGTGTCCTGGTGTGGTCAAAATAAACTGGAACCTAACACTGACAAAACCGTGAGGGTGGTAGGTGACTTCATGCCACTCATCTAACCAAATTCAACCATAACAGTTCCCCAAAAATGGTATACTATATTATGTGCTGATGTTCGGCCCATATAATCAAAACAACTTGCATTCAATTTCATAGCCGACTGAGGTATGATAGTGATTCTACTTGTAGATTATGCACATTTAAACCATGTTTTACACATGCCAAAACAGGAGATTTTGAAAGATTATATTTGGGGAAAAAATCCTTTAATTGGATGCTTTGAGGATTGTTGACTCTTATAGCTTGCCAAAAGTGACTTCTTTATCCTTCGAAGCTTTACAAGTGTAGGCCTACTTACCCTAGCTAGACATTTTTTATGATATTTAAAATAGAGATTTAGAGATTCCTACCAATGTGTTGTGGCAGCACAATGTTGTAACACAAAGATTCAAGTCTGAATATGGCTATTAAGGTCAAGTACTGTGATTGTCTTTTATCCTCCTGGGAAAAATTCCCACGTGCCGTGATGCAGGTTATATCATCCTGACACTTTAGGTAGACTTTTAGCAAGCTAAATACAATGCTGAATTGATTGATTTGAGCTCCAGTATGGTTGGCATTAGGTATCCTATATCTTTGTTTGTGGAGTGAATTAGATAGCTAACATTAGCGAAAAGCCTTTAGACAATTAAACAAAGATAACTTCCAGAAAGATGTGGACTAATTAACTTCAAAGAAATACCAGAAGTGAACATTAGTGGGAGGATTACTGTCTCATATATATTTTGTGTATGATGATCTCTAACCATGTCAAATTAAAATACTGACAGGGAAAAGCTGGCTACCTCACTGGGGGCATTTGCCAAACACAAAGACCACTTTAATAACGAAGGTCTGAAATCTGTCCAGAACATTCTTTGATGTACCATTGTTATTGCACAGTTGTACAGGGAGCTCAAGGAGAGAACAGGGGTGCAGAGAGAAAAGTGAAGGAGAAGAGATTGAGAAGAAAACTCTGCTGAATGCTGTTGCCAATCTTCATTCTTCCTGCTGTTGCTTGACAATAATTAAAAAGTGAATCAGATGTGCAAGCCAACAAGCACTGTTAAAACAAAGGGTTTCCTAACAAACAACTTGTAGCCAATACCCTCTGAAGCACATCAGCCTGAACTGTTTTGAAACATAATGCATCACCACGTAATTAATTTTGCCTGATGCTTTTGATATCCATTCATCATGATACTCATACATGAGCTTTGGGTCATGACCGAAAGGACAAGATCCCGGATACAGGCGGCCGAAATGAGCTTTCTCCGCAGGGTGGCTGGGCGATCCCTTAGAGATAGGGTGAGAAGCTCGGTCACCCGGGAGGAGCTCAGAGTAGAGCCGCTGCTCCTCCACATCGAGAGGGGTCAGCTGAGGTGGCTTGGGCATCTGTTTCGAATGCCTCCGGAACGCCTTCCTGGGAAGGTGTTTCCGGTCCCGTCCCACCGGGAGGAGACCCCGGGGAAGACCTAGGACACGCTGGAGGGACTATGTCTCCCGGCTGGCCTGGGAACGCCTCGGTGTCCCCCCGGAAGAGCTGGAGGAAGTGTCTGGGGAGAGGGAAGTCTGGGCATCCCTGCTTAGACTGCTGCCCCCGCGACCCGACCCCGGATAAGCGGAAGAAGATGGTATGGTATGATACTCATACACCGTACTACTCTGCAAAACAATCTGCTCAGTACTAACATTAAAATGTTTGCTTTCTTTAAACATGCTCATAAAAAAAGAAACATTTTATAAACCCCCATTTTACAGCATCAGTCGTCTTAAAGTCCAAAAAGCAATCAGCAACAATATATTGAAGCACAGTGACAAGACTGAAAAAACCTAGGAAGGAACCTTGAGAGGAGCAAGACTCAGAGGTGTGGCAATTCCTCTTCTGTCTGTGAAAATATGGATATTAAAACAAAACTTCAAATTAAATGTTTGTCAATTTCAAATCACCCGAGAATAATGTTTACATGTTGGTGGTCATTGGAATCTGATGAAATTCCAATGACCTGTAACATTTTATTACCTCAGTCAATATTTATGAAAGTCATAAACAATTTGCATTCAAAGGGTAACTCCATTGAGGAAAAACACCTTCTATGATTGAAAACACATATATGAGTCACTAACATGCATTCTAAAATGTACAACATAGTGTAAACTGCATCATCTTAGTCATCCCAAATGGAGTTTTGTGAGGCATGTGAACACATCTTACAGAACTGTTTTGCTGTTCTGATGCTGCTACTTGATGCTGCTACTCATAACCACTTAAATTGAGGTTCACAATCAAATGCCACTTCTCAGTGGTGTTGCAATACTTGTCATGGTGTACCACAACATCTCGGTATATGGAGTCTTTTTAGTTTTACAGTAAGGAGTTGGAGAGAGAACGTCCACACTAGTTTTGAGCGTTATGCTAGTTTCCACATTAAAAGGTCCCATGCTGTGCAATAGAGCTGAAGGCAGGTGTTGACTGTTGATTTTAGGTTCCCTTTGATATAAAAGCAAGGCATATTGAGGGAGCAGCTGTTTTAGCGGCACAATACCCGGTTTGAGGTAAGCCTTATGAAAGCAGATATTGAAATGAGCAAAGTATGAGGGGAAGGAAATATACAATATATTTTAGGAAAATCAACCAACTGCACTTATGCTAATCCTTCTTTCTCACATCCCTTGCAGCAAATATTATTTCAAAATGATGCACCTTTTGTGTGTCGTGTGCACTGATAATCAAAGTATGATGGAGGAGACACATGTGGAGCGTCTAACATTGGCCTACGTAACCGCAGCCCCTAAGAAACTGAATCGAAGATGGCTAATGCGGCCCAAGGGTGCCTCGGACAGCCCCTCAACTGGGTATAACTGAGCATAACTGGGCATAACTGAGCATAACTGGGCATAACTGAGCATATCTGGGCATAACTGGGAATAACTGGGCATCTGTAAGCTCAGTTAATGTAGAAGAACAGAGTACGCATTCCCTCCAGTAAGTGAGGATAACGGTTCCTTCCTGGTTGTGCAATGAACGACACTGGATAGGCTTCGGAAGACAATCTTGACATTGACAACCGCAATTCCACTGGATGTATTGGTGATGAAGCATAGCCTAAATAGTGAATAGGAAGTTTTTCTATTGGGAAGAAAAGGGGGTCAATGTTTCATAATTATAATAATAGAAAACATGTCTATCACTGACCACTAGAATAGTGGTCCTTAAACAACCTTAAACCAGAAGCTGAACACACTTTAGCCGAGTCAATGCATTCATAAGTGCACTAAACGTATGCTAACTCTGAAGGCTGTTGACCTGTAGCTCCACCTCAGACATAATAAACTAAGTCAAAGGTAAACATGACTTTAGCTATCACCCCATAGTTTTGTCCTTCAGTCTCTTTGTAGAGGTCCTGGGTAATACAGTCCTTCCACCGTCAGACCACGCCCATACACTGTCTCCTACAGTATATATTATCAACTGATGTGCATGCATGTGTAGCCTACAAAACGAGTCTTAACAGCTTTTATGCCTATTGTTTTCTGACTTGATTAATGGCTGATGGAGGTTTTGCCATTCTTAATTGATGCCTCTCATTCAGAATAGGTGTTACAGTTGTGCTTTTTGTCCAGGGGAACTCTGGCTTTCCCGGGCACCCAGAGCGCTATCTGGTTATCTGTTTATTATCAACAGTCTAAATCAATCCTCCAATATGTTCATGTACTCCACAATTTACAGGATATTGTACAATCTAGCAAATAGCGGTAAGCAAATAAAACTGTTCAACAAAATGCAGACTACAATATCGAGCAGTTCTTTCTTACTTCACTTTTAATGTTTCAGAAATCCTTACATTTGTGATAAATATTACTTTCTGTTCTGCGAGAAAACTATGTGGCTCTCCTTGTGATCTCCCTCTTCCCTCCTTTTCCAGATTCAGCCAATAATGATGATGTGTTGTCGTCCAATTATCATTTACATGGTCATCAAAGTGCCAGGGTGGTGATTGACAAGGGGGGCAAAGACTTTGACAGTGGCGAACATAAACAATGCCCCCTTGTTAATTGAATGAAAATCTACTCCAGAAGTGAATAACACTATTGAATTAATTGGTGGGATAGATAGAAAATTATAGTTATAAAATGACAGTATAAGGTCATCTGTGCAACAACACATCTTGATTGACAGGGGAGCACAGATTTCACCAGTGGCTGGCAGAAATGGTTCCCCATTGCTTATCAGATGGAAATCTACTCCAGAATAAAATAACTGTATCGAATTAGTTGGTGGGAGAAAGACAAAAGAACTGTATACATTTAGTCATTTTTGCAACAATCCACCATGAATGACAACGGGCACAATAAATGCAAATCTACTCCAGAATGAAATAACCCCATTGAAAGTGCTGATAAGAGAGAGACACAATAACAATACAAATGTATGCAGTTTTTATACAATTCCTCTTTCTTGATAGGAGGACAAGGGCTTTTCCTGTGGGCAACAGAATATGTGCCCCCTTGGTTTGGCCTGAACGCATAAGCAGAGCCGGCCAAGAAGAGCGAATGTCGCTTACTGACTGAGTGAGTGAGAGACTGACTAAAATAGAATAAAACTGTTTAGCCTATATTGTGACTATTTCTCGTGGATTTTTTAAGTACGCATCCGTTCAGGATTTTTTGGGTAATATAGGCTTGATCAAAACCCCTTGGGCAGTAAAAGAGTAGGGGTTTTCACGATTCTCTTGGCTTTTCACTTTCCGAAAAAGTCAGTTATCGTCACCTATATTGATAGTTATTGTATCAATGAAAAACAAATGTTTTTGTGCCATGAAATAGCTTTGGCTGTGTAATGTTCATATTCAGTCTCGCTAGAAATTACTCAACTCTTATGACTATTCCAAGTAGTAATAAGTTAGATACTAGTTAGCCTATTACTGGTTAATCAGCTGTTAAAACCGCCATTGGCAAAAGCCATACAGTTCATAGGTGCTATTTCTGGTGGAGGTAAACTTAATAAGAAACGTTAATCATTAAGCATTAACTCAAGCGAAATATTCAAATTTGGCGTGATGTTAATGCATGACAAAATGATCTAATGTCGAGATGCTATACCGACATAGGGCATACATAATGCACTACCGACATAGGGCATACATAATGCACTACCGACATAGGGCATACATAATGCACTGTGGTGTAGTGGTAAAAGACACCGCCACTCATGTGGGAGGCCCAGGTTTTGAAACCAGTGACAAACAACATTTATCACTTTTAATTGCGGACAGGCTAAACTAGGCTTTCCTGGCTCCATTTCTGGTTAAATGCAACAAAACATTACACATTTCTAGATACTTGTTTAAATAGCAAATTTTTAAATCTTGTTGGTTTCTGGTATAGAAAGTACATCACAACCTCACACTGACACAATGATACAATGCATGTTTGTATTGCAGCTGAACTGGTATGTTCACTTCTGGCTTAAAATTCTACATAACCGCTCGCAAAAGAGTTCTGCAACCTCAGTATTACATTTTTAACCTCTGATTACTGAAAAGAAGCTGGAGAGTTTTACCATTATGTTTTACTTAATTCAGCAAGTAAAATAAGATGATGAAAACATGGTCCATACAGACAGTTGTCATATGCACTTCTACTTTATTTAATGAAACCGGTCCATTGGTTAGAATGAATACATTGAGTGTCACAGGAATATGAAATGTTCATTATACAGTCATTACGGGAGTCAAACATCACATCAGCCATGCTCTTTGGTGCATAAATGAATAAAAAAGCCCTCTGATGTGAGCAGGCTTTGGCCTTTAGAGCACGCTGCTTCAGAACAATGGATCAAGGTGAAAAGGTAACACCTGCTCTAAAACTGCAAAAACAAGTTCTCTCTCTTGTTAGAGGTACATGACCAAAAGAGTTTTGAGAAGGCCAGATCAAGGTGGACATTTAAAATATTAAAATATTCCAAATTAAGTCTGTATTTAAGTACTTGTGTGATTATGTTCATGTTGGTCATTCAAAGCAACAAGTGCCCAGTCAGAAATGTCTACAAGTGGATGACAATTCATTAATTCAAGGGAAGATTGCAAACTGAACTATGCCAGTTTACAAATGAAAAGGATTTGGCTACAAAAAGCAACGTAATGGTAGGCTGTTGCATCTGAATTTGGTTTGGAATTATATTGAAAACACGTTAAGGTATTAAGCTAAAAGCTTATTGTAGCTGGCTAGCGTTTTCTAGCTTTTTCTAGCCAGCTACAAAGTCACAGTTATGAGATGATAAATAAAGGCTTCAAGTTCTCTATGTATGGCTTGACTACCACCGCTTCTCACTTCTCACCACCGCTTCATAGTGCCAACCTTATAAGAGAACAACACAAGCACTTTTGCACGTTATAAATTAGTGTTCATGCTAAACAGGTACCTGTAAAAAACATGTACTTCAAATTGTTATATGCCATGGGCTTGATAGGCTGTAACATTGACAATTCCTAACCAAACGTTTGAAGTTTGCAAGATCTCAAAGTTATCTGGCTGTATCTAGTAAGCTGCTAACTTAATAAAGAGTTGTGAACATATGGGTTCTGCTATTCCCCTTGTTGACACTAGAGGGCCGAAATGGAAATAAAACCACTATTTATCAACCCTGTTAAAAAAAATAAAAATAAAATATTTACTGTCCTGCTACTTTCTAATAAATCCTCACACAAAATACTCTCATATCAACCTTCAAATATTAATCCTTCCCTGTCATGCTGAGGCAATCTATCTTAAGGATTATTCAGCATTTCATGGATCATGTCGCCAGTAACATCTGTTACTCCTAACTACGCTGTATCCACAACAATCCGCAGCCTATCAATTCTACTTTTCTCACTCTTTTTCTTAGTCAAACTGACTAATGAATGCTTTTTCATAAAATTGAAATTTTATTTACTATCAACATTTTCTGTCAGTGCACATTTATTTGAGAGATAACTCAATAGGTCTCCAAACTGCGTCAGAACAAGCTGTAGCACCAATTGATCCACTCACTGCAGTCTCGGGATAAGAGACATACAGTACATCATTATTAATTCTACATCTCTGGGCTTCCCTAGTGTCTCTTATTGAGTCTCTACTGTGTTCCTCCCATGATTGCACCATTTAGTCTTCCAACAGTCACTGTAGTCATGTTCCTCTCCACACTTTGCACACATTTCTTTTACACTTAGTTTAACTGTGCACATTTGTGAGGGCGGGATATATTGTCAGATTTTGAAAGGTAGGAATCGCATCTGTACTTCATTTTGGTTCCAAGCGCCATGTCTTCATGAGACGCGGTGTGGGTGAACGGATGATCGCCGCATGTGTGGTTCCCACCGTGAATCACGGAGGAGGTGGTGTGATGGTTTCAGTGTCAGCAATTTATTTAGGATTCAAGGCACACTCAATCAGCGTGGCCACCACAGCGATACACCATTCCATCTGGTTTGCGCTTAATCATTTGTTGGACCACAAAGGGAAGGGAAAGCAGCCAACAAGTGCCCAGCATATAGTGGATATAAAAAGTCTACACACCCCTGTGAAAATGCCAGGTTTTTGTGATGTAAACGAATGAGACAAAGATAAATCATGTCATAACTTTTTCCACTTTAAAATTGTACCTATAATGTGAACAATTCAATTGAAAAACAAACTGAAATCTTCGAGGGGAAAACCTTGCAATAACCTGGTTGCATAAGTGTGCACACCCTCTTATAACTGGGGAGGTGGCTGTGTTCAGAATTAACCAATCACATTCAAATTCATATTAAATAGAAGTAATTACACACCTGCCATAATTTGAAGTGACTCTGATTAATCACAAATAAAGTTTAGCTGTTCTAGTAGGATTTCCCTAACATTTTCTTAGTTGCATCTCAGAGCAAAAGCCATGGTCCGCTGAGAGCTTCCAAAGCATCAGAGGGATCTCATTGTTGAGAAATATCAGTCAGGAGAAGGATACAAAATAATTTCCAAAGCATTAGATATACGATGGAACACAGTGAAGACAGTCATCATCAAGTGGAGAAAATATGGCACAACAGAGACATCCCTCCAAAATTGATGAAAAGACGAGAAGAAAACTGGTCAGGGAGGCTTCCAAGAGGCCTACAGCAACATTAAAGGACCTGCAGGAATTTCTGGCAAGTACTGGCTGTGTGCTACATGTGACAACAATTTACCGTATTCTTCATATGAATGAGCTATGGGGTAGGGTGGCAAACCTTTTCTTACAAAGAAGAACATCCAAGCCCGGCTGAAGTTTGCAAATACAAACATCAAGTCTCCCAAAAGCATGTGTGAAAATGTGTTATGGTCTAATGAAACTGAAGTTAAACTTTCTGGCCATAATTCCAAAAGGTATGTTTGGGGCACAAAGAACACTGTACCCACAGTGAGGCATAGTGGTGGCAGCATCATGCTTTGGGACTGTTTTTCTTCAGCTGGAACCGGGTCCTTAGTCAAGGTCGAGGGAATTATGAACATTTCCAAATACCAGGCTATTTTGGCACAAAACCTGCAGGTGCCTGTTAGAAAGCTAAAGATGAAGAGGATGTTCACCTTTCAGCACGACAATGGCCCAAAGCACACATCCAAATCCACAAAAGCATGGCTTTACCAGAAGAAGATTAACGTTTTGGAATGGCCCAGCCAGAGCCCAGACATGAATCCAATTGAACATCTGTGGGGTGATCTGCAGAGGGCTGCACAGAAGATGTCCTCGCTATCTGACAGATTTCGAGCGCTTTTGCAAAGAAGAGTGGGCAAATATTGCCACGTCAAGATATGCCTTCCCATAGGCTCCTACCAAAAAGTGCTGTAATAAAATCAAAAGGTGCTTCAACAAAGTGTTAGTTTAAGGGTGTGCACACTTATGCAACCAGGTTATTGTGAGTTTTATTAAGTTATTTTTGTATTTTTTTTAGTTGGAAAAAATGTTTGGAAAAATAACTTGGAAAAGTTGGAAAAAGTTCTGACACTGATTTATCCTTGTTTCATTCTTTTACATCACAGGAACCTGGCACACAGGGGTGTGTAGACTTTTTATATCCACTGTATGTGGGAACTCCTTCAAGATTGTTGGAAAAGCAATCAAGGTGACTTCCTCATGAAGCTGATTGAGAGAATGCCAAGAGTGTGCAAAGTAGCAAAGAGTGGCTGCTGTACTTCAAAGAATGATTTGTTACTAACCATAACCAACGTTTTGTTTACTAAATTAATCTATATGTGTTATTGCATAGTTTTGATACCTTCATTATTTCTCTACAATGTGTAAAAATAAATACCCTTGAATGAGTAGGTGTGACCAAAATTATATTATAATTATATATATATATTTTCAAATATTATAGGTTATGTTAAAAACTGATATACAGCTCCGGATAAAATTAAGAAACCACTGCATCTTTTTCTTTCCTTTCCAAAAAAGTCGAAAAGGAAGGTTTTGAGTGAGGAACAGAAGGGTTAAAAATAAGAGACCACTGCAAATTGAACGCTTCTGTTCCTCACTCAAAACTTTCGTTTTCAACTTTTTTGGAAAGGAAAGAAAAAGGTACAGTGGTCTCTTAATGTTTTCCAGAGTTGTATAAATATCTTTTTGAACACAGATACCACACCAACATTTTTTTTCTCTCCTCCTGATAATAGGGAGTGGCTGATAATATGGGTTGTTTGTTATCACTTTATTGTAATTACTAGCCACTGCTGAGATGACTTCCTGAGTGTGCTGTAGCTAACTAATGAGGCAACCTCAGCATCAGTGTGGTACAAGCGATTGTTAGATTAGTCTTTTAATAACATTCATGTGTTTATGGTAACTTGTGTTTAGGGGAGAGAAATTACAGACATCTCTTTTACATGTGTGAATCAGGCAGGTGGACAGAATTTATTTTTCAGATTTTGACTTTCCAAGTACCCATGTAGCTGCCTGTTAGTGTGAGAAAGTTTATACTTGTAGCAGAGGCAAGGTCTATGAATCCACACGTTTGCGTTTTGCATGCTAATTACCACAAGTCTGTTATCATTGCCAAAGACTGCTTTCTCATGAAGTGTTTCATCATGTGTGCAATACTAATAGCTAAGTGTTTCCTCACTAGTGTGCTGTCCTGCTGCTACTGCATTGTGTTGGCCCTGGGCTAGACCAAGCAAGTGTGTGTCTCTCTCTGGGAGAAGTGATTAATGTGTACTTGTTGTTATTTTTTAACTGAACCTTCACAATAGTTGGTTGATTATGATTCTTGTAAATAACTTATCATGAGGCGATCAGCACCCAAGTAAATGCGAAGTGTACACACAGTGAAGTATTAAATATAGAATTAAGACCACAACATTGAGTACTCAATGTAGGAATAAACAGAATTCTAAATGCACAACCTTCAAAAAAAGACAGTGAGGAGGAGTAAGTTATGGTGCATAAGTCTTCCCATTGTCTGGATAAGGACATGCATTTGACCTAATTGAAAGCTAAGCCCTTCCTTCCTGCTGAGTCTTCTGCAGAAAACAAAACACTGGAGAAAAAGAGTGCTTGTGGAAATGCTGTGGTCTGGCTCAGTCTTTAATCCCCCCCTATAGAAAGACTGAAAGGATCTCTGACTGGCATTGACTTATTCCGCGCACACACACTCTCACACGCAAGCACACATAAAGGCAATGGCTATTGGAAAACAGATGCAGAGTTAGTTTGGCATGAATCTAGACTGTAGGGTTTTCCAGGCTCCATCGGTATCATCAACATGCCCTGTAGAGGCACATTAAAAATTGCCAGTGGGTGAATAACAATAGAGAAGAAACGGTTGTCATTGCGCGTGTGTGTGAGTGAGGGAACAATACTAGTACTGGCAATGTCACAATGTATATCATGTTAATGTTTTCAAACCTTGCTGGGTTGGCAGCCCAGTTTGCCCTACTATACCTGCATGGCTGCTCTTATCTTAACATGTCCTATCACTGCATAGACGTCCCTCCGATTCCAAACAGTAACTGAACTGGAATGGCTAACTTACACAATAGAACTACTGCATGTAAACAGATACCGTGACTAAACAGCTGCTGTATCATCTATAGAGGCAGATCAAAACTGCTACCAGGATGTCAAGACAATTGCCTTTACAATTTTATCTTCTAGCGGTTTTCTACAAGAACGGCCCAGGACCAACGTATGTGGCAGCACCAGGACTTTGAACACACCACTTGGAGATGGTGAGCTGGGTGCAGCTAGCTAGCTTTAGCCTGCAGAAACTGGAGTTATCCCAGTAGTCACACAGGAGCTTAGCTATTTTAGGAGATCCTCCGTCTGAAGCACCCCGCGGCTTTTTTTCTTTTTTTCCCTAGATTTGTTTGAGTAAACACAGCCCCCTTATATTGGCTCCCCCAGTTCAGTGTGCTGTGTTTAAGTGTGTTGTCTGTGAAACGTGTATGTTAATGTGTGTGTGTGTGTTTATTGTATTTTGAACATCAAGGCCTGAGTGTGTGTATGTTGCCAGTCAGGATTCTAACTATTCTTGTTGACTGTTCCTTTGTGGTTCCTCTTTGTGATGAGTCATGGCACGAACTGGCTTTGGAGTGTTGAGTAATTAAAGACCGTAGTTCTCGCGACTGGCCCAGAATTGACAACATTTGCAAGAGGTGATAAGATAACTAGGACTAGGAAACAGGGGTATTTGGTGCAGTGTGTGTGTCTGTGTTTCAGGGAAAAACATTCCCAGTTAAATCAGTAGAAGGTGAGTAATGCATTTCCCATGGGGAAATGTTTCCTATCCACATTTTTAATGCCAGAAAAACAAGATTTTCTTTAATAAAAGTTTAAGGGTTGTGGCAAAAGTTACAATTAGAGTTATGGTTAGAATTTAGGTTAAGCAAGTTAGGGTAAAGTTTAGGGTCCGAGTTATTATTAGTAAAAATCCTTTTTAAAGGGCAATCAATGTTTATATTCCATTTAAATAGCATATTAAACGTGTGTGTGTGTGTGTGTGTGCATAAATCGCAGGCAGTGCCGGAGCCCTATGTTGGCCAGCCTTTAGTGGAGGTGGCCCCAGGCTGTGGATATGCTGACATATCTGATGTACAGACACAACCCTGGACTATCAAGCTCTATGCTGGACTACCAGGCTCTATACTGGACTACCAGGCTCTATACTGGACTATCAGGCTCTATACTGGACTATCAGGTTCTATACTGGACTATCAGGCTCTATACTGGACTATCAGGTTCTATACTGGACTATCTGGCTCTATACTGCTCAGCCACTTGATAACCATGCACAAACTCCACTTCCTTCTCACACTGTGTGGTGTTCATTATATGGCGTGGTATGTCTGCCGCATACAAATCAAAATGTTCAGGTCCTTTTCAGGTTTTTTATGTCACCTGCTCCAAACCATCCATCATACTGAATCCTTGCAAGCTAAGAGCCCCGCTTGTTCCCCAGATATACAGTCTGCAGTCTGCAGGAGTCAGTGAAGAAAGGCCTCTAAAATACACCTCTGTCCATGTTTCCTCGGCTGAGTATCATCGGATATGAAGTAAAGCATACTCTAGGATAGGTGGAAGACAGGGACACGGTAAAGCAAACAGATATGAGCTAATGTCTTAATTATAAGCAGCTTATTTTCTTTAAACATGTGGAACAATGAAAATTAGAAGCTTCTTGAAAGGAATGGAGCGAAGCGGTGTGTGCGTGTGTGTGTGGGTGCGTGTGGTCAGTAGTATGCGTCTATGCACAGCATCATCATGTGTGTATCCGAACACTTTTGCTTTAAAAAGAAAAACGTAATATGAAAGGTGTGTATTTGATTTGATGGCTTGCAGATGTACAGTTCAGGTTGCCCAGACCGCTAAACCATCTGTCACCAACTTTGTACTGTTTTTTTAGCTGTACTGGTGGAGGGAGTAGTGTTTGAAGGTCAAATCAGTTCAGAGGAGAAGCACATACAGTGGGTATAGAAAAGAATCACACCCCTTTAAAATAATCACATTTTGTTGCTTTGCAGCCTGAAATGAAGACAGACAAAGTTTTTGTTTCATTCAGCTGTATTTACTCGGTGCAAATTATAACATCCAAGTGAAAGACATAACACCAACATAACACAAAAAAATAAAAGAACATAATCAATGAGTTGGAAAAAGGATCACCCCCTTGTGCCAGTATTTTGTTGAACCAACTTTTGCTTCAATTACAGCCTTTAGTCTGTTGGGATATGTCTCTACTAACTTTGCACATCTAGACGTTGCAATATTTAACCACTCTTCTTTGCAGAACTGCTCAAGTTCAGTTAAATTTGATGGTGACCGTTTGTGGACTGCTGTCTTCAAGTCATTCCACAAATTTTCAATGGGGTTTAAGTCCAGGCTCTGAATAGGCCATGCAAGGACATTCACCGTTTTCTCCTTCAACCACTGTGAGGTCAGTTTTGCTGTGTGCTTTGGGTCATTGTCATGTTGGAAGGTAAATCTTCTTCCCATTGACAACTTTCTGGCAGAGAACAGCAGATTTTCCTCAAGAATTTGACAGTATTTTGCCTCATCCACTTTCCTTCTATCCTGACAAATGCTCCAGTCCCTGCTGCAGAGAAACAACCCCATAACATGATATTACCAAAAAAGAAAGAGGCCAAATAATTCCATTTTAGTCTCATCTGACCATAACACCTTTTTCCACGTGGCCTTAGAATCTTCAAGGTGCGTTTTGGCAAAGCTCAGTCGTGACTGCATGTGAAATTTCTTTTAGGAGTGGCTTTTTTCTTGCAACCCTCCCAGACAAGCCACATTTGTGGAGAATTTGTGATATTGTTGTCACACGCACACAATTACCATTCTTTGTCATGAATTCCTGCAACTGCTTCAGAGTTGCTGTAGGCCTCTTGGTAGCCTCTCTGAGCCTCCCAGTTTCCTCCTGGCTCCTTCATCCAGTTTGGAGTGACGTCCTGACCCAGGGAGTGTCTGTGTTGTACCAAATACCTTCCACTTCTTAATAATAGACTTCACTGTGCTTCTAGGCACTGATAAAGCCTTTTAATTTTTTTTGTATCCATCTCCTGACTTGTGCCTGTCCACAACTTTATCCCGAAGATTTTTTGACGATGCCTTGCCACCCATAGTTGATTGTTTTCTTCAGTTGCACTACCAAGTACTGAAATGCTTCAGGAAAAGCTTGTTTCATGCTGAGCTAATCAAGATGACCAGAGCTGTTGAAAGTCAATTGGCTTTGTGTGCTATTGAGAAGGTGATTGACTACACCTGGTTGGGTTTACAAGTCATTTTTAGTAGGGGGGTGATTATTTTTCCAACTCAGTGATTGTGTTTTTTTATTTTTTATAGTTTTTTTCTGACAGTTGGTATTATATCTTTCACTTGGATGTTATAAGTTGTAAATACAGCTGAAGAAAATTTTTTTTTTGTCCGTTTTCATTTTAGGCTGGTGATTAGGGGGGTGATTATTTTCTATAGTAGTATCTGTGGCAATTAGCACTGAGAGTCCAGCATCTGTGTCTCAACTAGCCATTGCACACAATAACACAAACACATGGACACGCACATTCACTTTCCACCTACAAAGTCACCAAGGTGTGCTTTTGCTCTGTTGGAGAAAAACATTTACTGCTTTACTCTCACATCAATATCAAACCTCAGAAGTAATATTGCATTGTAATGATCATCCATCGCCCATGGATGGCTTTTAATAATTTTCAATATAGGATATTTGCTCTTGTAAAGAGTATTTTTAATACTTTGACAAATTCATTTTTATAATTGTTTTTCTTTATTGGGCTGATGCTTCATTTTGTATTTATATATTTCATATTCAATTGGGAAACAATCATTAGAATCACAAATCTCCATGGCAAGCAATCTTTGGCAGATCGATTTTTGAGATTATAGAAATTCCTTGTTGCTTTCAAATGATCTGATGACTATAGCTCACCTATACCGTGGGTGGCAATCCTCTGGATTATGGCAATCGGCAGAGATATAAAACTGGCCCTGCCGAGGTTGGATAGCTGCTGTATAACTGGTGCTTTTTCTATGAATGACTACTTCTGCAGCAATTCTGTCAGTTCCCTGCTTGCAGTAAGTACCTATAGGGAATTTGAATAATTGGGAGTGATCTTGCTAGTGTAGTTCAATATTTTATAATAATGACATCTGTGTTGGAATCCAACATGACAGACAGACACCTTCCAGTATTCTCATGTCTAACTAAAGAACTTTAAATCACTGTTTGTTTCAGAAAAAAAACATTTAGCAACATGCCTGGAAGGGTGTCACAGATGCTCACTCTGCTCATTTGTGAAGAGTAAAGTACTTTAACTTGACCCAAGCTAAGATTTGTCAGTCAAAGTGAATATTAAAGAGAAAAACAATTTAGAGAACACTGAACACTGAGGATGATAGTGTTGTAAAGTGATTAATGATAAGCCTCCATAGCAGCTCACATATTTTCTAATTAATCCAGCTTTTATGTCTCTGAATGTGGACTCTATAGGCTCTTTTTATAGAAGGCAATTATATGTTCCTAGAATGCAAAACTCTCAGAATATTCAGAGGTTCATTTCAAGCATCAGAAAGAGTTAGTTAGTAAATTGCTAGATATTTATTTTTGATGTTTTGATTATGTCAATTTAAATAGGCACAGAGACAAAGTCATGTCTCAAGGGATCCCCAATACCACTTTTTCATCGAAACCGAGTGCTAAACTTTGAGCATGTGCTGACACTGAGTACCGATCCGATACTGCCATTTTTATTTTTGTTCACGTGCTATGAATGTCATAATTCTTCTACATGTCATACAACTTTTCATTTCGTCCAAACACAACCTGATCAAAGTGGCATTAGAAAAACTTAGACTTTTCAGGTGATCAATCTGGCTAAAAATGAAACTAAAAGAAAAGGGTATACCACAGCAAACAGATAAGCTTGCTCTTTAGCTATTAATCTGAATTGATTTCATGAGTAAAATTGCACAGTAAAAAGAGTTGTATCTTCAAATAGTCTGGTGCTAACTAGCTGGCATTAGCTATCATCTTCCAACGTTTGCCAACTTAGCTAGCCTTACCTGGCATGACATTACTTTTTAATCTGACAGGTTCAATATGGGAGTTTTACAGCTTTCTCTAAAACTACCAATAACAAATACAGTAACCTAGACAACTGCTGTAACTTTCAAGAAAATATCCCATTAACCTTAACAGCAAATATATGATTGGTCTACTGCCGGATTTACAGTATGCCTTTTACTGTCACGTTCAGATTATAGTTTTGACAGCTCAGATGCCAAGAGCAATTTAGCATTTAGACTATTTAACAATTTATACTCCTGAAAAATACATTCTGTTATGACACTGTTTCGGACTCCCTAAACAGTGTCATAACAAGTTCTGATGGGGGAAACTGTACAGGGTGTTACACGTTCAGATCCAGGGTTAGAATGAGTGGAAGAAACAAGCAGGTGAAACTGTCTCTCGCCCAGGAGCAGCTGAGTAATGCGAGCTGACAGGATGGGCATTTGAAAGAGCCAGTACTCTGACAGGTTGCCTGTCTGCAGCGGTTGGGGTCACAACCACACATGTCAAGCTCCATAATGCTTAGTAACAGCTTCCCATCCGAGGATAAGTCAGGATCAGAGAAGACAGTGACACATCAAGGAACGTGCAACGTAAGCAGGAAAGTAAAGCATGGAGGGAGGATAAAAGAAGTCCCCTAACAAGGAAAAAAATATTTTTTGACTTTTGACTTAGGGCGTAAAATAAATCCAGAGATGAGGTCTTTAGGAAAATTATTTACCAAGTAGCGAGATATGACATCAACATCTTTGGCACTTGATCACTCTCTAAAAAAAAAAGATCAAAATGAGATGTCCTGTAAAGAACCTCTAAGCACATTAAGCACATCACATCTCTGTTCAACAACACAATGATCTCTGTAGATGGGTAATGGACTCTTCTGAGTGTGTGCAGGGTAGTTGCAGAGAATTCTACTTTGAGCACCAGAGGGGTTTGACATGAGCAGAATGCCATTTAACGTCTTTAAGTGAGGGGTGTCAGATGCTACTAAGGGGAGCAGACAAGGGTGCAGGGGAGGGAGGGAACCAGCAGTCTGACAGTAGTTTCATTATGAGGCATGTGGATATGATCTGGTGAGTGCCAAAGTGTACCACAGGAGGACAGGCTGTAACTGATCAGTTGCCACCCTTACTGTTGCATGGTGACAACGGCGCAGCTCTGAGGGCACAGTGCTAAATGAAAACACATTATCAGCAAACAGGTACAGATGGTGAAAAACAGCAATATCTTCCCACGCTCTTCAAACAAATCACCTCAGAAAAGCAAACAATCCCTGATCCTCCAAGGAACTAATACAAACACCAGACAGGTGGACAGGATACAGCAGGAAGAGATAGAAGGCAGGACAAAAATAATTTATGAACATGTAAGACTGACAGTGTTGATGTGGCCCTCACATCTGAAACAGACATGCTTCGCAGAAAATTACTAATCTTTTTTGACAGATTTGGTTCCTGTGACTGACATTAGCTAACAACTGATAAATGTGTGGACCAAAACCTTTTACTCCATTACTTTAATAACTGCAGGAAAATATAAATAATTAAATATATACATTTGATTTAAAAAGAAGAAAGGACCTGATTTTACATTTAAAATAGCAATACTTTATTTCTTAAACAATTATCTAAATTTGTCTTGGGTAGACACATACAGTTAAGATATAAAATAAGATGAAACAACAATATGGGCATTCCTTTCTTGTCCTTGAGTAAAGGTTGATGCAACACTTGTGAAAAAAGATGCATGATCATGAATTATGTGGCTACCTGGCATCAGAGATATAAAAAATTCTGGAGACAACAATAAAACAGCCCATTGATGTTTCAGACTATCTATTATTGATATCATCCACTAGATTTTGGTAATGACAGAGTGAGGACAGTTATAACTTTATTAATAGGGTTTTGTGAGTAGCACTTAACAATTCAATTTTAATAACTATGAATAAATAATGAGTATTATGTACCACATCTGGTTGATTATAGAAACATAATTTTCCCACTAATTAAAATAAAGAGTTGAATACAATCTTTATATACTGGAAGACCTTTGCCCACTTGGGTAGACTATGTAGTATTTAAACAACCAAATATTGCAAATATTGTGCAAAAAATAACAAACACTATTGTGCTGTAATTAGTGCTTTTCTATTTCTAAAAAAAGTTTTCTTTATTAATAGATTTTTTTGGGGAAAAATGTATCCACCAAATAACACTACAATGACAGAGAATCACACAATATTTCATTTGGATATAATGCATTGTAGCTCATATTTCAGTCGGAAATGCTTTTGTTTAGAATACACAAAATGCACACATCACAAAAGCCATTCACATAGTAATGTAATGTTGTATATAAACACACAAGCCATGTAATGTGGCAGGTAAAAATGCAACATTCGCTGACCTGGTTTCCTTATCCCTATACAGAATATTCACCATGTACAGCATGTGTCATCTCCCCTTCCCTTTAGTGAAGAAGAAGCTACTATCAGTGAGACTCTAAGGGCAGATGGGTGAAGAAGAGCACCATGACCTTCATGTCCTTAAGATGGCCACGGTGCTCTGTTTTCCTTGTTGTGCCTGAGACAATCTGTATAAACCCTACTTTGCCCTGCTATGCTTTGCGGCGATGCTACTTCACTTCTGCGGGACAGGACAGGCTGTGAGTACAAACATTGGCCAGGCAGTGACGGACAAAAGTAGATATGGTTGTCTCTGTGACACATCATGGGCTTTTGACCTATTAAGAACTGTAAACAGAATTGTCCCTTCACATACATTAAGAAGACGATGGGGACTGGTGTTGAAACCGTTCCTTTCTTCTCAGACCAGACAGGACTGTTGTTCTTCACACGAAACACAAAAGCTGTTACCCAAAGTGCAGTTTTTTGCTCCAACGTTTTTTTTTTCTCTAATCCGCTCAAATTCCAGTGAAGTGTCCCTGATATCCCGAGGATAGCTGAAAAACTGCTGTTTTCTGCTGTTACGAGGTTACCAAGGAGTAGACCATACTGAAAAACAAGAGGGGAGGGGTGCACAAGAATACAAATCGATGACCCATGCAATATAAAACTGGATCAAACAGTGAAACAAACAACAATCACTACCAACAGTGGCAAGAGCAATAAGATCATAAACCAGTTCCCTTAAAAATATTATTATTATTCACGAAAGAAGCATCCAATCATTGCCTTGAAGTGTTTAAGGAACATTTATAATATTTGCGCTTCATTTAGTAGAACTGTGGTTAGCGTGGTTCGCCATTAGATCCCATGTCTGGATGCCTGCCAAATTCAATAAGACTTCGGCTGCAATTCAGTCAAATCTGTCATAGCATTGTTTAGGCAGGGACTTTATTTTGGATTATTCATCCCATTCCCAGATACCTCGAATTCTGAAAAGCAAAAGCATACCTGTGAGGGGCTTTGCCCTGGTGTTAAGATTCATGTTTTAATATAGTGCCCAGTCTTTGAATTAATCTGACCTTGGGAATAAGATCTGCTACGTAAATAATGCAATGCAAGTTAGATTGAATTCAACCCTTGATTTTCTATTTATAATTACAATTAAAATAGCCTTTTTACATAGCACCTATTTTGCTAATTAAAAATACAAGCAATTCAGTAAGCAGTAATTCAATGTGAGGTAATGGTAAAGTTATATTTTTTGGATACTGTTGATATACCAATCTTGAGGAGAATTTCAGGATTTTAGAACCAGTTGCTTGATGGTTCCTCATGCTGCACATAGTCTATGGACCAAGAGAAACTGTTATCCATGGTTTGGTTTTATGTAGTTTGTTAGTTCAACACTTTTGCCTTATTTTCACTATCTATATGCTTGGAGTTGGTCTCCAAACATTTTTGTTTTACATTATGTCTCAAAACAAGGAAAATTGGTTGGCACATTTTGCCAAGTCACAACTTGCCATGAGCTCTACAACAGACTCACTCTTAATAGCTGGCAACATAACAGATTTCTGCACCTCACAGAATAAATTATTTTTAAATAACTCTTTCTGATTCACCCATAAAAAGACCCACGCTTGAGCTGGTGAATAGTGACAGACTTCGTCCTAGGCTAATGCAAATACTTGAACCAGAAACAAAGATCTGCTGTTGGATCTGACAATGAATCTTGTTGGTTATTCGTCAATAAATAGGATTTCTCTGAATTGTTTCTGCCACAGACACCTATATGTATGCTATTCTTAAGACACGCAGGCATCCTAACTGTTTTGAGAATGACTAAGCAAACAGCTGGAGGTGGGGCTCCCCCATACAGAGCTCCATTATTGTGAAATTATCTGCAAATCCATCTTAGAGATGCCGTCTCAACCTTCATGTTTTTGCTGAAGACTCATCTGTCCAGTAGGGCCTATGATTCAGTGTAGTCTGTCCTGGGGGGGTCACAATGCTGACCCTAAGAGGCTAAATGACGTTATTCCAGGGTTTTCACCATACCCAACATCAATGAGCTCCTTCTGTACGAATGTGATCGTGTGTTGGGACAGAACTCTACCGGCTATACTAAGCCTTGTCTCAGGGTGGTTGATGGTCTGTTTGTGTCCCAAGGCTATGCTTGGCAAAGTGGGTGGAGCTATTTCCCGCTTGGTTGGCCCTGTCCCGGATCTCAGTCCCCAGTATCCATGCTGCAATAGTGTCATTATCCTATCTGGTATCCTGTATGATCTGACCCTTATGGTAGAATCCCGCATAAGGACTAGATGCTTCACCTAGTTGTCCCTGTGCATAGTCCACATGGTTGTGTTGCTCATCTACATTCTTCCTGACAACTGCTGCTGTCACTGGCCACCTGTGCCCACCTGTAATTTCATTATCTGTTCGTCTGGGTGTTTAAAAATATCATTGAACAATTTCAACGTAAAAGGTCATGTATTCTGAAAATCAGTAAGAGGAGGACTGCTGATGAAAAAAGGGGCTTTAGATACAGCATATTTGATTGAACATAACACAATAGGAAAATGTGACTAGTAATGTAAAATAAAATGGTCTAAAGAATGGGTTCGGTGGTCCAGGGGTAACAGCTCTCATCTCTACTCTTCACAACTTCATCTCCTCTTCAGATGTGTCCCTATGATTCTGAATTCTCAATATAAACTTGACAAAACAACAATAATAATATGTAAGGAATGTGTGTGCTCGCATGCTCTAAAAAAACTCTTCTCCTCAATTTAAATGACATCTGAATTACATTTTGGAAAAATTTCTCACCCCCCGGAAAGAGTGAAAATACCCTTTAAAACAGCCATTTCTGACTTCAAAAAAACATTGTATTTGATATCCATTGTATTTGCTTTGATGTTATTTTAAGGTAATTAGGCAATTAAATAACTCATTCCCCATTACATCGCAGGCTAATTTGGTTAAAGTTTGTAATGGCTGTTTAACAAAAAACACAAGGAACCATTGATTACTGTTTCTCTTGGCCCATTTAAGAATCTGCCGTCCTCTGCCGTGTGGCACTAATCCCTGCTGCTGCCATGAAGCCTGAGCCCGCCCGTCTGTCTACATTAATGTTTCCTAATGTTGTAATGGAGGCACAATAAGTGGCATAATAAATATGGTGGCCTGGATGTGTCATACAGATGGCTGTGTTGGAGAGAACCAACGGCAGATTAGGCAGATGATGACCTCTCCATCAGCCCCAGGTTTAATAACCCCTCAAGAGCTGTTGCTATATTAATTGGTTGCCTTAGCCAAAATATACTGCTCCTCACCACTGCATCTACTTAATATGGCTAACACATGATAACTAGGCCTCATTTACTGCACAAACATCTCCATTATAACTTAGCTGTTATGTGAATTAAAATTGGTTCAATCACCTGGGCTAAGTAACCTGGCCCGGAAAATTAGATTATATCAGTATGTGACTTTACAGTATGAGATGTGAATGGGACCACATTTAATTTTCAGACTGCACTTCATGGTAGAGAAGACAGAGATACTAAAACTGTCCTTGCCATCGGCTTGTCGTCTATATAACTGTCATCAAGGTTGTTTTAAATCGCCCTGTAGCTTGGCTTCCACAGGCGAATGTAGCGCATACCTCACCGAGGGCATGTCATAAATGTTTACAACGAATGGAGCTCTGCCTCCTTGTCAGAGCTTCACAGTCATTTCTTGTTCTATTAGGTTTAAATGATTGTTTGGCTAATGAGCTGAGGCAAACCTTGCTATTGTAATTGGGAGGGTTAGGCTTCCGGAGTGAATCTTTGATTTCCCATCAATCTGTGTGTGTATGTGTGCGTATGTCTGTGTGTGTACATGTGTCTTTATGCACCGAGGGATCATGCCAAAGACATATAAAGAAACAGAGGGGTCAGAGTGGTTATGGCCTTGGAGGATGAATGCAGTAGACAAAAGGGAAGCATTCAAATACAGTAACATTACAAAATATCCATAGCAGTGGTTAAACAACAGAAAACACAACACATCAAGGTTATTGGAGGGATATTGAACCCAGTACTGGACTCCATTAAAGGAACAGCATACCCTGTGACAAACACAAGTAGATCATGGCATTGGGAGTAACAGAGGTCAGAGTTTAGGGGTTAAAGGTTGTTTCTGTGAGGAGGCCCATTTTCCAGACAAGGCTGTTTTCATTTCTACCACACTGCTGAGTAGGGAGAAACAGAGAGACAGTGAGCGGTACAAAGGAGAGAGAGAGAGAGAAAAAGAGAGAGAGAATGATTCACAGGTGCCGTGTGCAGGGTGCAGAAGGGTTGTGAGGGGGTCAGTATCACAATGTGACGAATTCACTGAAAAAAGACTCACTACTAGAGGAAAGCCAGCGGAGTGTGAAATGGCAGGTCAGGTCCAGTACACGCTACAGCCGAGAGGATGAGAGCCACACCACCAAATTCAACACTTTCCACTGGTCAATTACAAACGCACTGTGCCTCTGGTGGAAACGATACTACCAAGGGCTGAAGGGTCAGTTCCATTTCCATTTAGTCAATGAAAGTGTTTTACTTCAGGAATTGGAAATGACCTAATCACGACCTGATTTGGCTAAAAGCGAAGGAACTGACCCCAACCCTGGGTGCTGGTTTTAGGGCCGCAGGGTCAATATATTCTGACCAGTACACATACTATGCAATGCACTGCCTGGCCTAGGGAGACATGAAGAAGAGTTGGTGTTATGAAAGAAATATGTGCCAGGAGGCCAGCTACTGGCGGCATGGCATTATGACGTTATCCTTGTGAATCCAAATCATGATTTAGGGTTGTGAAACCAAATACTGATTTGGGGTTCCACATCCCGAAACTTTGTGCTAAATGATTATCATTGCCCAGCTTACCGCCAAACAGATTACCAAACATCACAGTCAATTCCATAGACACTCACCAGTAGAGATAGTAGAAGAAGGAGAGAACAAAGAAGGACATCTTGCACCATGCCTCTTTTTGGCAGAACGTAAGCGTGTCCCCGTTCATAACCGAAGCCGGGTCGTAGAGGAGCTCCTTAGTGTCGGTGGGGCTGTGGAAGTACCTACCGAATAGGGACATGACATACGAGGGGTAGTTGACCCGTAGAGGTGGATGGACCATGGGGAAGATGGAAGGAAGAATGGAGACATGGAGGATGAGTAGGGTGGACGGACACCCTCTATACATGAAACATCTGACTGTTCATGATTAGCGTGATTAGGTTGTACATGATTAAGGCTGAAGTCATTGTAATGCATGGTTCATGTGTATGGGTGATTCAAACAAAACCGTTTCTTATCGCGTCTGTAGCCAATTGAGTTATGATGCATCTGCAGAAATCACAAGAGGTGTTGCTTTTGTCTTGTTTTGAATGTCAATTTTAATTTAAATTAAGTTAATTTCACACTCATTCACAAAATGCTTCCTTGTATCAAATTCAAGGGTTATTTCATAAAATTAGATTTACAACCACAATAGAGCTTGCAGGTTCACAACTACAATATAGAGTAAGTACAGTGAAATGAGTGCAACCTTGTCAAAAATATTCTATGTTTAACTTAGGCTCATATCTGATAAAAATATGTATGAATATATGTTCAAAAAACTATAATACTTATGATATAATGACAGATCTCAGTGGTCCTATTGAATCAGTTTCATGAGAATAACCCATAAAGGAACATACTTATACTGATGTTAAAAGATAAATGAAAGCATGGTTTATAATGATTTACTAATAGTTTGATAATGACTAACAAACTATGGAAAAAACTAAAAAGGAAAACATTGTTTGTACCACATAAAAATGTGACAGGGCTATAAATGAGAATGTGTGTGAGAATGTGTTTTCAGTTATCTTAAATGTACCTGGTCAGATAAAAGTTGGTCAACAATAAACAATACAAAACCATAAGCATTACGCCTACCTACTAAAGCAACACCAAAACAAGCCTGTAGATGACAACGCGGAACAGCGTATGAGCGGGAATCTCCGCTAACACCCCCGCACAACATTACCTCCCCGTCAGGACATGCCCCCCCTCCCCGTAACTCGTCTTGCCTTAACTCGTCTCAGAGAGGGGGTCTATTTTCTTACAGCACACGGCGTCCCCATCATATTGGTGAGGGCTGCCAGTGACCGCAGCTCCACCATTTCTCACACCACCTCTTACACCACATGAGGAAGAATGAGGTACAGCCACAGGGGAGACCCATGTGGATGTTAGACCTGTTGGTTGGCCCTCCAGGTCCTGTAGCTGAGACTTGCTATAGCTGCATAGTTGGTTTGGGCCCAATTCAATGTGACTAGTGTGGCTCAAAACTGGGGTCCCAGGAGGGACGATTAAGAACCACGTTGTTTGGGACACTGGCACATTTTGGAGGCAACAGAATCCGACCAAACCCGGAAGACCACAGTGGTCCTCCATTAATGAGGTTACGGAATTGTCCCTAACCTGAAATATTTAAGGCTGTCTCCCATAAACGTGCTGCTTTACACCGGCCGTGGTGATCTGTTACTGCAGAACATCACTGTGAACCTCCGCCTGTTAATGTGTCTACGTACAAGCTCCTGTGTGTCACTGAGCCCTTACTGTGTGTGGAGGCGTGGAGGAGAGGAGAGGCTGAAAGAGAGGCAAAGCCAATGGGGGTCTGATGGTAAGGAGAGGGTGGGGGACGAGTTGAAGATATCCGGCATCAGCTGTGCTCGCTGAGAAGGAATGCAGAAGATGCACAGATCTGTAGCTGCTGTTGGTCTCCTTTAATATCTCTGTACATCGCTTTCTCTCTCTCTCTCTCTCTCCCTCTCTCTCTCTCTATATCATCACCCCTCTAACTGTATGTCTCTCTTTCTCCTCAGCTGTGCAAGGAGAACAGCATCTGTAGCTAGCGGGCATCTGGCAGAGTTGACAATTATTGAGGCAGTAAGTGTAACTTCAACTGGCTTGCCAAAACAATCACAGAGTGTGCAAGAGGTTTACATCAAATAACAACATGATACAGGCACAACCTGTCTGTCTGTTATTGAAGTGCTAACTGTTTTACTTGAAAGACTGCCCCTTTAACAAATGGAAACAAAACAATCTGTTACCATATTTAGGCCTACTTTACAATCATTGCACAATCACCATACTGTATCTTCCCCATCAAAGCTGTTTTGTCTGTGCAATTCTATGACATCGAGTGAATGTGAAAATGTCAGTATCAGTGCCACTATTCTGGGCATCACACTGAATTCATGAGAAATTAAACAAAGACAAACAGGCTAGCTTCGATAGTTACCTCCATGTGTTGTAGAAGAAAAGAGGGATGTTCAGGCCGACTGTTAACCACTCCTGGGCGCACAGAAACATGATACAGAATAGCCCATGGATAGAATACTCTGGAAGCACCAACTGGCGGGGGGGGGGGGGGGGGGGGGGGGGGGCAACAGAAAGAGAGATTTGTAGAAGAGGGGGATGGAAAGAGAAACGAATGATGATTTTTGTCAATGTATTTGATAGGATCAATAAATTCACTGATCATGTGCCATGTCATGCGTTTGACAGCATTACTGTACTTCGGCTTCTCAAAGTGAACCTTCACTGCGCCCTAAATATGGCACAGCTGCCTAATCAAAAGAGTTTGGAAACCTTCAACATAATCTGCATAATTTTATTTCTCCGGATTGAGCGACGGTTTTATTTCAGATAGCGGTGGAGATTAGTGAGGATGCTGAAACGCATGATGGCATGCGTCTGTCAGTCAGCCCTGGGAGCAGAGCTCCAGACGTGGTTAGAGCCTGGCAGTAAGCACTGACATTACCGAGTCGTCATTAGTGCTAGTTGCAACGCTGTCTACAAAGAGCCAGCGCCAAGGCAAGCCATTAGCATTTTGGAGGCCACTTGGAGCCCATCCAAAAGACAGCGCAAGTAAAAAATACAAAATCTATTTAAATATCTTTATTGATATGATTATAATTATAAGTTAGGTGTGTAAGTCATTAAAAAATATGGGGTGCTTATATTCGTCTTCTTCCACACGGAAACCTTATTTCCAATATCCATACAGGTTTGTACAAAAGGATTAGTAGGTGTGTATTCGACCTGAAATTCAATGCGATGGCAACCACAGTGTAGATAAATACAATCTATTCAGCCCCGAATGCCTTTTCCAGCTGTTTCTATATGAACACACTAAAAGTAGTTTTAGGTTATTATATTTGACTCATATGGCCAGTTTTATCCTAGGCTGAGGGCATAGGATAAAAGTTACCACAAAAAGCAGCTCAACAATACCAGAATATATCTTCCTTTGCAGCACAGATGTACCCTTTTGAAAACTCTGAAGTGTGTAACTATCTAAAAGGAAAAAAAGCTTTTGGAGGAACTAAAAGGGAGTAGCACAGGCCAAGTTAAACTATGTATGCTTAATGCTATTCCCAAAGCCCTCGACAAGTTAATCTATATTTAATACGCTAAAGGCACAACTGGAGCTTTGTCTAAAACACCTAGGCTTATAACATCATGTGCATTGGGTAAATTATTTATTATTCACAGCACTAAATAGTTTAGAATAACATTAAAACACATGAATGAGTTCTTCAACAGCAGGTGATGGAGAAAAGACAGCTCAGACAAAACTATACACACACAACACACTGCCATGCTTAATGACATACAAAAAGATAAAATAATATTTTTATTGCCCCCACTTAATTCTCAGTCTCCTCCATCAAGTCTCAATCCTGCCCTCTGTGGCTGACCAAATTGTAAACTGACAAAATGACAGCTGTTTTCAGACTGTACCACTGCCATGCTTTCTGCGCAACTAAAGTCAACAAAAAAAATACTAAATGCACCGCAAGCAAAGAAAGAGTAGTCACGTCTAAAACAAAGAGATGATGTAAAGGGTTTTGGATGCAGGGCAAAGCTACATTATACGATAGGTCTAATAGAGAGGAGAGGGTAACAACTCTGGTGAATTAATTGATGGTATAAGGCTTGATGCAGCTGTGTACATCTCTGGGCATATCTGGGCCAGATGAGGCCAGAATCAGGGCTATGTCTCTGAGTCCTGAAGGGTCCCTTCGTCTACGATTTGCGCATCCAACTATCCCGGGGCAAATATACACACACACACACACACACCCGCACGCACACATATACACACACAGTCTCTCTTATAACTCTTCGGCACATAAAATGGAGGTGTACTGATGTCAGCTTTTATTTGTGAGGTCTATGTAATGCAATTCGAAAGACGGACCAACACGGGACGTCCCTTGTTTGCTGGGCATCTCTCTTTCTCCATTTCGGCTATAGAAAGCAGAGGAACATCAGACAAAGACATTTACACACCAGAACACTGGCAGCATGTGTGTTGCAGAAACACTGCAAGACAGTCTTCCTTCTAAAAGAACCACTTGTCTCACTGACATACAGTATCGGCTAAAGAAATGAACATTCACAAAAAAATAATAAGAATATGTACTGGAAATCATTCGAATTTAGTATGAATATCCAAATGTGCCTCAAAACATCCCAGTCCAATACTCCAATAATATTATAAGCCAGGGCATTCAGTGCTGCCCGCCAGGCAAATCCTGCTCCGAGGCCCCAGCCGGTGGCGAGACAGAGCTCAACCTGTCGGCCAATTAGAACAGACTCCTGCGAGGGCCCCACTCAGCCAAATTTCAAGAGGTTGCAGTGCCAGAGTCATTTCCAAGTGACTTTCGAGGCAGCCCCTGGGAGGAGCAGCAACACAGGACGGCAGGCTCTTTACAACACACAGAGCTAATGAGAGAGGGCTAATGGCAGCGACTGCGGAGCGACTGCTGCTGCTGTGCTATTCCACTCAGGCGAGCTGCAGAGCTAGCGCCCACTCTCCTTGTCTCAGCTCCTTTCATTCTTCTTCTCTTCCTTCTCCTTAAACAGTCCATTCCTTCTCTGCCAGCAGACTATTTGGGGTTATTACGCTATCTTTATGTCACTCTATGTCGGGTCGTTTACAACAGCCAATTAACTCCACTTAACACTAATTTTAGTAACAGGGATTTTCTTTTTCTTTGTCTTTATACTACAGTATTTTGGAGATGAAAATGTTTCATATGATTTGTAATTACAAAGGGTCACTTTTCAATTTGAATGTATTTTCACATGTCATTTATGGTCAGTTTATGTCTTACTGATAGAGAACAAGTGTGCTGAAATAGGTCAGAATGAAACTCCAGTTTAGTACTGGTTCCCATATTTCTTGCTTTTAGTGATTTATTCAACAATGTCTGAAATAATAGCACCAATACAGCAAAGCAGGTTATACTAGTGTCATGACAGTGCCCAATGTTGCTGTCAGCGATGGCTTTAGAATGTTCATAATTATATAGTAGCAGTATGTCCATTATAGTATGAATAAATTAAATTACTCTCTGTAACTTGAAGCAGAATGGGCTTAACCGAAGGTTATCTGGTCGAGAAAAACCCAGTAATCTCTCCAGGCTTAATATGAAATGTCTGTAACATATATGCAATCACGTATGCAATATTGTTCTCCGCCTAGCTCATTTGCTTTTGTGACTAATCTGGATATAGTGCCCATTTTAGAAACAACACATTTCCTTCGCAGTGGCCAGAGATCAAAGACTACTCTCCAATTACTGTCTCTCTCGTTACAACAGCAACGATAATTAAGTGTAGCAAATAATTATACATTTTTTTCTCTTTAAAAGATACGCATTCCTGTGAGACCTGATAGTACATGAAACCTCAATACATTTAGTAAGTCAATCTTAGTGGATAGATGTTGGTCACAAAGGCTGGAGTGAAAGGCCTTAGTAGAACCTTAGGATACAACAAGGTTCTTCATCTGTCCCCATAGAACAACTATCTTGTTTTCCAGATAAAACCCCTAAGTGTATATGCTCCAAAAACATTTTGTGTACGTTTTGTTTTGTTGCCAGGGAGATCCAGTACTTCAGGTAGGATGACAAAGTTGCAGAAGCTGGCTTGTTCTATGTCAGTGCATTAGTACAGGGTATCATGGCAGGATTCCTAGGTCACCTTTCCTAGGGACACAGGGACCTTTGGCTTTATTGTTTTGGGGCTTTTGGGAGGGAGATGAAAAAGAGGAATAAGATATATGCCCCACAGTTTGGAAGTCAGAAAAGCACATCCTAATCTCAAAGTGTAGCTTAGTCTTTTCGGGAAAGTTTGGGTATAAAAGTGCAGTCTGAATGTGAATGCCCACTATACATCCATGACATTCACTGCAGATGCTACCATGATTACATTTTGATTAAGGTACGGGTATAGAGTTTTGCACAGCTGCAGCCCAAGCTGAACACTGATTACGTCACCAAGGAAAAAGCCTCACGGTTATACCTTTTCTGAGCCCCATGATACATACTCACCTATGTACAAGCAGAAGCACTAAGGGGGAAACACCTCATTAATCATTCATAACACAGAGGCGCTACATTTTCCACAGATGGTCCCAGAGACGGTGATAACATTGACATTATCAGTGATCAACTGGCATATGTTTGACTGCACAGAAAAATGACACATTCCAGTGTTGGCTCATCTAGGGATGGGAATACAGGGTTTCTTTGGCCGTGTGTCGCTCAGTTTCGCAGTGCGTTGACACTTGCAATGCCATGTTTGTGGGTTCAATTCCCACAGGGGACCAGTAAGAAGTATTAACATTTATGCAGTCCTCCCTACTGTAAGTCGCTCAGGATAACAGCCTCCGCCAACTGACTAAAATGGAAATATCCACCTCTGATCCCGAGTATCCAGAATTTTTCAATTCTCCTTATATAAGTTTTCAGACAGTTTGCTACCTTGGTATGCTGCTGCCAGTCCCTTTGATGCAGCGTCCAGGGACATAGCAAAAACCTGCAGGACCTGGAGGAGTCATTAACATAGAGCTCAGACGTGCCTCACTCACTTTTATAGCCTACTCACAGAGAGGTAGAAAAACACATGATGACAGAGACGTAAGGAGCAAGTCTCAGGTAAACAAAGTGGAATCCCAATGTGAGTGCATATTCACAATTCATTGCAAATCCAGCCTTCATTCGGCTTCGATCAACACGTTTTGGCAATATGTAAATCTGGACCGCTGACCGGTTACACCACTTGTTTTATAGAGGAATTAATAGGTGTGGGTACATCCCTCCAGACAGCTATAAAGCAAGTCAAGTAGTGCTTATATAGTCACACAATCCTAACCTTTCTAACATCTCCGCCGAACCATGAGGAAATGGCTTCCCCGTGGGCTTACCATGTATCCAGCATTAGTAGAACGCAAAGGGTGAACTGCTAACGAGGCGACTCCTCGAGTCATCATCCAGAACATGGCGGTGGTACTTTTTGGCAGTACCTGGTTGAAGCTAGGTTAGCATTAGCATGCGTAAATCACATCAACTCGGCAGTGAGCTGCCAATCTGACAGATGCCTTCCAGGTGGTAGTGTTTGGGCCAGCTGTTGGTTCCCCTGCCGTCAACCGCTAATAAGTCACCCGAAACGGTCTGCCTATGGATGATGAAGTGAAAAACTGAAGCCCGTTGCAGAGAATGCAATGTATTAGCCCAGTTTCCTTGTAGTTCAACACAGAACGATCTGTTAAGAGGATGGCTGGTTGAAGACATTGATTGGCACTTTGATTGGCTACGTTTCACTTTAGAGTCTTTGCCATAGTATTTTCCCAATCGAAATGTACTGTTTACATTTGTAATGCTACATTCTAATGATCCGACAGACTGGAGTAGGATATGTAAAGCACACCTGAAGAACTGTTCAAAATTAATATTTGCTTTAAATTACTTGCAGACCAACAACATAGAATAGTAAGTGCATGCTTTTTCTTTGTTTTCTTACGGGCCCCACATGGGAATTGAAACCACAACCCTAACGTTGCAAGCTCCATACTTTACCAACTGAGGTACTGTACACAGCACCTGTGTGGTACATAAGGTTACCACCACACTCTCTTCATCGACAAAATACAGCGAGATCTCTCAGTGAGTCTTCTTCTGTCATTCACATGGTGTTTTAAAGACAAATAGGTTTGGGCTCCAGGACGTTCTGGCTACTTATCCACAGTGAATTCCAGTACAAAGCGTGTAGATCAAGCTGTTGCTGCAGTGCCACTTGCCGATAGACAGTTTGTCATGCATATGCACAGCACCATTATAACTGGAGGTAATTGCTTCAGAGTTTTATGCTAATGCATTGCTGTCTGTCATAAGACTGTGATACTGTTCAGAATGTATCACTTTGTACAGGATGTCTCTGTGTCAGTACATAGTAAATAAAGTAACCTATAGGTTTGCAGCCCCAAGTTCTATTGCGCTTTTTGAAACGACCCGGACATGAACATGAAGTCCAATTGTCACAAGATAGCCCAGAATCACAGCCCAAGGACCTCAATGCAGTTTATTAAACAATGTTGTACCTCCTGCTCCAGCAACTCCACATCAACGGTTCTGGTAGGAGCTTTATCAAAAACCAACAATTCCTCTGTGGCCTACATCAGACAATGTTTCTACAACATCAGCTGCCTGTGTTTCTACAACCACCAGCCGCTTGTGTGTACTCTGGTATATATCTACATTCTCAATGAGCAGCACTCATCTGTCAGGCCCAACCAAACCTCCCTGCCTCCAATTCGCTGCCAACTGAAAATCCTATGCAAATTTCTTGGGAGATGAATGGGGTGTGAGGCAATGTGATGGAGGGGATGGAAACCTCGTACTGAAACATCAAAAGTAGCTCCTCTTTTGAAGAATAATCATCTGCCGCTACAGCAACCACCGGGGACTATTCTGTACTTGTTTGCTTGCTGGGCACTGATTGGCTGTGATGGGGATTTGGAGTACGAAAGAACGAAAAGGTTGCTTATTAAAGCAGAAATTGGGCAACCAGGTACAATGAACTCACTCCATTTTGAAGGGGAAAGGAGGAATGAACAGGGATTGACACGTAGAGACAGAAGTGTGGGGGTGAGTCCTGGGATAGCCCTTTGGGATAGCCCTATAGAAACAATGAAGAGAAGCAGAGTAGCACAAGAGCAATACCCCCATGATAATAATCGAGGCTACAGGAGCAACTCCTGTGTAAGTTGAAACAGAAGTCCTTAGTATCAGAGTTTCCATTAATTATTAGATTGAATGCAAGCCTCATTCTACTATTATAACATACAATAATTAATTGCAAGTGTACAACAGCAACAGACAAATAACTCAATGTTATGTATACTCCTCAAATCATAGTTCCATTTACAATGCCAAACACACTGCACGGGCATGATTAACAATAAATCCAATCGCTAAGCTGTGGCTGTCAATCAGCAGTTTTATTTTATTTTCCTCTCTCCCAGCTTGGGATCAGAGCGCTGGTTCTTTTGCATAAGCTCTGATTATTCTGGCAGGGGGACAAGTTGGCAACTTCACACATATGGGCATTGAGGAAATATTCAGTCACATTCCTGAGCTCGCAATGAAGTGTTGTTTGTTGTATCAGAATGCTACAATTCCACATGCATGATTTTAATTATTGTATTAACTTATTTGCGTATCTCTACTGTAGTTTAATTCTGTAAATTTGGCTACTGGGTTAGGCTGACCTGTAGCCAAACAAAGGGTGATAGTACAGCCCTGTTGGTTCCATGTAACTCAATTGGTAAAGCGTGGTGCTTATAACGCCAGGGTTGTGGATTTGCTTCCCACATGGCTCCAGTCAGAAAAAAAGATGGAAATGCATGTACCCACTACATTAAGTTGCTCTGCATAAGAGGCTCTTGTAAATGGAAAATGTAAGAGATGTCAAGTAATATCAAAAATCCCATTTAATTCCCATTTTAATATCCTGCGAAGACACAAATCTACTAAGACTCACTAACCATAGTTATCCCCTCATCCTTGGTTGTCATACATTTACAGTAGATTCATATTTCATCATCATATCTGTGTGCTATATAATGCAGTACCACCACGTTCCACTAGTATGACATTCTGTAACATGCACAAAGGCACACAATATAGTATAAATGCCTTGACAGCTATCATCAGGCCCTATCACTTTCTACCACCTTACACTGAAAACAGAATCAGAGTGCAAACTAGGTGGACGAGGTAAAAGGCAAATTTTAAGTTCATAATGCTCTGTATTGGGAAACAATATATAGTAAGATGTTCTGAGAACTCTGCATATACTCAACTATACCTGGGAGTCATAGAGTATTTCTTTTATCACTGCCCAAATAAAATTAAGGGAATAAGTAATCATCACAGTATAACACCAAGTCAATTAAACTTCAGGGATATCAATCTGTGTGAATCCATGTCACCTGTTTTGGTTCAAATGAAAGTGACAAAAGGTGTACTGGAGAGGCAACAGCAAGACAACCCCCAAAAAGGGAATGGTTTTGCAGGTGGTGGCCACAGACAGTTGATCTCTCCTCATCCTTCCGGGCTGATTCATCTGTTGTTTTGTGTTTTGCTAGTGTCCTTGTCACTACTGGTAGCATGAGGCTATACCTGCAGCCCATTCAGGTTGCACAGGTAGTCCAGCTCCTCCAGGATGGAACTTCCATATGTACAGACGCAAGGTTTGCTGTGTCTCTCAGTACAGTCTCAAGTGCAACATTTTGGGGCGTTGTCTTGCTTTTGCCTCTCCAGTGCACCTGTTGTAACTTTCTCTTTCACCAAAACAGGTGACACTGATTAACAATCGCTTATGCTTCCTGACTGGACAGATTGATAACCCTGAAGCTTAATTGACTTGGTGTTATACGGTGATGATTACGTGTTCCTTGAACATTTTTTGAGCAGTCCATTTGGAAAAATTACATAATTCGTAGTTTTACATTGCTGATCGGTAGTGGTAATGATTAAACACTGCCAGCTATAAGGGCCCCAGCCTTGTGCACCGGAGGACTGAAAGCAAAGACAAACAAACACTTTTAGCCTAATTGAAAAGACAACATGGGAATATGATTCTGGAATAATTTCTAAATCTACAAAATCCTCTCTAACACTCATTATTTGACTCGAACCCCGGTCGCCCACGTGAAAGGCTATATATCGCTAACCACTACACCACAGAGCTCTACAGACAATGGGTGTCAGTATAGCCTCTTGTGTCTATGAACAAATCCTCTTTTGCCACTGTCAGTTTTAACTGCTAATTGGCCATTCGTGAATGATATTGATACTGGCAAACGTTTCTCACTAAGTTTACCTCCACCACAAATTGTGTCTTTTGCCACTGGCCGTTTGAATAGTTTATTAGCCAGTAATAGGCTTTACCAGTATCTACTAACTTACTGGAACAGTCATAAGGAATTGATCAGTTGCTAGCGAGTCTGCCAAAGCTATTTCATTTCATGGCATAAGAACGTATTTTGTCTTTCATGGAATAACATACTTTTGTCTTTCATTCATGAATGACCTTGATACAATAACTACCAAGAAAGGTAACGATAACTAACTTCTTCATCAAGTGAAACGACGAGAGAATTGTGGAAATAAAATAAATAAATGTTGTTGTTCACAATAGATTCGACATTGAGCCTTCCACGTGAGGCACTGTCTTTAACCATAACGCCACGGCATTACACATTTCACCAGTTTTCATCTATACGGAATAATTCATAATGCGTACTTTGCTTGGCCTGCGAGGAGATTCGAACCACTACGCTTCTCTAACCACTACGCTATTTAACAAGTGGTGGGTGGGTGGGTGGGTAGTCAGTCAGTCAGTCAGAGACATTCGCTCTTCTTAGCTGGCTCTGCTTATGCGGCCCGGCTAAAAGTTAAGATACCACTTCACCTTTTTCATTCCTTTCCAAAAATGTTGGAAAGGAAGGTTTTAAACAGAAGGGTTAAAATTAAGAGACCACTGCAAATTGAACGCTTCTGTTCCTCACTCAGAACTTTCCTTTTCAACTTTTTTGGAAAGGAAAGAAAAAGTTGCAGTGGTCTCTCAATTTTTGCCATTACTAAGTAACTCTTGGCTATGAACCTATTCACATTAACAAGAACTGTTTGCCAGTATAAAACAATTTAAAAACAGCAACCATTATTTGATGAAGCCAAATGACCTCAGTAGTACAATTTGGACAGTCATGAAAACCATGACTCGCGCAACACCTGAATGCCGACGTCAGCATGTGCCTGTGACCCAGATCGGCTGTTAGGCACAGCTCCACAGACTGGGGTATTTCACGGTGTAGCAATTTTTTAAGGGGTGAGTAACGTAAACTCACTCCAGAAGTTAAAATGTCAAGATCAAGCTATCAAATTGGTATCATATGTTTAGCTCCAATGATTGGAATGTAGTCAAGGAGGGTGGTCACTTGTCTTATGTACTGTAGGATTTGGACCCAGTGTCGTACAGGGGGACAGTTGATGAAGGAAGCTAAACTGTAATCAGCAGTACATTGACATTGGTTTAAACACCAAATCAATTTGATACTTTACGTAACATTAGGGAAAACGCTAATAAAAGTTTCTTTTGATCACAAAATGTATGATATGTTGGGAATAAGATTTAAGGCTTGGTTCAGGTTAGGCATCACATTGCTGAGGTTAAAGTTTGAGCTAAGATTAGGAGTTATGGTTTGGAAAATGAAAAAAAAAAGATGTTAAGGTTAGAAAACAAAAAAAGGTAAGGTTCAGTTTAAGGTTAGCGTATTCCCCAGAGACCAGCCTGGACTGGCACAATTCACTTTTACCATGTTAAAATAGTTGGATCTATTGCATCTTTTAGCTTCCAAGTTCACTATGGTGGTACAAATGATCTGATGGTAATGTATAGCCTTTGCTTCTCCATTCATTCTTCACTTTAAAGGTGTATTTTATTGCAATTTCAGCTTGCCAAAAGTGTTTTTCAGGTACTATTTCCAGGTCCTGTCTGCAGGTTGTTTGATTCCTGAATGGTGTGTGCTGCCTTAGGCCAGTCTGCAAACCCAATGCCCCAAAGTGGAATTTGGCCTTTGTTCTGGATTTGCTGTGGGCTCCCCCTTTAGAGTAATCTCAATGGGTTTTCCCTGTGCACCCCTCCTGCTAGGAATTTGTCCATTATGATTCATAAAGCAGATTCAGGTTATGATGTCATCAAACCGGTCTAATTTTCTGGCTTTCAAGACAGTAAATTAACGTGTTTGAATTCTAAATGTATAATGTTGTACATCATTCCTTCCCTCAGGGAATGCTGAGTATAGACATAATCTTTAGATTTGGATGACACTCTCCATCCATTGTTAATCTTCTGAGCTAAATGATGCGTGGTGGTGCAGCCTGGAGAGTTGGTTCTGGAGGCTGCCTGCTCAATCTGTCGTATTGCTGCCTGAAGAACTGGAAGCTGTCTACACTGTCAGACATGGTGGTATGGCATAGGCCCAGTCAGACACTGTGTGTGGGGAGCAGATAGAGATTTCACCATACGAAAATTCAGAATCACCAGAGCACTGCAGCAGCTGTCTGATTTTTCCTCCACCAAAAAATTGGTGGGGGGAATATCTATGACGTCACAGTTTAGTATGCACCTCACGTAACATCTGAGATACCACTTGCCCGATACTGACTACATTTGGGTGAATAATTCTTCTTGTCCTACAATAACAAGAGGTTCTTCATTGTTTACAGTGGGGAGAACAAGTATTTGATACACTGCCGATTCTGCAGGTTTTCCTACTTACGGTGTAAGTAGAGGTCTGTCATTTTTATCATCGGTACACTTCAACTGTGAGAGACGGAATCCAGAAAATCACATTGTATGATTTTTAAATAATTAATTTGCATTTTATTGCATAACATCACCTACCAACCAGTAAGAATTCCGGCTCTCACAGACCTGTTAGTTTTTCTTTAAGAAGCCCTCCTGTTCTCCACTCATTACCTGTATTAACTGCACCTGTTTGAACTCGTTACCTGTATAAAAGACACCTGTCCACACACTCAATCAAACAGACTCCAACTTCTCCACAACGGCCAAGACCAGAGAGCTGTGTAAGGACATCAGGGATAAAATTGTTGACCTGCACAAGGCTGGGATGAGCTACAGAACAATAGGCAAGCAGCTTGGTGAGAAGGCAACAACTGTTGGCGCAATTATTCGAAAATGGAAGAAGTTCAAGATGATGGTCAATCTCCCTCGGTCTGGGGCTCCATGCAAGATCTCACCTCATGGGGCATCACTGATCATGAGGAAGGTGAGGGATCAGCCCAGAACTACACGGCAGGACCTGGTCAATGACCTGAAGAGAGCTGGGACCACAGAAAACCATTAGTAACACACTACACCGTCATGTATTAAAATCCTGCAGTGCATGCAAGGTACCCCTGCTCAAGCCAGCGCATGTCCAGGCCCGTCTGAAATTTGCCAATGACCATCTGGATGATCCAGAGGAGGAATGAGAGAAGCTCATGTTGTCTGATGAGACAAAAATTTAGCTTTTTGGTCTAAACTCCACTTGCTGTGTTTGGAGGAAGAAGAAGGATGAGTACAACCCCAAGAACACCATCCCAACCGTGAAGCATGGAGGTGGAAACATCATTCTTTGGGGATGCTTTTCCACAAAGGGGACAGGACGACTGTACCGTATTGAGGGGAGGATGGATGGGGCCAACAACCTCCTTCCCTCAGTAAGAGCATTGAAGATGGTTGTGGCTGGGTCTTCCAGCATGACAATGACCTGAAACTCACAGCCAGGGCAACTAAGGAGTGGCTCCGTAACAAGCATCTCAAGGTCCTGGAGTGGCCTAGCCAGTCTCCAGACCGGAACCTAATAGAAAATCTTTTGAGGGAGCTGAAAGTCTGTATTGCCCAGTGACAGCCCCGAAACCTGAAGGATCTGGAGAAGATCTGTATGGAGGAGTGGGCCAAAATCCCTGCTGCATTGTGTGCAAACCTGGTCAAGGACTACAGGAAACGTATGATCTATGTAATTGCAAACAAAGGTTTCTGTACCAAATTCTAAGTTCTGCTTTTCTGATGTGTCAAATACTTATGTCATGCAATAAAATGCATATGAATTACTTAAAAATCATACAATGTGATTTTTGTTTTAGATTCCGTCACTCACAGTTGAAGAGTACCGATGATAAAAATTCTAAGTGGGAAAACCTGCAAAATCGGCAGTGTATCAAATACTTGTTCTCCCCACTGTATATGTTCTTCACACTGAAATTGTGTTTTTCTTGGGACATTTTAAAGGGTATTTTAAGGATACATCTGAAGAAGCCCAAAAAGTTATTCAAAAGGTTACTCAAGGAACCATTATTAAAAGAGCTTTTTTAAAGGATTCTTGAAAGCATTTAAGCCTTGAGAAATAAATCATGCCATCCTTAATGTATGGAGGGTGGCATGATATCAGACACCCTTAGCAGTGGCCCGCATGACTTGCAATGAGGAAAACTGACTTAAGGGGTCCCCAAACAAAGTTCCCCCAAAGAACACCTAAATGTGCCTCAAAATCGAACATTCACTTCATGACACATTACCCCAAAAGTGGGGCTACAATAATCAACTGAAATTCTTCAGTTATTACTTTTCCGACATCATTGGCCTGAATTTGTCTAAAGTATAGTGAATTATGTGTGTTGTCATAGACGACCCGGATTTTCAAAATTATTGGCCCAAGGGGGACACAACACTAATCAACTGAAAATCACACAGAATGTCTTAATTGGCCCAAGGGGAAGAGCTGCATCATTCATTGGGGAGAACATGTTTACAGTTGCCTTGTTATCACTCCTTTTCTATCTCTTTTGCCCTCCACTCTCTCTCCATTTTGTAGAACCCTGGACGAATAGTTTCTGCTCTGGCAAAATCCCACTTTAAACCTCCAACTTTCGATCATTTCAATACTCCATTTCCTCATCTCCATGAAAACGGGCCTCCTGTGTATTAGAATCAGGAACAGACCAGTGATATAGGCAACATTGCCTTGCAAATGAACAAGCTCGCCTTGCCTGCCGCTATGCTTCTGTTGCGGTACTCACTGAGGTGTGTGGGGACTGGGGAAGGGAGAATGAGACCAAAATAAAAGGGAGAGATAGATGAGTAGCACTCTACAGTCGGTTCTGTTGCTGTGACAACACCGCTGTTTCGCACTCCCAAATTGAACGTGGCAGTGAGAAATAAAACCACCCGCTAGTGCTCCTCTGTGACTGGCTTGTAATGTACAGTACCTGCTGACATAAAACCAGGCCAGTTTGAAAATAAACCCCACAATCCTTCAACAACATCAAGAGGCGTTTCTATGTAAAACTGTGAGATGGACATTGGCTCAGGTAACACTGCCCATGCAGGGCTAAAGAACTTCTGGAAAAAAATGAACTCAAATGAATATGTGACAGGCCTGGTAGAACAATAGGGGTTATCCTCTGTTCTGATCTGACTTGGTTGTGTAGCGCCACACTAACACTGGGTCACTACTGCAAGGACACTTGTCCCCAGAGGTGACATATGAGCTTCAGGCACATAGTAGACAACACAGACAAAGAACAACAGCCTCAACTCCACAAGCCCTAGGCACACACACAAACATTCACATGCACACACACTCCACAGCGGTAACTTCAGGCTCAAAGACCTCAGGCACTAGGCACAGACAGTGCAGGGGGAAGATTTAATCCTTTGCAAAAACATCCTTATTCATGATGTGAGTCGACAAAACAAGAATATTAAAGGGATAGTCCACAGTTTTGTTTATTAAGTTGTATGCTTTCTATAATGCAACAAGCTACCCTCAGGCAAATTATTTTGACTCACCCCCAAGTATTTGGGAATATATTATATTTACATATTTTATATGAATTGAAAATGCATTTGTGGGAATGATTTAAACAAATGTCTTACTCAAAATGCCCACATGTAATGTTCAAAGGAAGAGCTCGGATCCACCATTCGTTCCACACTTTTTAGATCAAAATGTTCTCTTACTTTCAAGCATATTGTTTTGAGCTCATTTGGACATGAAAGTTATGTTACGTAGACCCAACTAACAAACACACACAGATAAATAGGCATACATAAATCCCCACAAAAATTACAATTTCATAATTCATAGGCCTGCATAGGTGATTATATATATTTATTTGCATGCTACCTGTTTTTGTAGACTTCAGGTCACTATGTTAAAAGTGGTTAGCACTGGCTTGTGAAACTACTGTGCCTGCAGCTTCTTTACTGGACAAAAGGTACACAAATGTAATCCATGACTCTAAATAAGCTAACTTATCAAAATCTCACACTATTCCTTTAATGTTTTTTCAGACACAGTATCTATGGTACATTATGTACTGCACAAAGCCTATCTATAAAGATTAATAACTGTATTAAAAAAACAATGTCCATCTGGTTCATGCCAGCCATAGAACATAAACTGCACTAGCCAAAGTGATGAATGACCTCAGACTGAATGCCGATGATAAGAATCTATCTTTCCTTGGCTTAAGTGCAACTTTGACAGTACAGATCACAATGTCCTACTGAGCTCTCTCCAAAATTGGGTTGGCTTGTCAGGTCTAAAAATGAACTAGTTTTGGACGTATCTTACAAGTAAATACATACATATTGCTTGTGGAGAGCATGTATCTAAAAACGAATGTGGTGTCACCCTAGTATTATTGAGAATCATGGTGTGTATATTCAAAGCTACGCTGATGTTACAGCAGCTGTATATCTCTTTATCCCCATGTGATGTTAGCCAAATACCTGCATCTTTCACAATGATCCTGGCCTGTGAATCTGCTTGCCAGAGGATCTGAGGGCCTTAGAATTTATTGAAACTATTTTTATATATCTCTAGTATCTTTAGTCTCTCAGGTCCACTGTATTATAATTAATATAGCTATTTTACCATTATAATTTGTGTAATACTATTGAAAATTGTTTTGTTTTAGATTTCTCATCTTATTTTCTCACTCCCTGTTTTAAGCACCTTCAAATGCCCTTATTTGTACTACATGAAGTTTGAATGATTGAACAATGTAATCAGTTGGTGGCACTAAAATGTCTATATGACACACTATACTCACATGAAGTAATGATGAGTGAGTTCTAAAAAGAACATTTATTTACCTTTCTCAGCAGGCAGCAGATCCTCTCAATGTTCCGGAGTCGCTCTCTCTGTTGGAGCAAACAGGAAACAATAAAAAATATTAACCCTTGCATTAGAATATATAGATAGGCCGCATATCCAACTTTTTGTCTGTAGTCCATCAAACCAAAGATCCGGAATTTGTCAGCTTTTGTGCATATGCAAATACACAGATATAACTACCTGTAACTACTCCATCTGCTCTAAAATAATTTAATTGTAGGCTATAACTCAGACCTGTATGCCCATTAATGTAAACAGATGGATCACAAATAGTTAATATGGTGAATGATCCTGAATATATTTTTAATACATACATTCATCATTAAATGACCAGGTGTTTTTGCCTTTCATTAGCCTGAAGTTATACTACACTATCATATTACATATTGTTATGTAGAATATCATATTATAATCATTATGTATTCTTGTAGACATTGAGTCAACTTTGATATAACTGTACTTAATTTGCCAGAGTATGCTGTTCTCTACAAATAGACCAGAAACTGTGTGTGGAGAATAAATATGAACAGAACATAAATCAGCAAAAAAGCTTCTGGAAACCCTGAATCGTTTCATCTAGCAGACTACGGAAACACAATAGTTTCCCAAATAAGGGTGCAGAGGTAAAGAAAAGAAATGCTATTCAACACACTTCAATGAATACACGAGATACTGTAGTGAAATAAGCTGTCTAGTCATTAAGACCTGTAGTACACAACGCTTGAGCCACTAGTCTATCTGGCGCCCCACAATGAGACAGGTAGGAGACTGGCCTCCCCAGAGGAACAGGCAGACTTCATCTTCCTCTGCCTGTGTCTGTGTCTGTGGTGCTTGGGCTTTGTGGTGCCAACCCAACACTGCCTAGAGCACTTGTCTACCCCCCACTTCTTGGCCAAGCACTCCTCTCTCTACAGTGCAACCAGAAACTGGCAAGGACAACAAGGACCATATTTAGAAACACCCATGCCATGCGAGGTGAGAAGGCAAGCTCTTTTTCTTGAATGGCACACGTGAGCAGAATGGCATATGGCAATTACCCAGATATGTTTCCTAGTTTGGGCTGTGGTTGTCTCTATGCCTGTTGTGGATGGATACCTTGCCCTGAGAGTCACAGTGTAAGTCTGTATGTTTCTCCATAATACCAAGTTTACATGGTTGAGTCATGCTTGCAATGCTGTGCTATTGTGAAAAGCTAATTTAATGAACATACATATTTAATTCGTAGTTTTGAAAATCCCCTCACTAAAGAAGAACTTCATCTGATGGGATGTATAATTCATCACAGACAGCTACTGTATGCTTCTAAATAATGTAATCTGAAGTAACACAACTGTAGAAAGCAGGCAAAGCATATGTTCTTACCAAGACCACTCTAACAGATTTGCTGGCACACTATAAACATGCAGACTGGTGGCTAATCTCGATTTGAGTGTCAGATAGTTACACTGCTGTTTTTCTTATCTTACATCTCCAAACCTGAAGGGACAATCTATCCCTTATCTTACAGTAAACTTAGTAAACCTTTACATTATTCTATTTCTGAAAGTGCAGTGTGCTGATTTTTAAATGCATGACAAAGTTTTACTTTAATATTATTAACATTACATGGACTTATTTTTGCTAATGTGTCCTTGTAGATGATCCCAAATCATATTTATATTGAGTTTTTCACAGACAAAAGCGGTTTGGTTCAAAAGACCTGCAATCTGACCTAAAAATAAATAGAAGCAAGTACTGAATGCAGGAGACATAATTTAGAATTGGGTTCTGATTAAAGTTTTTATATTTACTGTATATTTACACTGATGAGCCAAAATATTATGACCACCTGTCTAATATGCTGTTGGTCCTCCGCGTGCCGCACAAACAGCGCCGACCTCCCGAGGCATGGACTCTACAAAACCCTGAAGGTGTCCTGTGGTATCTGGCACCAAGACATTTGCAGCAGATCCTTCAAGTCCTGTAAGTTGTGAGGTGGAGCTGCCATGGATCGGACTTGTTGATCCAGAACATCCCACAGATGCTCAACCGGATTGAGATCTGGGGAATTTGGAGGCCAGGGCAACACCATGAACTCTTCATCCTGTTAATCAAACCATTCAGCGTCATGCTGCTGAAAGAGGCCACTGCCATCAGGAAATACCATTGCCATGAAGGGGTGTACCTGGTCTGCGACCATGTTTAGGTTGGTGGCACGTGTCAAATTGACGTCCACCTGAATGTCCGGACCCAGGGTTTCCCGGCAGAACATTGCCCAGAGCATCACGGCTTGTCGCCTTCCCATAATGCATCCTGGCAACAGGGCACACGTAGACGGCCGTCCAAAGAAAACAGGACTCATCAGACCGGGTAACCTCCTTCCCCTGCTCCAAGGTCCGGTTCGTTGGCGCTGTTGACGGTGGGCAGGGGTCATCATGGGCACTCTGACCGGTCTGCGGCTACGCTGCCCCATACGCAGCAGGGGTGCGATGCACTGTGTGTTGTGACACATTCCTCCTGTAACCAATCATTAACATTTTCTGTGACTTATGCCCTAGTAGACCTTCTGTGGGTTCAGACCAGATGGCACAGCCTTCGTTGCCCTCGCACATCGATGAACATTGGGTGCCCAACACCACTGTTGACCGGGTGCACCCTACAAGCCCTGCTGTTTCAGAGGGGCTCTGACCCAATCGTCTGGCCATAACAATTTGGGCCTTGTCAAAGTTGCCTTTACTCCCAGTCATCCGGCCCATTTCTCCTGCATCCAACACACTGACTATGAAAACTGATTGTATGCTCACCATCCAATCTAGCCAGACCTTGACACATGCCCTTAGTAGGAGATGATCGATGTCATTCGCTTCACCTGTGGGTGGTCATAATGTTTTGACTCATCAGTGTGTATATATTAACTCAATCTGCAGGATACTTTCATGTTTCCCATTTGCATTGCCCCCTCACCCCTGTCCTTTCATGACCCAACACAGCACATCAACATGAGAAACCAACATCTATGCAAAGTTACAGTAAATTAGCCCTATTTTGGGACTGCAGCACAAAATTTGGGCAAACCTGAACTTGCCTCTTACATGTTTTTCTCTGCTATCATCTTCAGGAGCATGAACGAGGCCATGCTAATATATTCCTGTGGCAGCCATGAAGATGCCAGATAGCTGCTGACGTTTCAACGCTCATTAGCAAGCAATTAGAACGGGCTTGCTTTGAAATATTAGTCAGCGAGAATTTGCTTGACAAGCAAGTGTGCTTGGGCACTGTAAATAAGATAAACAAAAGTAAACTGAGGTTCAGGCTGAGAGGAGAGAAGAGATGTTAAGAAACTGTCAAGAGAAGATTGTTTGTCAGATTAGAAGCCCTTCAGTGTGTACCTTTACAGAGTTGACTACAGTACACAAAGTGGAAGATGTGTTCCGTCGCTTTATATTTGACCATTTGTTTCTAACTGCACATTAAACACTGGCTACCCCAGTTCCCCTAGATGAAAAGATAAGTATACTAAAGTGTCTTTTTTTCTGGTGCCTCTAGGCATTTCTGCGCTGCCGATTTGATTTGCCCGAATTAGAGGCAGCTGCCTCACGTTGTATGTACACAACAATTGCATTTATTCTCTTTTTTGCCTCTCTAAAATATGCATATTTTTTATGCCAAGACAAGCCCCATGTAAATTTAGCAGACACAGCGTATAGCATTAAAAAATATGAAAATAATATTTGTTCCATTAAATTGACGGTCATAAGATAAAGCAGAACAAGATGTTCTCATACCCAGGTTTTATTAAAAAGCAAAACATTTCCCATTGGTTCTTCATCAATACAAATCATGAAAGTGTTTATAGCGAAATACACTACCATACACAATAAAACATATAGGCTATTTGTTGGAACATTTTACATAGCCTAATGAATAACAAAATACAAAACCCAGCAAATTGTGTAGGAGTATGGTCCAGAATCTTCCCAGGGATTGCAACTAAGAAAACCATCAGCCATCTATTTTTATGTATTATAATGTAATCTGTACTCACAGTTTGAAAAAGATGGACTCTTTTCAAAGTTGCACTAACAGGGAAAGTTTTTTTTAACAACTTTGAGGAAAGCGATGAACAACTGCCAACCCCCAGATAGCAAGTAGATTCCATAGAGATTATACACATGCCTTTGTTGACAAGAAACAACCCATTTTACCCATTATTTTTGCAGTGGAAATATATATATATCAACTTCATTCAGCTATCTTACCAGCGACTGTTTTTATAATAATCAGTAAGAAATAAAAACTCATTGTGAAAAAAAGTGAATCAGTGAATAATTAAGGCTTGGTTCTCCCAATTGACCATTACAAACTATTGTTTAAAGGAGATCACCTATTTTGAGCAAAAGATCTGTCTCACTTTGTGTCCTAATCCTTACTCCTATGGATCCCCATGTGTTACCATTCACAACCATTTTCCACCTTTGAAATGAGCACAATAGACAAAAAGATGACAGTATTCTCTTCAGCTGACATATCTCTATGTCCATATCTTCAGGCAGAAGTACAGGAGTTTAAATGGGCTGGGAATTGGTAGTGCTGGAGAACCAGATTAAAGACTGTAACAGGCAGTGTAGGGACCAATGTGCCAATGTCACTAAAACATGAAGTGGCAAGCAGCTTTTGTTTGCGATTTTTTCCCCACTAATGAGAAAAGTGTGAGTCAATCTGTTGCATAAGAAGGAGGTGTGTTTTATAAACAGGTGCTGGTCATATAATTAGAATATCATCAAAAAGTTGATTTATTGCAGTAATTCCATTCAAAAAGTGAAACTTGTATAATCTATACATTCATTCCACACAGACTGATATATTTCAAGTGTTTGTTTCTTTGAATATTGTGAAAAGGTTCAATAGAGTGTGTGGCAGAGAAACCTGGTGCCACACTCTAATCAGCTAATTAACTCAAAACACCTGCAAAGGCCTTTAAATGGTCTCTCAGTCTAGTTCTGTAGGCTACACAATCATGGGAAAGCTGTCCAAAAGACGACCATTGACAACTTGCACAAGGAGGGCAAGACACAAAAGGTCATTGCTAAAGAGGCTGGCTGTTCACAGAGCTCTGTGTCCAAGCACATTAATAGCGAGGCAGAGGGAAGGAAAAGATGTGGTAGAAAAAAGTGTACAAGCAATAGGGATAACCGCACCCTGGAAAGGATTGTGAAACAAAACCCATTCAAAAATGTTGGGGAGATTCACAAAGAGTGTACTGCAGCTGGAGTCAGTGCTTCAAGAACCACCACGCACAGACATATGCAAGACATGGGTTTCAGCTGTCGTATTCCTTGTGGCAAGCCACTCCTGAACAAGAGTGGCTTGCCACACAGCGTCAGAAGCGTCTCGCCTGGGCTAAAGACAAAAAGGACTGGACAGTTGCTGAGTGTTCCAAAGTTATGTTCTCTGATGAGTACATTTTGCATTTCCTTTGGAAATCAAGGTCCCAGAGTCTGGAGGAAGAAAGGAGAGGCACAGAATCCAAGTTGCTTGAAGTCCAGTGTAAAGTTTCCACAGTCAGTGATGGTTTGGAGTGCCAGATCATCTGCTGGTGTTGGTCCACTGTTTTTTCTGAGGTCCAAGGTCAACGCAGCCGTCTACCAGGAAGTTTTAGAGCACTTCATGTTTCCTACTGCTGACCAACTTCATGGAGATGCAGATTTCATTTTCCAAAAGGACTTGACACCTGCACACAGTGCCAAAGCTACCAGTACCTGGTTTAAGGACCATGGTATCCCTATTTTTAATTGGTCAGCAAACTCGCCTGACCTTAACCCTGTAGAAAATCTATGGGGTATTGTGAAGAGGAAGATGCGATACGCCAAACCCAACAATGCAGAAGAGCTGAAGGCCACTATCAGAGCAACCTGGGCTCTCATAACACCTGAGCAGTGCCACAGACTGATCGACTCCTTGCCACGCCGCATTGCTGCAGTAATTCAGACAAAAGGAGCCCCAACTAAGTACTGAGTGCTGTACATGCTCGTACTTTTCATGTTCATTCTTTTCAGTTGGCCAACATTTCTAAAATACATTTATTTGTATTGGTCTTAAGTAATATTCAAATTTTCAGAGATAGTGAATTTAGGATTTTCATTAGTTGTCAGTTAGAATCATAAAAATGTAAAGAAATAAACACATGAAATATATCAGTCTGTGTGGAGTGAATGTATACATTATACAAGTTTCACTTTTTGAATGGAATTACTGAAATAAATAAACTTTTTGATGATATTATAATTATATGACCAGCACCTGTATGTGAATGGGAATTTGGACAGGCATCACTGCCATTTATTCCTTTTCTGACCAAGCAGAGTTGGTGGCATAACTTTTTGTATTATCTCTCAGTCAGAGGAGGAGATTATTTTTTGGGAGCCCAAAACTGCTGAATATTCTGTTGACCCAGCAGGCCTTTTCAGGAGAAGCTGGTCCCTTCGTTTTTTAGATAGATGACAGCAGGGCAAAAAGGGCAACTCTATTTAGAGCCTTTCCTTTAACCACACCCCTTCTCTGCTCTTTCTCTTTGCTTCAAGCAGTTTGGAAATGGTGGAACAAAGACAACAGTGTTGAGATGCCTGACAGAGAAATACTGTGTGCAGTCGCCAAAGAAATGCTCTACACACAGGAACAAACATCTGTCCAGGCCCTTTTACCAGCAGTCCACGGGTCATAGTTTAGTAGATTTCACCTGGGTATTAAGATCAAATCCAAATGCCTGAGTGTCAGGTGCCATTTTTCAAACGAACCATTAAGTGTGTCCTGACTTGGGTTACAAAAAAATCTAATTGGACCTGCAACCTGGTGTCAGGGGACTACGTAGACTATTTTACATTAATCTTTGACAGCCAAATTCGTAAAATATATTATATATTATCTAATATATTAGAGTAAATATCCAGAAAAAAATGTAAAAAGCAATGTTTCAACCCCAGGTGCTTCCGCTCCACAGATAGGTGCTCTACCCACTGCGAGTACTCACTGTGCGTAGTGGTGTTAAAACATCAATATGTTACAAGTGATTTTTTTCTAACCCAAACCTTAACCCTAACCTTTACCCCAGTGCTGTGATACCTAACCTTAACCCTAACCTTACCCCAGTGCTGTAATAACTAAAGTTAAAGTAACTGTAACGTTCAAATACATTTATGACATATTGTAGTGACCTTGGTAAGACCATTACTTGTCCCCCCTAAATCCATTGTCCCTGTGTGGAGGAGTAGGTAGGATGCCTGCCTTCAGAGCTGAATGTTGCTAGTTCAAAACATGGCTTGGGTGTTTTGTGCAAATTTCTGATACTTTTTCTTACCATTCGTAACTTATGACATGTTTGTCTGGCATTCGTAACATATATGTTCTAATTGCATTCGTGAAATATTATATGTTTCAATAGCATTCGTAACATATGTCACGTTTTAGCCAATTCGTAATGTAATAAATGTTTTGGAGGCGCATTGTAATGTAACCTAATGTAACATTACATATCATGAGAATTCGGGTGCCATGGATTTACATAAAATAGTCTATGTAGTCCCCTGAGTTCAGGTTGCAATGTGATGACAGGGCAAACTTAACAACCTGGCCACATTGTATTAGCAATTGTCATTGTCAAAATGTCACCTATGTAAAATGTCCTGGGTGTCAGAGCAACCAATCAATTAACTATCCCTAGCTGATTCCAATAAGCAACAGAGGCTACTGGGAAATAAAGGACTGAGCGCTGCAGGGAATAAAGCACTAAAGCATAATTTATTCTCATCAGGCTCTGCACTGCTGTCGTCTGAGTCTCTGCGTTAACATTGATGGGGAAAAATGAATCTGGGCCTGAAAGACACATTTATGACTCTATGACTCACCTTAACATAACATCTGAACCATTATGACTGACCTCAATCATACCACCTAACCCTAAATCTAATCACAAACCTAAAACTAAACCCAATTGTAACACTAACCTCAATTTTAAGTTTTACCCTAAACCTAACCCCCAAGCCACAAATAGTATTTTCTTGGCAGGGACATGAAATTGTCAGGTTGCACTTTTTTCATGGGACATGTATTGTTAAACCAGGATCACGCACAAACTTGTGCACCAGAAACAGACACACCTCCAAACTGTTCTTGAACACACACCCTCTAGCAATACATTTCTTTCAGGCATCCGTTGGCACTACTTCCTTTTGTAGCCCAAATGATAATAGGATCTGTCGTCTTATCTGTGCCTGCAGCCCCAGGACCACAGAGACTCACAGACGTGTGTTGAAGTCGATGTTTGTTTGTTGTGCATACTGTAGGTTTGCGTGAAACGTGTGCGTCTGTGTGCGTCTGTGTGGATTCCCACTGCGGTTCCTTCAGGATGAGCCCTGACTCGCAGAAAGACCCCTGGGAGGGGGAGGATGACAGTCAGGCACTAATTATCCTGCTCCCTGGGTGTGAGGGTAAGGTGGCAGAGGTGGCAAGCATGGCAGGGGAGTAGGGTGGTCCTCAGGGAGGAAGTCATACATCTCCAATAACCCCCGGAGGGAGAGTAGGAGGCAGGCTGGTATGCACATCACAGCTGAAGGGGACAGATAGAGTCCCGGGGCCTTAGGACAGAGGGGCATGTGCCCCCTGAGATCTGACTTCTTTTCAGATGTCATATTCATTATTACCTACTGGGTGGTTTGGGTCCTGAATGCTGAATGGCTAAAAGCCAAAGGCATGACATCATGTAACTTTTTTGCTCTTCTAATTGTGTTAGTAACTGTATCATGCAGGCAAGAGTCGGGCCCTTCACAGTCAGTGTCTGCCACACAGGACATCACTGCCATGAATCTTTTGAGTCTCTAAAAGATTCAAAAAGTGCTTTGACATTTTAAGCCAAACAAGTAAATAGTGTCACCCAGAATTATTTGAGCCTTAGCAAAGATTGGCAAATGAGGCTATGAACAATTATTGCTGTCCTACACTCAAAATATGAGAGAATCCAAATGAGGTAAACGTGTTCAAAGAAAAAAAAAGTATTCTGCCAATCCAACATCACTGAGTCTTTGCCCATAGAGCTTGATGAAAAATTAGAACACATCTGAGACCGATCATCCACGCAAAACCTCTCAAGATTGTTTTGAGACCTTGGTCCTCACTTGTGGATTCTCCTCTTCAGGTCATCCCACGTTTTCGATGGGGTTTCGGTCAAGGGACTGGCTTGGCTATTCCAAAACTTTGATAGATGAGGTCGGTGACCAGTGTTTGTGTGGAACTGGTTGCATGCTTTGGATCATTACTGATGGATGTTTCAAAGATGAAAACGTTTGAGGATCCTGGCACTGATATATACAGATATGGCTTTAGAACCTCCAGGTACTTTACAGAGAAAATGACACCATGTATCCAATCAAGGTATCCAGGGTATTTGGAAGCCAAACAGCACCCCAAGATGACTAAGTAGGTTTTCTTCTGCATGACTATACATCTTTAAAAAAAAAAAAGTTTGTGGCCAGAAAGCTTTATCCAGCCTGGAGCAAGGCAAAAAAAGAAATAATATTGGATGCGTGGATCAAACTGAAAGCTGGACTCCCCAAAAATGTTACAGTGGCTTTTTTGGTTTGAGAAATGACCACAAAGCCACACAAAGTAACTGCTTTTAGACATGACTAAGTGCAATGGGTTCCCTACATGTTTTATTCTGACAGTATATTGACAGCACACTGGGGTATACAATGCAAGTCAAAGTCACCTCTAAACAATGTTTTCACAGGGCACTTAAATTGCTCAAATTATTCTTGTCTATTCTGGAGTCAGAGGGAATAACAATCAAGAAACCCCTGAAGGGATTCAAGGAGCAGAACCTGTCCTTTATCAACCCCTAGTGTTCCATTTCCTCACAGATGAAGTGGTCATCATTAATACTAAGTGTGTGCCTGAAATAGCACTACATGGCACACTTATTGTACAGTATTAGAGGCCATTTATTATTATGGTTAAAAACTATAAATTTACATTGTAGAATTGTATTGCTGGTCTGACCTTTTTTGAACAGCAACTACTACAGCTACTGTAAAATAAATGCATTGTAATTAATACAAATATTACAAATAGGTTATTTCTCATCAAAAGTGCTTATTTAGCAGCATGAAGTTAAATGAAAGAATTTGTTTTATTTCAACTGGATATAACAGAATGAAATTAAAGTGTGCAGTTCGGAAAAATAGATATGAAATTTCTTCAGAAAACGTACATTTACAAAGATAAAATATGTTTGCTGAAAGTCATGTCAAGAGCGAATAAAGAACGACATTGTGAGCATACAGTGGGGAGAACAAGTATTTGATACACAGTCGATTTTGCAGGTTTTCCCAGTTACAAAGTATGTAGAAGTCTGTAATTTTTATCATAGGTACTCTTCAGTGACGGAATCTAAAACAAAAATCCAGAAAATCACATGAATTTGCATTTTATTGCATGACATATTTGATACATAAGAGAACTTAATATTTGGTACAGTTTGCAATTACAGAGATCATACGTTTCCTGTAGTTCTTGACAAGGTTGGCACACACTGCAGCAGGGATTTTGGCCCACTCCTCCATACACTCCAGGACCTTGAGATGCTTCTTACAGAGCCACTCCTTAGTTGCCCTGGCTGTGTATTTCGGGTCGTTGTCATGCTGGATGACCCAGCCACGACCCATCTTCAATGCTCTTACTGAGGGAAGGAGGATGTTGGCCAATACATGGCCCCATCCATCCTCCCTTCAATACGGTCCAGTCATCCTGTCCCCTTTGCAGAAAAGCATCCTCAAAGAATGATGTTTCCACCTCCATGCTTCACGGTTGGGATGGTGTTCTTGGGGTTGTACTCTGTCCTTCTTCTTCCTCCAAACACGGCGAGTGGAGTTTGTCTCATCAGACCACATTACCATCTCCCATTCCTCCTCTGGATCATCCAGATGGTCATTGACAAACATCAGACGGGCCTGGACATGCACTGGCTTGATCAGGGGGACCTTGCGTGCACTGCAGGATTTTAATCCATGATGGCGTAGTGTGTTACTAATGGTTTTCGTTGAGACTGTGGTCCCAGCTCTCTTCAGGTCATTGATCAAGTCCTGCCGTGTAGTTCTGGGCTGATCCCTCACCTTCCTCATGATCATTGATGCCCCATGAGATGAGATCTTGCATGGAGCCCCAGACCGAGGGAGATTGACCGTCATCTTGAACTTCTTCCATTTTCGAATAATTGCGCCAACAGTTGTTGCCTTCTCACCAAGCTACTTGCCTACTGTCCTGTAGCCCATCCCAGCCTTGTGCAGGTCTACAATTTGGTCAACCGGCTCTCACAGTTGAAGTGTACGTATGATAAAAATGACAGACCTCTACATGGTTTGTAAGTAGGAAAACCTGCAAAATCGGCAGTGTATCAAATTCTTGTTCTCCCCACTGTGTATGTTAACACTGCCCCACCACTTCCCTTGTGGGAATCAAATCACACAGACACACGCAACACATCATTTGTCAAAAACATCCCACACACACAACACAGTAGATAAACATACGTACCGCATGGAGTGGATTGCCCTGATCGATGGGGACCTTAAAGTCTGCCTGCAGCTCATCAAAAGCTGTTATCTGAGAGAGAGAGAGAGAGAAACAATAATTGTTTTAGATCTCGGTCTGCATCAGTGTTTATCAGTCAGTGGCTGTATCATTAACTTTAGCTGTGTAACTCGCTGTGGCTGTTTTGAGGGTTGTTACTGTGTCGTGACTCTAGCTGTGTCTCTGGCTCTAGCTGTGTCGTGGCTTGCTGTTTCCTGTCTAGCTTTGTTGTGGCTCTAGCTGTGTCGTGGCTAGCTTTGTCGTGGCTCTAGTTGTGTCGTTGCTAGCTTTGTCGTGGCTAGCTTTGTCGTGGTTCTAGCTGTGTCGTAGCTCTAGCTGTGTCATGGCTAGCTTTGTCGTGGCTCTAGCTGTGTCGTGGCTCAAGCTGTGTCGTGGCTCTAGCTCTGGTTGTATACAGTGGTTGTATAGGAAGAGTTATAGAAGGAGTTAGCACAACAATCATAGGATAGCAGGACAAAAGTAGCAAGGCTAGTAATTGCATAGGCGAGTATTGTCCTATAGAGAAAGCTTTGATTATATGTTTGTTCCCTGGCCAAACAGAGGCACAGGAGAGAGTTAATGTGTTTGTATCTAAATCCCCAGGGTCACGTGTGCATTTCTATGGCAAATGTCTGTGTGTTTGTGTGTCTGTGTGTCTGTGTGTGTGTGTGTGTGTGTGTGTGTGTAGTGGAGAGGATTTACTTGTGTGTGTGTGTTTTGGAGGGGATTTACTTGACACAGGACTGGAATAGCAGCTTGAAGCTGGACTAGGTTATTTCCCTTGGTAGACAGATACATACTGTGGTGATTCCAGCAGGCTCTACTGTATGTTTTTGATGTCCCCTGGAATCTTCATGTGCCGACTGTTTCTAAATACATTGGGCAGTCTTGTGTACTGTGGGGATGAAATATTCTGCACATAGAATATGCTTACCATCCTCACCGCATGATAACATCCTGTCTCTGCATGGTTGGCATCATGCAGTTGTAGAAGTTTTCAATAAGTATTTGAACTAAATGTTTGCTAAACTTTTACAGTGATTCATTTTGCTCATTGGGTGTGAATGTCCATTCATTAACATGTTTGGCTGGACATTTTGGTCAACCGATTCTCTATCTAGAACAATTTCAACTTTGATTTTAGTCTTAGGATTGTCCCGATACTGGAATCGGTTTTGCTGCAAAGAAGCTGCTGTTGCAGAGGATTCAACCTTTATTATTATTTTTAAAAACAATATTACATTACATAATAACACCTTACTTTGAGAGATAGCGTAACACAGGTTTACAAGCCATATCAAGTGTGCTTGGCACATTCTGCAGCCTTACTGTTGTTGCCCATTGCATTAAATTATTTAATGGTCGACTGACAACTTAACTGCTGCTGTCTGTTTCTTTAAACATGGTCCCTGCATTACACCACTGCTATTCTGCATTAGGCATTCATATAAAAATGAATAAATAAAAAATAACACCACAAAAGATATTGAGAAAATCAATTCAGATGACGAAGTATACAAGTTTTGTGTTAATAATTGAGAAGTAAGAGGTAAGTAACCATTATTCATGGTTTTGTCAACCCTAAGCAGAATACCATTGATTAATGGAGCACACAAGTCAAGGATGTGGGATAGGGTTGCTTTGGCTTGGTGCAATAGTGGTAAGGCACCTGTTTGTTCAATCATGTTTGGTGTCCTGGCAATGTGCTCTCTTCCAGTGTGTATGTGCCGGCGAACACTTCTTGGTTAACTTAGTGAGCAGTGTGATAAGAAAAAGGAGATATGCCAAATTGGAGAGGTGCGGTGCGCTGCCATATTCACTGCCGTGGGAAGGAAGGGTTTATCCCCAGATGAGATTCTGAAATAATGTTTTTGAGTTTGATCTAGCTGCCTTTCAATTACTGGCTCAATGTTCCTAAATGCTATGCTATAAACTGCCCTTTTCCAGGTAAATTATTTAACTAGCCAGCAAGCTAGCTAACATAGCTAAAGTTATTACAAATTGGTTACTATAACTATAGCCAAATATAGTTTTTTATTCTCGATTATGCTAGCTGGCTAACACACTGAATGAAACAAGCTGTCCTCATACACTATGAACATATTTTTCCAATTGTCAATAAAAGAAGGTGCCTGTCGCACCAAAAAATTTGCTTTTAGTAGTCTGATTGCCAGATCTGAATACAATAGAGCTTTTGTGAGCTTAGGCACCAATTTTCAATGCAATCTTTGTATTCTGATAACAGAAGTTGAATGTAAATGGCAAGCGGAGACCCAGCCAAAAGAAAAGACTGCAAAGGCAATCATGGACAGGTCCTTAGTCTGGTCTTCAAACCTTCACTGCTGGCAGATGTCCCGACTCAACAGACTGAACTGAATACCAACTAAATGCCTGTGCCCAGTAAAAGCATTTGGAAAGCTTACAAATGGACAGGAGATTGTCCATTTGGGGTTTGCTGTTGTTTTTTGACGTGGCAGGAGAATGCAGCAGCTGCACTCAAACAGGAAAAATTACTTTGTTTTCATTTATTTAATTATGTCTCTTGAAGCTTCCTGTCCAAAATGTTGAAATACTATTTGCTCCATAAGTGAGGAGGAACTGATCCTTTGTAGGTCTATCCAAAGACCAGCATGGCAAGAAAAATGTTGTTTTTACCCCCAGCTCAGAACAACAAAATAAACGGGCTTTAAAATCATAAGAAAATCCTATACCGTATACAGGACAATACATACAGTGAGAAACATAACTGATGGTCACATCAATAGATGTACAGCCGATGTGTGTTTTTCACAGGTGGGGCTATGGAGTATTGGCCAATGCATGCTGCAGCCTATGTCATGAACATGAGCGCAAATGCCAACATGGCTAGAACATGAAACTAAGGACATTACAATGTTTACCTTGACCAACACATAATGTCAAATCTACACATTTAACAGTGTAAAGATTCTTTAACAGGGGAGTCAATTCTATAGCAATCCACAATACTAGATTGCATTAAAACACCCAGACAGAATCCATGACTCCTTCAGTTTCCTTCCTTATACACAGCAGTGTAGAGCAAGTAGGGTTGCAAAAATCCTTCCAACAAAGATTTCTAGAGGGAATTTGTTAAAAGTCCCAACGCAGCCCTAACTGTAACTGCCATCCACTAAAAGCTTCAGAAACACATAACAGCCACAATGTGAGTAGAATGTGTTAACATATGCTGTCTTTGCCAAGGGGGCCATACATACAGTATGGGCACAGTTTTTTTTTCTCATTGGATCCACTGGAGCTGTTCATGGGTGTGTTAATGAGACTCATAATATGTTAAGAGCAATGTTGTTGGTGAGTGTGAACCTTAGCGGAATACAGGACAACACAGTTCACTTTTGTATGTTACCTAAACAGAGTGGCTGAAGATTGGTATTTTGGGAGTTTCTATAGTCTGTCAAACCCAAAATCCAGAGCTTGGCGAAGTTTTCGCACATATACGAATCAAGTTCATCAACCACGCCACTCTGCACAATATTATACCCACGTAGGCAGTTAAACTACAGTTTGCAAACACAATCTCAGCGGCTGTGAGACATGTTTACTGTTGCCTGAATCAAAATTCCTGTATTCTCGTATTTCCTTGAATTTAAACCAATTGAGCACAGATGATTACTAGCCAAATTGATCCTGGATGGATATTTAAAATGTTATCATTCACGATTCAGTGAGATGGTGTTTTTGTGTTACAGTACCCTAACATTATATTGTGCTATAATATTAAGTCATATCATGAAGCATAGAATATGATCATTATGTGACAATCATTATGTGGTAGTGATTCAGCTGATCTATGAAAGGAGCAAAAACTATGTGTTGAGATTAAAACACTAGGACAGAACAAGATCCTCACAAATGGATCCTTTCCAAACAAAATATGCTGAAAAAGTTCTCTCTCCTGACAGCCCAATTACAATGCCCTGCAATCTATAACAATAAAATCCCAGAGAAATACTATAACCAGGATTTCATTATGGATTACTGGCCATTACACCCATGAGCTACCTTTTGAATTAATTAGATATACACTGTGTCCATTACAAAATAGCTTTCGCTGGATAGGGGTAAGATTTTAGAGTTTTTCGTATGCCAGCTTGTCTTTGTCACTGAAACTTGTGTAGTTAAACATAGAAAAAAATCAGCTATAGATATTGCATTTCAGAGACCACCAAAGCCCAGAAGCCGGAGTAACGTACAGTAAGGAAATAGGAAAAAACTAAAAAGTCACTGAGACTGAAAGAGTGATTTCATGTAGGGCAGCCAAACGGCCCAAATTCTCCAGACACTGTAGTGTCTAATAGTGTTTTCATTAGTCAGCCCCAATACAGTATAGTGAATGTCCTGTGAAAGATGAGAATACCTGTAAACAGGCAGTGATTAATCACAAGACACTTTCTTTCTGAGTATCTATCTCTATGGGTGAGACAGTTTAAAGATGAAACAGACAGAGGAATATAGGTCATATTAGGTTAGGGAAGTCAAAGCCAGGCAGGACATGTTACCCATGACAGGTCCACTTAAAAACAAGCACTACTGTAATAAACCTGTCCAGTATTGGGATAAGATAATGCGCAGGATCATTAGATGAAAGACAGTTAATAAAATGGTTCTTTGCTGTAGCATGTATGGGCTAATTTCATTTTCATTGTGTATATGGATCATGTCTTAAAACTACTTGGATGATGTCTGGATGAAGCCATGCATTTCACTATGCATGTGTGCCATCCTACCAAAGCGATTTCATAAAAAGCTGTTCTCATTATGCAGAGTTAAGTACTGTAGCTTTTATCACAGCTTAGCGTCTGTTTTTGAATGAGAATGAAAGATCTGGAAATATATCCAGCCTGCCATCACAACCATTGGGGTTCCCATAAGTCTCTATTTTGTTGGAACAAGACCACGTTTATGGGTATAGACCAAGTTTATGGGTATAATCAGGTATGGAATTGGGGTTAGGGTTAGGTTTTGGCATTACAAATTTGGTTTAGATATAAGGACTGGGTTTAGCCTAAGCATACATTTTAGGATATAAAAGTTTATGTCAAGGTTAGGTTGAGGGTTAGAAGAAGTCCTACATTTTGGGTTACGGGCTACGACAGAGGGAAGATAATATTTTTTAGGATACTAAATTTCTCATCTTCTATTTGAAAGTAGTTCTGTTGCGTGTGTGTAAATGACCACATTATAATAAACACTGATCAGCCATAACATTATGACCACATGCTTAATATTGTGTAGGTCACCCTTTTGCCGCCAAAACCACCCTGACATGTTGGCAGCAGATCCTTTAAGTCCTGTAAGTTGCAAGGTGGGGCCTCCATGGATCGGACTTGTTTGTCCAGCACATCCCACAGATGCTCGATTGGATTGAGATCTGGGGAATTTGGAGGCCAAGTCAACACCTTGAAATCATTGTTGTGTTGTTCAAACCATTCCTGAACCATTTTTTGCTTTGTGGCAGGGTGCATTATCCTGCTGAAAGAGGCCAATGCCATCATGGAAAACCGTTGCCATGAAAGGGTGCACATGGTCTGAAACAATGCTTAGGTAGGTGGTAAGTGTCAAAGTAACATCCACATGAACGGCAGGACACAAGGTTTCCCAGCAGAACATTGCCCAAAGCATCTCACTGCCTTCACCAGTTTGCTTCCTTCCCATAATGCATCCTGGTGCCATGTGTTCTCCAGGTATGTGACGCACACACACCCGGCCATCCACGTGATGTAAAAGGAAACATGATTCATCAGACCAGGCCACCTTCTTCCATTGCTCCGTGGTCCAGTTCTGATGCTCACGTGCCCATTGTAGGCACTTTCGGCCGTGGACAGGGGTCAGCATGGGCACCGTAACTGGTCTGTGGCTAAGCAGCCACTTGTGCAACCAACGATGATGCACTGTGTGTTCTAACACCTTTCTGTCAGTACCACCATGAACATTTTCAGCAATTTGAGCTACAGAAGCTTGTCTGTTGGATCGGACCACACAGGCCAGCCTTTGGTCCCCCTGTGCATCAATGAGCCTTGGCCGCCCATGACCCTGTCGGTGGTTAACCACTTTTCCTTCCTTGGACCACTTTTGATAGGTACTGACCACTGCAGACCAGGAACACACACATAGTAGAAGTTGCTTTGATTGTTCTTAGCCTCACTAGTAAGTCGCTTTAGATGAAACAAAGCATTTGCTAAATCACTTAAAGTAAATGAATTTTTTTTATATTTTACTTGATATTAAGTTGATTTAAAAGAACATTATATAATTTTCATAACATTTAGCATATAACAAAGCATCAGATTATTATGATTTTAAATAAATTGTACATTTCAATACACCAGAACATTTGTGCAGAAATTATGTTAGAAGAAAAAGGTAGGCCACAGTTATATTTAAAGAAGAGTTAAACGAAAGCAAGAGAGGGGATATTACAGAGAAAAGACCCAGTCATTTCAAAATGTTTCTGTAATAAATGTGAAAATCTAAGAGGATAAGGAGAGGTTTTACATAGAAGTGAACGGGGCTTTGTGTGTGCGAACATTACATGAATTTGGGAGTTGGGGATAGGGGGGCCTCCAAAGACACTTGTGCCCAGGGGCCTCATAGAATGTCCACTGCTCTGTCTCCTATAATTGCTTGAGCTCTCTGTAGTGAACCTGATGCTCTATGTCAGTCTCAGGTCTGTTGCTATGCAAAGACACGCTGGGGCCCAAGGGGTGTGATGTGCAACCAGACCTATATCTGTTACATAAAGCTCCACAGGAGGGCGCAAGGACTTGCAGAGTAAATAATTCGATTATAAAAATATTGTAATGCGTTGTTATTTGGGTGTCTGTGTTGCAGGGACTCACAGCCCGTTTGAACGAAGAAAATATAACCCAGATAAAAGTGTGTGTGGAGAAAATTAGTCTTAGTCGGTCAGAATAGCGTTTCCAACGTCACTGACAGATGTCCCAGTAGTTGCAGAGTGGTGCGTAATGCCTGAGTCAGATAAAGAATTGCAACATCTTCTGCAATAACAAAATAAATACAAAATACGACCATGTAGAAGAATGACGCGAATATACAAGCCAAGAATGCTGTTCGTGTAAATGTCCAAGATACAGGTACACACTTTAATCTAAACTGGATATTTTTCATCTTCTCACCGAGCTGGTGGCATCAGCAAAGGGTAATCATAATACAATTGAAATAAAAATAAAAGGTTGAGCTTTCAAATTGGACATCTGAATACATCAAATACTGTATTAAAATTCTCTTCAAGCAAATAGAATATGAGCATGCACAGTATTACACTAGACTATTACACACCCATTCCGGGATCTTGTCCATAACCATTAACATTCCGAAACAAAAAGCTAAATATATCATAAAAACTCAAGCACCAACAAAAATAAGTAATGAAAACCTCACTTACATGCCATATCGCAAAGAAGATCAGGGAAGCACAGAGGACCAGCGACAGCATATAACAGAAGGCAGCGAAAGTGAACATAATTGAATAACACGAGAAATATCTCCCAAAAGAGGACTCGGTTGAATTACATTCAAACCCCAAAAATCATTAGGTTGCCATGGTTTGCCGAGGTGATAAGGACATCACTTTGCTCTGAATATTTGCAACAAATTGTTGCGGAACGGGTCTAACCAAATCGGTCTTACTTTGAAGTCCAAACGTGTTGCCGCTCAATTTCCTAACTGAAAATTAGACTAGGACTTGACATAATAACAACGTGACATTTCAGTGCAGAGATTGTTACACAATAGAACATAATTTAAATCATAAGTCCAAACGATGTCACGAAATGGGTAATCAAGATATCAAAATTAGCCTATGCGCAAAAACATCCCGGATAGGAAGGACACAATCGGCAGGCAAAGGTAATCCATAGTAAAGCGACCAGAGAATCTGGTTGGCTACCATGCGATTGTGTTAAAATAAGCGCTGTGCAACACTCCTGGCACTACACGTAATAAACGGCATCTTCATACCACAGTTAACCTATAGCCCCACCACACCGAAGGCGCAGACACTGGCGCCCCAACAGGTGGATTTAAAGGGATATTTCTTGTATGTGCACGTTACACCTACTTTTACACCCACATTTAGTATTGAAGGATTAACCAGAGAGCTTCTTTGACTGGTATGGGTGTGTGCCATACTAGTGGTATTGTAGTGACTCACCAAAAACATCCACACAGGAAACTCAAAGGCCATGTCCCTGCGGTCTATAAACGCGTGTCAGTATCAGAATTCATTCCTAAATCTCCTGTCGAGAATACACGTCTGTTAGTCGATAACGAACTGTATTACTGAACAAATCAAAACGTAGATTTAACGAAGAAAACGGTACTCTATTAAAATTACAAATTACATATTTGTTAAACAAAGCCTCATGTATGGCATATTGGATTGTGTACAATATGAAATTTTTATTATTTTCTACTGCTTTTGCTATTGTTTCTTATTCATACAGACTTTATTTTCGTTTTCAAAACAAAAAAGCTAAACAGGAAGGATCCCTTCAGTGTTCAAGCCTTCCCAATTCCCATTCGAAAGCACATGATTTTTATGATTCTAAAGTTTAAGCAACAATGCCCATATACACGCAAGTTATTGTTTTTAAGCAAGAAAATCTAAAAAAGATTATCCCAAGTAATAATACATACATTAACACGGACTAGGTTTAAAAATCAATCCATGCCTGAAGTAAGATGCAGTCCATAATTAAAATGGTAGACTGTCTGCGATGACTTGTTTTGTGATATAGCGTGAAATGTGTTTTGTATGAACTCTGCCAAACCTAAGACTAAAGAACATCAGTTTACAATTGGCTATACAGTATACAGTAAAACATTTAGTTTCGCAAATAGTTTGTGGGCTTTGTTGATATGTTTGCGCCATCTAGTGACTTAAGCTACCTTATAAACAGTCTGGGGGAAAAAACTGAAAGAAATGAAACATGCAAATAGTTTGTGGGCTTTGTTGATATGTTGGCGCCATCTAGTGACTTAAGCTACCTTATAAACAGTCTGGGGGAAAAAAACAGAAAGAAATGAAACATGCCCCAAGAAATGCCCCCAGAGAGGTAACTTGTGACCATAGAAAATTATAGAGGCGTCTATAATGGACAATTGTATATGGACACGGCTTCCACCATTTTGAACAGTCTTGTTGACTTGTACTACTTGACTATTTAAAAATTCTGATCTCAATGTTTCTGCCCACTGGTGCTCACTGAGGCCATACTTGTGGATTCATAGATATGTTTCCTCTATCTACTGTAGTCTATGCACGACTAATTGGTTATAAAACCTCATGTAACTTCTGCAGCTGTATTTGTAATTGTGATTTAGGTATTTTAAAGTAACAGTCATTTTCCATGTGGTGTATCCGTTATTTCGTCTACCCCGTGGATCGTTCAGAAAATGACACAGTCTGGAGGCATCCATGCCAGTTTTCCTGGAGTGGGTGCAAACCAACTTGTCTGCATGGTTCTTTAACCTGCCCAGACAAAAGCAATCCAACGGAGGCTTCCAAAAACCTTTGTACAAATGTGGATAACCTTAAACAATCAAAATGCACAGGTAGGTACAGTTTATGCTATTAAATTTGGCCAATGACTCAGTTACGGACTAAACTTACTTTTACGAGTTAGGACGTAGAGCTCCGGAAAAAATGAAGACACCACAGCACCTTTTCTTTAATTTCAAAAAAGTTGAAAAGGAACGTTTTCAGAGTGGAACAGAAGCGTTCAATTTGCGGTGGTCTCTTAATTTTAACCCTTCTGTTCCTCACTCAAAACCGCAGATAGGAAAGAAAAAGGTGCAGTGGCCTCTTCATTTTTTCCGGAGCTGTAGGTGCCATTTCAAAGTTAGGTAATGCATGAACAATTTTTTCACTTGTTATGTCATTCAAATGGGATGGATAGGTACGTCTAGTCAGCTATCTGACTAGACGTTAGCAAGCAAGGCACATATCCAATGGATGCCTCCACTGGTTTAGTTAGTCACTTTCACTCAGATAATATACTGTGGACAGATATGAACTGTACTGTACATCTGTCATGAGACATGCAGAACCGGCGGCAATAGAAGAGGCTGAATGACTGAGCATACTAATCAAGTGAGGAAGCAAAGATCACTACGAATTTCAATAAGCCTGTAATATGCCATTTAAAAAAGTTCCAATCAGTGATTCTTCGACAAACAATGAGCTCCTTCTCAATCCGTCAAATCCGTGAAGACTTGACTTCTTGGCCACATTGATATCTAGCATGGCGAAGCACACAGCGTTCTAAAAAGATTATTATAGCTAAAACAAACAAAAAATTGAACGATCACTACAACTGCTTTGTTAAGTAGCTTCACCTCGTCCCCAGACCTTTCCTTGCTGCGCGCAATAACAGGTGAAAGAGTTATAGGTGTAGGCATGATTGTGTTCTTAACAACAACAAAAAACACGGAGACCTATCATGTCCCAATGCTTGTAAAGTAGCCTGAAGATAGATTCTACAGGGTGTTTTACAGGCAGAGTTGCGGAGTAACGGATTACAAAAATGTTGTAATCGGATTACAGATACTTTTTAAAATAAGAATGATTACTTTTGGATTAATTGAAAAAGAATAGTTGCGCGAAAAAAACAAGTGCGCGAAATAATTATGACACTTTGCCTGTTAGGTTTTTTAAAACATCTTTATTGGAACCAAAATACCAATCCTCGTTGTCAACGCGCCTCGTTGTTGTGTGTGATCATCATGCGGGCAAATGTGGCTGCGCATAGCCAGATTAGTGACTTTTGAAGCCTATTTTTAATTGGTAAAAACAAATTGTATCTATGATTAGAAACCTACCCATATAAAATGTGATTTAGTTTTCCACTCGACGGATCTTTCTCCGAACAATGATCCTTAAGCTATGCATAGTTTGTTATAAAGCCCAAAGTTTGTTTATTTAATTAATCACACTTTTCATAACTTTGCCAAATAAATTGTTCCTAATGGGGGACTGAAAGGACCAGTAAGTAGTTATTTGGACCAGATTCACTGTCTATCTAAAATACAGCATTCTGTGTAATAGCCTACAGCCCACCAGATGAAAAATAATTGTTACTAACAATTGAGTACAATCACCCCCCCCCCCCAACCCCAACCCCACCCCCAGGAATCAAACCTATAAACCTGGCACTGTAAATGTCAGGATCTACCAACTGATCAACACAAACCCTAATCGTTGCATGCTTTGTTCAAGGAAAATTCTCAGAGAAGTTTGTCTCTGTCACCTAGCAACAGCTTGTAACTTTCAAGCGTTTACAGTAGCTCTTCATTCTAGGCTAGCTTTTTGTATAGGCTATTGTTTCCAAGACAAGCCCATTCAAGACACTTGATCTATACAACACACATCACAACTATCAAACCGGGTCGAAAGAAAATAGCTTATCAGGTTAACTAATGCGCAATGTGGCTCCCATCAATGATGTGTTCTTTCATCGCGTTGGAGAAGCTCGGAACACATAGGAGACACCATTCGAATGGCGTAGAGAAAGAATACAGACCGCACATTCGACATATAGAGCCCAACCTAACAGAGTAAGTGTCTTCCTGACTATTGAATCATCTTAAAATGCTGTTCATAATGATGGGTATTCAAATGTAAGAAGTATAAAAGAATGCAACTTTTGTACCCCGCATATTCCTTCATTCTGTCAGCTTTGTTTCTAATCTGGATGTTTGTAGGGCAACTGAGCTACAGTTCCAAGGTAACTTAGATACAGCCAGAACAGGCACCTTGACAGTTTAAAAGTCCAAGTCAATCAACAGATCGCTAACAGATATTTGAGAACACCAAATGGTACCTTTAGCATTCCTTTATAGTTCAACTTCAGCCATTTCTCCACCACGATTTTGCAGTTGACAGACAGTGTGATGAAGACAAAGTAATTACCCACGCCACATAAGTGTCTCTGAAACTGATTTGTTCGAATTGCAATATTCTGGCAGGGATGTATGACTCATCATTAGCTGTGTCACAATAGCAGAGCAGAGGAAGATGCAGCGGAGCCAGCAATCATTAATCCCACAGAGCTACTCCTACACAGCCGCTCAGCTTACTGCAAATACACGTACATTTTTTAATCTAATCATGTTTGTGACATCTTTACCTAGAACAGCCAGTTGAGTAATTGGTTGTTGATGCTTGGTTGACGATTGGCTGACTAGCTCTGTCAGGTCTGTTAGGATTGGTGAGTGGGAGCTGATAGGTGTGTTATATGTCTATGTTTCAGGTGTGACCTTGACTGGAGCTCTCGTCTGCGATGGCTGCCTGAGCCTCACTACAGTGATGCTCCGCTCCCTCATATTAAAATGGTTAAGTTCCCTGAGGAGACCAGACTCCTCAAGCCTTTTCCACGTAAGTCATTCCCACTCTGTTTCCTTATTACTCTGAGTGAGGAAAAGTGGAATTTCAATTACATTGATTCAAGCCAATATGAAAGAGGCATTGAATTCAGAATGTTCAAATTTCAACAAATAAAGATTCGAAGATATGACATCTAGAATGTCATGTTTGTGACCCCTGTTGAACTTACAGAACGACATCATAAAGAGAACAGTGTTATGTCATTCTTTATTAAATCACTGTTTTCTGTTTTGCATGCGGTTTATCAAGCGCTCTACATCATTTTTTGTAGAAGCCAACATGGTGTCCCAGACTGAGTGGACATTTTATCCCAACTTTGGTCAGCCCAGAACCTTCCATGCTGGCAAACGCTGTTTACTACAGGCAAGTCACCATAATAGGACCATAGAGTGCTCTTCAGAAAGAACTTTGGAGTCCACAATTGGGAGGAAAAAAACAGGTACATGTACAGCAACTATTAAAGAGGATAGAAAGGTTTTGCAACATGTTTAAAACAGCATATTGTTCAAACCTGATGATCTCAAGTCTTTTGTGTTGAGACATTGTTTATGATTTCTTAGGCTAAATTAGGCTAAAAGAATATGTATTAAATCAAATATGCTCTGTTTAATCTCTGATCAACAGACTACGGCCTATACAATCCAGCACAATTTTAGTTCCTGATATAACTGAAATATTTTCAACATTACATTCATCATACTCTCAGTTTACGCAATACAACGCCTTTGGAAATTATTCAAACCCCTTCCATTTCTCCACTTATGAACTTAATTGATAGTTGATTTAATATATATAAATGTCTAGCCATTATTTTAGCAATTTTTTGCCATTAATGCCCATAGTCTGTTGATGAGAGATTGAACAGAGCATATTTGATTTAATACCCAAGTTATAACTAAGTGAAAACAAGTATTTACAATATATCTAATGTACATAAGAATTCAGACCATTTGTCATGACACTCAACATTGAGCTCAGACGCATCCTGGTCATCCTTGAGATGTCTCTACAACTTGACTGGACTCCACCTTTGGCAAATTCAAATGATTTGACATGATTCAGAAAGGCACACAACTGTCTATATAAGGCCCCACACTTCACAGTGCAAGTCAGAGCAAAAACCATACATGCAGCCCAAGAACTCTTATAGAAATGTGTCAAGGCATAGATCTGGGGAAGGTTGTAAAAAAGTTGTTAGAGCAAATCTTGCTACTGCGAATTAAAGCATTGGAAGTTCTCAGGAGCACAATGGGCTCTATCATTATGAAACAGAAGATGTTTGGAACCACCAAGATTCTTCCTAGAGCTGGTCATCTGGCGGACCAGACTGATGTGTTTACGCTTGTATTTATGGGGTATTGAGTGTTGATTGACAGGTAAGTTATAAATGATGTCTATAACACAACAAAACATGGAAATACCTAAGGGTTCGGAATACATGTACTTTCCAAAGGCACAGGAACTGAAATCCTGTGTTATTTCATCAATTATGTTTATCTAGTTGGTCCAAGCAGATTGTAACATAATGTAACTGTTTGTTCCTCTGTTCCAGTCAGGTTGAACTGCCATTGTGCACCTGGCTCAAGACCTTATCTAACCCCTGAGTACAGTCCTGACTTTCACAAGATTGGATCAGCATTCTCGACTACACAGTGAAGTTTTCCTTGACGTTGTGCTTTGTTCTTGGTCGTATTGGTACATTTAATTGGAATTGGACTATCACTGCAGTAGTCTAGTTTTTAAGCATGAAGTACTACAGATGGATGACAGATGGTGCTATTGGCTTTCATATTATACAGTCAGTTGCTAAGAACAACCAGCACTATTGTATAAAAAAATGTATCACACATGGTGCACCCCAATAATATGTCCTTTCTCCTCTTTTATAATATTCCCAAATCTGAAAGCAGTGGATTGAATGTTTCATGTGTTTTATGGGTTTTCTCCATATCTATGACATTTCCTGTCAAATCACAGAAGGGGAGTAGGCAAGTGCACACTTGCACACTTCAGGAGAAGGGGAGATCATTTGAACATCACAGTTTAACATAAAACATGATTAGTCGTATGTTCATTAATGTATGATAATAGTAGTTTTCTCTTTAGGTCTCAAGCTTTCTATGCAGACACATTCATTCCTATTCAGCTACATCAAAAAAAGACATGGTGAGAAATACAACCAAAAAGTTTTGTTTACTTCTGAGGAAATGGGGAAGAAGTTTAGCATAAAAATCTAATAAGATTATACAAATGTACATGGTTGATGGAAGGATTTGATGAAGCAATCCAGATGTATTGTTTAGCTTATATGTCATTTATTTGTGGTTGGTGTGTTTCTTTTTTTCAGTGTTCCTTATGTAGAAAGGAAGAGGATGGAGGACAGGCAGGCAGAGGTCCTGGAAGTGAAGAAGTTGTGTAAATGGAAGCCTGCACCAGTTATATTCAAAACTGTGCTGGACAACTGATGAAATATAGCCCTCTGAAAAAACTAATTAATTTGAAAAGTTACGGTAAATGTGTTACAGTGCTGTACAGTCACAATGTTTTTCTAATGTAGTTTTAGTTTTCAATGATTCTAATGTAGTTTTATAAGAAGGTCATGGGCTGGGATCACATCTGTAATATGTTTCTATCAAATGTAAAGTGTGACTAACAAATTAATCACTGTCAGTATGACTCGTGATGACAATTTTTTAATTGAGTCCTTTATATATGGCACTGCCAACTTTTCAAGTTCTGTAAAACCAATTAATTTCAAATTATCTGGAATGAAAACATATAATATGGGCCTATTTATATAAAAAACATGAATCTGGAAAACAAAAGGTTTTCATAAAATATACAGTAATTCAATTGAATTACTTTGTTATGAAATTTAAATCCAAGTTGCTTATTCAGCAGACTACTTAGATTTTTTTAATCCTTTAATGCAAATTAAAACAAAGTATTTTTGGTGGATTGAAAGTAGACTGTTCCAAATATCCTCCCAAATAAAACAATACAGAGTTGGTTACACTACCACTGTGATCCTTCAGAATGGGCAGAACAGATACCACAAAACATATGGTTCAAATGTAATGTACTGATTAATCTTATATATTTGATTTTAAAAAAGACCCGTCAACTGCATCAGCCTGCTCTTTTATTGAGGATGAAGTGTAAATTTAACTTTGTTATAATACGTACAGTATGTTTTTAATAGTGAGTGTTGCACCTTTTTCTTATTATCCAGTTAGATTGGGAATAAATTCAGTAAATCACTGGCTTGATTTAGAAATCCTGAGTTGTTCTAATATACTGTGTTGTATAGCTTTCCCTTCAGGTTTTAAATATATTTGAATGGACTGCTGGATCCCAGCAGCAAGATGGGTACTGGATGTTACACTTCATAACCCCTCCCCCACATGCCAAATATAATATAGAAGAGCCATCAGAATAATCTGCATTATCATACAGACACTTTGGATTATCCTTAAATGTCCAAATATATATATTTTTTCATCAGGTATACTGTAATCAAATTTAAATCCAAACTGGTTATTCAGCAGTCTTCTAAGGAAGGCACATTCACTGTTTAAAAAATGACTGTTTGCTGTTACGCAAATAAAAATATAGATATTTTCAATATCCTTCCAAATAAAGCAATACAGAGTTGGTTACAGTTACAACTTGACCCTCCAGAGGGGCAGAACAGATACCACAAAAATGACTATGGCTCAACTGTAATGTACTGATAAGACAAAGACTCAACTGAAAAAAAACATTGTAAATTATAATGACATTGTAAACAGGGATGGTAAAATCAAGTCACACTGGCAATAACTACTTATTAAGTGTATGGAGAAGCGTGCACTGTACTGAAGTACAATCATCTCATTGCAGCCTTACAGCATCAGCCGAAATGGGAATTCATCTAAAAAGAGAGGAATTAATTAGCCTGTCAGCCACCAATCAAAAATCAGGCATGGCGCTAAATGAATAATATTAATCAGAAAATGTAGCTGAGTTTAAGGTGAAAAGTGGCTGCTATGCCATATAACATTCAAGTCATTTGAGAACAAAGCTTTGGTATATCAATAACATGGCATTGGGCCTATAATATGATATACACAATTGAAGTTTCCATTCGTGCCTCTGATTCCCACAAAAATGCTGTTTAAAAATAATCTTTCTTTTACGATCAACCCATCACTTCTGCTGTCATCTGTTATCGCAGTTCAGTCACATTTAAAAAAGAAACACAAATGAAACTTTTTTTTATATATAGCTACCTAGATCATTTTACTAGCTGTTAATGTTTGAGCAAGAAGTCAGTAATATGCCTGAATATAAAAAACATTCAGCAGTGTGTGACAGCAGTTTGGAACAATTTTACGTTTTAACTCTGTTGTAATACAATATGTACATTTGTGATGGTGAATGTTGCACGTTTTTCTAATAATCCGGTTGAACTGGGAATACATTTAGTAAAAATGTTCTTAACTAAAGCTGGCATGATTTAGAAAGTGTGAATTAATCAATTTTACTGTGTTGACAGCGTTGTATAGCTTTCCCTTCAGGTTCAACGTATATTTGAATAGACCACTGGATCCCAGCAGCAAGATGTTTACCGGATGTTATATGGATATCTAGACCAGGCTTCTGTTTCTATTTTTCAAAGTGATAACCACATCAGCCTCACCTATTGTAACTGTGGGTAAATGTCTCTCACTTGGCAGTGTGTGTGTGTTTATGTGTGCGTTACAGTACTGTAGTACTGTACTGGGTCTAGCAGCAGAATGACTCTTGCAGATCACCCGTCCTTCATGTTTATTCATCTGGATGGAAAATACTTAATGCATGTAAATCTGCAGTTTTGTAGTTTGAACTGAACGCATTGGCATGTTTTTATTCTCTATTTTCTTTAATATCATCTACTGTCCTCTCTCTGTTAACACCATCTACTGTCCTATATCTTTTAACACCATCTACTGTCCTATATCTTTTAACACCATCTACTGTCCTATATCTTTTAACACCATCTACTGTCAAATTAATTACACCATCTGCTGTCGTATAAATAACAGCATCTACTGTCCTATATCTTTTAACACCATCTACTGTCATATTAATTACACCATTTATTGTCATATAAATAACACCATCTACTGTCTTATTAATTACACCATCTACTGTCATATATATAACACCATCTACTGTCATATTAATTACACCATCTACTGTCATATAAATAACACCATATACTCTACTATCAATAGCACAATCTACTGTACTATAAATAAAACCATATACTGTCCTATAAATAAATCCATCTGTTGTGTTATAAATAACACAATATACTGTCCTATAACTAAAACCATCTATCGTGTTATAAATAACACTGTATAATGTCCTATAGATAAAACCATCTAAGTTATTATCAATAACACCATCTACTGTACTGTATACATTACACAACATATTCTCATTCAACACCTTGCATTTTACTGTAGGACTGAAGAATCACTCAATATTCCTTTATAGGGGAAGTACCTATTGACATTTAAAACAGTAGCTTTGTAATTTCAGAACATTTAGCAACCTTGACATTCATTAACAATGACATGGTCAGTCAAGAATTACAAAGCTATAAGGATTACTTACAGCAACCCAATGAAGTTGCAGCAGTGTAAAAACATAAAACTTTCTTTAGTGGAAAAAGACTTTAATGTTACGGCTACTGAATGACAAAAGATAAAAATGATTACAATTGAAATATTTGCTTAACTACTCTGATGACCTTGGCACTCAGTACTGTGGCAGGAAGCATATCAAAAAAGCTATCTTTTCATCCCATTCTCATAGCACTTACTCATAAGTAATTGGCAAATAGCTGATAATTTTATGAAAAACCCTTGTTCTTAACAGAGGAAGGTGCACTCAGTTTCCCTTTCAAAAGCCAGGCAGATTTTTTGCCTGGCTTCTTTACTAAAATCATCTTAGCAAATGAATTGCCCCGTAAATTACACTAAACAAAATTATTAACGCAACACATTTGTTTTTGCCCCCAAGGCCTATTTCTCTCAAATATTGTTCACAAATCTGTTTAAATCTGTGTTAGTGAGCAGTTCTCCTTTGCCGAGATAATCCATCCACCTCACAGATGTGAGCTCTGGACCCCCCCAATACAGTGAAACTGCACATTTTAGAGTGGCCTTTTATTGTGGCCAGCCTAAGGCACACCTGTGCAATGTGTTATGGATAATGAACACAGGTGCATTTTATTGATGGCATTTTGAATGCACAGAGATACCGTGATGAGAACCTGAGGCCCATTGTTGTGCCATTCATCCATGACCATCACCTCATGTTGCAGCATGATAATGCACGGCCCCATGTTGCAAGGATCTGATCATCCCAATTCTTGCATGGCCAGCATACTCACCAGACATGTCACCCATTGAGCATGTTTGGGATGCTCTGGATCGATGTATACGACAGCGTGTTCCAGGTCCTGCCAATATCCAGCCACTTTGCACAGCCAATGAAGAGGAGGGGACCAACATTCCACAGTTCACAATCAACCACCTGATCAACTCTATGCGAAGGAGATGTGTTGCACTGCGTGAGGCAAATGGTGGTCACACCAGATCCTGACTGGTTTTCGGACCCCCTCGGACCCCCCAATACAGTGAAACTGCACATTTTAGAGTGGCCTTTTATTGTGGCCAGCCTAAGGCACACCTGTGCAATAATCAGGCTGTCTAATCAGCATCTTGATATGCCACACCTGTGAGATGGATGGATTATCTTGGCAAAGGAGAAATGCTCACTAACACAGATTTAGACAGATTTGTGAACAATATTTGAGAGAAATAGGCCTTTTGTGTACATAGAGAAAGTCTTAGATCTTTGAGTTCAGCTCATGATAAATGGGGGCAAAAACAAAAGTGTTGCGTTCATCATTTTGTTCAGTGTATGTTTGTTGTTGTTTTTAATAGCTTTAATAATATACATAGAGATGTCCCTAATATTATCTATTGTTTTTAATGCCTGATCTTTTATGACTCAGTGATGTGACAAGTACAGTAAAATCTTTTTTTCAATTTTACTGCCCCGGTCCGTTTGGCCTTGTAGCATATTGATTAACACATTATCACACATTGATCCATCGCCATCAACGAAACACCCAACAGTGCACTCTGCATGGGGGACAGCTGTACCATTCCTCAGATTATTAATTGCACTGCATTTCCCTTCAGTTGGCCTATAGGGAACCTGCATACATGGACGTCATCTCAGATAAATAGATGAGGATGCTCCTGCTGTCTATCTATCTCCTGACATAGAGCCAACTGGTGCAGCTCCCAGCAGACTTTCATCAGATGACTACTAGACCACATCCCTGACACCACTCTGCCCTCCACTCCAATTTGGTCCGAAATCCATTTTACGGACCATGTCAATATACTTCACAAAGAGAAACGAGGCCTGAAAGGCTCAGTGCGGTCGTGGGTACCAGATAGAATGACCGCCTAGCTGGGATGAGGTTACCTGTTAGCCAGGGTAATTATCTTCTAGGACAACAGACAGCTGAGGCAAAGAAGCCAGAAGATGTACCAGACTGAAAGCTAGCTATCTGTTGTCTTCTCTAGCCTCTCCCTTGGCTAAAATGTTAAGCCTTAGCTGTATTTTGTATGGACATCTTTTGATGCATTCCAGACATTTTAGCAAATGGTAGGTGTAGCTCGAAGAGAGCTATCTCTCTCATACAATGACACACTGTGTTATATACCTAACTCAAGTATATGTAAAGGCCTATTCACACTGGTGAGACCTGAACATTAAAGCTCAGTAGTCTGACATGAATCAATATTGTAATCTAAATTTAGAACAATACATGTGTACCAAGACAGGACCTCCCTAGGACAAACTGTCTGAGACAACTAGCTGCAAGGGACCCCTAGATTTTAGGAAGTCTTATCAGTCTCAGCCTACTATTGAGACCCCTACTGCTGGCCCTGGGATCTTGATATTTGTGAAATACCATTACAGATACATGTTCTATGTGTAACTATGTCCATTATTTATTGGAAATAAGAGCAAAAAAGCATGTGCAGGGTTTTCACCACAATACGAGTGGACATAAATGTCATGAGATCATGTTATGGCACACTCCATCTAGTCAATTCTAGGACAGATAATTACTGTATGACCTGAGTCACCTTGGGATGTGAACATCCCTGAAGTTGATGGTAAGTCTTTCTTGTTTCTGAGTAAAAATGTTTCCATTCATTTGCCGAAAATGTTAATAAATGATACTGTAGGAATCGTAACTAGCACAGTGAGGTTGTACAAATGCATGTTAACATAGAACATGCTACAACTGACACTGTGTTTTAGAAACAAACCACTAGAGGATGCTTTTCCCCCCCTTTTTTAATCATGTTTGGAAACTTAAGTAAATAATAATTTTCCATGTACTAATATTAAAGTGATATGTACAGCACGGGTCATTCAACTCTCTTTGTCTCTCTGATGTTGATTTTGAATTGCCGGAATGTCAGTTCATTGAATTCTACTGTCTAACTGTTGAAAGAGAGAGAGAGAGAGCTGCCTGCTGTGCTGCTCCAGCTCAATGAGAGAAACTGGTGCAAAGTCAAAGTGGTCTGGCCGAGGGTGATTCTGCACCCTGAGGGGGGCTAACCAACAATTCCTGCTAGCATGGCAGGTTAGCCTATCTGTGTAGGACACAGTGTGCTGAATCAGCGCTTCGCTCTTACCCGCTCTATTCTCCAGGCCCAGCACCCCCTCTAGTCTTTTCCCCTCGTTTTATCCTCTCTTTCACTGTCTATTGCTTTAATCATTTCACTAAGAGTTTTACCTGCCATTCAGTCAGAAAGGCTCTGCCTTTTAATTCAACTTTAGTAGGCAGTGAAGTCAGCATCCTTTAAATCAGCCTGACAAATATCTCTGGGAAGGAAGTGATTGTTAGTCAGCCAGGCAAACTAAACTTGTGTCCTCATGAGCTAGCAGCATTCTCAGATTTCACCTTGATGTAAACGCACTGCTAATCAATACAGTACATTATACACACAACAATAGGATCCAAAGGACTGCCTCTTTAGATGCAGGCTGGGGAATAAGTTTACATAGGGGGTCATTGTTGCCAGTTCCTCAGCTTTGTTCCCATTTGCCCTATGTGTTGTATACTGCTTGTTATACTTCATGAATGCAAGTGTACTTTTAATTATATTTCACTCGAAAATTGGTCTTGAAGTAGAGTTCCATTACTTTTTATTTTTTGGACTTCACAGTTGTTTTAATGATTAATGAAATATTGAGTTTGTGTTCAGTTCAGAAATATACACTCACCTAAAGGATTATTAGAAACACCTGTTCAATTTCTCATTAATGCAATTATCTAATCAACCAATCACATGGCAGTTGCTTCAATGCATTTAGGGGTGTGGTTCTGGTCAAGACAATCTCCTGAACTCCAAACTGAATGTCAGAATGGGAAAGAAAGGTAATTTAAGCAATTTTGAGCGTGGCATGGTTGTTGGTCCCAGACGGGCCGGTCTGAGTATTTCACATTCTGCTCAGTTACTGGGATTTTCACGCACAACCATTTCTAGGGTTTACAAAGAATGGTGTGAAAAGGGAAAAACATCCAGTATGCGGCAGTCCTGTGGGCGAAAATGCCTTGTTGATGCTAGAGGTCAGAGGAGAATGGGCCGACTGATTCAAGCTGATAGAAGAGCAACTTTGACTGAAATAACCACTCGTTACAACCGAGGTATGCAGCAAAGCATTTGTGAAGCCACAACATGCACAACCTTGAGGCGGATGGGCTACAACAGCAGAAGACCCCACTGGATACCACTCATCTCCACTACAAATAGGAAAAAGAGGCTACAATTTGCACAAGCTCACCAAAATTGGACAGTTGAAGACTGGAAGAATGTTGTCTCGATTTCTGTTGAGATGGTAGAGTCAGAATTTGGCGTAAACAGAATGAGAACATGGATCCATCATGCCTTGTTACCACTGTGCAGGCTGGTGGTGGTGATGTAATGGTGTGGGGGAAGTTTTCTAGGCACACTTTAGGCCCCTTAGTGCCAATTGGGCATTGTTTAAATGCCACGGCCTACCTGAGCATTGTTTCTGACCATGTCCATCCCTTTATGACCACCATACTTCCAGCAGGATAATGCACCATGTCACAAAGCTCGAATCATTTCAAATTGGTTTCTTGAACATGACAATGAGATCACTGTACTGAAATTGCCCCCACAGTCACCAGATCTCAACCCAATAGAGCATCTTTGGGATGTGGTGGAACAGGAGCTTTGTGCATCCCACAAATCTCCATCAACTGCAAGATGCTATCGTATCAATACGGGCCAACATTTCTAAAGAATGCTTTCAGCACCTTGTTGAATCAATGCCACGTAGAATTAAGGCAGTTCTGAAGGAGAAAGGGGGTCAAACACAGTATTAGTATGGTGTTCCTAATAATCCTGAGTGTATTTCTAAATATACAATGTAACGTCAATGCATTAGAATTTTTTTTTGCGATCATAAGACAAGATCAACTAGCACTGTGATCCATCACCTTCTGCCGGTCTCAGACTGAGCTGGGTCATCACCTCTCACCTTCTTGTGTGACTGACTGAGTGCTCTAGGCACCTCTGGGCTACTCAATAAACACTGCAGGTAAATCCACTGCAGATAAACTCACTGCAGTTCCACCCTGTCAGATGTCTGGGGACTATGTGGTTACACGTGGGCTGTTGTGTGCCACGAGTCTCTCGAAACAGATCACTCTGTCAGGAACAGGATGAAATGACTAGTAATAAAGAAATGTATACTAAAGAAAACAATCAATAACCTTTAAGATGGTCGTGTTATTGATCTATCCAAATATAATTCCATGTTTTGTCTTCATAAACGTTCACTCGTGTAGTCATTGTAATATATATGATATTTGGAGCAAACCAATCAAGAGGTCCATAGTTTGGGCAGGTACTTTCTTATCTAAATGGTGGGTAAAACATTTGGTTCAGAATGCATTTCAGCATTAAATGAGAGAAATGGCTTCTGACGAAAAGTGTGTTGATTTGGATGATGTGTCCAATATATTTTAAAACGACTGGTTTATGTGAGCAGTTCAATCCATCGTGTTGCACACCCAGTACGATGGCTTTTAACCTAGTCAGACCCTTGTTCTTAGGCGTAGAAAATGTTATTTTGTGACTACAGTATGGATTATGCTTCCTGAAATCAGTATGTGTGCTGTGAGATCAATATTTAGTAATTTTTGTGTATTTGTCGTATTCAATAAGGTTAACTAAAATAATGTTTTACAATTTACGCCTTGAACATTAGAAAATATCAGGTGTTTATTTTTACTCAAGTCTTGGTGGAGAAATTCCAGAGTGAAACCCTACTCAAGGTTGGGTCAGGTCCTGACTGTGGCCTCCAGGCACATAGAGATGCTTAGGGGCTCCAAGCCAGGACCTGACAGGTTGAATGAATGTGATTGAGGTGTTTCTTAACGGTTCCCATTTACGGTGATATAAATGATGCAAACTCGGTCCAGATGGATAGCTACACACACACACACATCATCCCTGGGTTTTTTCTATGAAAACTCAGCCCTTGTATGAGCTCAAATAATGATGGAGGCACTTTGTTATACGACCACCGACTGAACCTCCCGCAGAAAAACTCCCTGAATAGCTCTGCCTAGTTGGAAAAACCAGATAACGAGAGTGCCTCACTTTTGTCATAGAAAGTGTTGTATGAACCGGATTCCTCTTCGGTTTTCTTTCTTTCACTGAACTCATTACCGGTCATGTGGTCCTGTGAAAAAAAGGATGGCTTAGTCAAAACAAACCTCTAACTATGAACCTGTGTTCATTTCAAAAGATACTTTGGGAGTCAAGACATCATGCTCTCTCTCATGTTCAAGTCTGCATGCTGGATGGAGGAATTGTCTGGTTAACATGTAGACAGCAGCCTACAGTATATGGTCATTGAATTTCTCAGACAGTTAGGCATGCCTCTTATTTAATGTGTAATACACAGCCTGCAACTAAAAGCCCTTTTGTTTAAACTAAAGACAATTTTAATAAATGATATCTAACTTCAGCATCATGATCCAATGTGCTGGGCCGGTAGTGGGAACTATGTACATTTATATTTCTTTTTTGTTGTTGTGCTAGAACTTAGAAGCATTCGTGTCATCATATAAATTAGCTACAGTATTGCAGTCACATTTACAGTGAATGACTGAAGTGAAGCATTTAGCAGATTCTGGCCTACCTAAAATCCTAGCTGAATGGGTTGATCCAGAGAAAAGGGACACATCCTGTAGGGGTGGTCACAGGTGATGACATAAACACACACACCAGTGCCCAGCAACCTACCTCTGCCAGTGTTGCCTGACACCCATGTCTTGTTGCACGCGGTCCGTTCTGCCAAATGGCACACACGTGCACCTCTCATTCTGCTTTCATCACACATTGACCCATAATCTAGGGCTGCATTTTCCAAAACCCCACGCATACATTCGCTAGCTAGCCTAAATCTTTAGTCCATCTGTTGATTCTGACAGGACTGAACGAAAAGGTAGTGCTTTCTGATCTCTGATCAAATTTCTCAGTTCACATTTTACAACATCATTGTAATTATTTCAGACAAAAAACGTTACATATTCGTTTATCTATATACTGGAGACATGCACAAGAGTAATTGTACAGGTATTGGCATAAGGTTCTGCCATCAAATTATCTTGTAAACGTTACTAATAATAATGATATCAAAACCATAATATAATTAATTGCAACCCTCATAGGCAATGGTAAGGCAAGGTATGCAATACCGATTCCCCATTAATAGAACACAGAACCAAACAGGCAGGGGGTGTGTGTTCGCAGTTGTGACAAAGTGCAAGGGGCATCTTTCTCTTTGAGGTATCAGATACCCGGTCAGAAACCTAAAAGAAAAAACCTAGGACCAAATCTAGAGAGGAGTGAGACTCTAAGTGGTAGCCAATCCTCTTCTGTTTGTGCAGGTTGAAGATTATGACTACATTTCCTTTTTGGGCCAGATAATTTTTTTTACATATAAAGACGACCAGCAGGTTAATTACTGCAGGTGGTCTTTATCCAGAGTCTTTAGGCAGATTCCAGATCAGTTGCACAACCAGATGTACAAGGACAGGAACAACCAGGTGTGCTGTGGGCGTTATATCCGCATCATAACCAGGTAGTCCTGAGGTGTGGTCCAAAGGCTCTGGTCCAGTTATTCAACAAAACACCATAGAAACAGAGGGACCACTCCTTAGATCCAAAATGATACCTCAGCATAGAATTCCGATAAACCCTAGTCCCCCATCACATTAACTATTGCATTGTAATAACACGGGTCTGAGATGGGGGGTTCAGAGACACTGTGGCCCCGTTTGGAGATGACCCTGGGCAGGGCCAAATAACAACCATTTTAGAGGTGTCCTGTACGTTGCTATATGAGGCGACCTTGTTTACAAATGAGAACATTTAAAATAATTGCTTTAGGTAAATGCACCAAAGAAAAAAAACGCTATTGAATGAAACCTCTATGAGAAAAAATCTGTTTGCTTGCAAGTGGGAGGCTTTTCAGCAGTCAAAAAAATTCACATTGAATATTTCAAACATTTTAATAATTTTCTGTCATATATTTCTCTCTTTTTTCCTTTAGACATTAACATGTGCCTTCTACTGCGATTTCGAAGAAAGAAAGATTCACCACATAGCTGTGTTAACAGTTGAGATGCTTTTGCCCACTTCACGAGTCATTTAGCAAACTTACTATGTGAGGAAATGTTCAGCATGTACAGTAGATGCCCTGATCTATTTAATGAAATCCTTCCAACAATTGTTTCTTCCACAACATAGCAATCATACTGTATTTTAATTAAACTTGACAAAATAAGATCCAGAAATTAAAATGCAAATAACAGTTGAGTAATCATAGATGGCAGAAGGTTAACAAGCTTATAAAGGCTGCTGGCAGGAGAAGATACTAGGACACCAAATAAATAGAGATGATTAAATAAGGTGTGACTAGGGGGAAAGGAGACAGGTGGGCTGTGATGGTAGTGACTGTTGTTGAAAAAACTAAATATACATTAAATCACTTCTGAAGACTCATGTGCCATTCTAATAATTTCCTTCAATAACAGATAACTATGAATCAGAAAATCAAGGAACAGCAATATAGGTCACTCAGATGAAAAAATCCAACATAAAGTATTACAGTAAGGAAGGTTGACTCCCTTTCATTCAATTAATATTTTAACAAATGTGTGTGATCGTCCTTCAGTCAAGAAGACAACGGATCTATGGATTGGAGTGAGTCTAATTACAATTACGATCCAGACATCCAAAATGATGCAGAGAGAGGTTAGCATCTGAACATGGGATGACAGGAAGATGCCTGATAACTGAACCAATAACAAAGACAGGACAACTACTGCCGGAATTACACTACCATTTTACTAAGAGGATAGGGAATACCTGTAACGTCTGCTCCGTTGTGGCATGGCAGATTCTCTTCCTCTCCGGAGCTGCACCTCGCCAGTGTATTAAACAGCAGCTCACCCTGAGGACACACCTGTTCCCACTAGAGGCGTGGCTAGGATCACAAAACATTCGGGGCTTAGCCCCCCCCCACCCGGACAGAGAGTACAGGGTTTTAAACACTGGCGAGCTGATGCCAGGCTGGGGTGCAAGCTGTTGTACAGGCTAGTGATGTACACGCTAGCGGCCTACACGTCTACAATGTCATAATGCGTGATCGGAATTATAGATGAATAGATCAGAGGCTATTATTTTTTTTGGTCTGTCCTCCAAAGCAAAAAAGAGGTAGAGTACACGTTTGAACCATTAGCTTGTTTTGTTACCCTTTATTTTTCAGGCCTCAATTTTACGCACGCACTCGCACCATCAAAGAATAGTCAGACAAACCGAGGCACTTCTTTTTACTTTCATTTTTGGAATACGCTCTTTTGGGACCTTTTTTATTTTTTCCTTTTTCGCACCACTCATCCTGGGATGAGCCTGGGCGGCACGATGGAGAGTCCGGGCCTCCTGGGCGAGTTCTGGAGCTTGAGGATAGACTCCATGCCCTGGAGGGACAGATTGCCGGATTAGTTACAGCTTTCGGCGAGATCATGCCTCACCTGGCAACATGGTTGAGGGAGGAGAGCCCTGTTAAGCCTGCCGGAGTGGCAGCGCCTCCTTTGTTCAATCGTGTGGAGTCTAATCATGCCCAGGAGAGGGAACTCCGGAAGGATGTTGCGGTTTCCTAATTTTTTTCGGAGGGGGACCTATTATGCGCCCTCGAATGGGCCACAGGTTCATGGCGCAGTTCCGTGCCTTGTTTGACCATCCCGCAGAGGTTCAAGATGGGGGCGAGCAACATCTGCATTTGAGGCAGGGCACCATCACAGCCTTGGAGTATGCCCTTGTGTTTCGGACAGAGGCAGCGTCCAGCAGATGAAACGAGCACGCTCTTCGGACAGCCTTCTGCAAAGGCTTGCAGGTGGAGGTCCAGATTGAGCTGGCGTGCATGAGTGGTTCCATGTCGCTAGATGCCTTTATTGCCCGAGAGATTGCATTCAACGGGTAGCTCCGGGACAGTCACTACCTTACATGCTGTTCCCATCTTCTGCCCTCTCGAGTGAAGCCGAATCCAGAGCCCATAGAGTTGGGAATCACCAGACTCTCCAAGGAGGAGAGAGAATGCTGGAGTCATCAGGAGCTGTGCCTGTTCTGCAGGGAGAAGGGGCATTACCAGAAGTGATGCTCCTTGGCCCAGATAGAGAGCAGATTTCCATACATCCCATCATCATGTGTCATCGACATCCTACAAGAGGCTGCCCCTGCCAGAAACAGGACACCGGCTTTGGACACTGTGCGCACAGCCTAAGGTGCAGCGAATGGCTCCGGCCTGGAAGCTCCATCCTCTCCCAATACCTCAGCAGCCTTGGTCACACCTGTCGGTGGACGTCCTCACAGACATAACACCTGCAGAGGAGACCTCGACCATCGCCGTGTTGGTGGACAGGTTCTCAAAGATGGACAGATTCGTCCCATTACCCAGCCTCCCCTCTGCCCTCCAGGCCGCTGAGATGATATTTCAGCAGTTTTTCCGGCTGTATGGGCTTCCAGAGGACATTGTGACTGACTGCGACCCCCAGTTTATCACAGGTCTGGAAGGCATTCGTGTCCTGGCTGGGGGTGGCGGTTAGCCTCACATCCGGGTATCACCCGCAGGGTGGTGGAGAGCACAAACCAAGAACTGGGAAGGTTCCTCCGGTCCTACTGCATAGGCCGTCCAGGTGAGTGGACCCGCTTTCTCCCCTGGGTGGAATATGCTCATAACTCCCTGCGCTATTCCTCCACAGGTCTAACCCTTTTCCAGGTGATACTTGGGTTCCATGAGTGGTTCAGGAAGTCCGACGAGGTCTGGTCCGACACTCCTGAGTACTGCCCGTTGGACAAGGTGTGGTTGTCCACGAGGGACCTTCCCCTCTGTCTGCCCTCCCTATAACAACATCTCAACAAAATCTCACCACCACTTTCCATGTCTCTCTCCTCAGGTCAGTGGTTCCTGGTCTGCTGAGGGGATACGGCTCCGCAGGGGTCCTGAGGAACACAGCTGGGTTCAGGGGGTGGACATCTGTGACCCCTCCCTGAAATCGGACTTCCATGCTCACTTCCATGCCTGGGCCGGCCTGCTCCTCGACCTCAGGGTTGCCCGGGGCGCCGGTGAGTGGCGGCATCCGGAGCCATGCCTGGGGGTGGTACTGCTCCGCAGTTTGCTCCACGTGGCACAGCAGCGCTTCTTCCCTTCCGGCGCTCCACCTCGCCGGCGTATTAACGACCGGCTGGAGAGTGATGACAGCATGTCACTCCGAGGACGCACCTGTTCCCATTCACTAATCAGTTGTGTATTTAAGTGTTGTTTGCCCATTGCAGTCAGTCTGTTCTCCAAAGTAATAAAGACAAACGTTTGAACCGTTCGCTTGTATTGTTTCCCTTTCTTTTTTGGTCTCACTTTTACACACACACATCTCACTCGCAGCATCACAGGGATACCACTGCTACTAAATAACGTTTCTATAGACACGTTTGGATGCTGTAAGGGTTGAGGTTGGATTATATTTTGTTGCGTATCTGTCTTTGCTGACAGTAGTTTGAATCTTGTTTGTAGCATATAACTTTAGAAGGTGGTTCAAAATGGCTCCTCACCGTCCGGGGTGGGTGGTGGGTGCATTCATCCCCCCCTCGGAATTTCAACCTGTTGATTTTATTTTTCACTGTGACAAGCTGGATTATTTTGTTGTCGATCAGTACCAAAAATCGTCATATTTGATGCATTTTGATGTTGTTACACATATGAGAAAGTCCAAATGTGTGAATACTTGTATTGTATTGTATTGGCTTGTATTATCTCTATACATTTGTAAAAACAACTGACTGTGTTATACTCTAGGTTACTTAGCTTCTCTCATTCCAACTGAAGCACTTTGCCAGCAGCCCTTTAATATTAGCCATTCAAGTGAAGATGAAAGACATACTGACTAATGAGTTGACTCCAAGTTGTTCAAACAGGGCAGGTTGCCAGTATCAAAACACAATTTCGAAATCAGGCAAAAGAAATGTTGCCCGTAACGCTACTTTTTAACAGAAACCTGTATTACTACAGCAGTCATTACCACTTCTACAGCAGTCACCACCACTACTACAGCCGTTACCACCACTTCTACAGCAGTCACCACCACTACTACTGCAGTCACCACCACTACTACAGCAGTCACCACCACTACTACTGCAGTCACCACCACTACTACAGCCGTTACCACCACTTCTACAGCAGTCACCACCACTACTACAGCCGTTACCACCACTACTACAGCAGTCATCACCACTACTACTGCAGTTACCACCACTAATACAGCAGTCACCACCATTGATGGAGCAGTATCTACCATTGATACAACAATCACTACAATAACCAGAGCAGTCACTACCATCACTATAGCAGTCAATACCATCACTACAGCAGTCAATACCGTTGTTACCGCCATCACTACTGACAATAACTTATCTTGATACACATTACATGCACAATTCGTTTTCTAGTTTAATTGATACAATTGTTTCTATAAATATTTGTCTGTGATCCATCCTAAAGTCAAGTTGAGGTCAAGTAGGAGTAACCCATAGCAACGGCTGGACAGAACACGCCCCTGGAGACTCATATCACTTCTGGAGCACATCAAACAATTTGAAAAAAGCCAATTTAGAGACATTGAGAGGATTAAGTGAATATATTAACTTTTTACAAAGATGTTTATAGGAGGGTATAAAAAGCATCCTTTTCTAACTTTGCCAAGCTCGCCCCTTTTTTTAAAAGATCAAAGGGAATGGGAGAGCATGTGAGGTTGTGGTTATTTACAGCAGCAGGCAAAGGAGAAGTAGTTTGAGTACCTTAAAGCACAATCTTGTTTTTGTTCAAACTTAATTAACATTTGCTGCATAGACATTTGAAAGGTTCATCTTGAAGATATAACTTTGCTTATAAGATGATATTGATTTTGTTTTCAAAGGGATGTTTCTTCTGCTGCCAGGGAGCAGGGAATTGTAGGAAGGTTAAGTGTTAAAGACATTCCAACTGGGAGGACAAATGAGGAGCACAATTTGATGTAAACGTCCTTTTCACTACACAGTAAAGCCCAAATTCTACCCACCAAAAATGTTATTATTGGGTAGAGTACTATTGACAATAATATCTATCAATCCATTCCAACTACAATATCTTTTTATTTTAGGTCCTGGTCCTGGTCATTTTCATGATCTTCTAGCCTATACATTTTTCCATAATGTTCCCAAAGAAGAGAAGAAAGACTTGTCTCCATCAGTTTCTGTCTGCCAAGCATGTCATACATTATGAAGTATGCTGAGCGTGTTTCCGTGCACAAGAGCCTCCCTCTTGTTCCATTGAAAGTCTGTGCAGACTGCAGCAGACAGCCAATGTTGCTATCATGGATGAGTAATTTCTTAGTGGAAGTAGTATTCCTCCATCCCACGCCCATTCTCCCCCAGTCATATCTACTCACATACATCACATCAACACACATCTGTCAGCTTGTTCTGCTGCCTTCATATCTGGAGGGGCCGGGTGTGTGATCTAAATGGAGGGACAAAGGGAGATTCAATGTTGATGGTGGTTAGAAGAACACATTTTGAAAATATAGATGTGTAACTGTGGTGGGTTTAAAGAAATGTGACTCCCGTTCTGCCGCATTTTCAAGATGCAGTCCAGAACTTTGGAGAATAACTAAGAAATTAACGTCCCATTTTACAAGTGTGTAATAAGTTGTTTTTATTTACATAATATATAAGTAGGACTACTATCATACCTCATACAGCGATAAAATTTTTTATAACAATGGGTGCATATCAGCATGTACGTGGCGCAGTACAAAATCTTCGGCAACCCTCTTTGGCATGATAGCGCCATTTTTAAATCCTGAGATGCATCTTCAGCACTTTCTAGCCTAAGTTCCATTGCTGTTGAGAAACCAGACCCAAGGTTGCAGTAGTGATTTCAGGAAGAGTAATTTAAGTAATATCCAATGTTACTTACAGACTTCCTGTAATCAGGCAGTAAGAAAGAACAAACATTTACTTTCCCCCTATAAAGGAAAGTGCCTTTGAGAAATTCAGAAGGAATGCTGCAGTTTCTTTCCTCCTGGTGTTTGGAATGGCTGATAAATCAATAGCATGATTGGGGAAGGTATGAGTTTGAAAGAGGATTTGACAGCCAACAGACTGAGGATTTTTATCACACTGTAAAGTAGCCTTTCAGCAGGTTTAAGATGCATATTAATATTCATGATAGGTGTTCACCAATGTAGCGGTTCTCTAGGTGCACCACTGTGTGGCCTGCTGTGAAAGGATGCCATTAGTATTGCAGGCACATCGCTCTCCACGTGGAAGACACACTGGGACACCACAAACGCATGCACACACAAACGCATGCACACACAAACGCATGCACACACAAACCAGGACCTATAATGTTAATGCTTGTAAAACACAGTCATCATGGTTCATTAAGACAAAGAGTCGAAAGCCAGTGTTACATGATCGGAGGCCAATATCTAGTAAGACTTTGAGTTCAAAGTGAATTCAATAACCTTTTGAAAGCATCCCTTAAGTAAAAAAAAAAGTTGGCCATGGAAGAAGTAGCCAGAAGGTGACTTTTGGTTGTGAATGCAAAACCATTCACTAAATAAAGGTGCTCAATTAACCATGTACCCCGCAATACCTTTGACATGTGTATATATATATATGTGTATGTATATATATATATATATATATATATATATATATATATATATATATATATATATATATATATATATATATACACTGAACAGAATGATTAACGCAACACTTTTGTTTTTGCCCCTATTTTTCATGTGCTGAACTCAAAAGATTGTTCACAAATCTGTCTATATCTGTGTTAGTGAGCACTTCTCCTTTGCCGAGATAATCCATCCACCTCACAGGTGTGGCATATCAAGATGCTGATTAGACAGCATGATTATTGCACAGGTGTGCCTTAGGCTGGCACAAAAGGCCACTCTAAAATGTGCAGTTTCACTGTATTGGGGGGTCCGAGGGGGTCCGAAAACCAGTCAGGATCTGGTGTGACCACCATTTTCCTCACGCAGTGCAACACATCTCCTTCGCATAGAGTTGATCAGGTTGTTGGTTGTGAACTGTGGAATGTTGGTCCACTCCTCTTCAATGGCTGTGCGAAGTGGCTGGATATTGGCAGGACCTGGAACACGCTGTCGTATATGTCGATCCAGAGCATCCCAAACATGCTCAATGGGTGACATGTCTGGTGAGTATGCTGGCCATGCAAGAATTGGGATGATCAGATCGTTTCAACATGGGGCCGTGCATTATCATTTATCCCCATATTTAACTGAAAATATTACTGAGGCAACATATCAAATGCTGAGACTGAGAAACATGAATTTGATGCCAGCAACACATTTCAAGTTGGGACTGGGGCATGTTTACCACTGCATCACCTCTTCTTGTAACAATACGTCTGGGAACTCAGACCAATTGCTGGAGTTTTGAAAGTGAAATGTTTTCCCATTCTTGCTTGATACAGGATTTCAGCTGCTCAACAGCAATCCTTTGTTATGTTTTTCGTTTCAGATGAGCCAAATGTTTTCATTTGGCTCAATGGGTGACAGGTCTGGACTGCAGGCAGGCCAGTTTAGCACTCAGACTCTTTTAGTCCATAGCCATGCTGTTGTAATACGTACAGAATGTGGTCTGGCGTTGTCTTGCTGAAATAAGCAATGCCTAAGTCATCTGGATGGCAGCATACATTGCTCCAAAGCCTGTATATATTGGTCAGCATTAATGATGCCTTCACAGATGTGCGTGTCAACCATGCCACGTGTACTAATGGACCCATACCATCACGGATGCTGGCCTTCGAACTGTACACGGATAACAAGCTGGATCCACTTTAATCCAGAGGACGCAATGTCCATAATTCCCCAAAGTAGTTTGCATTTTTGATTTGTCTGACCACAGGACCGTTTTCCACATCACCTCAGTCTGTGTCCATAATCGTTTTTGGAAGTGTTCCTGAGCCCTTGCAGTGATTTCTACTACAGACCCGAAGATCATGGCCATCCAATATTGGTTTCTGGCCTTGTCCCTTCCATATAGAGATCTTTCCAGATTTTCTTTTAATTATATTATGTACTGAAGATGATGAGATACCCAAACACTTTGCAATTTTACGTAGAGAAACGGTATTCTATTGTTGCACTATTTGCCTGTGCAGTCTTTCACGGAGTGGTGAACCCCTCCCCATCCTCACTTGTGAAAGGCTCACTAGTAAGTTCTCACTGGGATGTCCTTTTTATACCCAGTGTTACTGACCTGTTGCCAATTCACCTAATTAGTTGTGAGATTATTTTTTTGTTGCATTACACAACCTTTCCAGTCTTTGGTTGCCCCCGTCCCAGCTTTTTGAAATGTGTTACTGGCATCAAAGTCAAAGTGGCCCTATATCTTTCAAGAAACAACAACATTTCTCACTTTCAACATTTGATATGTTGTCTTTGTATCATTTCCTATTTAAAGGATTTGCAGATCATTGAATTCTGTTTCTCTTCACATTTTACCCAGCATTCCAACTTTTTGGGAAATGGGGTTATGTATATATATATATATATATATATATATATATATATATATATATATATATATATATATATATATATATATATATATATATATATATATACTGTATATATCCTTTTCACAGACAGGATGTACCTGTGTTTTTGACTTGTCGATCTCAAATGATAATTTCAAAGGACATGGTGTAATGTTACAGTGCCATACATACCATTGTCATTTTCCAATAGGGCAAAGTCATAAAAATCTATAAGGACATTTCTTCAGATTGAAGAAATGACATGCCATTGCTTATAAAAGCCCACCGTGGATGTGCAGTGTCCCTGGGTCATAAACAACCCTTTCAGTGCTGAATTTAACAACCCACAATAAAGTTACCTTTAGACCTGGCTCGGTCCATTTCATTTGTCTTAGAATGGGAGAAAATGTTTTTTAATCAGCATATATCATAATCTGTTGCGACCTCTAATTACAGGTATTTATTTACGGAATCCACGTTGCTATAATGATGTGAATAATACAAAACAGACTACATTCAAAACAACAGAACATCTTGTTGAGTTCATTCAGGATTTGGCTCAATCAAGTGTTGGAAAATCTAATTATTATGTTGTAGCCAGGGAGATATTTTTATCCATATAAAAACCACTTTTGACTGAGAGAGTGGTGTTTTAATGCTCTTTGAATGTGGACTAGATTGAGTCTGATCTCTCCCAGGCTTCTGCTGAAATTTGTTCTACTTAACCGGGTACTTCAAATTCTTTTTATCATCCATAAGTCGCTCAGCCCAATATTTGCATTTGTGGTAATAACACGTAGACTGCTTTCTCAAGACCTGAGGATATAATTTGTCTTGGGTCGCCCCAGCCCTCCATAAAAACTGGAACCAAACTGGAACCTTCTTAGTCTACTTTCAGATGTATTTTCTATATCTTCAGTTGGAGGGAAGAAGAGCCACTTTCCCTAAAGTAATGTCAAACACCTCAGCTATAAGCTGTCATTGCACATCCAGTCAAATGCAGGGGAAGTGGGACTAGTCGACACAGGGTCCTCATGAGCAGAATGGAGAGCAGGGCACCGCTGGAGCTTCTGCTGCTGAACAGATCTACAGCAGGCATGGGGCTGATGGTCCAGCCCTCTGTGCAGAGAGTAATGAGATGTTCCCTGTTCACCCATGGGGCCTCTTGCAGTTAAACCTCTCAAAAGCCACCCTACAGTCTGACTGCCACAAACGAACTGGCCTTACTGGCCATAATTTATGGCAGCGATTTGTTTTATGTTTAAATTCAATCGATGAGTGTAGTTTTATGAGGCATTTTCCTTTATCACACACAAATGGAGGCTTTCAAGGAAATTAAACTCTGATTGTTCCGCTGCTCCATGAAAAGAGTTTGACTCTGAATGCAACATGCATGCATTGCTATTTACAATAATTTAACCGGCCTGGTATATGATAATGTAAACCATTTCGATCTAGGTTTGTCTTTTATATTCGAACAATAGTTTACACTATCAACATTTTGGACTATTGTGGTGTTGTTCCAGTAATATGTATTATTTGAGATGATGGATTACCCCTGATGCCATGTTCCTATGTGGGTATACATCAACATGGAATACATTAAACACATTAAAGATATTTCTCATTGGAATCATTGAAAAGTTGTGCACAGACAGACACAGCATCCCCTATCCTACAATCCTCCATCCTGTTCTGTGTGTACAGGCCTCCCCCAACTACCCAACCCACCTCCATCTCCAAGCACCAGATCCCAATTCGAGACTAGATCTTTAATAATATATGTAGAATGCCATGCCCAGGGTCTCACTCTGTGGCACATTTATACAGTCCCTCAAGAAATGTGATGTATCTGACATGAATTACCATTTTGTCTCAGTCAACATTTTCTCTTTTAGCCACAATGTTGAAGACTCACAGTTCTGTTAAAATAAACGTTTATATTACATAGCCTCAGTCATTAATTGGACCAATTTTTGTGGATAAGGAAACATGGCCAAGTGCATGAAACAGTGGTGGCGGAGCGGAGGTAATTGTGGGTTTATTTATGGTGAGGCCTTAGCCTCCATTCCAGGCTCTGTTGCCCTCCGATGCTTTAGGTACATTATCAATTATTTACCATGCAGCTTTCACAAGCTCTGTCTCTCACCATGCAGAGCCAAGAGGTTGTTCTACTCAGGGATATACAGCAGCAAACTGTCACTAACCACCACCTTACCCAGCTGGGAATGTAATGGAAAATTCCACTCCAACTCCATGGTTCCTAACACTCCCCCATGTTTCGTCTGGGGCATCCTGGAATTACTAGGAAGAAATACACTTACTGGAATGTTCTCAAGCTGGGAAGACATTATACACACTGCCTCACTCCACATACAGTATGCCCAAGCATTCTGACAAGATTACAGAAAGTGTCAGAGGGTTCTAAATTTAGAACACCCAGATGTTGATTTATGAGGGAATGGATTGCGAAAACAAAAGAGTTTATAAATCCGGTGGATGAATGGAACTTTATTTCAATGTAATATCCGCCTGTCAAACAGCCTTACTGTATTTGGCAAGCATCTATTTGTTTCACTTAGGGTGCATTGGGATGATGAAGACCTATTTCTTTGCTCTTAATAAGACGGCCTTGATCAGATTTGCTGTAGGCTGTCCAGCCATACTGGATGTTTTTGGATGGGTGGTCAAAATGTGTTTTGCCTTTTTTGAAGATACTGTTACAGACATATCCAATTCAAACCGACCAATGTGTGTCATTACCAAACAAGACCGTGACCCTTGCATCTACATGTTTTTCTCTCATCCCGGTATGTTTGCAGAGGCCCATAATTCCCCACCATTGTTACAGAAGCTCGTTATAGGCAATGTAAAAATAGCAGCATAAAGATGAGAGGAGTGGGTGTCAGAACAAAATGTAGAGCAAGAATTCTGCAGCTCCTGGAATAGAAAAAAGGGAATAATGATCAGAGGCTTATTATGACATCTTACTGACTCAGCTAGTCATCTGATGTGGTGGCTCTGTGGCAGCTAACAACATCAACCACCTTCACAGCACTGCTGAAATTAGGAATAATTGCTTAGAGAAACAACCAGGGCCATTTTATGCTGTTTTAATATAGAATGATTTAGATAAGTTTAGTATCTGACTATCTACAATGATTATAAAAATAGTGTTTTGACCATAAGTAATTTCAGTCTATTCTGTCATCAGGGATTTCAAATGACATTTTCCTCAAAGTACGGGACATCGAGTAGACTGGTTTTAAAAATGGGGTTGTGGGAAAACCTCTGAATACATATAAAAATTGAGAGATACACATATGTATATACAGTATCTCACAAAAGTGAGTACACCCCTCACATTTCTGCAAATATTTGATTATATTTGCTGAAATGACACTTTGCTACAGTGTAAAGTAGTGAGTGTACAGCTTGTATAACAGTGTAGATTTGCTGTCCCCTCAAAATAAACAGACAAATATTTACAAAAATGTGAGGGGTGTACTCACCTTTGTGAGATACTGTATGTGTACACTACATTGTATAACAATATATCATGACATCTTTGAAAGATAAGAATCTCAAGTGTCTTGTTGCCATCTATAATGCTGACATGCCACACAGGATTCATAAGTGAAAGAGTGGACGAGACACAACAGCTAGAGTGTTTTTACCCTACCATAGTTTTATTTAGAGGAACAAGACTTGTTGACAAATTTGCAAAGGAGACGAAATCTATAGAGGTATATTATCTCAGATACAAATTTGTCAACAAGTCATACAAATAAAAGTATGGTAGGTTAAAACACCCGTAGTGTTCATTATTGTCCTCTTGTCCACTTGTCCAGGTCTGGAAACCACTGCACCTTTTCTTTCCTTTCCAAAAAAGTTGAAAAGGAAGGTTTTGAGTGAAGAACAGAAGGGTTAAAATGAAGAGACCACTGCAAATTGAACACTTCTGTTCCTCACTCAAAACTTTCCTTTTCAATTTTTTTTGTTAGGAAAGAAAAAGGTGCAGTGATCTAAATTCTTTCCGTAGCTGTATATATACTACGTGCACAATTATTAGGCAAGTGACTATTCTGAGCGTATTATCATTTCTATGCACATTTTCCAAATCCAAAGCATATAACCTTGAATGCTCATTGGATTGAATCATTTTCTGGTGATATGTATTTGTGTAATGAAGGAAGGTGTGGCAATAGTGAATAACAACTTATATCAAGGTGTGCATAATTATTAGGCAGCTTCATGACCGTAAAATGGGCCAAAAAAGAGATTTAACTGAGACTGAAATGTCATGAATTGTGAAATGCCTTTCAGACGGATGCAACTCTCTTGAAATACCTAAACTATTGATGCATGACCACCGGACACTCAAACATTTTGTTGCGAATAGTCAACTAGGGTGCAAAAAATGCAAAAGATGCAAATTAACCTCAAAAGACTTTAACGTGAAGCTACCAGGAACCCATTATCCTCCAGTGCCACCAAATTCCAGAACTGCAACCTACCTGGAGTGTCCGGAAGTACAAGGTGTCAAGTGCTCAGAGACATGGCCAAGGTCAAGAAGGCTGAAAGAAGACCACCACTGAATGAGATTCACACGTTGAAGCGTATAGATTGGGCAAAGAAATACCTGAAGACAGATTTTTCAAAGGTGTTGTGGACATATGAAATGAGAGTGACTCTTGATGGACAGGCCTGCGGCCATCACTAATGGACACAGGGCACCACTTCGAGTCAGGCTCCAGAAAGGTGGAGGAGGGGTACTGGTATGGGCTGCTATCATTGAGGATGAGGTAGTTGGACCTTTTTGGGTTGAAGATGGACTGAAACTCAACTCCCATACCTACTGCCAGTTTCTGGAAGATTCTTTCTTCAAGCAGTGGTACAGGAAGAAGTCCTCAGCATTCAAGCCATGTTCTTTATGCAGGATAATGCATGCATCACATGCATCCAAGTACTCCACTGTTTGGCTAGCAAGCAAGGGCCTCAAAGATGCCTGAATAATGACCTGGCCCCCTTCCTTACCTGACTTAAATCCTATTGAGAACATGTGGACCCTTCTCAAATGTGAGATTTACAGTCACGGAAGACAATACACCTCTTGGAACAGCATTTGGGAGGCTGTGGTTGCTGTTTAGCGAAAGTTGATCGTGAACAGATCAAGAAACTGACAGACTACATGGATGGAAGACTCATTGCACTTACTGAAAAGAAGGGCAATATCGGTCAATTCATATTTTTGGCCAGAAAATTTTATTTTCATTTTGTGTTACTTATTTGTTGCACTTACTCTAAACATTTTGAAAACAAATGAGTTTGAGAAGTTGTTTTTGGAATAATTGTGCACATTTAGGTATTCCCCAGAGAAAGACCAAAACAAATGTTTCCTTTGTTAAACATTCAGGTTTGAGGTTCAATTATATTTTGGATTGACTGAGAGCATTGTGTTTGTTCAACAATAAAATAAATCTTGAGGAATACGATTTGCCTAATTATTGTGGACACAAATATTTTCACCCGTTTACTCATACACACATACATATTAACGGGTGAAAATGTCAATTGCTGCACGTCAACTTACAAGGTGTAAGGTGAAACACTTCCAAAAGGTAGTCCCTGAGGTCTAAATACTTGCATATACAATGATTTCCAGATCTTCTGAACTTTCCCAAAGCTTTTGGATGCAATTCATTGACTTCAAACAATATTTCCTTCAGAGTCTGGATGCATAGACAAGACATAGTCCAATATCCATAAATATTGGATGCAAATTAATATAATATTACATTTGTGTTACGATCAGGAGGTATTAGGACACAAGCGCAGAGATCTCAAAAGCAAAAGGTAACTTTAATAGACTCATGTGGTGAAAAAAAGAGGCTCTCAATAATTCTTTTTTCAGAAACGGGAAACAGCGAACAGGGCACAGTGAACAATGACCAACAAGAAACATTGGGGGAGGAGGAACGTAAATAGGGACACAAGGAGGGACCAAACAAGACCATTCAAGAACAAAAGACAAAAACCAAACACAACAAGCTACATTCACAAAAACCAGAGCCAAACCAAACAAAACAGAACACAACCTTCCAATTTGGCACAAACACTAGGGGCCAATGTGATACCTGGCAGTTTGCTGGCGCATCATGGACTGTAATGGTGGATTGGTGGTTGAGGCATAAATCCTCTTCTCTGGGACACCCAGCCATTCTGTGTATCGGATCTATTCCAGAGCTAGTACACAAGGTTAGACTTGTCAACTAATCATAGAGCCATTGATTAGTAAATCAGGTGTGCCTGTTCAGGGCTACAACAAAATCCTGAAATGCCTGGGGGTCCCTGAGGAGAGGGTTGGACCACAGACTATTACTCTTACCTTGGAATTAGTAACATGCCAACCTTTTTGCAAAGTTATAACTTATCATGCAGTACATGTCAGAAATTGCAACATCCTGGATCATATGCTTAGAGAAATCTGCAACATATCATGTATGTTTCTAATTTGTAACATTGTACAACTGCCAATGCATTGGTAGCTTAATGTAATACAACATATCATACTAAAGGGAGTCTGAAATATACATAGAGCGTTAAATACTGTGAGGCCAGATTGAGGCAAAATACGTCAAAAAGATTGTAGACTGTCATAGCCCCAATGGAAAAAACAAATGAACCTTGGTAACAATCCTCTGTCCTAATTCACGTTTGTTATTATGTTACTAATTACTAGTCTTCTAAATGGCTTTGGAGTAATAAATACTGACCATAAATAGCACATATTCTATACATTTTCATCTGTACTTCATAGCCTACATACTTCATAAATCTGAATCTAAAATGTTTGCTAAGCATTCAAAATGAAGCAGCTCTCCAGGCATTGTTAAAGCACGCACCCTGTGGTGTGATCCAGCTACCACACACCCACACATCCACCCACCCAGGCAGTCAGGCAAGCAATAAGTAGCATGGTAGGCATTGTTAATGTGGATGTTCCTGTTCTTTCTGTGATTGTTGTTCTGGTAGGTGTTCTGGTTTATTGAACAGTTGGCCAATACACCAGTATCTCTGCCCTAAAAAGAACACAACATAACTTTCCTGACAGGTGCCAGTATTTCATCTATTTTCAATGTTCTCAAAGTCTCTGTTTTGCTATAGGCATTATCGTCTCTTCTTAAGTAATCCATATTAATGTCTGGTCTGGCTGATTTAAATGTTTGTTTGCTTTATGTTATTAAATTCAGTTAGTGTGCCCTCTGTAAGTATTGGGACAAAACATTAAAAACATTTTTGATAGTTAAAGATTTTAAGTCAATCTAGACCCCGTTGACAACACCATAGTATTTGATTACAGGCAAAAGCACAAAACTCTCCAATGAAACAAAATCTCTTGGTGTAAATGTCTATTTTCCAGTGTAGGCGATCTCCATTATCTCTGTCATCTGAGCACAGGAAAAGTGACAGGGATTAAGCCTTCACCCAGACCAAGATGGCTGCTGCTTCCCCGCTGTCATTCCATCAGCATGAAACCTAAAACAAATGCATGAACCTGGAGATATGCCCAACAACAACGTATTCAGCAATTACAGCCACCTTCAGGGATGTCCTGCCTCCCGACTTGACACATGCAATTGTGGCCAGGGCAGATGACTGCCTAGCACTTTTACGACTATCGCTAACAAGAGCAAATAGTACAACAACTATTATTCATAACTCATTCTGTCTATGATAGCTGTATTTTGACGTGGGTCTGAAGTGTACAAGAGTTGTGGGTACAAGGTGCCATTTAGTTTCAAGACACATTTATGTGACAGAAGGCCAACAGAGAGCACAAACCTTGATATTTAGCTACAACTTACAGGAGGACTGTTTTAATCAGGTTAATGACCAGAAAAGTAAATGACGATAATGCACAGTAGTCGAACGCTCCATTCCTCCTAATTATCAGGAAGAGTAATGACATTTAAAGTGACCTTATATGTGCAGCTGTCTCAACAGACACTGCCAGACTCATGCTGGAGGCATCTGTCAAACAATGTCACAAGTGCTTTTTTCCCTGTGTTTTCACCCCTCTTCTGCTACTATTCTCCCGTCCAAGTCCAAGAGGCACATACTGTAGCAGCCTGCTTCAGCAGAATCATACACTTGCACCATGTATGTGCAAAACTTTCTGTTTCTGTTCCTGTCAGACATCATTTTAACTGCCTGCCGGCAGTTATGATGTATTAAGATTCAGTGAGAACGCATCACTGAAACTTGTCTGTGACTGGGGGATTGTGGTGGTGAGACCTGAGAACCAGAGTGACATTTAGAAATATGTATTTAGCTCAGGATGGATGAAAGGGAATTGAGAAAATTCATTTTTAAGTTGCAGAAAGTGTTTGTCAAGGGTCATCTGAAAAAGCCCAACCATTCTATTTAAGGTATCAGGACAGTCGCAGGCTTTCTGCTGAAGAGTATGAAGCTTAGCATATTTATCCCATTTTTATCACAGACTGTATTGGAGGTTTACTTCAAGCCACCATCCACCTAGTGGGTGTACAATTGACAGAATGTCCATAGCAACACATATGTATATATACATAATAGCCGTGTGATGGCAGAAGTAACAGTGTTACCATGTACATGAGCCCCCCCCCCCACCATGTTTTATTTTCTGACAGCAGTTTTTTAATTAGCGCTACACTACATAAAAGATGGTACATATAAAATGTAGATAAAAATCCAGGATCCTGCCAAATAACCAACAGAAGGCTGTACATGCACCTCATTTGTGAAATAGAAATGACTGCACTACCAGCATCAGGGTTGTTCTCTCATTAAACAATGTTTGGCCGCTTTTAGGGACATGTAATGTTTCAAAAACAAGGCAATATCCATTTATTTGTTATCCAAATCCCCCTAATGGATTTAGTTTATTTATTTATTTCTAAAATGTACTGAACGTATGCTACAGTCGAGATTCTTTAAGGAATTTCTTACATATACGTAGGCAGTGGAAATTCATTATTATATAGGGTTTCTGTCCAGAGCGACACACATATAGTCACGTCTCACCTTGGTTTAGTGCAATGTAACTCAGCTTCTTTGGGGCTAAATGTGTTGACAGAGCAGATGAGAAAAATATAGCAGTCAGGAGAAATCAGAAATTCGGTACTGAAATTTGATAGATAAAATGAAAGACAAATACTGGGCCTTGAGCTCAGACCTTTCTCACCAGGCCAGCAGGTTCAGTAGCCTTATACAACATTTGCACAGTTTTGAATGGCAGCTTTCTCTGTGACTGCTCTGTTTGCATCTGTATGATGTTCATTCATGAAAAATATAAATAATTCAGTCAATGATTCAAATGAATACAGTAACCATCATTGCGAAATTGTATTATCTATTGTCACGTTTCCTATAATCATTCTGAAAAGGTTTTGCCACCTTAAAGCTTGTGTTCATGTTGAACATGGCAAATTCAGCCTAAACTGGTATGTTATTCTGCCTAGTTTGTTAAAGCGTTGGATTATTATATAAAATGGCTGCAGGTGTCACAGTAAGGCAGGTTCCACTCTATAAGCTAACCTTAAGCCTATTGTTTTGTTTCCTTTCCCTCCTTTTGGAGGTAAATTTGATGTTATTCTACTAAATCAAAGCGTCCATGATAAATTATTACATTTCAGAAGAGTTTAAATTGAACAAACATAAAAATAATAAATGTTCAACTCACCTGAGATTGGTTATTATTTTCTGTGCAATATCTCTAGCACAGTGGTATCATTTATTACGTATTATAAACCAATTGTTTATAATGAAATGAAGGCACTCGCGTAGGATTTCCCTTTTTAAAATCTAGTTTCAAACTTTATTACTCTTCCTAATTGTCTCTCAAAACGAAATGTCTGAAGTTTACCATTTCTAATTTCCACAACTCCCAGGCTGGTTAATTGGTAATTGCCATGCATTAGTACACTCAGCTGTGGCTTATGAAATATGTGCGTGAGGTCTTTCTCTCTCTCTCTCTCAAGGGGAGTGCGATTAATATGTCCCACAATGACCTTTATTGTGTGCGGACGGCAGCAGGTAATGGGACCACTGTGTAATGTGGAGTGATGATTCCTGATGTAATTAGAAAACATTCCTCCCGGTCATTAATAAAGCCAGCGTTCTTTTCTGAGGCTTCTCTCTCTCTATTCTGCTGAGACGTCTCTGGGAAACCTGATTTATAATCAGTCCGCCCGGGTTCTGCTATGGTGAGAGAAATATTACTGGGTGATAAAAATCGGAAACAGAAGACAATCGATTAATATATCTGTTATCTATAAGCATGTCATCCAAACTGACCTAGGATGCAGGTTGTTCAAAACAAATATTTCCCCATTCCACGCATCACTGATCCAGTGTGATTATGTCAAGGATACACTGTCTTAGTCTGATTAGAGATAATGATTAAGAACTTTCGTAGTTGGTCATTTTCATCCCAATCATCACTCAGTCATTTATAGATCAAAATACTAGTATGCCCCCTGATGAAAGGAATACCAAAATGTGACAATTTATGTTCATTTACTGGGAATACATTCTCAAATAGTTGAATGATCTCCCTGTGGAGTTAAAAATGTAGAGCAGCATCTTGAGCTAATCTTCAGAGTAACAACTGTCCTTTGAGTCTGTGGTACCTTTTGAGGGTACATCAGATTTAGTCACCTAAACGCGGGGTCTATTATCTTCAATTAATAGGTTAGTAGCATAACTCATGTTTTCATTCAGAGTATTTATGCTATTTCAGAAGAGTGATGAAAACAGAGGTATCAGTAATACGTTAGTTTTGTTGACAGAACTGTGTTGGTTCACCATTTATGTATTATGCAAGAATAGGCAGAGGAACCATCTTTACATACAAACATACTATATATTGATAGAATGGCTAAAATTGGTAAGAACCCTTGGAGTCAGACACATATATTCACTTTGACATTATGGACTTCTGTGTTGATCAGTGGCAAAAAAACAACAACATTAAATGTATTCAAATTTACTGTTTTTACACAACAAAATTGGGAAAGGTCTATGGGTTGAATAAGTTTGAGTGCCACTGTAGGTGAATATAATACAAGATTTGACTCTAGACTACCTTGAGTCAAATCAAAATAATGCAGTTTATTAGCCCACAGAAGAAATATTTTAAGATTAATTCACTGGGTGGTGAAACTGGGATGAGCCTGATGCCTCAAACCAATGAATAAAAAGGGTTTTATTCCGTGACAAGATTATTGATGTGCGGCTGCTGTTTTGACAATTAAAATACAATAACTTTTCTTATCCATAATAATTACATTATTTATGGAGATTTTCTTAAATAACAATTTAAGAAAAATGCTCTAAAGATTAAAATATCTCAATAAATTACAGTGTAACTAATTAAAATCTTAACTAACAAAAATCTTGTATCATAAAATGGCTAATGTCCCATTATCCTCCTTAAACTCACCTACAACCTAACAACATTCGCAATAACAGTTTTTTTTACATCCTATGACTGGTGTTGTTTACTTATCTCGTAGATTGCATTGGCTGTATTTTAGAAGTACAGATGTGAAAATCATTCTGAATTGGATTCTGATCGGGTGAATGACTTGGCCAGTCAAACACTTTCCCAAAAGCTCCTGGGTAGATACGGTAGGTTGTGGTCATTATTCTTATGAATGATAAAGCACCATCCAGTGTGTTTAGGGGTATTTTGTTGTACATCAGCAGACAAACAATTAACCATTTTACCCCATAGTGATTCTATCCTTTCAAATACAAAATAACAGAGCTAACAAAAAAAATCTAATGCCACTTTATGTCAGTACCTTTTGAATTCACTCTATGTATCACCTACAGTATGGCATATTTATTGAAGTGTTGCCTATTCTTTTTGACATAATTTTTTCAATTGAATGCATGTGAAAATGTTAAATTCCAATCGTTATGCTGTTTGGCCTCTACTCTATAGCCAAGCAAAGATTTGTATGATTAACTATGACTTGTAGTTGCCATGTGATACAATTGCTTTTAACAGGAATCAGATTTCCTCACACACACTGATGTTGGATAGGATCCTCTGAGTAAGTTAATGTACTGTATGCTAGCGTTGATGTCTTTTAATGCATCCCAATCTGTAGTGTTAAGGCTGTCCTTCGGCCTCATCAGTATATTTCTACACCATTCGACTAGCTTGGCCATTTTAAACTGGCCATTTGGAAGAATTTTTATGTATTACCTGTCTACATAGGATAATGATTTACATATTTGATTCCCAAAAATTGTGCCCAAGACATTCCCCATTGAAACTTTTTCACTGGTCTGTCAGACCATCCTCACCCCCATGTACTATGCCACCCAAAACCTGCTCATTTTTCATATGGGGTAGTTCATACATTTACGGTCTCGTTCAGTAAGGGAGGGGGCAGCAGTTTTGTCATTGTGTCATTGTGTCATTGTTAAATATCAGTCAAGTAAATGTTAGGGGCAGGATTCTGCACAGTTCAGCACAGTTGTTGGACATTTCACGCATTACTTGAATCGGGTTAGATCCCTTTTAAGGCTTGTGTCATTAAAATCCTTTCAGCCTCTGTCATCTGGTCAGCCTGGTGCTGTTGTGCTGTCATCACACAGGGACTTGCAGTGGACAGTGGGAACTCTAGCCAAAATGACGGAACAGAAATCACGGGATGAATAGTAAAGTATGCCCTGGATGAAAACAGATTTCAGGACTGGCACCAACCTTGACTGACATAAAAACGCTCTACCACCCACCCCTGATTTAATTGTGTAGTTCCTGGTTGTAATGAGCAAGGTACAACTAAAGCTCTTGTTTGGCCAAGATTACATTAAACAGAATGCAGAAATGAGAGGGAAGTCCTTTTCATGTTTTTATGATGTGAATTATGTTGAGTTGTCTAAATATGTTTTGATATGTCAAATGTATTGCAAAATTTCTTAAATCCAAGTCTGATTTAAATGTTTATTTGAAACATTTAAATGTGATACATTACAGTTAAGAAAAATGCCGTCCTTATCGGAACGTATAGTTTTAGAAGAAAAGGTGCGTGGACAAACTCTCTAGAGAAGCCCTCTAGAGAGCACCAGCACAGTATAACAGCTGCTTTGCCCTTTGGCATCACTTGTGGGTAGCACATAATAACCTGCTTGGAAACACCGCAGCCATACCCTAGCCACTCATTGGTCTTATGTAATACAGCCAAGCTGCCCTTCCTCCGCTCTTCTCCCAACCAGAGCTACCCACAGTTCAAATACCCTGGGTGTAAACAGAGACTCATCTACCAAAATTACCTAATCCTTTTATTAATACACTCAACAAATACTATTTTCGAAATTTTGCCATAAATACTGCTTGAAGAGCAGTTATTTATGAGCCAAATCAAGAAAGCTTTCAGCCAGTAGACATATGTTTTTGGTCATTACCATGACTTTATAACAAAAACAGATGCATATTTTAATGATATAGCAATGTCATATTGAAAATGCCCCGCATTCAGGTTTTGTCAGTGGGGAAGGATGCAGTAGACATGGGCCTGCACCTTATCCTACAACACGCTGATAATCCAGGAACCTGTATCCTATTGGTGGATTTTTGCTCTGCATTTTACACCATCACACTAGAACCTCTGGGAACCATTAAGCCATGACTTTCTGTTCATTCCTGGGACATGATTTTATTTCATACCTACAGCGAGATTGTCAATATCAAATTGAAATATCATTTGAATGGTTCGCTGTGTGTTATACAGTCAAAAAGGTAATGACATAACATCAGCAAGCCAGGGGTGCTAACCTTTGACTTTACATGCATAAGTCTTTGGTAGGTACCAAGAAAGTGTGAGGCAGTGGATTCCAATCTAAGCACTTGTACACGCAAGTCCATTTCTCTAACCACTATGCTACTTAATAATGAATAGTTGCTAGGCAGGATTTCAGAATTATTAAAGACATGAATGCAGAGTACTGTGTTGAACTGGACACTTTTGATGATATTCTTTAAGCCATGCCTTTCTGTTAATAAATTCGGCACAGACAGGAACAGTTAGGTATGGGTTAAGGTTAGGTATCACAGCACTGGGGTTAAGGTTAGGGTTAAGGTTTGGGTGTAACACTACTAAAAATTGCTAATCAATTTATTTTTCTGAATTATTACTCTAATATTACTTCACCTAACATAACATTTCTTAAGAATCCGGCCGTCAAATATTAACGTAAAATAGTCTACATATTCCCCTGATATCAGGTTGGTTTATTAGGGGAGAACATTGCTTACGTTCATCAGCCAGTGTTTTAGGAACTTTTTTTTCTGTCTAGAAGAGCTATTTACCTTGAGGAAGGGAATGGGAATGTTATCCCTTCCTTCTAGCTACGACTGAAGTACTTTAGGCTGCCATTCCGGCAATGGCAAGTATGCAACATCATTACATACATACGGATGAATCACTGTGACATATGCATTACAAGTGATAATCCCCACAGGTAAAAAAAGCCCCACTCGCGTAAAATAATTAAATCCCAATAGTTCATATTCAAGTGCTGATTGGTCAGTAGGCTTATTCAACAGGTTAAAGAGTTATTTAACATATTAACCTTGAGACACAAAGGCCCATACTGTATATCGTTCCACAGTGGTGTATTTTAGCACTGCATTTTTACAGGCCTAATAACCGGACTGCATTTGCTTCAAGTGAATATCCTGCCCCCGCGGACAGCTCAACTGATGCAGCTACATTTTCCTTTTGGTTTCCTTGCTTGGTTTACTGAATTTAACTAATGATGCTTATAGCCCACTTATCCTCCTTTGATTATTATCTTACCTGGCCAGATTCGATACCAGGTGCCCTGTGGGGGAGTCTACAGTAGGTCTCTAACCACAATGCTGTTTATCAATAGGTAGTCAGTCTGTCAGTCCGTCAGTCCAAACATTACGCTCAGTTGTGGTTGTCTATGTATCTCAACGTAGGCCACAATAACTGTATACAACCATATAAAACAGCGCAATTATAAGAAAATCTCTGGAGAATCACTTGGGGGAAACTTGCCTGTCTATCTGTCTTCCCATAAGAATATCATTTGGCAAATAAGGAATTTGCAGCAGAGGCATCAGTCCCTGGTTGGGACTGATGTGACTGAGGAATGCGCAATTTTTTTTGTGTGTCAATAAATCAGTGGGGAATCCTGAAAGGGGGTGTGGATGTGTGAAGAATGTGGAGCCAGGCTAACAGCTGGGAGCAGGCACGAGGAGGCTGGATGGGGGGAGGGCGGCCACCTCAGAGGGGTTCGATGACACAGCTAATTGATGTATTAGCACTCAAAGCCAGGCTGGTTGAAATGACCCAGGACACAGAGCTTTGGCTCAGTCTATCAGTTAGGGCCAATGCCTCCTCAGTTCTAGCTTAACAAAATTGGACCTGGCGTCAGCCTACACAACCGTTTTTCTCTGGCTACATTTCATATTTTCATATTATAAAAATAGGAATGAAACTGTTTAATCATCATCAAGACCCTTTTAAGATCCCAAGGACGTTTGAAGATGAATGTGAATTTAAGCGTAGGCTTACTTTAATAAAACATTACTTGGACAAGTCTATTTTTAGTAACACGTTACTGCATAGTTGTTATTATGCAGGTTATTATATTGGTTGTTTAAGGCTCATAGATTCAACACGCTGAAGGTTAAAGAAAGCAAATACTTTAATTTGTATCAATTGATTTTCCATGGCTGGAATGCAACGGATCGTAACTTAATCAAATCTACTCTTTAAAGAGAAATGCTGCATGGTAATAAAACAAACGATGCCAGGGCTCAGTGATTTTGCTTAAAGTAGGTATATTGCTTGAATTGTGGTTCATTTGTGTGATTAAGGCATATTTTGTCTTTCATTAAATTGCATGCAGACCTCTTGGATCTTTTATTTTCCTGGTAATTACTTGTTTCAGAGTCATTGGAATGCTTAGTGTTAGCGATGCTTGTTTTCAAACAAATCTAAAGCACCAGATATCAACCCCATAACAGACACTTTTACAGAGATCGCCTACTAGCGTGGCTGCCCCAAAAACATGCCCCCTCTGAGGACACAAACATTAAGGGGACTAATAACAGAGCAAGACCGGCCAAGAGGAACTCATTTATCTAGTTTCAACAAACCTCTTTAGCTGTGCACAATCACACATGCACTGATAGTGGAGCCAACTGAATTTGTTCTGCTGCAGCTCCGACGCACCAGTTCATGTAGTATCTACATGGAGCAGATGTGTCTCTGTCTGTGGCTGGAGAGGGATACTCACAGCACTACAGCTACGGAGTTTCCATAACCGTGGGTGATTGGGCATTTGAAACAATTATTAGCAACAACACAGATATTCTGTGTAGCGCAGCAATGAGGTACAGTATCTCACAAAAGTGAGTACACCCTTCACATTTTTGTAAATATTTGATTATATCTTTTCATGTGACAATACTGAAGAAATGACACTTTGCTACAATGTAAAGTAGTGAGTGCACAGCTTGTATAACAATGTAAATTTGCTGTCGCCTCAAAATAACACAACACACAGCCGTTAATCTAAACCGCTGGCAACAAATGTGAGTACACCCCTAAGTGAAAATGTCAAAATTGGGCCCAAAGTGTCAATATTCAGTGTGGCCACAATTATTTTCCAGCACTGCCTTAACCTTCTTGGGCATGGAGTTCACCAGAGCTTCACAGGTTGCCACTGGAGTCCTCTTCCACTCCTCCATGACGACATAATGGAGCTGGTGGATGTTAGAGACCTTGCGCTCCTCCACCTTCTGTTTGAGGATTCACCACAGATGCTCAATAGGGTTTAGGTCTGGAGACATGCTCGGTCAGTCCATCACCTTTACCCTCAGCTTCTTTAGCAAGGCAGTGGTCGTGTTTGGGGTCGTTATCATGTTGGAATACTACCCTGTGGTCCAGTCTCCGAATGGAGGGGAACATGCTCTGCTTCAGTATGTCACAGTGCATGTTGGCATTCATGGTTCCCTCAATGAATCAGTGCCGGCAGCACTCATGTGCCGGCAGCACTCATGCAGCCCCAGACCATGACACTCCCACCACCATGCTTGACTGTAGGCAAGACACACTTGTCTTTGTACTCCTCACCTGGTTGCCACCACACACGCTTGACACCATCTGAACCAAATAGGTTTATTTTGGTCTCATCAGACCACAGGACATGGTTCCAGTAATCCATGTCCTTAGTCTGCTTGTCTTCAGCAAACTGTTTGCAGGCTTTCTTGTGCATCATCTTTAGAAGAGGCTTCCTTCTGGGATGACAGCCATGCAGACCAATTTGATGCAGTGTGCGGCGTATGATCTGAGCACTGACAAGCTGACCCCCCACCCCTTCAACCCCTGCAGCAATGCTGGCAGCACTCACACGTTTATTTCCCAAAGACAACCTCTGGATATGACGCTGAGCACGTGCATTCAACTTCTTTGGTCGACCATGGCGAGGACTGTTCTGAGTGGAACCTGTCCTGTTAAACCGCTGTATGGTCTTGGCCACCGTGCGGCAGCTCAGTTTCAGGGTCTTGACAATCTTCTTATAGCCTAGGCCTTCTTTATGCAGAGCAACAATTCTTTTTTTTCAGAGGTGCCATGAGGTGCCATGTTGAACATTCAGTGACCAGTATGAGGGAGTGTGAGAGCGATAACACCACATGTAACACATCTGCTCCCCATTCACACATAAGACCTTGTAACTATAATGAGTCACATGACACCGGGGAGGGAAAATGGTTAATTCGGCACAATTTTGAATTTTCACTTAGGGGTGTACTCACTTTTGTTGCCAGCGGTTTAGACATTAATGGCTGTGTGTTGAGTGTTTTTGAGGGGACAGCAAGCTGTACACAAGCTGTACACTCACTACTTTACATTGTAGCAAAGTGTCATTTCCTCAGTGTTGTCACATGAAAAGATATAATCAAATATTAGCAAAAATGTGAGGGGTGTACTCACTGTGAGATACTGTATAGAGATGATTGAAATTCCTCCAGTGTCAAGCAATTACTGTACTTCTTGTGCAAATTAAAAGGGTGATGCAGCCAGCAACCATTAGGTGTTTTAATGAATGCATAAGTAATTGTGTGATTTGTATGCAAACAAGGGGCCAATATATGCATGAACGAAGTGCATAATGGACTGTTAGAGGGGTCATGCATGCAACATTCTCTAATGGGTCGGCAGCAACCATATGCATAATTTTTTCAGGGAAAATCATGGAAGCTTGTGACGTGACATCCGCTTTGGGATATTTACAAAATCATCGTAAATCTTTTCTGGTTTTGTCGCAGAAGTGCAGAAGGAAACTTTATGGCATAGGCCATATTGTGTCCTGATTTTGACTTGAGGTGCCAATAAAATCCCCTAGGAGCAAGAACAGCAGTGTGCAGTGTTCATCTTGGTTGCAACATATAGATACCACTTTATAGTTACCACACGTCAAGTGAAAACAGTTCTTTGGAATTTGTGTACTGTATGTTGTGCTGATCGAGACTAATACACCCCAAAACCACATATTACATTAAAACAAACATCCATCCCAGAATGTGCTATCACAGAAAGGGAGCTCTATTTATATTTTATAAATACTAATATTTTGTGTGACCAATGTAGTGTCTCTCAAAAAGATGGGCATGCCATTAGTCCAGTAAAACCGGATGATCCTTAAGGTGTCAAAACAGCATGTAACTCATCAACAGTTAATAAGCACGCTAGACAATTTGTTGAGTCAGCAGTCTCCATCTGGTCAATTGCCAGCTATTGAATGCTTGCCCATATTTGTTTCCTGCAGTTTTCAAATGTTCCATCACAAATCCTAAACCAAAAAGACATTTTTACAACTAATGGCCAAGAATCCTGGAATGCATCTTTAATTCCTGAAATACTGGTCGATTGGAAGGCTTCCAGTCAGATATACAGGACACCTAATCATGACGCATAAGGACACAAAACAAAAACTACCACAAGTAGTTCAGTATTTATAGAACTTTAGAGCAAATAGAGCATCCAAAACATGATAAAGCATATATATTAATAGAACATGTAAATATAAATGAAAACATGTCATTTTTAATAGTAAACTTTAGCTTCTGTTGTTGCTTTTGTACTGTGGCACAAGTGGGATAAACACTTTTGTTCTGTACATTACTTTTGAAAGTAATGTACACCTTGTCCCGTTGTGTCATACATTATTTCCAAGGTGATATACAGAACATTGGTGTTTATCCCTTACTTAAGAGGATGATTAGACTGCCTTCGAAAAACAACGGCGGGCCATGGTATGATTGGCAAAACATCAGGGATGATGTTAAAGTACTCCCTGTCAAGCAACAGGAAAACCGGAGGAAAAATATCGACACCCTAAAACGTCATGCTTTCATGGCTTATGCTGCTACTGATAGAAATTGACGGCTGTTGAATAAGTGATAACATCTGTCCAGAAGTCAATGTCCCCTGGTATTTATGGAAGACACCCTGCGAGGAGTGACAACTGAGTGGCTTTCCTCAAAGGTTTCACTAATTACCACCTGGCGTCTTGGCTCAGAGAGGCAAATATCATCCTAACAAGCCCGCTAGGCTTCCCTGTGTGCACATGCAGAAGCAAGCATCCATACATTAATGTACTGACAGGAAATCTCCCCTCTCCCCGCTTCCCCACATATTCCCAGAATGCATCAACCCAAATATGATTTCCAATACATTAAAAACATGTCTTACATTATGGCCCTATTGGCCTTCCTCGACCAGAGTGAGACATTCACTATTCTTCTCTGGGCAGCTTTGCGTCCAACCTTTTGACAGGTACTGTATGTTTTCACCTGACAGTGATGCTGTGTCAAGTGATGTCAATTGTAAATGTGTTCAAAAAACAACTCCAAATACACCGGTGGACCGATGTTGACCACAATCGGCTTGCACATGGTCAGCCAACAGAGGTCTTATTTGTCATGGCTGTATGTACATTTACACAGACTCTCATGCAAATCTCAACACTGATATATCTTCCACTTTCTATGAAAATGATACCGAGCATGCTCTTATGCATGTCTGATAAATGATTAACCAACTAGCAGGTAGAAACAAGAAACAGCAGTGTTTCAGCCCTGCTGGTCTGCCCATGAATATCCCTGACATTAGTGGATTAGCATGAGCAGTGGGCCAAATGTCACTCAGCCCATCAAAAGGCAAGATCAAGCCGAATGAGTGTGGTGTCAGTAACAAATTATCCTTTGAAAACAAAAATACGTTAAAGGATTTTTTATGTAATCATATACTTGAGTGGAAAGCAGACTAAGACAATAATTGATCTCAGTATTATGTATGATTCATGCACTTCACACAGATGGACTCAAACATAATTGCTTCATCACCTCTTTGTTAACATAGCAAAAAAAAAATATCACCAAATAACCTTAGGGTCGAGACAAGAAGAAATATGACAGAAAACAAATGACCTACATTATACAACAAATGTGCTGCTGGAAAAAAATTATCAGAACAGAAAGCGAAACAAGCACTTCAAAACCAAATATATCTCTGATTAAAACATAATATGGAAGCCCAATATCAGCCAATCAAACCTCAGTACGTGCTGTTACATCAGTCATTATAATTGATGTAAAGTCAGTTGCAATGCAGTTGAGTAATATTACCAGCCATGGGTCACTTGACATTCTTATGATTGAGGTATTAAAGAGTAATTAGGTATTAAAAGTCATGAAATAGGCCGCAATGAAAGGGGACGTGGACCTCCCAAAGGATTCTTACTCTGTCTCCCTAAACATCCACAAAACAACAACGACTGCAGTAAGCAGAGGTTTTAATCAGCTAGACGTAGCAAAATGCCAAGGCATATGGGGAACAATCTCAGACACTATCTAATTTTGTCCTTGACTTAGCCCAGGCGCTTCCAGGCAGCAGAGATGCATTAACATACAGTATGCTCCACTTTAATGAGAAGGCGACAGATGGCATCCCATGATTGTGTTACTCAATAGAAAGAGTTTTCACAGACACATTGACTTTGCAGCACTGTTGATCTCCGGTGGCGTGTGGGAAAACACCGTCCTCAGGGATGCCATCACAGGTAACCATGTAGGTGGAGTAGGAATGTTTTGGAATTCTGGAGGCAATGATGAGGGGGCGTCGAAGTTCCTAATAAATCAGTAATACAGTTACATACATTATTGATTAGATACATATAGTGCCTATAGCACTTTACACACCTTCTGTGCAGTTAAAGGGAGGAAAGAGGAACGAATGAGCCTATTGAAAGCTGGGGACGATTAGGTGGTCATGATGACATGTGGGCTAGATTGAGAATGTAGCCAGTGTTAACCATTGTACTGTAATGATAACGCTAAGGGCAGAAGAAAGGAATTGCTCCATTTAGTATGAATATGTATGATGGAAATCCTCGTGTGAAGGTTATAAGCCAGCTGGATGAAATCGCAACTGTACTGGAAAACATTGAATCATTTCTCAGTGTTACAATATGGAACGACTGTACAACTAGAACATTTGACAGGGTTGTCCTTGACACCGAGCATACCGTCACATTCCACAACAAATGATACCCAGGACCAATGGATTCTCCACTGCAGGCCCAATCAGTGCGTACACAGGAAGCATTTTGGCTCCTCTCCCAAAGAATGACCACATGAAAACAATCAGTAAAAGGGATTTCTATGATTTGCTTGGGCTACTTTACATTTTATGTTATCCTAGCTAACACCAACTGTATGTCCACCATTTTGTCAGTTTGATGAACTATTTCAAGTTTATTAAACATATTCTTCATTTATGTAAACTTGAAATGTTGAATTGTTTTAACTTAAGCAAAATGTATGAAAACAAATTAAAGTTAAGTCAAAGACATTATTCGTCATTATAACTTACTCAATAGAGTTTTATTGACTTTAACACATATTTTGCTTTAGTTGCTTTGACATCTTGGATCTTAATGGAAAGATGAGTAAACAAGTACTGACATTGTTAACTTATTCAACTTGACTATTTCAACTTATTTTGTAAATTAACACACTGTAATGACTTGTAGTTAGTTAATATGACTTATCAGTTGTTTTAATAAACATTGTTATACTGATTCACATTAAATGTATATAGTTATAAAATATGAATGAGTCAGTCAACACAACATGATTAGACTATTAAACACATTTTGCACATTTAGTTGATTTACTACAGTATTTATACAGTGAGGAGGACAATAATTTGATACACTGCCGATTTTGCAGGTTATTCCACTTACAAAGCATGTAGAAGTCTGTCATTTTTATCATAAGTACTCCTCCATACAGACCTTCTCCAGATCCTTCAGGTTTTGGGGCTGTTGCTGGGCAATACGGACTTTCAGCTCCCTCCAAAGATTTTCTATTGGGTTCAGGTCTGGAGACTGGCCAGGCAACTCCAAGACCTTGAGATGCTTCTTACGGAGCCACTCCTTAGTTGCCCTGGTTGTGTGTTTCTGGTCGTTGTTATGCTGGAAGACCCAGCCACGACCCATCTTCAATGCTCTTACTGAAGGAAGGAGGTTGTTGGCCAAGATCTCGCGATACATGGCCCCATCCATCCTCCCTTCAATACGGTGCAGTCGTCCTGTCCCCTTTGCAGAAAAGCATCCCCAAAGAATGATTTTTCCACCTCCATGCTTCACGGTTGGGATGGTGTTCTTGGGGTTGTACTCATCCTTCTTTTTCCTCCAAATACGGCGAGTGGAGTTTAGACCAAAAAGCAACATTTCTGTCTCATCAGACCACATGACCATCTTGCATTCCTCCTCTTGATCATCCAGATGGTCATTAGCAAACTTCAGACGGGCCTGGACATGCGCTGGCTTGAGCAGGGGAACTTGCGTGCACTGCAGGATTTCAATCCATGACGGCGTAGTGTGTTACTAATGGTTTTCTTTGAGACTGTGGTCCCAGCTCTCTCCAGGTCATTGACCAGGTCCTGCTGTGTAGTTCTGGGCTGATCCCTCACCTTCCTCATGATCATTGATGCCCCACGACATGAGATCTTGCATGGACCCCCAGACAATGTGATTTGCTGGATTTTTGTTTTACATTCCATCTCTCACAGTTGAAGAATTACAGACCTCTGTATGCTTTGTAATTAGGAAAACCTGCAAAATCGGCAGTGTATCAAATACTTGTTCTCCCCACTGTAGATATTTAAGAAAGTTTCCCCATTCAGTATGCTGACATCACTGCTGAATGCCACGTTCATTCAATGAGTATGCTGTTAGAGAGAGACATGTTTTCCATGATAAACGGGGGATAAATCTGATATTGAAAGATAGCTTTTTGTGACAGCAAGGTCACCCCAGTTCCAAATTGAAATTGAACCTCTGTCCATGTCACTAGCATAGTGAGGCAATAGTGAGCTCTATCGCTATCTGCTATTGAACTATTTTGTTATCGTAACTATTTTGAAATGCATACTGTGTCTCAGGGGTTCACACTCTCAATCCTAGAACTAAGCCATCAAATGTTCCCTCTAAGCTGCAAACTACTCAGGTAGGATCTGCCTGTTCACCATGCACATAAAACAAAAATAATTTGCCTTTTCATGTTTATGTCATTAACTTTAAGTTTTTTTGTGTGTGCAGTATGTTGTACAGTTTGAATGACAGCTGCAAATAATTTTTTGGTTTCAGTGGCAGTGGAGGTAAAAATGCCTCTGCTAATACCTCTATGTTAAACATTGGGCACATATACTCCATTACCAAATCCCATTTGCCGTTGGGAAGAGTAATGGTCATTGTTAGTAGCTGACGAAGACTGCTTTTACTTGATGAATACAATCATCTCCAGTGAGATGTTGTTTCTCAAAGAATATTGATTTGTCGACTCTAGGTCTCAACACGACAATAAAACCGCATCACTAAACAAAATAAAAATGAAACTATACAAATCATCGTACGCAATTTATTGAACAGCAAAACACTGCTTAAACTATATCAAAGCACACAGGAATAAAAGTATATTTAGTGGTTTTACAAATAGCCGCCTATGTCATCACCCAGCTACATTGACAGGGCACTTATCATTTACTATAGTCATTAAAAAGCCCACAGTAATTCCAGAGCAGAGTGGAGGAGTAGAATCCAAGGTGAGCAGGGAACGCCCGATGTATCATAACAGAACCCCATCTACTGCCCATTCACAAGCCATCAATTCACAGTAAAAATATATTGCTGCACTTCACAGTTCAATGGAGAGAAACAGCCCTTTGTTGCTAGGGATTCTTGCAGAAATTCTTGCAGCTTTGGCAATGACCCACACCGTCAACACACAATAAACCCACACGTGCACACACACAGAAACACAAAACACATACAGAGGCCAGGAGATAGTCTGGTCACGAGCTGGTTGATCAATCACGCCCAACTGAAATCCACAAATCCACTCTGACTGATTGGCTGTAACAGCACAGGCATAAGAAAAACAGGCTGGCCAACTGATGGACGGATCCTGTAATTGAACTTATTCTCCCCAAGAATGAAGACTTGCTGCAAAAATTCTCCTCACAGAGTTTATACAGAGAATAGAAAGATAGTAAAAAAATAAATACACAGAATGCAGGCAAACGCACACACTTAATAAACTCAAATAATAAAAGAGACAGACAGAGCAGAATGCTGGGATAGCTGCCCTTGGGTTGCGCAAAACACAAACCAGGGAAATAAGGTTTCGGAACATCTTGGTAGATAGCCCTGAGTCACGGAAGAATAAATGTAACCTTGAATGGCAAACAGATGTTCAAACATAAACGACAATATCAGATCTTTTCTCATCTGTCAGGTAATATGTATTTGTGCGGCGGCGTTCAATCTCTTGACCTGTGGTGCTGTGCTGAATTCTGTTTTGTCAAGTCTACCACTTTCAAATAAAACAAAAATAAATCCATGTCATACTCTGTTGACCGGAAAACATACAACCTTCTCTATGTATACTAATACACTGTGTCCCTATGGTGTCCCTCGTGGGACACAGGTCTATGGTTAAACACATTAAATTGGAGTTCAGTGTTAGAGCGGGACCCCAGCAATCACCAAAAATCTGTCAAACGTCTGTGTATCAGTATCATTAATCATAAGTCCTACAAGTTTGCCTGCCTTCAACTTTGAACCTTGGTCTTCCACCAATAAGGTGTGATAGGGTGCTGAGCCAGCACGGAAATGTGCAGCCCAGGTGAAGTAGAACGGAGGACTCGAGCCGGACACCCAGACTGTTGCTGGGCCATTATTACCTATATCCATCTCCCCACCTTGGGTGTCAGACTTCAGGAGATACAGATGCTCGATGCATTTTTTAAAAACAGGACGTTTTGTAAATTGTCTGTTGGCCGAATGGCTTTAATTTGATGTTCAATTGGATGCTGGTGGACATCGAACACAGAATAGTGGGCTTGCTGTAGAGATGATGTTCCCAAACGTATCTTTATGAAACATGAATTGAGATGTCTTTTCAGTTGTGACTGTGTTAAGGAATTGAAATGATGTAGTTTTTTTTTTTTTTTTTAGAGGGCTTAAAAATGAAATAGAGTTTTTCGTAGTTCTAAAGGTTATACGACATATTTTATAATTGAAAATAATAACTGCAAAATAATTAGATTGTTTTTCTTGCTTACCTGGGTTTGGTCATTTAAGTTTACATTGAAAATGTTATCCCCTTAAAAAACATCAAAACAACCATTTTAGTTAGATGTCTTCATGTTAATACTCCTACAATTATGAGAACCTTTTTGATGTTGGTCGTGTTTGGACCACCCCAGAGGATCTAAGTAAAAAACAAACAAATCATGTTTGTGCTCAAGATGACATAGTATAAGTTACTGGGGTGCTGGTGATACACTGTTTGACAGCTTTGCTCTAAACATGTAACTCATTAAAAAAAGTAATAGGAAACAACATCCATGATAAGCAATCAAAAAGCTGACAACCCTCTAAATTGGATGCGGTTTTGTTACAGGGTGAAGATGACAGGCCAATCAACACTGGGGATTCTGTTGGTCGTACTATGTTCATTTAACCGCTACAAATTGGTTCTACAGTATCAGTGTTGTTTCATTGTGGAGGAATTGTGGAATCTTTTAGTAGCACACATCATAACAGATGTCCTAAATTACAGGAAGCATAAATACTTATAAAAACCTTATAATGGTTATACAACCCTTATCCAAGTAGCCAATTTGTTATACAGCCATCTTGTTCTGATTGGGACCCTGCTTGGTATGGATGTTCCACGATGTTCAGTGTAGATCCTTTTTGACTGAGTAGTGATACATTCACGCTGTGAGCAGCTTCTTCCATCAGATCATGAATCTGCCTTATTGGGTTGAGGTCTGTTAGCTTGAAATCATACTCACTCGCATGTTCCTGGAACCAGACAACACGTGATTTGTGTCAATATGAATTATCTTGCTGGAAGTAACCAGGTGAAGCAAGGTACATTGCAGCCAAGGAGGTATGCAACTTGTCAGCAACTATTCTCTGACACGATGTAGCATTCATTACCAAGGGACTAAATACAGTGGGGAGAACAAGTATTTGATACACTGCTGATTTTGCAGGTTTTCCCGCTTACAAAGCATGTAGAGGTCTGTCATTTTTATCATAGGTACACTTCAACTGTGAGTGACAGAATCTAAAACAAAAAACCCTGAAAATCACATTGTATGATTTTTAAATAGTTAATTTGCATTTTATTGCATGACATAAGTATTTGATCACCTACCAACCAGTAAGAATTCCCGCTCTCACAAACCTGTTCGTTTTTCTTTAAGAAGCCCTCCTGTTCTCCACTCATTACCTGTATTAACTGCACCTGTTTGAACTCGTTACCTGTATAAAAGACACCTGTCCACACACTCAATCAAACAGACTCCAACCTCTCCACAGGACAATAGGCAAGCAGCTTGGTGAGAAGGCAACAACTGTTGGCGCAATTATTCGAAAATGGAAGAAGTTCAAGATGACGGTCAATCTCCCTCGGTCTGGGGCTCCATTCAAGATCTCACCTCGTGGGGCAACAATGATCATGAGGAAGGTGAGGGATCAGCTCAGAACTACATGGCAGGACCTGGTCAATGACCTGAAGAGAGCTGGGACCACAGTCTCAAAGAAAACCATTAGTAATACACTACGCCGTCATGTATTAAAATCCTGCAGCGCACGCAAGGTCCCCCTGCTCAAGCCAGCGCATGTCCAGGCCCGTCTGAAGTTTGTCAAGGACCATCTGGATGATCCAGAGGAGGAATGGGAGATGGTCATGTGGTCTGATGAGACAAAAATTTAGCTTTTTGGTCTAAACTCCACTCGCCGTGTTTGGAGGAAGAAGAAGGATGAGTACAACCCCAAAAACACCATCCCAACCCTGAAGCATGGAGGTGGAAACATCATTCTTTGGGGATGCTTTTCTGCAAAGGGGACAGGACGACGGCACCGTATTGAGGGGAGGATGGATGGGGCCATGTATCGCGAGATCTTGGCCAACAACCTCCTTCCCTCAGTAAAAGCATTGAAGATGGGTCGTGGCTGGGTCTTCCAGCATGATAACGACCCGAAACACATAGCCAGGGCAACTAAGGAGTGGCTCCGTAAGAAGGTCCTGGAGTGTCCTAGCCAGTTTCCAGACCTGAACCCAAACCTGAAGGATCTGGAGAAGGTCTGTATGGAGGAGTGGGCCACAATCCCTGCTGCAGTGTGTGCAAACCTGGTCAAGAACTACAGGAAACATATGATCTCTGTAATTGCAAACAATGTTTTCTGTACCAAATATTAAGTTCTGATGTATCAAATACTTATGTCATGCAATAAAATGCAAATGAATAACTTAAAAATCAAACAATGTGATTTTCTGGATTTTTGTTTTAGATTCCGTCACTCACAGTTGAAGAGTACCTATGATAAAAATTACAGACTTCTACATGCTTTGTAAGTGGGAAAACCTGCAAAAATCGGCAGTGTATCAAATACTTGTTCTCCCCACTGTATGTGCCAGGAAACATTTTTCACACCATTACACCAACACCACGAGTTCGAGCAAATCTGCGGTCGTAGTGTGCCACAGTTATTAATTCATATTGTGTGGTGTTGTGGGTCACCATCACATTCCCTACAGGCGGTGTGTTTGAGGACTGGGTGGGGATGGAAACCTACCACAAGGTGTGGGGTGGGGAGGATCTGTTCCGCCAGTTCATTGTGGAACTGCGCAGTTGGTTGTGGATAAAGGAAACTACTAGATGTTGGCCAATTAGTAGTTTGCAAAGATTAACCTAAACCTAAGCCTAGCTGTGCTGATTTTCTGTGTTGGGGTTGTGTGCTGGGGAACTCAAGGAAGGTTGAGTCAAAACATTCAATCAAACAATTCCCGAAGGCCTTGATACTGGCTGGCCTCCTTTATATAGAAAACCAGGTTAAAATAACTCACTGTCTGTAGGAGCGATTCGTTTTGTGAATGTGTGGTGTACCTAAAAACCTGGGTGAACTATCTCCCATTTCAAACTCAGCCCATAACTTTACAGCGCTGTATTATAACTTACAACACCTGAAAATACTGTGGCGAAAAAAATCTAACATCACATTTTAAATGACAGGGTGTTTTCACTTCAATAGATGGAGTGACTGTGAGTCAAAGTTTCTGACCCTGAGGGCACCAGGCAGATGCGGAAAGCCCTGCAGGCAGCCAGAAAACAATACCCGCTAAGATTGCCCGCCTCCCCCAAGGTTGTTGCCTCTTGACACACTGCCATTAGTGCAGTAATTAAAATAAAGCCTTCACTTGACAAGAGCGGAAAATAACTCACTGTATTAGTCTACAGGGAAGAGCCAGAAAACATGGGTCCACGCGGACGCACGCACGCACGCACACACGCACGCACGCACATGTGCACGCACACAGATGACATACAGGGGGAGGTCATTTCAATGCCCGTGGTAATCAGGGCTCTTCACCTGTCCACTGCAATTCCTGTTTCATTTAATTGATTTGTCCATTATGGCATCCTCAGGGCATTTCAATTGGCCATTTCCTTACCTACTTCCAATCTAGGGATTCTAGTCTGCACGTAATCTATTGTCCTCAGGACCTCCAGTCTGAATTGGCAGACATGTTCATGACTTCCCACGTTACACTCATGAATGTAATTAGAGCTGTGCTCCGGTGTTTGCAGGAGGGAACTGGTGAACATTTGGGAAGTTAGTTCATCTGTCGAACCTCATCACGGTTAAGAGTCTAGGTAGTAACTAATCACCTGGTTGACTCGTAAAGGAGGAGGTTTCCTGTGACAAAATATCCAATGGTTACATTTACACAAATCAGGCAGGTGGAAACATATTCACTTTTCCGTCTCCCTCCTGTTGGCTCTCTCCCCTGTTCTCTCTCCACATTATCTACTCCAATCACCCGCCCCCTTTCACTCACCCCTTTCTCTCTGCATTAGTGCTTTTACTCCTCCTTGGGGCAGTGATGCAATTTGCTGCTAGCTTTCCAGGCCTCATTGCTATGGTTAATTTGAGTTACAAATGATCTGACTACCGGGGCTGGATAACACTAGCAGCATTTCTCCCCAAATATAAGATTATCATTACCGGAGAAGATCCAAAAAGGAATAACGTGTGAATAGATACAGAAGCCCTGTCATTTCTGTTGTGTTTTATTATCATTATTTTACCAAGTATAACTAAGAAAATATTCTTACTGTCAGCAACGACCTGGGAGTAATGGGAGTGAAGGTCTTGCTCAGGAGTAACAGATGTTTCACCTTGTCAGCTCGGTGAGTCGATCCAGCAACCTTTCAGTCACTAAACATTACGATACCCTGCTGCCCCAAAAAGAAACTATTGTCACTATACATTTCGAAAACCCTCAAACATGCCCCAATCAAACCACAGATGGTTGCTTTAAATGTCTTTTCTTTTTAATATTGCAATATTAATACTCATATTTTCAGACACTAGCTCTACTTTAGTGTGATGTTTCTAGACATAAATAGATACCAAGTGGAGAATAAAGGTACATTTTTGTTGTGTAGGTTTAGTTTAGCTATTTCAACACCATAAAAGCCAGTAGGAGCTTCAAGGACTTCTGTTGGTAATCCTTTATCTGGTCCCTCTGAGATCAGCTCTCCCTCTATTTTTCCAGACACCCCTCTTTTATTCCCTTCTCCTGCATTGTTTATATCCTTCTGTCACGGGTGATGAAATGCCCGTAGAAGAACAAAAAATAAATAACAGGAGAGACAGGAAAAACATTGCTCCTCGGCATCTCAGCAGGTAGCACACAGACTGTTAATAGCTTAGTGTATACCTAAATGGAGCCTTCATGATCCACTCTCCTCATGAGCTTGATGGCTACCCCCTAGGCCCATAGCCATGCTGACTACTAAATTACATGGTCATTGGATGGGGTGGGAGCTTTCGGGTGATAAAAAAATAAAAAGAGAGAGTTGTGGGAGTCAATAGAGTTAAGTAGCCATCGGGCCACGACCCATCTTCAAAATCTGTTACAAATGATTAAATCAATGATGCATTTTGTGCAGATTTTACAATATACAATCATATTTACAGATGCATGTCGTTGAAGATGCCTAGCACTTGTATGAAAAATGTATATGGAGCCATTATCTAGCTAATGTGAACTTCTCTGTGTATGGGAAGATATACGTAGCATACGTAGCTTTCCGTTTACTCTGTTTTCCTTGTTTTGGTGCTATGAGACATGGAAAGTACACAATGTCAGGATTGATTAAAAGGATTAATTAGCTATTTTAATGAATTGTAATGACTGAGAGTTGTCTTTTCAGTAAGCCAGGCATTATTTACTTCATAATATGGGGTTCAAGTACTTATCGCAACCACACCTGACCAAACATTTTTTCAAGGCCAACAAGAGCTATAGCCCATCAGAATCCCATCATCCAAGTGAGATCTCCCTCAGCTCAATAATATGATGATACCTAATGGTACCTCTCACCTGGTCATAAACTGCAGGCTAATCAGTTTGTATTACATTTTGCTTTGAAAAGCTGGCAAACTATACAGGCTAAATAATGGGCTAATGGTTGTTTGTTGTGAGAATGATCCATTGCTGTGTGATGTTTTGAGGATTACACCAGGCAGACCAATTAAGCTTCTTATTTAGAGATATCTAGCTAGACAAATTTGATGACACAAAATATTGTACCTATTTGGCTTGCCTCTGATTAGCCCACATTTGTTAAGGACGAGGAGGAGTCACCTTGGATGAATGAACTATTTTGGGTTGTGAGAACATTTAGGACCATTTAGAGGTTGTGATTAGTAATCATGAAGCCTGTTGAGAATTCAGAAAGAAGGGCAGCATCTATTCATGTACAACCCAGATGTCTAAAACAAAAAATACATGCTAAACTGTCCCAGCAGATGTCTACAAAGACACATTCTGGACAACACCGCCAAGAACCACAATCACTCAAGGATCATCCAGATTTGTGTTAAATCACAAAGGCTTTGAAATACAATCCAAAACTCAAATAACCTTTCTAATTGTATTTGTGTTATTGCCTACTTTTAGGTACAACAGGTTTGTACTGTAGTTGATAGCATTTGCATATTCAAACTACAACATACAATGTTTTGATGTGTAGAGAGGTAAGTGAAAATGGCTCCTAACTATCCAAATGAATGACAGGCAGGCCATACCCAACTAGATGGAGGTCAAAATGAGATCACTAGTTCCTTGACCTGTGACCCACGCAATGTCCCATGACTTCAATCCAGAATCATGCCTACTCAACCAGCAAACAATGCGTTTTTTTCCAGCCTGGCTAGAGAGGTTCCTTCTCTCTAACACTATTTATAACCTACTCCACCAAAGCATCGGACTGAGCTCTGTCCCCTGTAATGTCCGATCCTTCAGAATTTGACCTCCTTTGTCAGTATTGGTTTTAAATGACCTACTGGCCTGATACTAATCAAGTTTGACATCTATCCTACGAATGAGGATTCAGTCATTTTCCAGCTCACAAAGCATGACATTGTTTTTGTTTCGAAACTGTGAAAACCGGCTCGATGTTCACCTTTGAGCAGGTGAGCCTGTGAGTTCCGGGCATTAAAAAGGTATGGAAAGAGTACGGTTGAGTCATAGCCCCTCTTTATCCAGATTTTTTTTTTTGCAGATTCAGGTGAAAACTCAGATGAAAACTCATATTCAACATATCCTCAGAAGTCTTCGCATAAACCCCCAATTGCAGCTTTGCAAAAAAGTGTGCAATAAATAATGCAGATGTAATACCTTTTGTGCAGGTTGGTTAATTAACCGTTTGCAAAGCTCATTTGATAGTGTGCCCTTGAGTTGAAGAAGACCTATCAATACACTATATTTGACACATTACAAGGTGCTTTAGCCGGTCCACCTGCTGCCATCGGTTGATATCATCTGGTGCAAACAGACACCTGCCTGCCCAGGCACTCACTGTGGTGCTCGGAGTTAAACTGCAGGATATTTGTTTAATATGCACTAAATGAGAACAAATGCAGTGATCACCGTAATCAGCAGGAAATACTGAAAGTAATTTAAAATGTACACTAAATTATACAACTGCTTTTCCAAAAAAGCTGGGGAAAAAGTTCAAAGAGGACACATCAAATGTTGAAATTGAAATATTTTATTGTTTCTTGAAAACTTTTGAATTTGATGCAAGCAACACGGTTCAGAAAAGTTGGGACAGAGGCAACAAAAGACCGGAAAGGTTTTGTTATGCTAAAGAACTCTAACCCTTGTGGAATATCACACAACTAATTAGGTCAATTGGCAACAGGTCAATAACATAACTGGGTATTAAAAGATCATCCCAGAGAGGATGTGTCTGTCAGAAGTGAGGAAGGGGAGCGGTTCACCACTCTGTGAAAGACAGCGCAGGAAAATAGTGCCACAATTTAAGAATGTTTCTCAACATAAAATTGCAAACTTTGGGGATCTGATCATCTATGGTACATAATAACATTAACAGATTCTGAGAATCTGGAGAAATCTCGGTGTACAAGGTACAAGGAAACCAATATTGGGTGGCCGTGATCTTCGGGCCCTCAGACGGCACTGCATTAAAACAGACACATGATTCTGTAGTGGAAATCACTGCATGGACTCAGGAACACTTCTGAAAACCATTGTCTGTGAACACAGTATGTCGCTGCATCCACAAATGCAAGTTAAAACTCTATCGTGCAAAGAAGAAAACATATACAAACAAGATCCAGTACAGCAACCACCTTCTCTGGGTTCATTAATAAAGATGTGCTGAGCCGAAATGGAAAACAGTCCTGTGGTATAACAAATCAAAATGTGAAATTATTTTTGGGAATCATGGATGCCGTGTCTTCCGGACTACAGAGGAGAGTGACCATCCAGCTTTTTATCAGCGCACAGTTCAAAAGCCAGCATCCATGATGGTATGGGGGTGCATTAATGCACATGGCATGGGTGACTTGCACATCTGTGAAGGCACCATTAATACTGGACAATGTATTCAGGCTTTGGAGCAACATAGGCTGCCATCTATACGTCTTTTTCAGGGAAGGCCTTGCTTATTTCTGCAAGATAATGCCGAAACACATTCTGTATGTATTACAACAGCATTGCTCTATAGTAAAACCTGTCACTCATTAAAAACATGTGGTGCATTATAAAATTTGGCACATTATAAACTGTTGAGCAGCTGAAATCCTATATCATGCAAGAATGGCAAAATTTTTTACTTTCACAGCAATTGGTGTCCTCAGTTCCCAAATGCTTACAGAGTATTATTAAAAGAAGAGGTGATGCAACACAGTAATAAACAGGCTCCTGTCCCAATTTTCTGGAAACGTGTTCCTGGGCATCAAATTCAAAATGAGCATGTCTTTTTCCAAAAACAATAACATTTCTCAGTTTCAACATTTGATATGTTGTCTTTCTCCAATTTCCAAATAAATACAGGAATAAATTATTTGCACATCATTGCATTGGTTTTTTATTTGCATTTTATAGGTGCTCCTCACAGCTGTGATATTAGTCTGAGGTGTAGCCCTTAAATCTCCACCCTACTGCATACGTAGATAGAGAACATCCAGACATTTAATATGACATAAAGAAACACCCCAGCAAATGGCTCATCCCAGGGGTTAAACATTGTAAGCTGGGTTTACTTTCTGAGTAACATCAAAGTAATAGATAATCCGCTCTGTTTCATAGAGCTGAGTGACCTTAACCCTCAGCAGTCTTCTCCCTTTCAATTCCAAGTTGCAGTAAGCCAACATATAAAATACTTCTACAATGTTCGTATGTACTATTTTCCCAACTTAAATTGATATTTGAAAATACCTGTAGGTGTCAAAGACAAACTAAATCACCAGAAAACCTACCATATTTGTCATTGATTGTTATATCAGTTTCACACACAGAGATTAAGCTTAGTCCCGGAATAAAAAGTCAAACACTCCTCTGAAGTGTGTGTGCATCACAGAGGAAAGATTACACATCTCTGAGTGCAACTATTGCTAACAATGTTTTTTGTGACAATCATTTCTCACAAAGCATGACAAAAATGTAGTATGCCTTGAATTCCAACGCTGACCAAACTGTACAATGATCTGCAGCCTCCCTTCACTCACTAATTGTGTCATATTGGGAAACATTTCTTAGGTTCTGAGGGTACTGTGCTTATAAATGTGTCTGTTTTCTAACACAGGAGTGACTCATTAACATTAATTGATGGGACTGAGGAAACATAAAATGGCATTTGCCTAGTTTCCACAACGTTGTGTTCTATAGGCCTTTTCACACTGCATTGTTCTAAGCCTTGGCTATCTTAGCCCCAGACTAAGACTGGCCCTGGGTTAGCTTTGCCTGTGTTCACAGAGTTTGTTAACCCTGGGCTAAAGTTTAATCCTAGGCTAACGATTCACACTTGTATTCCTAATATGGACTAATATGACAATACCATTTTACATTCTATGATAAGTTACATTCTCCCTGGCATGCAGATAATTCTACAGTACACCAATGACACGTGAGCAATGTTACGCCACCATGATAAAATTAACCACTTCATGACATCGGTTTAACAAGATGCCCAACCTGTTGGTATTTGCTTTAAGAACTTTGTTAAACTACGCAAAGTTAATTCAAATAAAAGTGTTAGTTAATTCTTTCGACATATTTGCTAGACTTATATCCAATGCAAGCTGCAATGACTACTTCGCTAAGACAGCGTGTATAGTGAAACAACTGGATTTTGCAGAGTGAAAGGACCGAAACAGAAACACGTAGCTGTTGGTGACGGCGTGCGTCTAGAGCGTATGTAAATTAAGTTAAAGGGCAGGTTTTGTGATTGGACAATAAACATTCTACGGTTTTGTTCTGGACCCCGTTTCACACAGGTTATTTTGTCACCATGTTTCTGCGCCTAGCCCTGAAAAACTCTGCTCCAGAGCAGGGCCATCTAGCCCTTGGCTAAGGGTGGTCCTAGCCCACTTCAGAATATGCATGTGTGAACACCTGCTTAACCCTGGGCTTAAGAGACCCACACTTTTCTCTTATTTCTTCATTACAATCTAGTTAACTGTAGCAATTTAGTTGTTGGACACTTGGGCAGGTGATCATGTCCATAAAAACGAACATCATTTATTCAAACTGAGCCCACACTTTGTGCGTTTCACTTCATTTGGACATATCTTACTGCAAGCATGGAGGCAGGACAGATCTGCACGGAGAATGGAGGACATTTTTTTATAAATAACTTAGACATAAATTACACCTAAAATAAAATAAAATAGAACAATGTTACGCTGGACAAATCAAACATAGAACAACAAGATACACTAGGAAATTATTAAAATAGGGACAGTGATCAGGCACACAGATGAGGGCAATTGGGTCCAAGCCTGCTGTGACAGTACGTGACAGTCTAGTTTATGTTAAAGTGTTCAAGTTACTATAGATCCCAGCCTCCTCTTTCCTCTCATATTAAAAGTTCATGTTTACACTCAGGAAAGTTTGTTCCAATTGTAAAATGTAACAGTTGTAGGAAACATGTTGCCAAGGAGCCTTTCTAATTCTACGTACTGTACTACCCACCCCAGCATTAATAAAGTATTCTGGACCGTTGCTCATGTTCTCTTTTGTTCTCTTTTGTTCTCTTTTGTTCTCTTTTGTTCTCTCTTTCTTGTAAACAAATGCAGTATAATCAACGTTTCATGCTTCCACCCACATTCATTAGAGGGGAGTTGAAGGTGCACTGTGTAGAATTGTGCCTTTACAAAACAGAATTTTAAACAATGAACTGAATTTTAAACAATTCCCGTACAGAATGAGACTGGAATATTATTAACTAGCACAGGGTGACTTAGATTGGGGGGAGGAGTGCTGTGACGGTCTGAAGTGAATATGAGGAGACTACAAGTGAATGCACACTGATAGATGGACCAACAGGAAAGTTTCAAGCACTCAGAGCAATTTCGTAGAAATAAATATTTGACACATTAACTTAAAACATTCACTGCAGAGGTCTTCTGGTCATTTATGCTTGTGTTTATTAGTACTTAGTTCTTATGCTTATGTTAGTTGTACAGTAAAAATGAAATATGGCACCTTTAAGAATATGGTTCAACATCTCAGTCTGAGACACTTCATTATATATTGACCTTTTGAACATGTCATGATAGGCATTTATGCTAATAATTATTTTGTTATGGACTGTTTTTTTTTTTTTATCAGGCCCAACTGAAAGACTAAAGAGAGTTTCATTTCCAGTGGGGCATCTAGGGAAATAGTTTATCTCACTAGTTCTACTCATGCTAAAAGTGTAGTGTTTGATTAATTTAAAAGGGAACCCATGAAGAGCTAGCTCACAGAACACTGACTAACCCTTGTTCATACCATTCACCTATAATACATAGTTTTAATTCCAGTCACATTAATTAAAGGCTTTTTTTAAGCTTCTTGATAAGCCGCTTATCCAAATCTCAAGAAAAGGAAGAGTTAATCAATAGGAGGTTCACTGACACATTAGATGACTTTGAGAAGGGAGTAATCTGTCTGAAAGGACCATTCCTGGGCTGGTGGGAGCAATATAAAGGGATTTAATCATGTTAATATTATATGGTCGCCTTAATGTCTAGTAGACATTAGAGAGACATTTGTCATTACGGTGGCTTGCTCTTGATGTCCAATATCTTGGTAACTTAAAACAAGAGAGAATATGATTTCAAGTAAATCTATGTCTGGCAACAAGTACCTTGTGTGAGACAAGTGAGCTCATATATAAGTTGAGAGATTGGTCTCTGATCAGCAAGCTTGTGTTTCTGTCATTGCTGTCATGGTATACCTAGTAAACAGTCAAGAAATTAGAATATTTTCAAAATGTTTCCTATTAAAATCCCCAACCTTAACAACACTGCCAACTTGTAGTTTTAGAATACAGAAATCTTTGACCTTGTGGCTATGCTACAGTGTCTAGCAGAAATCTTCCTATAGGGGCTGTACATGTTGCAACTTTGTCCATCATTTTTTAATGTAATTTATTTACAAACCTGTATGTTGTTTGTAACTCTGGGATATCGCCTCACGTAACAAAAGGCAGGCGCAATAATTTACACACATTGGATCAATATCAAAATATTATAAACTAAATATATATTTCCATTCATTAAATTGCTGAATTTAATGCAATGGATTTCTTGAAATGTATTGATGGGTAACTGAATAAACTACAACTAATACATTTTAACAAAATAATGTTATATACTACAAAGAACCCTACAGACAATATTTTGTGAACTTCAAAAGTATTTGAATAATGAATCATTCTTAACTTTTGGCTCTGTAAAACACTTTGGATTTGAAAACACACAATGACCAATGGGGTTAAAGATCCAGGAGTGTTAGGGTAGCTCTTCCATTTTCTGATGCCATTCACCTAACTGTGGAAGTCGATGAGCTGTCACAGCACCATCTTGACTATTGCCTTCATCTTCTCAGCCTCCTACAACACAGAAGTTAGCAAAGAGAGAAGAAGATGGCGTAAGATCAAAGCATTTTCGTCTGCGCTGGGGGCAATGCGCCTGTGTTTGAGGGTAAGTGGATGAGCATAGCCATGGTACTTCCAGGGGCCTCTGCCGCCCACTGGATGAGTAAAGCCAACGCATTTTTAATGCTTTTCTATCTCCTGTTGTAATAATTATTTAGTCTTAGTGGAATGATTTTGGATAACTAGCAATGTAACCAGCTAAAGGACTTGTAGGCGTCTCTGGGACAGTTGTCAGACTTCTTGTCAAACACTGCATTTGCATAATGTATCATCCCGACAACCTCCATCCTCACATTCAGGATAACGTTTATCAATAGCCAGCTTGGGCAGCAAAAGTTTATTACATGACTTTACCAGGTAAATAGAAAATCAAGTACAGACACTATTTCTCGACTGACACCCTCATTTAGCTTTTGCAGCCGACCAACCCACCTGAAGGAGTCACTAGAGCACGTTACTTTAAGATGGATCATCCATGGAGATCCCAGCCTTACATCAGCTTCACCCACTTCCTCGCCCAGGATTGACATAATATAACTCCAGTTCAGCTTTCAGTAGTGAGTGAATGCATTTTCATACCTTTTATGTACTGGCCCTCTATCGGAATTAAATTCACAACACTGCCGTTGGAAGTGCTATCCTCAACCAACATGGGACCCAGAGAGAACCTCGGATACAGTCTGTGAGAGGTCTGTGGTTAGAGATGACAATCACCAAGAGATTTAAGTTTAACAAAGTACGTATGTATCAGTAGTACGAAGTCATAGAACGAAGGAGTTGGAGCTGTCCCCCGTCTGGGATTTCCCTTTTTGAATCAGTTTAATAATCATTTAGATTTTCACAGTATTGTGCTACAACATTAAATCAAAATGGATTGGTTTATGCCACTGATGAACACAGAAAAAACGGATTGAAAGGCAGGAAGTGCCAGTGAGAGAGTGGGACTGTTTACTTGACAGTGTTTAGAGCTATGAAACCAGACACTTCCAGCAGCACACATGCCTACAGCATCGCCAAAAACACACAAATGCTTCCTGGGGAGGGGGAGAGGGAAGGGCAAGGGACTTGAGTTACTTGAATCTTCAAAGGGGCATTCAACGACGTCAAATTATTTTGTCACCATAGAATGAATAAACAGAAGAGACGGTACAATTCAAAGCCAATGTCTGGTGGGGTCTGTTGGGGTTAGTACTGTTGTTTGTGAGTGAGAGAGCAAAAGAGACAGAGATAAAAAGACAGGAAGGCAGAAAGAATCTATTGCAGCCTCTATGATTATCACCAGCCTGGGCTCACAGTAAGGAGTAACATTCTGTACGTATTTGTTACGCACCCAATTCAGTATATGTCACTTTACATTAGATTGCATTAGCTTATCAACTGAATAGCAGTTGTAAAATGTTTTAATTATGTTACGTTTTACATTATCCAGGCTCGCTTACATTTAGATGTGAAAATATTGTGTGATATATGAGGATTAGAATGATATAAACCACTTGCCAAAATATTATTATCATTATAAGTAATGGTGGCCTATATCTTATCCAATACAATCCATTTAAAAATGCATTTTATTGCAATGGCTCACAGGGAACAGGGACACAGTATTGTATGAATGAAATTGACCAAAACACAGAATATAATGTTTTCTACCATTTTAATTTAGTAAACAACCATTTAATAGTTTTTAGTGTTTAAATATACAAAAAGTTAGGATGACTGTATGTCCAAGTATCAATAATCTTGGTGTGTTTTGGGACACTTTTTCAACCACTTTTCAAAACAACTCAATTATATTCACAGGATGTAGTATAGAGAATCCCTTGGCAAACATTTTCCCCAGAATAATATATGTCAAAAATAAAAATAAAATAACCCATCACTGGCCTGTTTGTGCCAATTATTTATGGTGATAAAGCCATTTGAATCCTGTCCAATATGTCTCTATGGAGACGGTTTGCGGTCAACTGAGAATAATGCTAAGTAGTTTCTGCTCTCAAAGACATCACTGTACATACCGGATAGCTGTGTTGCTCTCTTCTGGACGGCAGTGTGTAATACAGTACATACAGATGATTCCCAGTATTGGCCTGAGGTGGTGGAGTATATTCAGCCTTTGTTCCTACTGTATGTCCTTGTGTCACAGCTGTAAAGGAGTGTGCGGGGATCACAGGCTTTGCAAACCCGTATCTCTGTGTGGACTGTGTCGTTATTCTGTTCCCGGGATGTGAGTTCATTAAAGGTGGAGGCTGTTTTTCTGATGGGCGTCAAGTAACAGGCTGTTGGTGATGGATCCAAGTGCAGTGAAGTTGCTGACAGCCTCCAGTGTGCAGTTGTTGATGAGGCTTGTTCAGAGCTTCCTCGTCCCACTGTTTCTGTGTCTTCAGGCAAATGGTCAGGCTGAACTCCTAGCCTTTTGACACCACGTGTATATTCAGCTTTACGTTCAAATGCTCAATCCTATTATAACTGCTCGGTGTGTGGTCTATTCTGAGAACAGTGTTGTCCCATGTGATGCATTTGAGAACCTTTGCAAGAAGCCTACCGCTGTGTACTAATTGCAAAGCTTATAATATAAAGGAAATGATAGTCTGTGTACATTTGGACCTGGCCAAAAAAGAATAAATGGTCCTGCTCCAAGGGTTTAAAGGGAGGCATAATCACAGCAAGGCGTAAATGAATCATATTAAATGTAAGCTTCACAAAGTGTGTATAACATTGTCATGCATATTTGTAGTGCATTGCAATGCCAGGGTAGTGGGTTTCGTTCCCAGGAATCCCCATAATAATGTATACACACAGAATTGTGTTAGGTTTGGATACAATTTGCTGAATATATTTGAGCAATTAACCCAGAAGAGATGGAGTGTTATGGGTCCCTGGATACAGCCCTTAGCTGTAGTGAATTTAACATACATGGGTGGAATGTAGACTAGCCGTTACACCACTTGACCATTAACCAAAGTGCTCGATCAAATCCCCACCTGACAAGTTGAAAAATCTCTTGCTTTGTCCCTGGGCAAGGCAGTTACCCCTTGAGGATGGGTCAAATGCAGAAGCGAAGTCTAAAACGGAGAGATATCTTCAATGCAAGTATCTTTTCCTGTTGCCATCTGTTCTTTTTGTTTTTCATAGAACACTAAAAATAATTTTTTGTGCAAGAAATAAAACCATCTCGTTGGGCCTTGTTAGAGGTCAGGCAAAAATCTAAGAACAGTTTGGCTATATCCACTTGCACCAGAGGTTCTTCTGAGGATGGATTATTTTCTGCTATGTACTAAATTCTGATCTTAATATAGCCAAAGAAAAATAAATAGTCCTGCTAAAAAGGTTTAAATGGAGGCATAATCACTGTAAGGCGTAAATGAATCATGTTAAATGTATGCTTCACAAAGCATCTGTAACATTGTCATGCATATTGGTAGTGCATCGCCATGCCAGGGTAGTGTGTGTCAGACAATGATGATGGCCAGCACGTTCTCCTGGCTCTCCCCTTTCGATTGATGCATACCATGCATTTGTGTCACAAAAGTTTAAATTTTTATAGACATCTTGGTGACGTCTGTCTCATTAGGTCACCCCGCCTCTGCAAAAAGACCTCAAATACTGCATTCTGGTAATGCATTTACAGTAACGACTTGTATTACCTGCTTTGCAAGACTCCTATGAGTTATGCACTTTTAAAATGTAATGCTAGTTATAGTGTCTGACAAAGCAAAATATGTTTGAAATGGATCCTGATTTTCAAGATTCCTTGATGGTCGAATATGCACAGCTGCTTTCCCATATTATTTTCTGTGGATTTTTCAAAACATTCATTCCAAAACATTCTATGCTAGAAAAGCATAATATCTATGTCCTTGCGATCTTCATGCCATATTCTTATATTAGCTTCTGTCTACCTTTGGTACATGATCAAAATCATTAAACTGTAAGTCATGGGAGAACTTTATTTAAGTTTCTCATGTCTATATTCTCTCAAATCACATAATTTTTGGTTAAAAGAATGTCAGTTCCTCTTCTCATTGTACCCCTTTTGTAAATGTGCGATTAATTTACTACGTTGATAACATAGAACGATTTTAACCTATTTCCTTCAAAAAAATAAAATAATGGCATCCATTTTATTACAATGCCACCCTGGTTGACTGACATGCTGCCCAGACGTCAGATATTTTTGTACCAGATTTAAAACTTCTAACATAAAGAGAACAATCATAGGTATATGTATTTTTCTCATCCTCTCAATCTGTAAGTATTTTCCAAAAGACAATTTTGTGAAATTTAGTAGAGATGTATTGATTAAAAGATTTTTAATTAAATTATTATTTTCTTCTCAGAGCAGAGACGATTCCTAATAGTAATACATTACACATAAATTAAAAAGGCGGTTATATATTTTTATTTACTGTTGTGTGTTTTTTCAAAATGTTAAAATGTTCAACATTCGAATACCATCAAAATGTATTTTGTTCAATTGTAATCTACACCAGAGTCATGAGTAATGGGGCAGTTCCTTTCCCCATCTTTTAATGAGCCTGATTTGTACATAGAATGATTGAGTGCCAGTGCATTGTATTCACTGCCACATTAAAGCAAGGGGTGGGAGGGGATGGGATGACCGATGAGTAGGGTCACAATGAGAACCAATCATTGTAGGTTATCTGAATGGATACTCAAGTGCAGCACTAGAGATTTTGACTCATTCTCATCAATGGGCATGACATCATTTTGCTTTGTTTTATGCTGATGAAGGCACATTAAATTCTCTGGTGACGTCAAGGTCATGTGCAGAATGCTGGCGGGAGATGTATGAATCTGCTTTTTATTACAGTCAATACTCCCAGATGGTATGGTGGTATAGTAGTTCCACTCATTTTCATATTCTTACTCTCTCTCTCTCTCTGCTGGTGAACCTTTGCCAGGTCTACAGGGATTTTCATTAAACAATAACAGTATTTTGTTCATTAGTTCCTTGATAAGGCAATCCTCAAAAAGTATGCATGTCAGCATTCAGGCTTTCAAGCTAAAGCACTTTCAGAACACAGACAAAAAGAACAAAGTCATTTTAAAGCATTTTGCTTCTGTAAAAAAAAATCTACATTAGTTTCCCGACCTAGCAGTCTATGGAAAAGGTTTGACAACAACCTGTGCCTTTCTTTAGTTTCAATGGCACCATTTCCAAATGCTAACGTTTTAGCATTTGTGGCACAAATCCTGCATTTTCCTGTTCCTGCTTCATAATGAATTGTGAATAACTGTAGAATATTTTAACATGATGTGTGAGATATTCTAAAATCGGTCAACATTTGGAAAGTGTACCAGGACACAAATGTAAAGCATGGATTGCAGTCATGCCTTGTTCTTGTCACAATCATTTTTCAGATAACACCCAAAGGATTTCTGAAAAGACTTTTTCTGTAGTCTACAGAAGCATGAAAAATGCTCTCTTAGAAAATGGAAGAGCCACCCCTGATGTGCACATATTCCATAACTTGATGGGCATTAAGACCGCTAATGTATTATACCTGATGATGCTTTCTGTGTGTGCGCGGGTGTGTGTGCATCCGTGCATCTGTTCGTGCTTCGATTGTGATGGACACTTGTTGTGAAAGTTCCTTCTCACTGTGCACTGGAAAACCTTGTGCATGCACTGAGGAGGAAGGTGACATGTTCCCCCCAGAGTAGGTGCACACCTCTTCACCCACCACTGAAAAAGACTTACACTCTTAGAATTGGAAAGATGACCTTTTCAAGTTATAAACTGAACAACTTCACAATTAGTAATAAAATACAACATATCGTCCCAGATGATAAAATTGCTTAAATGAATAAAACATTTTTTCTTCCTAATTGCTTTGATTTGGTTTTCTATAAGCCCCATTTTTTGACTAGGCTGTGCCATTTCCACATAGTTACTTGCTACTGCTATTACAGAGCTTAAATAATGTTCTGAATAGCTTGTCCTGCCGATATGTCATTGTTTAGGACCTAATGTGTGCAGCTCCATCACTCGGAATGTGTGTAGTTCCAACACTCATTAATTATAGAAATGACCATGAAACCCTCCTTCTAATATATGAAATGGATGGCATATAGCCAAAATAGCCCCCATTCATTGGAGGTAAGTCATCCATGCATATATAGGATAGTCAGCATCTGTACAAGGTGCCAGAGATGTGAACAGCAAAAGTCACTTGGCGCCCAAAAATGAGATAAACGGCCCATTATGGCTTTTTATGTTGTTTTATCTGTCGATGATTGAGTCTAAAACAAATCGGATTACGGTTTTGTTCTGATTATGCCTCAACATGTTATCCTTGCAAACAGCCTACTCCACAGCTAAGGCATAGATTTCACATCAGATCCAGTGCAGTATTTGACAATCAGTTCTTCACATGGCAGTTTAAACAAGTGTCGGGAACAGAATTAAGTGGATTTTGAAATCTTTCATTTTGCTATCTATGATTGTCTTGATCTCATTGTTTATGTTTTTTTTTCTTCTCCAGAAAAAAATGTGAAAGGATTATTCTGAACCAGTTCAGAATTGAGATCAAATCATGTTTTTCAATGCTTTGAACAGGGCTAGAACTTGCCATCTATGGGACAGGTTATATGTAAAGAAACAGAAATTAGCTAAACTGAATGGCTAAATCTCACTTGAAAAAGCCTGTATAAGTGTTTTAAGTAGATGCATGTATTAGATAAAAACATTGAAGAATAAATGACAAGATGACATTTGCAGATAATTTTTTATGGTAATGTTTAAAAGCGTTTCCCCTTAGGTACATGCAGCACTATTCCCCCCATGCTAAAAAACCTGGGCTAGCGGTCTATGATAGTATGTCAGTCTTGTTCAGCAAGGGAACAGCAGAAGGAGACAAAGGAGTTACTGTTAAAATTGTAAACGTTAGAAACTGTATAGGACTCTACGCAATTCCCCTGTAACTTTTACTTTATCCAGTGGAAATGAAGTCCTAAAACTGAAAACCTCAACATGAAATCTGAGATGTTTTTTTTGTGTGGAGTGAAACATCATTATGCTATCTGACTATTGAAGGGCACTGATTCAAGCCTAGTTTAGTTACAACTCAAGTATTTCAATATGGTAAACTTTAACTGGACCAGATGTCCCCCAAGTCACATTGAACAAGTGTCTTTACAATCTAATATGTTAACTTGAACCTCAACTAAAGTCATACATAATTGGTCATATGCTCAGTTTAGGTTCTGGGTGCATATCAGAAAAGATTGAAACTAAAATGACATAGTCAGAGTAGCTGAACCAACAGTTCCACTATGTCTCTTATGGCCTCAAAGTCTTTGAACCTCACTGTACCCTTCCCTTTTCACAGTCAAAACACATAAAACCCTAGAAAATCATGGTTCTCAAAGCACCAAACTAATGCTGCTGAAATGTAATGTCGAATAATGTTGTATCAACATTGCTTCATGGCCACCAACTGTAAACACATCAACACAGAAGGTACAATGACATCATCAGTGACAAAGAAGGTCGATGCTTGTAACCAGAGCTGGAATTCCAACTGACATGTTGACAGTGGCTCTCTCGTGGTTTCACTTGCACGGTGTATATGAACACAGAAATACGTTTTTGGCTGCTTCCTATAAACTTTACCTGAGTCCACGCTCCTGGCCATGTCAAAGGCGAGGGGCTATCTGAAAAGGCCATTACGGTAATGGCATGATGGGATGCGTGATGCAAAGGTCCTCGGTTGCACCGTAATTCCAGGGGGCAGATGGGACCTTGAACTCCACAGGACAGCCCGCTGGATGTGCTGATGAAGCATATTAGAAACCTCAGCTAGAAATAAGTAGCATGACCAAGGATCAGTTTTCAGAATTTCAGTACTGCAATATAAGAACGTTTTCCTGATATATGTGCAGTAATATCAGAACAATAGTGTTTCACAACATTTACTTACCACAAATGGTTTTGGGTGCACAAAAACCTGCCATTTTCACATGGGTGTGTAGACTTTTTAAATCAACTGTATTACAGCTCGGGGAAAAATGAAGAGACCACAGCGCCTTTTTCTTTCCTTTCCAAAAAAGTTGGAAAGGAAGGATTTGAGTGAGGAACAGAAGGGTTAAAATTAAGAGACCACTGCAAATTGCACGCTTCTGTTCCTCACTCAAAACCTTCCTTTCCAACTTTTTTGGAAAGGAAAGAAAAAGGTGCAGTGGTCTCTTCATTTTTCCCAGAGCTGTATGTGTCGGATGCAGGAGGAATGAGCAGGTTTAAAGACCTGAGCGACGTTGACAAGGGCCAAATTGTTACGGCCTGACGACTGGGTCCGAGCATCTCTGAAACACACAGTGGATCGCACCTGTGTATGGGGCTGCATAACCACAGAGCAGTCAGAGTGCCCATGATGACCCCTGTACACCGCAGTGTAGGTGTGTGCCGTTTACCTGGGGAAGTGATGGCACCACGATGCCCTGTGGGAAGACAACAAGCAGGTGGAGGGAGTGTGATGCTCTGAGCAATGTTCTGCTGGGAAACCTTGGGTCCAGGCATTCAGGTGGATGTCAGTTTGACACGTGCCACCAACCTAAACATGGTTGCAGACCAGGGACAACCCTTCATGGCAAAGGTATTCCCTGATATCTGTGGCATTTCCTTTTTTTTGTCATTGGCTACATGTCACTGGTCTTACTGTCAACCATGTGCAGAGAAAGACAAGGTGTTAACTTGTCTGTGTTAACTTGTGCGTGTGAATGAGGAAATTACAAGTCAGAAATAAGATGATTCCATGCTCTGTACAACCAGCCTCCTCGGTAACCAGATGCTACCATTGTAACAACCCCTTTTGTGTATGTAGACTACATCATGGCATGGAAAGGCTTCATCAAATTATACATACCAGAGATATAACAGGCATGGAGAAACTATGAAAAACTGAAGGGCCAAGAAGAGTTTCATGAAATTGCTAAATGCCAGAGTGACTTTAAAAGGAAAAAAAAGAGGGAAAAGTAGGTTGATCTTAGTTTAGCTCATTGGCCCTGCTCACTTGATTAATCCTTTATTAAATCAAAGTAGAATCAGCCCTTAAGACAACTATCATTAAGTAAAACATCTTAATTGCTTTCTCCTACTGTCCTCTCACACATTGCTTTTTTTGCTATAGAAACAAATGCAAAAGCAGCCACACATTAACATATACTGCACCTGCGGACTTAGAGAGAGGCTGCTCAATCTCTAACCTCTCTGTCTCTCTCCAATCTAGCTGTCTGTCTTCAGTTGTCTGTCTCTCGCCCTAATGTCTCTGTCTCTTTCTCTAATCTCGATGTCACTCTCTCTCTCTAATCTATCTCTTTCTCTAACATTTCTGTCACTTTCTCCAATCTATCTGTCCCTCTCTTTAACTTCTCTTTCTCTCATTCCAGGCTCTCTGTCCTCCAGCACAGATGCTTCTTCAAACAAGGATGTCATAAAATGCTCCCCCAGGAGACCTCTATAGCATCTGGAATCCCTTTTAATTCTTCATGTGCATTCTACCTAATTTGGCTAATTGTCATCTGCACAGACCCCGAATTCATCAACTTATCACCCACAAAATGGAATAACTGGTGTTCAATCACAGCCGCAATGACTCTGTAAATAAACGGAGTGCTTTATAAGCCTAAACCTTGCTCAAAGGGAGAGGCTGCACGTTCCCAGTTAATGGAGCTCATCGCCATCTTGGCATGAAGCGAATACAATTCTTCAAGTGATGCAGAAACCTAATTGAGGTGGGTCTGTATTTGACCAGAGTCGATGCATTAGCTGACTCAAGTAGTTTCTATCTGCTTTAGAGTCAAGACATTCTGACTACTGCTCGTGTTAGATTATATTCACTTCCTTATAACAGAAAGTGAACCTGCCAAGTGAAGTGCCACCACCTCTGAGAGTTTCCTCTCCAGCTGCCAGTGCTCCTACAAGCCTCCAGAGCGCCGCTCCCCTTCTAGTGTCTAGGTGTCCCCTTTAATGACCCACATGACACAATAGCAGTTTGGCATTTTCTCACATAAAAAATTAGAAATCATCCATGGTGATAATGTTCTCTTTTGAATGCCCAACTTGTGAGGATATAACATTTATATACTCTCAAGACAGTAGACTCTGTGGGCGTAAGCAGATGCTGCAACAGTGATGAGCCTATTTAATAAACTACATCAATTGGTGGCCTACTCTGTACAAACATTTTGCTCCCTAACCTAAAGAAAAATAGCACGACACTCCTGATCTCATTACATTATACGTGCCAAACACAGTGTAAGTTACTGGGTTGCCGGCTCTGTTGGGACTTGGTTTAAGTCCTGTGAATGATGACAAAATCTATTGCTAATATGTTATACACGTTCAGACTCCCAAACACTTACTACCTTTCTCAGCTGGCACCAAGGTGAACACAGGGGAAGGAATCCAATAGAAAAAAGCTTTTCTACAGTATATTAGGCTACACTCTGCAGTGAAAGGAAATGTATAGCCCCATTTCCAAAAAAGTAGCGAATAAAATCAGAATGCAATGATGTGCAAATCGTTTATCCCTGTATTTAATTGAAAATAGTAAAAAGACAACATATCAAATGTTGGAAAAATACATTTTGAATTTGATGCCCGGCAACACTTTATTACTGTATTGAATTTCTTGATAACAAAATCTATAAAGTTATTCTGGATACTTTCAGTAACATGATCAGAATATTCCATGAAATGGGTCAGGTACAGCATAGGGGAACAACATTACAATGGTTTGAGAGATAGGTCACCAGGTTACCCACATATCTGAAGTGTGCACATATCCTTTCAAAAAAGAATATCAAATGATACGTTTTTTTTCTCCCCTAGACAAGGGTGTAAGACCAAACACAGCATCCCTACCATTACACAATTACTATTGTGATTAATTAACACGACCCCAAAACCGTCAATTAAAGAACCCAAGCTGTGTCTCAGCTAGCCATTATTTGAAAGCTTTTTCTTTCACAAATATTCTTGTGGATGGGACTGGCAAAGCATGCTTTTTTTCATTGGGACCTTTGGGAACTTGGGGCATATTTTGGGTCAAATTTTATTCAAATCATACATACAGCTCCAGAAAGAATTAAGAGTCCACTGCACCTTTTTCTTTCCTTTACAAAAAAGTCAAAAAGAAAGGTTTTGAGCAAATTGAACGCTTCTATTCCTCACTCAAAACGTTCCTTTTCAACTTTTTTGGAAAGGAAAGAAAAGGGTGCAGTGGTCTCTTCATTTTTTTCCAGAGCTGTATGTTCATGTGTTTGTAAGAAACAATGTTTTATCATACACAATACCCTAACACATTGGATGTTTCCTAATCCAAAGACATCTGCCCGCTGCTTACCTGCCTCCATGACACTTAACTTAGTAGGTAGCATTCTGATTCATTATTGCAGACATTTAACAGGTTATGGTATGCTTGCAAGCTATGATACAGGCAAGAGATAAGCGATTTTGCAGATGGACAGCCAGAATAGTGGTGGTTCACTGTAAAGCTAATATTGCAGCTGAAAATATATGTTTGCTCTTTTGAAAACAACCTGGTACAAGCTAATTCCAAAAGGGAGGCCTCAACCATTGACAACAAAACTAAGTTGGCCTAAGGAAAATCATCAGATGTGAAAGAAAGGGGAAACAAGTGAAGTACATTGGGATTTCACTAAAGCAGTCAGTGCAAGGGCAGACATGGCCAAGTAAAAGTAGGTCAAATGCATTTTCCTCTGCAAATTGCAGCTACTGTTGAATGATTATGAGAACAACTGTTTATTAGCCAATTATAACTTGTAAAACATACGGTATAGGCTAATCCGAATGTGGTCGGCTCTAACTGCTCCTTCGGTCTATAAACTTAGCTGAGCAGTGTCATTTTGCAGGATGGTATGTAATAGCCTATACAACCATCAGAGGTTATTGCTTGTGTATATCCGCTAGATTGGATTTTAGGCCCACATTTTGTGAAAATGTTATTTCAATTTCAGATAATAACCTGAATCACTCAAGCTGTTAAACCTATCTGTTGTATGGTGAACCTAAGGTTCATCAAGGAATAGGCTATTTATTTGTGAGAAGCCTAGGATTGAATCTAGCTTTTGTAACAATAAGCAGTTCCTGCGCACCAATCATCGTAAGACACTTGACTGATTATTATTTAGCATCATTGGGGTTTTGCCCACCACATTTCTGTCCAAGATTTAAGCAATTTATTTAGGTATTTTATATTTTCATAGACTATTATTTTCTGTGGTTGTTTATTGTATTATATATCATATGCTTATTGGAAGGGCATGCTATTGAGCGATTTCACATGTAGAACTAAAGTGCATCTTGATTTTTTTACATTTGAAGCAAACCTATGCGTATTCCTGTGCTTGCGTGCAGGGCACCGTAGGCTGGGTGCTTTTTGGTTATTGGGATCCCCATTCACTTTGTTTACTGCATTTCTTTACAGTTCACGTACTCTGACTAGCTGAAATACAGATCAAATCAGGCCTTTATTGACCTTCCAGAGGTCTTGTGGCATCGGGGAAGAAGCTGTGCAGCATCCTGTCGGATCCAGACATTTGCTGGTACCACTGTAACCGACTGAACAATAACTCATATAAGTCTTCGACTTATTGAAAGTGTAAAATGTATTCAATGAGCCTACTACAGAATAATAAACCTATCAATTGAATAAAAAAAGATGTTGTTGATGATAAGCTTAAACAACAAAACACTGGTTAAATTACAGAATAGCACTTAACATGAAAAAAGCATTGACCTAAGCATTAATCAGAGAGGTGGGCAGACAATATGCTTGGCTTAAAGGCCAAGGCCCCACATCTAAGCAGAAGAGAGAAGAGAGGGAGGGTCTCCTCACCACATCCAGGTAGAGGAAGCCAGACAAAATCAGAAAATAGTATTCAACCCACATTAAAGAATTAAAGCAGCATTCTCAGACCAGTTTATCAACAATCTAAGCTTGTTAACCTTGCATATCCTTGGTATTACACCCTGGACAGATTCACTTTTGCACACGCATCATACATCAAGTCAAAGGTCACAGCATCATGGTGTCAACAGACTACAGGATATACATATTGTATCCCTAACAACCATTTTCCATTAGTCATTTATTTTGGTTACTGTATAGGAGAGAGACGTAACTTCTTCTGAAACGAGGGAGGAATAAAAGCCCTTACTGTTTTGTCTTTTGGGGGCCACGAGGATAGACATTATGTCAAGTTAGGGCTGGGTCTTTACCGCTTGCCATGCCTGCTATGCGGTACTATAAAGAACAGTTTGTCAATTGACTGGCTGGAGTATATCATTACTTTAAGGGCCTTCCTTTGACACCTCCTTTTGTACAGGTCCTGGATAGCAGGGAGCTCAGCTCTGGCTGACTCACCTGAAGCCCCATGAAATGGAGGGTGGTGTAGTGTCCATAAAAAGCAGTGATGCAGTGATGTTAAGATGGTCTCTTGGGCCATAATCCCCATACTTGTCATAACTTGATCCTGCTTACAGGGAACCAGGGTTATGGTCATAATCCAAAGTTCTGTTTGAGTGTTTAGCACAGGGGTATTCAACTCTGGACTATGCATTAATTCTACCTCACGGCTTGGGTTTGTTCTGACAGCAGTTGCACTGTTAACTATGGAATCTTACCTAGCCAGGAGTGTGCCTTTCCAAATCATTTCTAATTAGTTTCATGTACCACAGGCAGACGCCAATCAAGTTGTAGAAAAATCTAGAGGAAGTTCAATGGAAACAGGATTCACCTGACCTCAATTTTGAGTGTAATAGAAAGGGTCTGAATACTTATCTATAACTTTTTTATTTGGAATAAAATCTGAAAACCAGTTTTTGCTTGGTGCTTATCAGGTATTGCATATTGATTGCTGCATATATATAGCTGTAACATTGCAAAATTTTGAAAAAGTGAATAGGTTTGAATAATCTCCGAATGCACATCACACTGCGACCCCTGTTTTACTATTTCAGGGTCTCTACTACTACTATCTATCAAAGTTTCAGTGAATTAAAGTTTTCAGGTCTTAACCCATTTCTATTTTATGAAGTTACTGACTGAAAGAGGAGGTAGTCATGTCTTCAACACAAGTAACAGGAAACATTCATATGCTGAGGCACATTAGTTAACCAACAAAGTTCTGATTCTTGTGAATACATTTCATATTAACTCCTTTGCTTCTTTTGGCCAGTTTCAGTTTTATTTATTTTTCTCAAATTGGACTGTTGAAAAAAACCCAGTATATTATACATTCTTGGGTCTGAGAAGATACGAATTTCATTATTTATTTTTTTGTATTGGTAGTAATGTTTTAGTGTGAAACAGCCAGTTCTTCTTGGCTCAATGGAGTTCTGGAAGAGGTTATCTGCCATCAAATCACTCAACACCCCACCAAAGCTCTTATCCCTGAAGGACTCTTCTGACCTTCATCCACACTGATTGTTTCATCTGCATTATCGACCCTAGCCAGATGAGTCACCTAGAAGTGGGATGCATCCCAAATGGTGTCCTGTTCCCTACAGTGCATTACTTTTAACCAGAACCCATAAGACTCTGGTCAAAACAGTGCAATAGGCCACCGAGACCCATTTGGAATCCCGACCTGGGTTTGGGTGAGCAGAATCAGAGCAGACTCAGGGATGACAGACGGCCCACACCAGTAACACAACTGCATTAGGGGCCAGTAGGAGAAACCACGGGAGAACCCCCTAGCTAATTAATTAGAATCACTCAACATTCCACGTGTGGAGCACAGGAGGAGAAGGGGAGGGAGGTGAGGGCTAAAGAGAGGGTTGGTTATGGACAGTGTGAGGAGGGAGAATGACATCCCCTCACTCATGGCGATAGATGTATATTCCAGAAAAGCTGTGTCAGCTCAGTGGCAGTCGAATCCAGTGTTGAGAAGTGAAGTGATTAACGAGATGTGAAGGGCTGCAGCAGATGTTTAACCAGCAGTAATATTTTACATGAAGATGCTTTTCAGTACATTTGTAAGACGGTTAAACACACCATGCCTAAAAATAGGTACCTTTCTACCCGTGGAACCTCCCAGACTGCTTCTTTTTATTTATGCGATGTGTTTAAAAGTATATTGCATTACAATTACTGCAGCACAGCACTATCTAAAGTGTAGAATCATTTTGTAGTACTATAGTAAAACACAGCCAGTGTGGATCGGGCCTGGGCTTGGTCTGTCTCTACTCAGAAGATGGTTCACGTCATGCTCTTGATGAACACTCAAGAAAACTGCCATCAGATTTCTACAGCTGGGTGTCAAGACCATTAATGACTCAAGGTAGCTCTGACTCTTCTGGCGATAATCGCATTGTTAAACAATTTCAATGCACGTCTTTCTCGATTTGATATTTCATAGAATCATAATTTCTCTGACTCTTCTGGCGATAATCGCATTGTTAAACAATTTCAATGCACGTCTTTCTCGATTTGATATTTCATAGAATCATAATTTTCTGTGATACATTGCTCCCAAAAAAATAATAATAATAAATCTTTCTCTCCCAACTCGTGACAATTTACTATTGGGAGCTAATGTGTCATTGACCAGACAATAAACGCATTGCCCTATTTTATATTTTTGTTTTTAAAAAAAAAACAATAATTATAGTGCCCCAAAAATGCTATTTCCTCTACTGCAATTTATAAGCAGCATCAAATCAAACACATATTACAATTACATTCAATTGCTCACTATATCCTATTGCGCTACATTGTTGAGGTTTAATGATCTTTAAGAGTCGAGATTAAAGTAAGGATACTTGTATACACTATGATCACACCCCACATGGGATGTTTTAATATGTCGTTACACAATATGATTTTAAGTTATACCAAAATTCATATTGTGTAATATTATTTTTTAAATATGCGACTGTTGACAGCACCTGTCAGTGCATGCCCCTTTAAGAAAAAGCATTGCCTCAAAGCCTGTCCAAATCAAAGAGGCTCATTCATTTTAGTCTAGATGTTCTGCTCATCTATACACATTAGTGTCAGCTCATGTGGGTGGTGCATCATGTCAATACTACTGTATTTATAGAATCAAGCACAGCAGTCTGGCATCTGCTTTATTTGTATTACTGTATTCATCATTAAAACAGATAACTTGTTATTAATTATCATTTCGCCACCCACAATAAAGAAATTATCGATATATACAAATAGATTAAAACCACCCCCATAAACAATAAGAATAACAAATGCTCATTGTAAGCTGATGACATAAGAGGTCATATTATGCAACCCATTTTTACATTTCTTTATTTTTTCTCTTTCTGTGCATGTATGTGATCCCCCAAACATGTTTTTACATTTTGTCTCTTACAGAGAAAATAAGCATTTTCCTGAGACATCATTCGCCATCGATTATAATGCAATACAGAAATGTGTTAAACCATTATGGAAAAAAAAAACACTTCCAACTAACTCATATACAGTAATGTTTTTGTACTGTTCCAATTTATAATGAAGGCCTTGGTTCATCTGCTCTTATTACATTGCTTGGTCAGTCAGAACCTATGCACTCAGAGGAGAGCGCTTTTTCAGGCCAACAACCATGTCAGAGATGGCAGACCTCCAATCTACACCAAGTAATTGCTTGATCGCAAAAACAGAAGATTACCCTTTCCAACAATCCTCCAATCAACCGGGACGTGCTGAGCTAGTGTGCCCTCTCATCTGCGTGATCACAACCACTGTGCCATTCGGAAGAACCAAATATTATATATTGTTAGCACAATTCCTTGCAATTGCTATTGACTAACTGCTAACTTTAAAGCCACTTAATGGCCAATAAATAGAATGAGCAAATCTGTGTTTATATGCTGTATGCAATGGGTTAACACAGCTACAGCAATGCCAGTTCATACCCAAGGATGTTTATATAATATGAAACTATGTAAGCCTATGAAGGTCATATGCTAGTCTGCAGTACATCTAAAAAGACTATACCGAAGTACTATTAAAAACGAAATACCCTAATTACCCACCGTTTCGCTCCTCCAGTAACTCAGCCCCACCACTGATTAGTTTGTGATGGACATGACCAGACTGAGATGGGTTGATGTTCAGAGAGTAGCGAATGTGGATTCTTTGGCTTTGTGATTCATACATTTGAGAATAATTCTGGCTGTTTCAATGGCACTGCAAATCTGCCAATAACTCTCTTCTAAGAGTCAGTCCATATTTCTTTCACCATGGCCTGCATTTGTATCATTATTGTCAGGGGAATAAATAATGTACTGTGCTGAATGTGTTACACTTTTGTACCTGTTAAAGGAAAACAGCATTTTAATAAAACAGCATTGGATAATGGATACATGGTATATTTCCAAAGACATCCGTTAATAAAATGACAGCAAGTTGAAACAAGAGTAGGAGCTCATACATATCTTAGGCAATATCTACTTTGTTTGCCTTGTCTACATTGGTGACTTCTGAAGACAACTTTGAGTTGATGGAGACTTAATAACTCCCTATTTGGGACAAATTATCTATCTGTACTCATTTAATTTGTCTGTGGGGGATAGGCAAGGACAAGCTGAATTAATAAGTGACATTCTCTACTGTAACCTCATTAGGGACGAGGAGTGCAGATTTCTGCTAAGTTACCTTTGCATGCAGAGAGGGACGGATTATTCATATAAAGATGCTCTATCAATGTACAACAACAGAAAAAGAAAAAGTAGCTGGCTGTGACATTTGGAAAAGTTACCCTTTTCAAATATTTCATAATATGAAAAAAATATAAAGGTTTTATACCAATAATATTATGACACGGTAATAATATTGTTACATCCTGGCATGGCAGACCTGTCATGCTATAGAGACCGAATCCCCTCTTTCCATGTTTTGGAGCACTGACAATTGTTCAGTCTCGTTATTGCCTCACCTGTGGTCCATTTTGAAGTTTCCTCTTCCCTCATGTGTATTCTCGGTCATTATTTGTGTTTCATTCCTTTGTAATGTTGTTTTGTTGTCCAGTCGTTATTTCAGTGTTTGTTTGCAAGTAATGTTTTAGTTCTGAAATGAAAGTCTCTGATATTAAAGTGTTCCCCCTGCGCCTGTGTCCTGCCTCTACAGCTAGGTTTCCATTACAAGACGGTGTGCCTTTAGTAGTCAAGCCAAGACAAATTGTCAATATGAGCATAACAAAAGGCTTCCAACTACTGATGTCGTTAGATTCTATGTTATTATTGTTGTTAAGCATTTTGGCATACTGTCTCAGTTGGTGTCCCTCCTTTGGTATTTTTTGTCGTTCTTGTGCGTTTGGGAAGAAGAATGTTAAAGGAATGTATTCCAGCCCTGCTCCACATGTCCTGCCTCTCCTCAGCTGTGTATATTTAGGACGTTGCTGTAGTCATTCCTTAAGGGATTAGATATTTTGAATGTCAAAGCATCACCTTTGTTTGTCATGTTGCAGACCCCATGGCGAAGATGGCGTGGTGAAAACGAGAGCACACGAATATCAACACAAACAGTCGTGGAAAGGGGACCCTCTGAAAGGGGACTATCATCTTTTATGGAACTCTACAACAAAGACAGCAAAATGTGATTGCGTGTGTAAACGTATGTATTCTCTATTTTTTCTCTTTCTGTTTGTGGCAGTGTTGATAAATAGTGTTTATTAGTTGAGAGAGGCAATGTGAAAGTATTATGAGTTTATGGTGCAGGTTAAAGCACAGCACAACGATGGGAGGCAACCACAGAGAGAAAAAAGAACCCAGTGCTGATTCCCAAACAGAAATACAAAGTAGAAAAAAAATCGATCATGTTTAAAATGAAAGCCAGGGGCCATTGACTTCTGTGTAATACCATTGAAACTCCTTAATTGAAGCTTAATAAAATGTTGCATACTATATCGTTACTACTAAATAAACACAAAAATAAATTTTAGGCTAGGTGAAGTTCACTAGTATGTAATGACTGTGGTAACAACAGGTGTTACATTGACTTTATAATGTAATTTCCTAGAAATAGGTGTTACGGAATTATTCATTGCGTAGTTGACCTTTACTGAGCCCCTGCAGAGAGGAGCTAGGCCCAGTCTTTGTTGGCCAGTGTCAGGTGAAGATGATAAAAATACATGGCTATTAAGATGAGATTTCTCTTCAAGAGGTTCCAAACATTCAGATGATCAGCGGGTCATACATACTTACTCATAAGAATCACATTTAAATGTCAGTAGGCTTTTCATACGCAATTGTTCAGTGGTCAAAATCAGAATAACAACATGACCAGGTGGACTGTGCACAGGAGCAATTAGGAGACGTCAGACCAGATAGTCCTGAGGCAGAGCTCAGATGTTTGGCTAGTTACGCTGCGTCATTGAAGCCAAGAGTTTACATTGTGTTCAAGTGACTCCTTGTGGTATGTTGGGCGCAGGCAAGGTATCTCTTGGTTGTTTGAAATGTGCTACCCTCTCAGTGTCCATGCGCCGCCAACTATGCACTGGTTGAGAGAGCAGCAACTGAAAGTTTGGCCATTTTGCTAACACTCAGCCTTCACATGTCTGTTGCTATGTTTGTTGCTATGGATACTCAGCGGATACCTTCTCATGACAGCGATGCTGTGAGACCACCTACCAGCATCTGGAGGGTGGTGGGTTACTGACAACAGGATGTGGTAAGATTAGATGCTAGAAAGTAGCCTACTAGCTAGTGTGTTTTTATTTACTTTGATTAATTCATGGAACATTCATAAAAATATTGCATTGTTTTCAGCTTGAAAAGTCAGATATGGCAGAGGTTTCTGTAAGAGCACTTTGTATGTAAACAGAAGGCGGCTCTCTTACATAAATAGAGAACCATTCAACCTTTTCATTCAAGATACCTAGATTGCTAAAGCTGTCCAATGGTACACATCCCCCAATGGTTTAAGTTTAGAAATTGCTATGTGCTAATGAAGTACATGACTGTTGTTTAAAACAGATATCATAGTGGCCTGGAAAATATGTTTTACTATCAATAAACAACTGTGTACTGTAAGAACTAGGAATTACAAGCTATTGTGTACATCAGATGATGTGTACAGTGGGAACTAGTATTTACAAGCTAGTATGTACTACAGATAATGCATATTGTAGGAACTTCTATTTACTATCTAGTGTGTACTTCAGCTGATGTGTACTGTAGGAAGTAATATTTACTAGTGTTCACTAGTGTTTACTAGCTACTGTAGATAAATATTGTGTACTACTCTGTGTATTATCTTGTTCCCTACAATGAAATTGAGGAGGGGAATATAGATCTGTCAAGTCAGACACAATACATCAGACAACACTGGCCCAATTTTATAGAAATGGATAGTCTTAGATATCTTCAATTAAGATAACTTTCCACTTAAGAGTGGTAAAATTATTTGGCATGCTATGTTTCAGATTAGCAAAAAAGTACAAAATTAAGTATAGAAATAAACCCAAGGTTTAAACTTACAACACAGGTAATTCACAAACATTCATGGGATATTATTGGTGACACTTAGCTGGTATACATGGAAACATCTGCTCACGCTGAGCTGACCCCGCTCATCAGCCTTGCTGTAGGGATATTTAGCTTCCGTTGGTCCTACGTGAATGGCATTATGAACGTTTGTCAAGACCTGGTTTCTCTGCCTGAAGCTTTGCAAGTTAAATTTCTTGATACTGAAAAAATATATACTCTACCAATCTACATTGAACAAAAATATAAATGCAACTTTCAGAAATTTTACTGAGATGCAGGTCACATAAAGACATTTTCATGTGAAGTAAATTAACTAGTCCCTAATCCAGGGATTCCATTAGAGAGAAATAAGCTTTCCAGGACATTTTATTCAGGTCATGAACTAACAATTTACAGTGGTGTTGATATACTTTTTCATTATAACAATACACTTGTTTGAGGAACTACATTAACTGCTTTTCTTTCTCACTGGCCTTTTTTGCAACAAATTAAAACAAAAATCTAGTAGGAAGAATTTCTTATCTTCTCTGCTATTTAAGTGTAAAGTAAACACTTGTAAAGTAAACACTTCCACGCAAATCAGTTTAAAGTGCCCCAAAAAACTACTACTTTGTGCAAAAATACATGTACTGTAACAGAGGTAATTATTTAATGTAAGCTCACTCCTTATAGCTAGCTTGAACTGTTGCCAATGGAAATATCCAATTGGTATCATTTTATAGCTCATATTATTACCATGTCAAGAGGGCGGTCACATTGCTAAGCAGAAGACAGCAAACTTATGCGCCAGAAAACGGCATAGCATTTTTGAGCAATTTATTTTTGTCTCAGTGAGTGAGATTTTTGACCTTAAAGCCATAGTAACTTTCATTTTTGTTTGTTTCTATTATATGTAAATAGTGATACAATAATAAGTAAATTCTATCATGTAGTTATTTTGTTAAATATGTCTTTGTAAAAGCTGTTCCCGGATGTAATAGGGATTTTATTGTGCTATGCTGGCATTGTCTCCTTCTGAGGCATATGTTGCTAGGCAACCCCTAGCAGTTGCTTGTGCAGGCCTGCATCATCTGTGGTTAAAGCCAAAGTGGGAAACGTGCTAATTAACATGAGGGCCGTTAACTAAATAAATACAGATCTTAACAAGATGTATAATAGGTCTGTAACACAACACAAGAAAAGTAAACTTAAAATTGTGAATTTTAGTCCTTTTGTTTGCACTTTCTGCTAGTATCTTCAATCACTTATTACATCTTTAAGGGCAGTGAGAGTGTGACACATACTTGCTTTACGAAAGTAATACCATACCCTCTTGAATTATTTAATTACATTTTTTAACACTTGTTACAAATTGTGAACGTCATGTGATAAAAATAACCATTGGAATTTGGCCTTGGGCTCTCAATAGTACACCCACGTTTAGTCGACCAGCTTCAAGCAACTGTAAAAACAATATTTGATAATATTTTTAAGATATTTCATAGCGGTTTAGATCACGCAGTGATTCACTACCCCATTCACTGCTTGTTTATCACATTAATATAAAATGAGTGAAGTGTGTAGAATTCATGTAACCAGGATATTACAGAGGTATTTCACTTGCCCTGTCTGCAATCATTTATCAATGTGCTAGAGCAGGCAATTACATTTCTTCATAACAATTATCAAAAAGAGGGAGGGTGTCTGTCCACAATTGGTTCAGATATAGTATGGAAGTGTGAAATACTCCTCCTTTAAGGCAGGGGCAAGCAACAGGCAATGATTTACCAGCATTTATTTTGGCTCAAATAGCAGAAAAACTGTCAAATCACGAGAAAGTTGAATTTCCGTAATCAGTTCTGAGGTTCCCACAAATAAAATAAGAGACAGTATGTGATATGTGTCAATGTAATTTAAGTATAGAATGATTGTTGTTTTTTGTGTGGCGATGTCCAGGGATATGCCTAGGGACAAGAAGCCAGTCCAACACGCGGAGCCTCTAATTGTGCCACTGCCCATGGAAACAATACACCACACTAAGCTAAAGAATAAAATAGAGGCCACCACTTCTGAATCAGCCTTGCATTATCGGTGAGGCTGAATACAAATCAGTTTATACACATACGTTTAAATTGACGCATTGGAGAGAAAAAGAGTTACTCAAGCTGTCAAGACAGAACTTCCTTAAATGGAGAATGATATCCCTTTTTCATCAAGCCTACCGCCTGTGGATTTATTAGTGCATCTAAAAGGTGTCCAAAAGGCATGTCAGCAGCAAAGTTGATGCATTTGTTTTTTGGCAACCTACTTAATGATGATTTAGGTAAAATTCTCTACCCAGCTTAAAATAAACAGTACTATAATGCAAAGGCAGTATTCATTGCAGTGCTCTCTTAGATGGTGTGAAACCAATAACAACATTTACCAGAGATAAAGAACATTCAAAAAGATTGTTTTTTGGTCCATGACAGAAAAAAAAAAAAAACAATGAGTCTGTGAAGTTAAAAGTAACTTTTAACGGCATAACTCAATAATCCTCATACTTCCATATCCAGGCAACTACAACTACTTCAGTTAAAAGGTAATAGTAAATGTTGTAATAATACTTGTAATTAGACAACCAACTCATGTTAGTGAATATGTAGGTAGTACAACTAAGCCAACACTATAACATTATATTAGGTAAGTCATTCATGCACCAGCATAACTCACCCCACAAGCATATCTAAATACAAAAGTTAATCATCTCAAAAGCTGCATTGCTCATTCATAACACATGTATTAACGGCATTGCGGTCCACTTTGCTTGTTAGTTTAACTGTAGTTACTAAACTAAACTAGCTGGGTAATTATATATTTACTGAGTCTAACATAACCATATTGCTTAGCTTGTTTCGTTAAGCTAAACATATTAGACAGGCAACTCTTAGGAAATCAGTCTATGAATTCAATCAAAATGTTTCTCTGTGATGCTACTTGTGAGCTGCTGTACACATCTATTCATGAACATTAGTACTAACATCACTAACTACACATATAGAACAATAATTACACATTCTTTGTTCCAATTTTGTATCAAATGATTCTGCAAGAAGCTTTTCACTATGTACGTACGTAGCCATGCGGCACTTTGCAGTGGGTTGTTTTTTGTATTTAATGTGTATTTCGGAGAATGCATTACCTTATTTGAAAATGTCTCTAATACTTTAGCTAAAGGAAAAAAGTAGTAGTGTGAAAGTGTGCAACACTCTTTAACAACAAGTTTATCAAAAAGCTTAAGACTTCGTATATTGTAATTTGATAGAGTGGGACTAGGAGTCAGAGAAGCAAGAGTGAGTTTACATTAGCCTATAGGTATTACAGTGCATACTCCACCACACTGACACAGCCAGAGAAGCCTCCGAGCTCAACATCCCATGTCATCAACTTGAGATATTTTCCTTTCATAAAAAACGTGACCATCCCAAAGACTGATTGATGGGATGGACGATTAAAGGAAACACTTGACATATTCAAAGGCAACAAAGAACAGACAGAGGGGAATACATTCTCAAGGGAGAAAGCATTAGTGCACAACAATGACTGTAGCCAACAATATGTCTATGCTCGCTTTATGTAGTGTAGTTGGAGATATAGTCATTTAAGGAAGTGAAGTTCATAATGGGTGCCTTCCCAGGTCTTGGCTCCTTCCTTTTTGTATAGGCCACTTCCCATGTATCCAGTCCATGTTGTCCATACTAATCATGGTGCTGATTTTTAGAATTCCACTTACATTGCTGTCCACAACAAAAGTACTGAATAGGACAAGGCAAATACCTGATAGACAAATGCGGCAGGGATGTAGGACCTATGATCTCAGAGATGCCTTGAGGGTCATTGCCAATGAATCTCTCAGCAGATAAGCCATAGCTTAACCCCATGAAGTCATTGAGTGTCAGTCCAGTGTGTCTTTACTTGCCTTTGAAGAATGAACCTCCTGAGGCGCATAAGTACTTCATCAGCAAACCATGACTTTGAAAGTCGTTGGAGGTATTGCTGTCTCCCCCTCTCAAGAGGCCGATATCCGTGCAAGACATTGTGTTTGATCGAAATACATCCATGTATAAAATACACCCATAGCCCCTAGCCTAGACTGTAGGCTTTCCCCATTCATGAGGGTAGTGATTTCAGGAAGTGCATTTGGCCATTGTGGCACCAGTTAATATTTCACGACTCATATGTGCTATTGCGCGTGTTCTTAAAATAACCCACCATCAGCATTTCCCCTGCTTCGCTCTTCAACGCAGCACATGGTTACTGTCAAGTAGACTTCATAAATCAGGCGCTACGGATAGTGTAGTTAGAACTAGGCACACATGCACATCAGACGGCGGCGGCTTGCTGCTATTGCAGCAGGGGCAATAGGAATAATCACGGATCCGCGGTGAGCCTAAGAAGAAGGAATGGCTTGAGATGTAACGAAAAAAGCGTCGAGAGAGGATCAATATCTGACAGTCTTGTTGCAAATTGCTGCAGTGCTGTTAAGTGTATTCTCATACGGATTGACTAAACTGGGCAACGGAGCCTCATGTCACATGTGCTTCATAGGAAGAAACGGGGCATCTGCAAGCTGGATCTGGAGGAGGATGCTGCGGCAAATGATACACAGAGGGCTCAAAGCTTCTTTCTACTGGCTGGGCTTATTTGTTAGTAGGCATCCGGTTTTTTTCCTGACCGTTCCCGCAGTCTTAACTATCATTTTTGGATCTACCGTGCTGAGCAGATTCAAGCCCGAAACGGACCTCGAGATACTGGTTGCCCCTACTCACAGCTTTGCTAAAGTAGAGCGGAGTCTTGCGAACAGCCTTTTCCCCCTGGATCAGTCGAAAAACAAGCTGTATTCCGACCTACACACTCCCGGCAGATATGGCAGACTGATTCTGCTGGCCAAGTCTGGGGGAAATATATTGGAGCTAGCCGACCAGGTCTTGCAGGTTCACAAGCAGGTGCTGGATTTGCGGGTTAATTTCAAGGGATTTAATTACACTTTCGCTCATCTCTGTGTTCTGAGCCATCGTGATAAGCGATGCCTCTTGGATGATATAATTACGATATTCGAAGATATTCGCTTAGCCATTCTGTCGAATCACACTTTTTCAAAGGTGCCCGTGAGCTATCCAAATACAACATTGAAGGTAAGACGTAAAGGTTTCTCTTTGATTAGCTAGTAAGAAGATACATTTTCAACTTCGTTATACCCTACACAACCCTTAAAAACGAAACAGACGTTCTTTGCTGCCCCAAAAACCCAATAACCTGGATTATTAGTGGGACATTGTATCTGCAATACCATAACCTACTGACTGAAGCCTTCAGTAATTGTGAATTAGATCATTGATTTTATTCGCTCAGCCTATGTGTTGGCTGCGGATATCTTATACAAGACAGACGAGGCAAGGAAACATTCTGAATAGATTGAGTAACCGATGTAAGCTAGTTGTTAGCTTCAGGTTGTGAGTTAGTTGCATTGCTCTGCACTGCTTCATTTTGGACTAGAGAGGTCCCCTTCCTATTCTGATGCAGTCTCTCTCTATCTCTCTCTCTCTTTCTCTCTCTCTCTCTCTCTCTCACACACACTCTCTCTCTCTCTCTCTCTCTCTGGCACATATGGAATGACATTGCCCATAGACTAGTATGGAGCCCGCATTCTCTCTTCCCCTGTAAGATGTGCTGTCTCCTAAGTGTGTGTTGTGATTGCAGCCTTCTGCGGATGTTTAGCATGGCTGCTAAAGTATCTGCTCATTTCTTTTGAAACATTAGGCTATAAATGAGGTTAATGTTTTAATCTGTTGCTTAATTACAACAGGTAGGCTAATTTTGCAACAGGTGACCAGATCTGTTGCTATCACAATGACATACTCAGAGCAAGTAATTCATGACAGCAGAGCCTTTAGTATGACCTGCCTGAGAAAGACTCACTACAGTGCTTAACTTGACTCATCACTGACTTGAAAACTCTACTTTACCAGGTCTGTGCTTCAAAGAGCATCTTACATTGCTACGCACAGGTCTACAGTAGCCAGTGATTAATCTACTCCAAGACGATCATCTGTAGTCTTAAGGAGCAAGTAATCCTGCATTGTGCCTATTCGTTATGCCCTGGGGCCAACATAGTTCATAAATATTGCTCTGCCAGTTTTGGACAGATAGCATGTCCAAAACTGTTCACCACTCTACATGCAAGGCCACTATTGCAGCCTCAATTCAATTGTAGCCGTTTGCCTGATTCCCTATGGCTCTGGCCCCTGTGCGCCCCCTGACACCAACCCTACATGCCTCGTGATGAATAAAAAAGGTTCCCGCTTTAAGGTTGGAATGATGTGACCTTCTTTTCCACCCTTCTTGGCAGATACTTCCACAGAGCCATTTGCTGTGTAGTGTCGCCTTGCATCATTGATATTCTCCTTCTGTCTGTACAGATTGTCTTGACAAGTTTTTTGCTCTTCATTCAGTGCTTTGATGTCAGCTGGTGGCTTTATTCATGTGCTTACTGGTCTGATGCTAAGCCACGCCACAGCCCTATACTACTAATGTTAAGTCCCTGGATTGTATGTCAGAGTTTCATGGTTTCTGCTTGTATAAGGAGTCTACGTTATGTAGGGTTGATACAATGAATGCTTCGGCCCTGTGTTTTAACAAGTTGTTACTGAATGTCCCATCTCCATGATAATGATACAGAATGAATGGCAGTTTTACCACACATTTCCCTCTTTTGCTGACATTGCAAGTGATATTCAACTGCAATAACCCATGGAATTACTCATTCACTATTCATTTGCTGACATCACAGTTGTACAGTCGCCATAAAAAATTTAATAGATCCAGGATTGGCTGTACAGTACAGAGCAGTAGCTGCAAACACTGATATGAATAAACATTGCTTAATTCAGTGTGAATCTTTGAACTATTGGTTGACAGGTTTACTGTTTCTCAACTTGTTTGCTGTAGGAGATCCATCTCCCTTTGAGGGCAGTCAAGTGATGTCATCTCCTTCTGGGGGAATTAATACCACTGCATCCCTATACTTGTGGAATTCTGATCGGTTAGAGCACGTACAAATATGCAAGTCTAAAAACAATTGGGCAGCCATTGACTGTACAATTTTCAAAAGAGTTTTTGGAACAATAGATTTCAGTGCCTATGGCCTGATTCTGTAATAGTGGGATATTCTCATGCATGAATCCAAGATGCACAGTTCAACTTAATATCATAGGAATCATGGGAATATTTCGGGCATAGCACATATTGCTTGGTAATTATAGAATCATATAAGATATAATTTTTCCTACCATAAACTCCATCAAATGAGGCCTTTGGTAGGTCACAGTGTTGATTGAAAAGTTCAAAAGATATAACAATAATGCGCAATGAACTACAAATTACTGTTAACTTCAAGTGTCAGAAAACAAACACCATAACACCAGCTATGCCCCGTATTGTAACCTGACGTCCACCTCTCATTGTGTCAGATAGTAACTTGTCCTCCTTTCCCAGGATGGTCGTGTTTCTTTCATCGGCCACCAGCTTGGTGGGGTTGCCTTCTCGCCAAACAGCCGAGACCAGCAGGTGAAGTTCGCCCGAGCCGTCCAGATCACCTACTACCTCCGCAACCATGGTCCCGTGGTGCAGGATGTCATCGCAGAGAAATGGGAGAACGCCTTCTGTACCCTCATCACGCGTCTTTCCACACTCAGCGAGGACCTGCACATCCAGTCTCTCACCTCTTTCAGCCTATGGAGGGACTTCCACCAGACGGGTGTACTGGCTAAAGGGGAGGTGCTGGTCAGCCTGGTGCTCCTCCTGCTGGCAGCCACCATCTCCAGCTCCATGAGGGACTGCCTGAGAGGAAAGCCCTTCCTGGGTCTGCTGGGTGTGCTCACCATAGCTATTGCTAACGTTACTGCCGCGGGCATCTTCTTCATTTCCGACGGAAAGTTTAACTCAACCCTGCTGGGGATTCCATTCTTTTCCATGGGTGAGTGTGTATCTGCTATAGCCTTATCTGGGCAGGCCATGTTGCCAATTGGGTAGGGGATTAGGCTAATTGGCTTCTGTGGGATTACTCAAAGTGTAACGATTGTTTTCTGTTTGTTGTTGGTCAGGTTTGTTGGAAAATGTGTGAGTGTGTTTGCGCCAGCATACCAAGTAATACAGGATAGTAAATATTTTTTTTTATTTGTCATCAGACATACAGTGGGGAGAACAAGTATTTGATATACTGCCGATTTTGCAGGTTTTCCTACTTACAAAGCATGTAGAGGTCTGTAATTTTTATCATAGGTACACTTCAACTGTGAGAGGCGGAATCTAAAACAAAAATCCCGAAAATCACATTGTATGATTTTTAAATAATTAATTAGCATTTTATTGCATGACATAAGTATTTGATCACCTACCAACCAGTAAGAATTCCCGCTCTCACAGACCTGTTCGTTTTTCTTTAAGAAGCCCTCCTGTTCTCCACTCTTAACTGAACCTGTTTGAACTCGTTACCTGTATAAAAGACACCTGTCCACACACTCAATCAAACAGACACCAACCTCACCACAATGGCCAAGACCAGAGAGCTGTGTAAGGACATCAGGGATAAAATTGTAGACCTGCACAAGGCTGGGATGGGCTACAGGACAATAGGCAAGCAGCTTGGTGAGAAGGCAACAACTGTTGGCGCAATTATTCGAAAATGGATCAAGTTCAAGATGACGGTCCATCTCACTCGGTCTTGGGCTCCATGCAAGATCTCACCACGTGGGGCATCAATGATCATGAGGAAGGTGAGGGATCAGCCCAGAACTACACGACAGGACCTGGTCAATGACCTGAAGAGAGCTGGGACCACAGTCTCAAAGAAAACCATTAGTAACACACTACACCGTCATGTATTAAAATCCTGCAGCGCAGGCAAGGTCCCCCTGCTCAAGTCCAGGCCCGTCTGAAGTTTGCCAATGACCATCTGGATGATCCAGAGGAGGAATGGGAGAAGGTCATGTGGTCTGATGAGACAAAAATAGAGCTTTTTGGTCTAAACTCCACTCGCCATGTTTGGAGGAAGAAGAAGGATGAGTACAACCCCAAGAACACCATCCCAACCGTGAAGCATGGAGGTGGAAACATCATTCTTTGGGGATGCTTTTCTGCAAAGGGGACAGGACGACTGCACCGTATTGAGGGGAGGATGGATAGGGCCATGTATCGCGAGATCTTGGCAGACAACCTCCTTCCCTCAGTAAGAGCATTGAAGATGGGTCATGGCTGGGTCTTCCAGCATGACAATGACCCGAAACACACAGCCAGGGCAACTGTAAGAAGCATCTCAAGGTCCTGGAGTGGCCTAGCCAGTCTCCAGACCTGAACCCAATAGAAAATCTTAGGAGGGAGCTGAAAGTCCGTATTGCCCAGCGACAGCCCCGAAATCTGAAGGATCTGGAGAAGGTCTGTATGGAGGAGTGGGCCAAAATACCTGCTGCAGTGTGTGCAAACCTGGTCAAGAGCTACAGGAAACATATGATCTCTGTAATTGTACCAAATATAAATTTTTGCTTTTTTGATACTTATCAAATACTTATGTCATGCAATAAAATACAAATTAATTACTTAAAAACCATACAATGTGATTTTCTGGATTTTTGTTTAAGGTTCTGTCACTCACAGTCGAAGAGTACATACGATAAAAATTACAGACTTCTACATGCTTTGTAAGTGGGAAAACCTGCTAAATCAAATACTTGTTCTCCTCACTGTACATAGTCTGATTACAGATATCTTAAACTGAGTAGCTTGGTTTAGAAAATAATCAAATCAAAACATTAATAATTTAAAATAGATTTTAAAAATTCCCTCTAATATACATTTTGAAGGTTATAGCAAAGGTCAAATGCAAACAAACTAAAGGCAGCACACCATGCTCTGTGGAGATTTATTTTGATGTAATTTTGTGGAGATTGAAGGGCTCTCCAGAGTTAGACATCCCTAAACCTTGGCCTGGTATCCTGTCAGCTGATGGTTAATTACAAAGTTAGGTATGGCAGCAGCTCATGCACGAGAGGTTTATAGACAAAAAGAGTGCAATGCATCAATGTATTAGGAGACTTAAATTTGGGCAAGTCAACTTTCGGATGAAGATTTATATATTGTGTACTGTTCTCCCCATTATCTATAACACATAATTAACATTGAGTGTATCTGTTTTTTTTGTGTGTTTTCTTCTAGTTTACAAAATACTGTATATGACATATTTCTATAAAGGAGCCTATTTAAAATGATTTCTTAACAAATTTACATGCATTTTTAAATAGCTCTCATCATCCAAATTCCCAGCTGGAACACGATCAATGATGGTTGTGTCCAGTGTAAGTATGCTGTGGGATTTTAATATATCCTGTAGCTTTAATATATTCCTTTAAAAGGTAGGGTTAGATGTTTTCTAAAAATGAGTTGGGACTCTGCTGTGCTAGGGAAGCTGGTTCCAACTTTGGGGTGCCAGGACAGAGAAGAGTTTTAACTGAGCTGAGCCGGAGTGGACCTCCCATTGGGGTTGGGGGGGGGCAATAGACCAGAGGTGGTAGAACACAGCGCTAGGGTAGGGATGAAGGGTTTAGAATAGTAAAGTGTCCCCATAGCAATGATAAGCAGGACCATTTGAGGATATGACAGAGCCAAGCGACTTGGTCTATATAAGAAGAAGAATTGAGCCCTGAAGTCTTTGGGGTCACCAGAAGTGAGAGCCTGTGGGCAGACACAGCTGACCTGGTAGAAGTTACTATCCAGGAAGGATGCAATCCAAGATTGTGCAGAACCTAAGGACTCATCCAAAGTATGTTTTAACAGGCTGAGAACACAACCCTTGTTCAACCCAGAGCCACACTGCCACAAGCGAGGCCCCTGTGCTTTGTCAGTATGTCATGACCAGGATTGAAGTGCGACAACAGCAGTTTCTTTTTGCAAAGAAATTACAGCACATTAAAGTTTTGAAAGAGGGTGGTTAACCTTAAAGGCAAAGTAATACAAATGGTGTAATTTGCATACAGGTGCTGTTTTGTTAAACCTGTTGTTAATAGTTTATCACTAGATTCAAAGTCCAAATTATCTTTTAGTTCTGTATTATTAAATCATGCGACAAATCATACTTGAACCGATCCCCTTTAAATTAGATAATCTGTCTACAACAATTTTAACGAGTGGGTTTTTGGACTGGGATAAACCCTGCATGAGAACAGTTAACTCAGTGGACAACTGTAAGATGAAATGGCCGAATGGTCTTAACAGAGGGAACCTTTTCATGTCTTTCACAAACTATGCCTATCTGGGATGTCATCGTAGTGAAGCCAATTACTGTAGCACTGAGCTTGTCAGTTCTCTTCTCCCTGGGTATAGCTGAGAGAGAGTGAGTTTCGTATGGAACCAATGAAACATCAAGGATTCTGGAAAATTGGGAAAGGCCTTGTCAAACATGAAAATAGTGTGTTTTGTTTCGTTATATTAACACAAAAGTTTTAGGTGGACTTTATAAGAAAAATGGATTAATTATTTCCAAGTCTGCCTCGGTGGACCCAGATGTTCTCTTGTCAAGAGAGAGTAAATAAAAAATAAAAGTAGATTTATGAGTAACAATGGAAGGGGTACAGGGGTTACCCGGACCAGCACAAGAGTATTTACAGGTATGAATGGGGTATGTCATGTGATTGATATCTGATTAAATAAATTGTGCCTTGAGATCCCTAAATAATCAGTATGTACAGGTATGAATGGGGGATGTCAGTTAATATAAATATGAGTAGGGGAAGTTGCTGATAGATTTCTGGGTTACTGGTTTTTCTCCTATGTGATTGATATCTAATTAAAGAAAATGTGTCTTGATGTCCCTAAATAATCAGAGATAATAGTATTTTAAAAATTGTTTTATTTCCTATTTGGATGCTAAGTCGACGACTTCTTTTGCGGTCCACACAGAACACAAAAACGAACAACTACAAATGCAGAACCGATACATTTGTTGAACCGAACAGAAATGTCAACTACACCGGTACAACTAAAAACAGTATGTTTGGATCTTGTCTCTGTGAGTCTTTTAGAAGGTGTGTGCCTTCACAGCCTTTGCTGTGCCATAAGCTGTTGTTTTATCAGTATTTGAAAAGGTCATTTTGCTGTCTCCTTGAGGATTAGAGGATGAAAAGGAGTTCCATGTGATCATTTCTCTTCACAGAACATCGCCCTGAGTTTTAGCTGGAGGGACAAAGAGACCCCTGGTGGCCTGTCTTGAGGGGTATTGTATGGGCATCTTCAAACCTCAACCAGGAAAGAGACCAATACATGTTGTTAATGCTTGGTTTTGAGCCCGCTGTAGCTTTGCTAGTTCCTTATATGCCACACCAGACCATACTGCTGGACAGTAGTCTTGATGGGACAAGACCTCAGCCTGAATAAGTAATACTGTACGGTTGACTATTGTGTCAAAAACTAAGAAGATCTCGTCTTTCCAGTTTTGGAGGTATTTAAAGAGGCTAACACCACCTTAGTTTGTTATTAAAAAAGCATTTGGAGAAATTACAGTTATTTGATCCCCAGGTTGTTGCTTTGTATTAGAACGTGTTCTCAGTCAGACCACTTCCCATGAAAAATAAAGGATATAGTGTCTTGGCCAATTGTCCCATCTGGACCTCATATCATCATGGCAACCTTATCACACCTGGATAGTCAGAGAACATGACATATTCTTTTATATTCTTCTATATTCAAATAACACAAGACACAAATAATAACACGCAAGCATATGGATGTACTCTGTAGGACATGGCTGAGAGATCATATTTTATGACTTATAAAAGTGTTGAATGAAGGTACTAAGTAAAATGGTTAACATAAATCAGCATAAACAGATGGTCTTTGCTGTTTTTCTTCATATTCACTCTATAGTTATGTTTTTACTAATTTCACTAAAATGTTTACTAATATCACTATATCAAATAAGCTGCAGGCTCATGGAAGCTGCAAACAGTGATTATAGCTATCGGATTGGCCATCGTTTTGTCTTGCGGCAGAGTATGTTTGAAGTCTTATATCGCCATGTTGGAATATGAGCGATATACGATTCTCTGTTTCATTCCAAACCCTTTGGCTTTCTCTTATTACCCAAATTGTCTGGTTAGATATAATGTTACTGAGAAATATAAGTAGTAAAACAGGTTGGACCACTTTGTTTATCTCTCTAGATCATCCTTGTGAAAGTCATCCTCCCCAAACACGTTCTCTCCATAGTCCAGATCAATTACAGTGTATAGGGCTCTGTAGGAGGGACTCTGAATTACAGCTTTAAGCATTTTCCTTTCTGGACAACACTCCCGCGTAATGATTTTACAGCAGGCTAAGATGAATTGTGACACTTGACATGACTAGTCACAGGCTTCCCACAATGTGGTGATACAGTGGACCCCTGGGAGCCAGTAGGCTGCTGATAGGCTCACACGTTGATGACACATTCATGAATATTATGGTCATGAGTGTAAGATGATGATAAGGACACGACAAGCTCAGAGCTATTATGTCTGTGGCTGTAGGGAATACGATATTATTGAAGACTGGATTAACTATAATCTTTGATTATTATAAACAGCCAACGAATTGTACTGTAATGAGATTCAGTGTTGTCATGGTGAATAGACATCAGGATGATGTTAATGCAGTCTGTATGTTCTCTTTACAGCATGTGTTCAAGATAGTGGCACTGAGTGATTAGGACTTTTTGTAGGTCAGTTTGGTTTTGATTTTCTTTTTGAACATTAAGTGCATTTCGAAACAGGGCAACAGTAAACATGTCAACCTCCACAAATGAATTCATTTAATGACTTTAGGTGATAAGATTAAGGAGCGAGACGTTTAGAGTCCTCTTATTCCAGTTTTATATTGTAAAGGCCAGGTCTATGATGCTGCCTATAACTTGTTTTTATTTTATGGAGGTTTTGCTACATAATGTCTCCTCTATTAACTGTTTTGTCACTTCGTGCTTTACTGCAAAGATTAGTAGTTTACCCATCAAATGTCCTCTAGTAGTGACATTATTTGTTGCTGAATTCTTTGTCCAAGTTTGCCATCTGTTGACCTGCAATCATAACACAGACACATCCTTAAAATCATCCTTAAAAAATTGTAATACTGAAGGACATAGAGGAATAGCAGAAATATTATTTTGGCACTCTTCAGCACTGGACAGCAGAACTGTAGTCACCTTTTTTCTGGCATGGGGTCTGGCCGACATACAGATGGGCAGACAGAGACAGGCGCTGCTGATTGTATGATTAAATTTCGGGTGGTCCCCACAGAAGTTAAGAAAACATAAGTTGTAAATATTAGGAAAATAAATAATTGACACAGATTTACACTGCAGACATTTTTGTCTCTTAAAGCCAGCAGAGGCCAGGTGTTGTCCGTGCACGAAAGAACAGTGAAGACATGAGACACGCGGCTTAGAAAGCTTCTGACTTGATCAAGTACAATGAAAGTATAACTGAACTAGCCTATAACACCACAATCCATTTATCAATTGCAACATTGTTTTTATGTTAGTACAACTCCAGGCTATTAACTGCAGTGAAAAAAGCTGACCAACACAATCTAGATTTAAGCCTTTAAAACTGTGGCGCTACCTGACGGGTAGCTTGGAAGCCCCATGTGTGATGCAAATGAGCCAATATTGCCCGGTGGGCTGGGATGCATCGTCAGCAGGGACTCCCTAATCTTATCGCGCTCAGCTAACTGAGGTGGCCAGGTTAGAGAACAAGCCCTCACACTCATGGACTAAGTGATGGAAGAATAGCGTGGGCAAAAGAAACAAACATAATGGCTTGGCGTGGACACCTATGAGTAAATCTTACTGAACCCTCCCTAATCTGATGAGACAGGGCAACAGAAACAATTGGATACCGCGAAAGTGGGGAAGGGAGAACAAGGGGATCAAGAAGTTCAAATGTAATTAAATGAAAGAATGTAATAGTCGAATAACGGCCCAAAAGCCCTGTTAATAGAATGTCTATATTCCATCTACTTTCAACGGACTGTTGTCTGGGATGTCCCAGTGGAACATTTGTTTATACGGCACCTTGAGGTGGACCAGCCAAAAATAGCATCTACCACCTTCACTAATACCACATTAACCCACTGATGTTCCTAATGGAAAACATGCACACGAAGCTAATCCGCATCTTGGGCTAATTTGTCAGCACTCTTGTGTCCAAGACCAGTCGTGGTTAGTCGATGCTGTGCTGCAGCTGCCGTCTTCCCTCGGGCTAGGATGTTGTGTGGCCCAGCCAGACCCGTGGGGGGCGGGGTTTGCCGCTGTAGTGGAGTCCAGACTGCTCCTCAGTACGTCAGCCCATTGAGCCAGCTCATTACCGTTACCAGGCTTTAATGTCATTACCAGGCTTTAATGTCAGGAGGAATGTGTGCAAGCACACGCATACAAACTCGGACAAATGAAGACCATTTGACTCCCGGACACACACACACACACACACACACATCAACTTACACTCATTCAGTCACGTGCACACACACACCCACACACACGTACACTCACTTGAACACTACACACACCTGCAGCTCCGCCACCAGTCAGGCCATATCCGTTTAGTGTGTGGTCATGGCGTACTTGTTCAAGGTGCTCAGGGAGCTGACGATGGTGTGACAGAGAACACATTGACACACAACTGCTCTCTGTCTTCCTTTCTTGCTGCATGCACACTATTTTTAACACATGCAGATACACACACTCAGTTTCATTTAACCCCCCCCCCCCACACACACACACACACACAAATCTGATAAGATCTGCTCCAAGGAGAGAGAAAAACATTCAGCAAGACATTAAAGCCATTTGTGTATTTTTCACAAATGTCCTCAAGCATGACATATTACATGTCGTTAAGCCAGCAGCTATTAATTAATTTCCTATTGCTGTGTTGGATCAGGAAGCAGAGAGATATCAGAGCAGTGCGGCAGAAAAGAATGGCATTTCCATGTTCATCCAGGCAGAGCAATGAACCACTCACAGTGCAATAGGGGCTTTATTGGCTCTACCTGTATTTTTGTATTTTTGCCCATTTGTGCCTATGTTTTAAAACATTGTATTAATGTCTGCAATCTTACTGTAACTGTGTTATATGGCCAATAAGCCACAGCTAAGAGCTGGTCTAATGCACCACAAACTGTGATATATTTGCAATATACCACAAATCCCATTAGTCTCCAAAAGTCTCCTCCAGTTTTAATTTTTAGGAGGAGATGAGGTCCTGGTCCACACCTTGTTTGGGGGGCCCGTTGCTGTCCCTGTCTTTGTCCACCTGGTCATACTTTTGACCTAGTCTAGAATCAAATAGACTCTGGATTTAGCCCAGATAAATGTATTTATTATTCTAATTGGACTCTTAATATCTCACCCGGCACAGCCAGAAGAGGACTGGTCACCCCTCTGAGCCTGGGTCCTCTCTAGGTTTCTTCCTAAAAATCGGCCTTCTTAGGGAGTTTTTCCTAGCCACTGAAATCCAACAATACAGTTGTTTGCTCCTTGGGGTTTAAGGCCAGGTGTCTCTGTAAAGCACTTTGTGACAACTGCTGTTGTAAAAAGGGCTTTATAGATACATTTTATATATACCACAAAAGATGCATAAGACCATTATAAACTGGTTTCCAATGAGTTAATAATAAAAAAAATAAGTGATGTCAATACCCTGTGGTATACTGTTTATATACCCCAGCTTTCAACCAATCAGCATTCAGGATTTGAAATTAGATAATTTTATTTTTTCAATCTTGTTTTGAGACGTGAATGCTGATGGCATATGAGGCTGTATGCAATGGGTCTTTTTAAAGAGGAATTTAACCATAGCGCAGCTATTTAATGTAGACATTACCAATGTTAGAAATTAAACATTTGTGTGATAAAAATATATAATTTCCTCAACACAAACTAGAACAACCAAATTTTATTGATGCGGTAGAATCTTCTTCTTTTGTATTTGTCTTATCATTAAAATAAGTTCCAGCATAGCGAACATGCCTAGCAATATGGCGATCGGAGAACACAAAATATTGTTTAAAAGAAAGATAAGAAAAGTTTTAAAACAATAGTTATTTTTCTGTGTAACCATTCTCAAAAAATGTGCGTTTCAATTGACTGGTGGAGATGTATTCCAGTGGAGATGTACTTTTTAGCCAGAATTGCTATGGACACCACATTCTGGATAATCCAGATGTGTTCATCCCACATAAACTATGCCAAAAAGCAATACATTAACACACTTTTCATATAAATAATTTTCCCAATTATCATTTCAGTTCGACAAGTGAATTCATGCTATTTCCCTGTTTGTGTAATGGATTACATTTAGGCAACTTTACTGGCACATATATTGTTTCTGAACTTTGCACTTAACCCGGTTGTTCTATGATGTAAGGCTAATGTTCAGACATGGGAAACTGTGCCAGAGCTGGAAGTACTGCTCCATCAGAGTTATAGTCTTGTAGAAGGAAGACAAATTTTGCCAAAATACATTTAAGGGCCTTTTTAATTACACATAGGCCTATGAAGCCTTATAACCCTATTCATGACAAGAGAAGAACTGCCGTGTTTTGTGTCTTCATGACAGTGGATAGTAACGTTACGTCATGGCGTGTTTCACTCTATTCTAGACATACAGTACTGTTTAGATTTTCTAAAGTTCATAGTGAATTTCATTAAGGTCTTTTTCCAGTATGACGTCTGAAAGCCTGTATACCGTGTGAATAAAATCTTATGGAAAAACCTCATCCAGTTAATGTTTATTCTGCAGTCATGACCCAAACATTGCGTCCAGTACTCGGTTTACTTTTTCACTATCTCCATAAAATGTAGGCAAGTTGGAAAGGTTATTTGAACATATTATTTTTGTATGTAGTATTGGTGAATGTACCTAAAATAATACTTGACTTATAGTCACTGTTACTGTAGTGTTATGGCCTGATACCTAAGCTAAATGTCTCACGGAGAATTGGCCAAACAGACAGTCTAATATCAGACAGATAATGAATGCAGTAATGCATGCAGGCGGACTCAGAAATACATACCCACACACTCACCGGTCGTGTCTTTGTGGATCGTTGCGTGGTTGGAATCAAATTACATAAAATAAAATCTCCAAAACAATCTGCTATATCATGTGTTCCCTCAACATTTTAATAACACACTGAAATGATACTGAGATGTTTTGTAACTGTAAGCATTTAAATTGAAATCATTTAGAAGATGCCTTTATCCAGAGCAATGTACATTAGTGAATGCATATATTTTCATACTTTTAACACAAACATAGCTTTTTTTTTTCTCCTCTTGTGCATTTTTAATTCAGCTAAAAGGAACACAATGCTTGGACAATAATGCAAAGTTGTTTAAGTTGTTTTCTTCAAGTAAAATAATTCATATTACTATGTACTGTTCCATACCCACAGGAATATTTCTTAATCGGTTTCTGCAGAACAAAACTTGTGGTGGTTACCAGAGGGACATTTCTGGCTTTTCCCGAGCAAGCCAGCTTGTGTGTGCACTCACATTTCTAATAATAATTTGTCACCCTTAATCAAACTCAGACAACCAGTCAAAGTAATTGATTAAAGGTGATCTAGATTTAGATCAGTGTCACAGAACTATCCAAAGATATAATTAATAGATAATGTACCTACATTATGTTTGATAGATACAGCAGATTTTCAGACACAGAATGACCCACCTACTAACTACTAATGTTGTTTCTCTTTTAAATAAATCAGATAGACGAGCTGTGCAGTTTTGCAGGGGAGGGGATGTTTTCCCTTTCTCCCAATTTATTTGTTTATGTTCCTCTCCCATTTTAATTATTTGAAGATTCGTTGCAGAAACCGGATATTGTTTACAGTGGTCTGAATCTGGCCACCTTTGGGTTCTTTATTTCCACTTAACTTAATCGACAGTCAGAAAGAACACAAAACGTCCACCGAAGGAAAGTGTTTTTAATGAGTCTTGTCAAAGAACTCGGGAATGTAAGATTAACCCAATGCAGCAAAAGCTCATATCTTAATGTGCCCTTTCTGGCTGTGTTACATTCAGTGGGTGAAACCTGTTTTCAGGTCTTTCATTAGCTCGCCACCATGTTGCAGGTTTAAGGAGTGGAGGGAGAGTCACCCGTAGTGCTGCGCGTGTGAACCTGTTTGTATGAGTGTGTCACATCTCTCCACCTCTGAACATTAGCGGTGAATTCCTCCAGATGGCCGGGCCTTTCCTCTCCACGCCTCAGGGCAGACAGTGGGTGGATGTGGCAGGGCTGAACGCTGGTGTCTGGCACCACGTGTGATGCCCATGTATGGGCTAGCTAGGTTGCCGCTGGATTTGTGTGCCTGTTATCAGGGCTCCCCTCCGATCGTACAGTACTGTAGGCTACACTCCTTGCATCTGTAATCCACTGCAGAGAGATTAGCTCACCTACAAAGGAACAACTGCTGTTAACTAGGCCAGGGTTTGAAAAAAGGCATATTCCAGAACAGACAGGGTTGGGAAATGAGCATATCCTTATACACCCCATCCAGCAAGGGCTAGTTTGTCGTGCAGATGGAAATCAAATGAAACATATTATGTATCATGCAATTAACTGTATAAGGCATAAAAATTTGACAGTTTTCTTCGATTTGACTGCAGATGCCTAATACAGTTCACCTGTCTTTTGATGGAGTTAGATACGTTCTTGCAATATTCTTTTCAATATTCGTTCTGTCATGTCACACGTGAAGAATTGACGGTGGTGTATTTAAAAAGCCATGGCGAGGTGTTTTTTCCTCACGTGAGAGCGACGTATCTTCTTCCCGTGTACCACTACAGTTTTAGCCCTGTAATTTGGTTTAGTGACTCAGGTCGTGGAGACTCAGGCACAGTGATGTCCTCACTCTGCCCATTAAGGATTTCCAGGTCCTCAGTGTCACGCTCAAAGTGCTCCACCAGAGGCAAATGACAAACGGTCCTCATAAGCTCAGTGGATTCTTGTACCAGTTTGGGAGCTGGGGAGGACATGAGGTAAAGCCTTTCATCTCACTGCCTCCTCCTGGGGCACCACTGGCACGCCACTCCACCTCCAAGATCATTCTTCTGATGTTTGTCCCCCGGCCAACTTATCGTGGCAGGCGGCGTCGAGAGGATGGGACGTTTACGTCGAGATAATGTGCGGAATGACAACATAAAGGGCCTCCCTTATCCTGAGAGAGTGGCATGTGGGCCTCACGGTGGCCAATTCCTCTTGGCTCGAAACGTCCTGGGATGTGTGGCTGTCTGGCTGGTCACAGTGCGAATGACCATAAGGCTGAGGTGTATATCTATCTCTGGCTATAGTACTATGATGAGATTGTCATTAAGAGGAGATTTGTTTTGTTTCATTGGCAGAATGGCCTGAGTTGAAGCCATATATTCCTTGATAAATGTGCCGCCAAAAGCATGGTTATACAGAATGTGACTGATATGGCTGGAATGGCTTGTAAGCTGCACATCAACTCCTCTCCCTTTTTGAAGCTTACGTGTTTGTACGTGTGCTGTATGTCTTTTCAATATTGCCTTCATCCTTGAACATTTCCAGAATACCATTTGAAGTCCACAGTGAAAGCTCATCAGCACAAAGCCGTCATGCTTTCAGCCTTTTTAAATTTATTTCTTTGCACCTTGTGTTACTTTGAGTTTGGGCTTGTTCATTACATTTCTGGATGTGACAGTGTCTCCTGAACTGCCTGGAATAATATCTTGTGTTTTGTATGGAAGTGGGGGGAAAAAAGCCAAATTTAGAGTACAAACAACTTACAGTATATGATGTTAATTTGACTTATTTCATTCATTTCCCATCATAGTTTGTCAGAATGATAAGATGTCATGTCTATGTTAAGCAGGAGTTGCTCTGTCGAATAAACTTCATTCTGTCTCCCTCCGGTGGCTGGCTTCGTCTTTACACGTCTTTGGAGTGATCTCAGATTTGCGGGACTTGATCAAAAATTTCAAAAAGACAAATCTATAGATTTCCAAAAACCTAGAAAAGTAAACAGGTCGTTTTATGGAGAAGTGATTTTTTTTTTTGTACATTGTAGGGAGACAAATGACATGAGATCAAGAGGAAAAGTGTGCTTTTCACCACGTCTCCCCGTGTCAATAGGAGGTCCGTGCTGTTTAATGTCCACGATGTAGATTGAAACGTTAACACATTTACCTCATTTAGGACTTAACACACATACTTTGTGTGTATAATTGTAAAATGACATGTGTGGATTGTAAATAATTGTAAATGGACATTAAAATGTGTGTTTATTAATTTACATTTCATAAAGTACATTCCTGTTATGTCATATTTGTATGTTTTATAATGCTTTGTTCATGCTACAGATCTAATCACCTCCAGGTTGGGGCTGTAGTTTTTTGTGGAGCGGGACCACTTCTATATGACTTTAAAGATCTCGCTCTTGCTTGATTGATGAATGTGTTCATAGTGGAGCAGTGAAAAAACTGTTGACGTGCTGTCAGCTTAACAGGTCATGTATTCTTACCCCTAATTACATTATGAATTACCTAACATTCCAATGCGTCGCATGGTTGTGTCTTATTAAAGTAGCAGAATGCTTGAAATGATGCCTTAAAGTAATCAATATTAAACTGGAATCTTCCATGTGTGTCAAAGTTGGGCATAGCATCAGACTTTATGAATCAAGTAGCGAGTCGTGCCCCAGCCCTTGCCCAGCACAGCACTCAGGCACTATTAGAAAATGCAACAGTGATTTATATAGTCATGCAGGAGACATACGCAAGCAAAAACATGCTAAATGGACTCCAGCCATCACCTTATCTGCTGTTGATTCATTCAAACAAAGGTCAGACAGCAATTTGTTTCTGTGCCAGCTTGGCAATGGGATTTAAAAAAGGTTGGTTTTATGTGAAGTCAGTTACCTGAAGTCCAAGCCTTCTACAGTCAGCTCCTGCTTGTGCACTTTTTTCAGAGGAATGTTTCTCTGTTAATCCATTCTCTCTGGCTCCAAGGCATCCTTATGGTCCTGAAACATGATCCCTACTACTAATATGCAACATGCCATCCTGTGTAAGCCATCCTAATGGTCCTAAAACCAGCACCAGATAGCACCAAAAGGCTTTTGCGAAAACTATTATTTTCACTAGTTCTGTGCTTGTGTTTGTTCCCACTGCCATTTTATATACTTGTCATTGACTGCAATGCGATATAAAAGTGTCTAGTATGTTAAATGTGCTATTGATGAGCTCAGCTCATTAGAAACAAAATGAAAACTTGGAACAACTCCCTCTCCCCTCAGCAATTTTCGGCCCTGCATTTGAACTCTGTCAGGCAACACTTGATTACAGAAGTATTAAGTACTGAGATTAGGACAATCATGTAAACTGAAGCGGTTACGTTAGAATGTTAGTTTTAGTCAGCACCCCTCTCATTGTTCAGAGCTAGTGCCCAAATGAGAATCTATTCTGAATGCATTAGCAACTGAAGCTTGAAAACATGACTAGCAATCACTAAAAGAGGTAAATTATTAAACCATTTGTTATAATTACTGGCTTATTTCAGGGCTAGCTACCGCTGTTAGCATTCATAGCTATCATTAGCGTGGTTTGCTATTTATTGCTGAATCTTCTAGTTATTCTTTGTGATGAAATGAGCACGGAAACGTTGCATTCCACTAAATATGTGCCTATTTTAGCAAGTCATCGTATTTCTAAGCTCCTACATTGTAATTTAAACGTCAAATTAATTAGCCCCTATTCATAGTCATTAGTCTCTGACCAACATATGTTTATCAAAATGGCAGCTAAAGGTATCTACTGATAGATTGGTGATTATGAATTACTATTACCTTGCTACAGTCCTTGCTTACCTGTACAGGAGAAACATGGCCAACTCAGCATCAATGTTCAACTCCAAATCAGTCTGCGTATTCCACAAACTTTCTAAAAGCAATGTCTGTGTTTATTCTAGTTTTCTCTGGAGCTTTATCCCTTTTTCTATGGGACTGGTAATGTTTTTCTTTCTTTGGAGCAATACTGCTAGACCCTGATGGTGCTGGATGCTTGCATTCCATTGCTAACTTTTTCGTCTGAGTTCTGTGAGTGCAAAAAGTTTTGAAGAGTAGGGGAAGGGGGGTGACAAAGCTCACGACCAATGTGAAGTGGGGGCTGCCCTACAACCAGGAACAAGACATACAACAACAAAACATTGGGGTGAGACAAAAGCTCCTGAATGGAATACGCCTACAAATCATTTATGAATACGCCTACAAATTACAACTTTTCCCAATCCCTTTAAAAATATAACCGGAACATTTCTACTATTACATGGTGGAAATCTTATAAATGGCACCTTTAATATTGTAAAACTATTTTAAATCAGAATCACATTTTCTATAATGTCTCTAATAAACTTTTTGGTGATGTTCAAAATCGCATCATTCAAAAATAAATATATGGAAAATTTAAAAATGCATGAAGAGAGATTGTCAAGCATAGGACTGACGAATTATAAATTGGTTTGTATCTTTGGATCATTAAATATCATGCTTAGACACATTTTCTAAGGGGTCAAGCTAATCTGACAACCCCATTTCAGTGAGATGCACAGAAAGAGGGAAAATAATAAAAATAGGTGACCTTCCCCTTTAATGACAATTGGAGTGACTTTAGTAGCTTCAAATTGTTGAGGTTGAGCTAGCATTTGGTTTATTCAATTGTTTCTGGCCAAGATCTAACCACTCAAACAAATAAATGTAATGCCAAATGTAATGCCTTTGCAACATTCACCTATTGTAACCAGTTCTGTAGCATTGTAGCAGCTTGTGAAAAGATTTCAACTTAAACTAGTGAAAGCCTACATTCTTGTATTGGCCCTATGGAAATAAAGCCCCCGACCCTGGCATTGATGGAGCCACACTTTACCAACTGAGCAACTCAGGACCTACACGGGAACATTTGGACAGTAATACCTGATCTCACACAGGTAGCGGCACAGGTACTAATCCAGTCACTTGTCATCTCACGTCTGCTCTATTGGGACTCAGTGTTAGTCGGGTTCCCTGCTTGTGCCACTAAACCTTGGATGCTTTTCCTATGTCTCTACACTGCATGCTACAATGGCTTCCTGGTGCTTGTTTCACTACTATAACACAGTGCTTGCCTGCAGAGTAGATTTCCCCTACCTATATGCAGGCTACGCTCAAACCCTACATCTCTACCGAGCTCTTGATTCTGCCACCTCTGGTCTATTGGTCAGCTCCGGCTTAGCCCAGTCAAAACTCTTCTCTGTTCTGGCACCCCAAAGGTGGAACCAGCTTCCCCTTAAAGCTACAGTAGGTGTCCCACACCCAGCCCATTGTCCGAAAATCATTGGCGTAGAAAAGGGCATTTTATGGCTTATAAAAGTGTTTGTAGAATCTGTTGACAGTGCTGAATAAATAAAGCATGAACTCACCTAAATAAAGTGTTGATTTGCAGTATTTCTTGACAGTCTTTCTCTTTAGTCATGGTTTTTAGACATTTTGAAATCTTACAGTATCATTTTCGCCAGCTGCAAGAGGAAGCAGCAGACACAGTGATCTATCCAGTTGGCTAGTGTTATGTAACAGGCCTATACTTCATTTGCTCTCCGTGAGGGCCTGCCGCGTGGGTCGATCTTGTATTTTGAGACACATGAAATGGCAACACCTCGCCTACCCACCGCGCAGGGTATTAGAAAAAAAAGTCCTCCTACCAGTAGCAGTGCGGGACGAATTGAAAAGGTAGGAATGCGAGGCTTTTTATAGTGTTTGACAATAAACAAGGAATGCTTTGGATATCGACCAGTCTCTTGAGATCCACAAATTCATGACCTCTGGAAACCATGACCCTGTCATCATGATTGAGTTTGTATGTTTCTTAAATTCACATAATGACATCTAATCGCTAGCGGGCAGAAAACTATAGACTGTCACAAGATCATTTCACTTCTGGATAACAGACAATGTGTTGGTAATGGAGGATGTTTTCACAGTCATTCTAGATGAGATATTAGCAGGGACATTTACCCAGGTGGGCCCATCGCTGTTATCCATTTCCTGCCTGCGTGTCTTACATCAGATTCATGTTAACCAGGGCTATAAATGCCGTGCACATTTTCATGTCAGATAAGTAGGAAATGAAAGGTGTAGGTACCGAAGATACATGCAGCGTGACACTCCCCCACATCTTCTAGATGAACCAACACTACTGTAACTAATTGACTTGTACCACAGCTTAATAATAACTAAAAGCAAGCCAAGTCAATCCACCTTACTCATTACATTGGTGTAGTCCTTTAGAGTTAATTAACTTTTTTTTTCAAGAGCAAGGAACCAGACAGGCAGATTTTTCAGAAGATCTTTAAACCAGTATGGACACAGAGGATGTGGACGGGCCAAATCCACAGCTCCCGAAAAACTATTTAGAAGTAGGATATGCTATGCATATCTATATCTATAAACGACAGGCAGCTCCCAGACAGAAATCTGACTCAGACCTGTGACTTCTAATAGTCTTTTTTCCCTCATAAACATTTTAATTAAGTACTACACTGCGTGTGTTGTATTGGATGAATTTTGTATTGTTACCACGCCGATGCAAAATAGAAATAGCATGTATTCTCTGGCACTGGAATTAATAAATGATGTGCTCTTGTTATTTCAGGTCATGGAACCAAAGGAGTGTTCGAGCTCCTAGCGGGCTGGAGAAGAACTCGAGAAAGCCTCCCCTTCAAGGAGCGTGTGGCAGATGCTTTTGCTGACGTGATGGTGTGTTACACTATGACCAGCTCCCTGTACATCATCACCTTTGGCATGGGCGCCAGCCCGTTCACCAACATCGAATCGGTTAAGATCTTCTGCCAGAGCATGTGTGTTGCCGTCCTGGTCAACTACTTCTACGTGTTCTCCTTCTATGGTTCCTGCCTGGTGTTCGCTGGTCAGCTGGAGCAAAATCGCTACCACAGTGTGTTCTGCTGTAAGATCCCCTCGGTAGAGTACCTGGACCGTCAGCCCACCTGGTTCAAGACCATGATGAGTGACGGCCACGACCACGTCACGCACCACGAAACCGTGCCCTACCAGAACCACTTCATCCAGCACTTCCTGCGGGAGCACTACACGGAGTGGATCACCAACACCTACGTCAAGCCCTTCGTGGTCATCCTCTATCTGATATATGCCTCCTTCTCCTTCATGGGATGTTTACAGATCAGCGACGGTTCCAACATTGTCAATCTCCTCGCCAGCAACACGCCCAGCGTCTCCTACGCCATGACACAGCAGAAGTACTTCAGTAACTACAGCCCGGTGATCGGCTTCTACATCTACGAGCCCATAGAGTACTGGAACTCCACGGTGCAGGAGCACCTGACCACTCTGAGCCACGGCTTCAACAAGATCTCCTGGATGGATAACTACTTTCAGTATCTGAAGGTGGTGAATGTGAGTGCCTCTACCAAAAGTGATTTCATCGCTATCCTGCAGGGATCCTTCCTGCGCAGCCCAGAGTATCAGCACTTCATGGAGGACATCATTCTGTCCAAGACGGACGGCGACGAGATGGAGATCATCGCGTCGCGGATGTATCTGGTGGCACGGACCACAGAGAAGACAAGGGAGGAGGTGGTTGAGCTGCTGGAGAGGCTCCGCCCCCTCTCGCTCATCAACAACATCAAGTTCATCGTCTTCAACCCCACCTTCGTCTTCATGGACCGCTACAGTTCCTCCGTGGTCTCGCCCGTCATCACGTCGGCCTTCAGCGTGCTCACCATCCTCGTCCTCACCTTCTTTCTGGTCATCAACCCCCTGGGGAACTTCTGGTTGATCCTGACCGTCACCTCCGTGGAGCTGGGGGTTCTGGGTCTCATGACCCTCTGGAATGTACACATGGACAGCATCTCTATCCTGTGCCTTATTTATACGCTCAACTTTGCCATGGATCACTGTGCCCCCCACCTGTACACCTTCGTACTGGCCACCGAGCACACCCGGACGCAGTGCATCAAGATCTCCCTGGAAGAACACGGGGCGGCCATTTTACAGAACGCCTGCTGTTTCGTTATCGGGATGTTGCCCCTGGTGTTTGTGCCTTCCAACCTGACCTACACGCTGTTCAAGTGCTCCCTCCTCACCGCGGCCTGCACAGTGCTCCACTGTTTCGTCATCCTGCCCGTGTTTCTGACGTTTTTCCCCCCCTCGAAAAAGAGGCACAAGAAAAAGAAACGGGCCAAACGGAAAGAGCGGGAGAGGGAGCGGGAGATGTTGGAGAGGGAGCGGGTGAGGGAGAGGGAGGAGATAGAGTGCATTGAAGTCAGAGAGAATCCTGATCATGTGACTAACGTCTGAGAGGCCGTGTGTCTGTGTGGGGAGAGCGGTGAGCATCAGAATGGCGGTCTTCTGTGATTGGTAGGTGAGGTGTTGGGAGCATGTCCTAAAGCCAGGATGGCCGTGTGTTGTAGCACCTCACGGGGCCAGAGGGGTCAGATCCGACCGTCCCTCAAAGCGAGGAGAGGGGGAGACATAGGCCAGCAGCCATGACCCAGACAGACAGCCAGTAGTCATGCTGTCCAGAGTATAGAACAGGCCAGATCAGACCCATAGATCAGCTACACCTTCAAATCGGATGGGACAGTGTATTTTATCTGCACAGTCGGTTCACGGTTCCCTCTGCTGTTGATACAGACACATGCACACAACCGGGAGGAAACTTTAACAGCCTGCATTTCTCTCACAGTGTAACGTCTAGGTGAATACTGCACCTTATTCTACCAATTGTCCATTTACAGTACTGTGAGAAAAGCATGGTAGCATGACAATGAGAGCCATGTCTACCTCCAGGATGGCTGTTGAAGTAAAATGTAAATGATCATATGAACACACGCATCCACACACACACACGGATGCACGCACGCACGCACGCACTCACCATCAGAAATGTCCTCATAGTAGGATTGGTATGAATCAAAAACAGAATAATCCAGTGTTTGAATATGTTTAGGAGTACATGTAGACAGAGAAAATTAATCCCCACAGTACATTCCACTCTTTTCTTTATTTTGTACACTGAAGTGAACAGCTGAACTGGGCAGATGGCATACACTGTGTCCATTATGAAGAATGATCTTGCACATTACATTGTGTGGGTACAAATGTCATGGTTAATTTAACAGGAAGACAAATATATCTGCTTAAGTTCCATTTTCACATCTGTTCTCAGCCAGCAAGGTATGTCGTTTTATAACAGTTATGCATGTTCTAGAAGTCATAGCGGATCAATTAAATAAGTAAGAAAGCGCATATTTGAACCAGTAAAACTTAAAGGATGGATCACGGCAGAGTTTGAGGATTAGCTTTCAGTTTTCACTTGCCTCTGATATTAGGTGTCTTAGAAATAATTTGAACATCATGAACGTTGGTAAGGCACGTGTTGTCAATGGTCCGTTATTTAGAGATGATTATGAGTCCTTAAACAGAAATTATGAAGACTATGGTGGCAAATAATTAGAAGGAAAACATATTCAGCGTGCAAATCTTTTTCTTGATTGGAATTTTCTTTGTCAATGGGGATTTACTGTCACATAGAAAATACATTTTATTGGTTCTAAGCTGAAAGCAATGCCATACATCACAATAATGCTAGTTTAATAAACCATCAGTGATGCTTATTCATATTACAGTGGCTTTACATTGTCTATTGCTTGATGTCCTTTAGAACTCTCCATGTCAGCATTTTCCTTCAGTAACCTCTCTGTGATCCAGTGAGGCCAAGACGGATCCCCTCTCCTCTGGGGGAAACCAAGTGCATTACCTAGTCTGATGATGACGCTGGATAAGATATTTGTAATGGTCACAGGGTCAGACTGCAGTAGATAGTCACCACTGTCCTCTGATCATCTTAGAGTAGCTTGTGGAATGTGACAGAATGCCTCACATGAACAGATGTGGCTAGACGTAGGTTATACATGAATAAATGTAAGGACTTTGGGTGGGAATTACTGTCTTTACACTGTATGTTGCTTGACAGGTTGATAAATCTAGCAAAACAGCCATAGCAGTTTTGCGTGTGTTAGGACCAAAAGTTAGGGAAGTTTACAGGAGTAAAATGGTTAGCACAATTAACCATACTGAAAGCATCATGTCGTAGGCCTAAATATTTAACTAAAGTAAAAAATGAGGAGTTTGTACTTCAGTATGAAATTATAGCCTGCTAGTTAATGAGATACTGTTTAAACTTATAGTGTGTTTTCCAACTCCTTTAGTGAAACAAATGGGTTTAAGGGATCCACTCCCTCATGCAAGAAATGTACCTCCTCACAAAAGACTAGAGACAGCCATTTTGTCTCAAAGTTAGCAAGAATATAAATTATGTAAAAAATGTTGACAAAGTAAAACACTCATATCATTTTCAAATCTCTTGTCCGTGATGATTATGAATCCTAAAATGTTTCTCTTGCATAAATAGCAAGAGGGAATCGTATTACATTCAACCAGACATAGTAACTCAAAATCGAGGGGTATTGGTTAGCTACAAAACCTGCTGTTGGTGTAACTGCGTTTTGTAAAAGCCATGTCATATATGTTTAGCAAAAAGGCATGAACATTTAATATAATGGGAACCAATTGCTAACTGAAATCATTGACTCCCTAAAAAGACTGTGAACGCATGGCACTGTAATGTAATGTATGTATGTATGCATGAATTTAATATATGTATATTTAGTCTGTGTGTTCTTATTTTTGCTACACTGTAACTTATGTTTTGTTGTTTCAATGCATATTCTATAACATCTTTTGCAACAAAATAACAAAATGTCCTTTATGTTCAGCTTAACAAAAGCCAGAGGATCATGACGTGTAATATAATTGTGTATAAATGATTTTTTAAAATATTTTTTAAGAAAAAAAGAAATATCCTCTATAATATAAATTTTTTTAAGCAGACATTTTCTTATAATAAAAAAGCAATAAAGAAAAAAAAAATGGTTGAACCCAGTAGGCCAGTAATAAACTGTGGAAAGTCAACAGTAGATTGACCCATTGCACACTGCACTCGACCTACATGTTTGCTTTGCATCAACAAATGTAACATGTTTTTCTATGGGGAGGTTGTGGACAGGATTGTGGTTGTTTTATTTATTTGTTTATTTGTTTAATCCTCCCTTACCTGCCCCTCATATTACAGGGAAATATTACAACCTCTTTTTACTAAACTGCAATGCATCAGGTTTGGTTATTTAAAAAACATTTTGCCATAATAGTTTGCAATAATAATAGTTTGCATAACAGTTCGATTTTAGATGCTGAAAATGTCTAAGACACAGATAAAAGGCTTACCATTTTGTTGTGACAGATAACTTACATGTCTAGGACATTACATTATCATACAGCATACTGTATGTCATATCGTGATCATTCTTAACCCTCCAATACATTTACAGAGTGGCTGTGCAATAACTACAATTTTGACACTTCTGCACGTGGGATTCTCCACTTCACACACAGTCTCTGCTGTGCTTCAGCTTGAACAACTTGCTACTCTGGCAAAAAAAAGGTTGTTTATTAAAGTTAAATCAAAGCTGAAACAATGTCTGCAAGATCACGCAATAGTAGTACCTTAAATAAAATAATAGCATATATACATATCCTGTACTGTACATAAAATACAAACACTCTCTGTTTGGGAGAATCTGGGACCATGTGTTGGGGATTAGTTTACCTCAGATTTAGGAAACATTTCTGTGCACACAGCACAAAGGGAATAAATATAGGAGTCCGCTCAGAGAAGGGAGGACCCAGTGACCGGTCTGGCTACCCAATTTGATTTTCATTTGGAATGGGTTCAGAATTTTAGCAAAGAACAAGGGACGTTGTTAGTTGGCGAGTTACAGTAGGACACTGGTATAAGGTGTTCTTTGACCCGCCTGCTGAGCACGGTTCACTCACAGTTAATGTTGACCAAACTTTGCAGAATAATTGGTGTACCTAGGTTACCTAACTAGCTTGGTAGATGCACAGATGGATACAAACATGTTCTTACACTCATTTCAAAATATCCCCACTATCTGTACAAATGCTGCTTATTATTATTTAGTCCAATCTCTTGTCTGTGGCCCAGAAGTAATTTTCAGAGCAGAACTTTAAAGTTCTCTAGCACTTTCAGATAGGATGATCCAAACCTTTTCTTTTTTAAAGACAGAGGTATTACATTAGCGAAATGTTCACATTTGATAGAAAATAATTCAAGTCAATAATCACCAGTCACAGGTTGGTAGGTTGCTGGGTCTGGTGATCAGTTCTTTGGATCTGGTAAATTGCATCCTCAAAGTTGATCAAGTAAATGGACTGATATTAAAGGGAATTTGAGACTATTTCTATGCACTATAAAAGTCCCACTATCCAAACATTTAAATTGCCGTCGCCTTTGAGAGAAAAGGTTAAAATAGTAGTCCTTTGTGAGGTTTACGTTGAAATATGAAAACCATGCATGAAAACAATTCATGAAGTTCAGATTAATAGAAAAAGGTACATATGTTTTAAGATATGTTTTAACAGTATGTGTCTGTCATTCTCTTGAGAAATAGCTTTGTATTGCAACTAAAATGTAGAATATGACCTAAAAAAATTACATTTGACAATTATGTAGGAACTATCCTATTCTCATTTAAATTATACTGGAAGATTTCAGTAGTAGGTTAACCCAATTATCCAAGGTCTAAAAACAGATTTGATAACAACCCTCGTAAAACACATTATTTCCCTTGAGGTAGATGTTAGGGTTTGGGTGCACATCTAACCATGGTCCACCATAAACACATCCCCAATAAGCTGTTCATCTAGTGTTGTGTGTGACATAAAGGAAAGCATCACAATTTAGAATGCCCACTTCAGCAGGGTTAGTGAAGTTAGCTGTCAGTTAGCTTGTTGGTAAGCTTGTCAGTAGAGTTATTGAACAAAATACTGCGTTACTCTCGAGACAGCACAGAAACATTCAGAGGAAGAGAAATCATCAGCTTTCTATTGTGTCAGAGATGGGGATATATGCTAAACAAAATAACAGTAAACCACCACCCAGCCAGCCTCTGGTTAGATGGGGGTGGAATAGAAATGACGACTTACACACATCTTTTTAATCAGTAAAATACTTGCTCGTGCAGAACATTACATGAACAACACGCTGTCAACAAATCATACTCAGAAATCTAAAAAAATATTACCACAGAACATTAAAAGGCAAAGTAATGTTGTACGCATTATATATTTGTCATTAAAATTATAGCAGCCTTCAGTACTCGCAAATAATAGTAGTCGGCAATGAGAGCATGTACTGTAGGATCATTTTTAATAAAGATTTGTTCCCATAACAAGTTTGAGAAGTCGATACGTTGCGTTTGATTGAATTTAAGCCTGTCCTGTGTGCTCAGAGGATAAAAACTGCTGCTGCTGCCTGATAAACACCCACATTTCTAAGAACCATGTAGTTTGTCCTGTGATTTCATTTTCAGTTAACACAGTTATTTGTGTTAAGAAAAATGGGAAATTCCTGTCTAAGAGTTTGAATGAATAAGGTTATTGGCTAGTTAATATCCTGGAAAGTGACTTGGAATGCTGAAGGCACGGCCCCTCCATAAATCCCAACAACTTTAATTCTGTTAAAATAGGAACACACGGTTTATTGTGCTGTTTTAGAGTAGTTAGATGCATGGTTTATGGTACAGCCGACATCTTGTAGGTAAGCTATGTTATGCAATTCAAAGGAATAATTAATTAGATTTTCTGACCTATACATTTTTTATCATATATATTTCATGACAATTAATTTGCAATCTCAATTTAAACAACATTTTCTCTTTTTGAGAAAGCAGTTACATCAACTGATGGATATAGCCACATATTTTCCAATTTGACTCCCTCCCTACCAAACCAGCTTCACAACATTTATACGCATGTGAAGCCAATCCAGCTGTAGATGTACTGGCTTCTGATTGTGATAACAGAATAGAAAGACATGATGTAAAATAAAAATACTTTCATGACAGAGACAAAGCATGGGGGTACAGCCCCACAATGTGTAGCCGTACCCCCTGCACTCAAATAGTTACACCACCGTGTGTCCCAGATTGCGTGCCCCATGGTTTTGGAACCACTGCTGTATGGGATTGATCTCAAAGTGCAAGCAAGCTTGCTTTTAGCCACTCCAATAGAGGAGAATATTCTTCCTTAAATGCGGCTCTGCTCCATCTTTGCCGGAAAAGTATACCACTGTTGGCTTCAAATCCACTTGGTTAATCAAGTACATTATTTTGCATAAACATGACTGTTACAAAATGCTCTGACATGCCAGGCTGGAAATCTCAGAAAAACCAAACTCATAAATTTAGTTTCAGAAGGTACAGCATGTGTATAAAATATGTGGCCTGGGTGAGACTATGCAAATAAATTAACAAATCATATTAAAAGGTATGTAGTGGCTACCTATCCATCCTTTATGAACTTTGGCGCTTTCGCTAAAGTTCAGTAGGCAGCCCATATGCACAGCCATCACCAGTTTCTATGGAATCTCCATAGAAACTGGATGCAGTTTTAATTTAATCGGAAGTGCTGATCTTATTCACAAAAGTTGCCCCCTCGATTACAGGGTGAATGCTGGGATGTCTCCTTTGAAATCGTGAAATTGTTCTGTGAAATTGTGCTTAGATTTTCATTTAGTTCACGAAACATATGAGTTATATTGGGAAATGTTTTTTTTTTTAAAACAGCAGCTTTAGTTTTCATTTCAGAAATGTTTCTTTCTGATGTCCATAAATCTATATGAAGCATGCTAAATTATCAGAGCAGCAGATAAGCAAGAAAAGTTAGGGGAGCTAGCTACATTTAGCCTACAGTACATAAACAGTGTATAGAGAATAAATACTTGCACACAATGTGATCCATACAGGCAGATGTTTCTGGATCTTTAGTGATAGCGATACCTTTTTTTTTTTAAAGTTAACTGCACAGCCACGGCCCTAAAACATTTCTGACTACAGTACACAACAATAATAAGGAACAGGAGAGATGCAAGCAAACGATATGAGTCAGTGAGGTTGCATGTCAGTTTGACAATTTAATTATATAGAATCAATTTTAATTTTCATGGTACAATTACTGATAACATTATAACATTATAAGCCATTGCCCCACTATGAATTGATGATCCCAACCCACCAGCCTGAATCCCTAAGGGGTGGTTTCTCAGACACAGATCAAGCCTGGTTCAGGACTAAAAATAAATTCCCAATTCCATTTATAACTTCAGACCTGTTTAGATTTTAAATCAGAAGTTGAGCAATCACGGACCAAACTAAAAGTAAATAAACGTGGATTTCCAGCCAGCATTTGCAAAGTGGTAGACGATACAACGTTCTTAAGTTGATAAAATGCCACCAGGGTCAGAAAGTATTTTAAAGACACGGGTAGGAAATTCTGTAACAGAAGGACAAAAAAAGACCTAATGAATTAGGACATTTTAGGGGGACTATGCACATGATGAAACCATTTTTAACTCCACATTGGACACACCACTAGGCAACTAGATTGAAATCAAACACAGGTATGTTACATGTTAATAACATTGTGCGTTCTCAAATCTGCTGACCATGCACAAACAAAAAGAGAGAGCAGTAACCATAATGTGTGTTAAGTAGAGGTGTAGCAACCCACATTCAGAATGTTCTTTGGAACTTTAGCTCTGGCCGAAAAGAACCCAGGACAGCGGAATAGATCAGTGCCATATGGAACCCAGGCTCAATCGCATTAGTCTTACGAAACAGTTCAGTCACTTCACCTTATGACAATCTCACCTGACTGAGCTTACAGAGTACATGTCATTTATGACAAAGATATTTATAGGTGATGTCACTTTTTTAGATTACTACTTCATTGTTTTAACCCTGTCATTCTTTACATTTAAATCTCTTTTCTTTTTTTAACATAAGGTCCTGACTGCCCACTACAGACTGTTATTTAAGCATGCTGAGAACTTTTTAATAATTTGTCATAATTACAATCAAGTCTTCGGTATCTACAAAACATTTCTGTCTGGGTGTCCATATCCTCTTCAAGTCACCAAATTCGCTTTTCTGGGATTATGTCCATCCCTTAAATCAAGCTGTCTGACATAGTTTTGTGTTGATGCATGTGTGGTGGACTGTAATTTTGTCAGTGAGTTCTGAGTTTGCCTCAAATCACTGTCTAGATTGTGGCCAATGATCATCAACTTCATTGAGAGATCATTATCTGAGGTTTGGTATTGATCACGGTGGTGTATGAGGCTTAGTGTGTGAACAGAAAACCCCAATCACTGTTATTCAGTAGCAGGTGAACGATACTTTGTCATTTCATTTCACTTTTTTAAACTACAGATGGGCTTCATAACTGCTGTAGTTATGAAGGTTAATGATCCACACACTACTTAGCAGGAAAACAATGCGATAAGATATGTTTGAAACTACCATAGAATGTGATGCCTGAATTATTGTAAGAGGCATATAAAAAAGATGAAATAACTCAGTTATTTGCTTCTCAATTATGCAACAGCATTGTTAGGCTTGCATGTTCAGATTAAAAGCAACAAAAACACAACAAAACAAGCACATAGAATAGTACAATGTTGCAATTCTAAACTGTGGTTAAATAATATGCATTGCAATATACTATTCCAAAGCCAGACATCTGCTACAACAGCAAGAACAAATCCCTGTTGCATAGTTTGTTATCCATTGCCACCATGGTTGACCTAGTTATTGTACAACATCTATTTAACTATAATACTCATTATTGGTTACATCACTTTCATGTCTGCAATTTTCATAGATATTTGTACCCTACATGTTCATGTTCGCCTTGGACTCCGGCAGTAGAATGTGTGCCCATAAGATTTAAACAGAAAGGTAAATGAAAATGATCCTGTAAAGACCTGTTTGCATGGTTTAGTACTAGGATGGATGGACTCTCAAGATGCCACTGGCCAGTACTAGGATGGATGGACACTCAAGATGCCACTGGCCAGCTATGCATTAAAATGCTACCAACATGTCAGTCATCTTTCAGATAGAAATCAGAGTGTATGGAGTCAAATGTCTTAGTTGTTAAGATGGGTGGATTACTTAAAATTATGTATGTGAGAGAAGAGTCCAGATAAGGTTTGAAAGGTCCAAGGCCAAAGTCTGAGCTCAGGGATCCAGGGTTGAGCTGACAATGACAATTAATACATAGTATTTGGAGTTTCTGATTGTGAATGTACAGATTAAATTACACAGCTAGTGTAAGGATGTGGTTATGACAGACAGTGTCTGTTGGTTTACTGTAGTTCACAAACACTGTTATCCCTAAACACACGCTTACCCTGTTTGTTTGTTTTATAAAACCAGTGCAACCACAATGACATTGAGGCTGATAATGAAAGTAGATGACAGTGATCACATCTTTGCTTAATAAGTGCACGTGATTGATCATTTCCTTGTATTATTTTACATTGCCATTGCACATGGACTTCTCAATGTATAATTACCCCAAATGTAATCAGTAATGTAAGTGCTTATATGATCTTCCCATAGCTCGGATCTGAGACACATTGCTACCTGCCTCGGCCTGGCGTAGAGGGAAGGATTGAGGGAGGAACTTGGAGGAGGTTGGAGGGACGAGGGAGAATGGAGGCGCAGGAGTTTGAAAACTGAAATATACTGTAGGACCACTGGCTAGTGACACTGTGACGATCATAGTGTTCCTCCCCATATATTAGCACAGGCACGTCCAATAGTGTTTAAATGCAAAACCATCATTTCTGGTGTTTTCCTCAGTGGCTGACTGAATGGGCTCCAGTCTAGGCTCCAGTCCTGTGATAGCAAGCTGGCAGGGCCGGCAGCAATCCTCTCTCACACACTTTCCTTATCTTGTGGCAGCAGTAGAAGATTTAAAAGATTTAGCTAACTCTAGAGGTAAGCCCTCATTTGAATCTGAAAGTATTTTAGCAGCTAGCACAGAAAGGAAGCTGTGATGGTCATTACAGAAGAAGACTGCACTCTTCCTGATTAGCGCTGCTGCAGAAGAATCCAGCAACATATTGGAGTACAATGCAAACCCAAATTTTTTTCTTTGTATCTCTCTAGACTTGATCTGAGGACGAATTGGCAGAATAAAGTGTGGTTTGTGTAAAGCGTTTGTGTCTTTACTGTTCTGTATGCTGAGCGGGATATTCTTGGCACCCCTGCAATGTCATTATCCTGTATTGATTTTGCTGGGGCTTATTTGTCCTGTGTCTCTGGCTCTCCGTCCCTTGTCAGTGGCCTATCTGTCTGTCTGCATGGGCCCATCTTCCTGCAGGTGACTAATTCAATGAACTCCTCCAATCCCATGCTGGTGGTGGCAAATTGCTTCAACAAAGTTATATAAGATATTTGCAGAGATGTTCCCCCTCACTTCAGCCCTTTCTACCGATGGTGTCAACACAGATGAACATGGACCTATAGGAATGCCTAGAGAATAGGAGAGAGCCTTGAGGATGTCAGAGTGTTGACTCATGGTTTACTGTGCTGGGTCGGGTCAGCGCAATGCCTGGTGGATGAAAGTAGTTAGAGTGAGGTGCATTTAAATGTATTTTGAGTTAACCTTTTGCCGTGTGCGTGTAAGTGTGTTGTTGAACAACTGCAGTAAGTGTAGGTGATATTTAATGTTTTTGCTAACCATATGGCAATACTCTTCAATTATATATCTGCTTAAGTGAAATATAACAAATGGTCATAGAACCACGTCTTCCACGAATGCAGAAAGCAGCATAATAAAGGGCAGAAAAGACCTCTAGGACAACATGCGTGCATCTTACCTGACGTACTGGAGATATGCAGGTTTTGGGCGGAATTCAAGTTATCCATCTCCAGGAAAATATTTGCATTCAAATTGTAGAAAGGAAAAGTATAATACATTGAGCAGCCAAAAATAGAACCATAGTGAACTGATTATGTAAAGGAATGTTTCTGTCTGAATTTATTAGAAGTATGCTTTTGAATGCTATGAATATTTTCAATGTAAAATATTTTTTACTGCCTGCTATGTTACAGCTATAAATAGTATGCATATGTGACATTTTTATATGACGAAACAAATACAATTTTAATTAAAACCTTTGTCTATAAAACTTCATTTCCCACTGACTGTGACTCTTTACTCTCAACCCAACTTAACGTCCGCCAAACTAAAACTGAAAATTTTACATCAAAATGAAATGTAATTTAATAATAGTTAACAACAGTCTTCTTTTATTATTTACTTTCCTTGCTCTAAATAGCCTTCCTTTTCCATACACAGTCTGACTCACCAATTTGCCAAGATGTTTTTGTAACATTACCGGTCACTTAAACTAGGAACACATTTCCACTTTAATGGGAGATCTGTCTGTTTTTCAGACTAGCAATATGCTACTGAACCAAACAGTCACTGCCCATCTGAAGAAAATGTCTGTTTTAACAAAATTGTAGAGAATGTAATACACACACACATACACTGTGTGCTCTGGTTTGTTCAATGTGCAGTGCAGACCAACATTCCATCTCTCTGTCCTGGTAATGTGATGATAAGCTGCAGACTGTGGTTGGCAGTTGTCACGCAGCTAGAAACGCAGTTTAGTTTGCCTCATTCACAGTGTGGCTTTTTTTACTGTATCGCTAGGAGGGTTTGATACACTTCTATTTTGAGGTACTGTAGTTTGTACAGCACATTTCAAATGCAATTGTCAGAATAATATTACATCAAACATGCCAGATGCATATTTATCAAACATCTTTGTTTACAAAATAACTTATATGAAGTGCAGAGGGAGAATGGTTCATTATCAATCCATTCATCAACCCTTCCCATGCTGATGCATGTGATTGGAGTCTATATTTAATTAAGATGGGGATCACGGCAAGACAAATTGAATTAATCATCTGACAGGACCCAATATTTGAGTTATTTCACACAAACACCAGTGCTCAGGTTGTCCCTAATATATTCCAATGAACCTACTAGGCCTCCAGATTACTTCTACACCAATTGGGCTGACTGATTGACTGCAAATCATTTCCCTGGCACATCCAGCTACGCAGAGAAGAATCATGTCTAATCCTAAAGGAATTATGTTACAGAGAATCTCATTTGAAAACATTTCATTTGGCTCATCAGAGGCAGAATGAGTCAGGAAGGCAAGCTTAGAGATGTACAATCTCTAGTACAACTATCAGCTGTGCCTGTTTGCGCTGCTGCTTTGTTAAGCTATAGGCCCCCACTTCTCCCTCACCCACTCCACTCCGTCTCTCAAGGAATTAAATATTCATAGAAGACCTGAATTCTACCCTCCCCCACACCTCTATCCTCCCTCCATCCTTTCACCAGAATAGAAGTGTCTCAGTGAAACAGATAATGAATGACTGCATCTTCAGATGCAGGTGTTTTCTACAGATGGGAGCTAGCAGCAGTGACATGGAGACTGGGAGATTAATTAGTTGTTCCCACGAAGAGAAATTGTTTCATAATTTAGAATGGTAGAAGTCTGTCATATTAAATATAGACCACATAGATAAATAAATCAGATTTAACATATGAGCAAAGGCTTGCTCAAGTACAAACATTTTACATTTTGACTCTCTGGCCAGCAAGTTAAGCATTCAACCCAAATATGTGTAAATGGATAAATACAACTTTATTTTGCAAGTCATTTTTAACTATACCATTGATTTAATGGGATTAACAATTTATATATATTGTCTCCCAAATTTAAAGCCAAAAGCCTGTTAAACGAAATCTTGTTTTAATAGTGTGAAACTATTCCTTCTAAATATTTATCATCCAACAGTTTTTTGGTGAAAAAAATGATGTTACCAAAAGAAAACTTTTTTAAAGAGTGGATTTTTTTTTTTATTAATCTTTTAACCAGCACACAAAGGAATAAATATCAGATTTGGCATTAGGATTTGGGATAGGTGATTTATATTTGCATTTTCATTACTTAATATGTGATAGATAATGCAGAACAAACATCTCAACCAACTGGCTGAGTCATTAAATTACAGTGTAACCCATTTGGTTTTGGAATTGACAAAGAACAAAAAAAAAAATTTCTTCAGTGTGTATGTGGGAAAATAAATCTAAAAGGAAGACATATGAAATATGAATACATATGTGATATTTTGTGAGTATATACACTACCATTGAAAGGTTTGGGGCCACTTAGAGATTTCCTTTTTTTGGGGGGGGAAATAACATCAAATTGATCAGAAATACAGTGTACACATTGTTAATGTTGTAAATGACTATTGTAGTTGGAAAAAGCTGCATTTAAATAGAATATCTACATAGGCATTCAGAGGTCCATTATCAGCAACCATCAGTCCTGTGTTCCAATGCCACGTTGCGTTTGCTAATCCAAGTTCATCATTTTAAAAGGCTATGTGATCATTAGAAAACCCTGTTGCGATTATGTTAGCACAGCTAAAACTGTTTTGGTGTTTTAAGAAGCAATCAAACTGGGCTTCTTTAGACTAGTTAAGTATTTGAAGCATTTATGGGTTCGATTACAGGCTCAAAATAGCCAGACACAAAGAACTTTCTTCTGAAACTCATCAGTCTATTTTGAGAAATTAGCCTGCACCTTTTTCTTTCCTTTCCAAAATTGTCAAAAAGGAAGGTTTTGAGTGAGTAACAGAAGGGTTCAAATTAGGAGACCACTGCAAATTGAATGCTTCTGTTCCTCACTTAAAACATACCTTTTCAACTTTTTTGGAAAGGAGGAAAAGGTGCAGTGGTCTCTTAATTTTTTCTGGAGCTGTATATTTTCATTTAAAATTGGCTGTTAAATTATGTTCACCACTCCGTTGATTTCCTCGTTACAGATCTATAAACTGTACATTTATTTAAAGTGTGTGCTCTGTGTTACCAGATGTCTATGAAATAACACTTATAATTACTTACAAAAGTAAAACAGATTTGGTCTGTTTTCTGTTTTTGAAGTTTTTTTTTGTTTGTTTTGGTCAAGAGTAAAGAGTATAAGGCTACATACACTGAAAAAATTATAAATGCAACACTTTTGTTTTTGCCCCCATTTATCATGAGCTGAACTCAAAGATCTAAGACTTTCTCTATGTACACCAAAGGCCTATTGTTCTAAATCTGTGTTAGTGAGCACTTCTCCTTTGCCGAGATAATCCATCCACCTCACAGGTGTGGCATATCAAGATGCTGATTAGACAGCATGATTATTGCACAGGTGCGCCATAGGCTGGCCACAATAAAAGGCCACTCTAAAATGTGCAGTTCCATCACACAGCACAATGCCACAGATGTCGCAAGTTTTGAGGGAGCGTGCAATTGGCATGCTGACTGCAGGAATGTCCCCCAGAGCTGTTGCCAGTGAATTAAATGTTAATTTCTCTACCATAAGCCGTCTACAAAGGTGTTTCAGAGATTTTGGCAGTACATCCAACTGGCCTCAAAACCGCAAACCACATGTAATCCAAATCCAGCATCTTCACCTCCAAGATCGTCTGAAACCAGCCACACGGACAGCTGCTGCAACAATCGGTTTGCATAACCAAAGAATTTCTGCACAAACTGTCAGGGACCGTCTCAGGGAAGCTCATCTCGAACTAACATTTGATGGCGTCTGGCACTTTGGAGAGGGGATTTTTGGTGTCTGGCACTTACAATGAGGGGATTTTCACGGTACAGGGCAGATGGCAGACGTGTCAATGAGCGGTTTACGGATGTCAACATTGTGGATCGAGTGGCCCATGGTGGTGGTGGGGTTATGGTATGGGCAGGCGTGTGTTACGGACAACGAACACAGGTGCATTTTATTGATGGCATTTTGAATGCACAGAGATACCGTGATGAGATCCTGAGGCCCGTTTTTGTGCCATTCATCCACAAGCATCACCTCATGTTGCAGCATGATAATGCATGGCCCCATGTTGCAAGGATCTGTAAACAATTCCAGGAAGCTGAAAACATCCCAGTTCTTGCATGGCCAGCGTACTCACCGTACATGTCACCCACTGAGCATGTTTGGGATGCTCTGGATCGGTGTATACGACAGCGTGTTCCAGGTCCTGCCAATATCCAGAAAGTTCGCACAACCATTGAAGAAGAGTGGACCAACATTTCACAGTTCACAATCAACAACCTGATCAACTCTATGCGAAGGAGATGTGTTGCACTGCGTTAGGCAAATGGTGGTCACACCAGATCCTGACTGGTTTTCGGACCCCCTCGGACCCCCCAATACAGTGAAACTGCACATTTTAGAGTGGCCTTTTATTGTGGCCAGCCTATGGCACACCTGTGCAATAATCATGCTGTCTAATCAGCATCTTGATATGCCACACCTGTGAGGTGGATGGATTATCTTGGCAAAGGAGAAGTGCTCACTAACACAGATATAGACAGATTTGTGAACAATAGGCCTTTTGTGTACATAGAGAAAGTCTTAGATCTTTGAGTTCAGCTCATGATAAATGGGGGCAAAAACAAAAGTGTTGTTTATTATTTTGTTCAGTGTAATAATAAAACAAAATAGAGGAAACAAAAAGCATTCTGTATAAAGTATAAGACGTGACATATGCTACTTCAAAGCAAATTACAGGTTTTATGAAATAATACAATTACACATGCTGGTAGAAAATACATTAAGCAAGGTGACATTTTCCTCCTGGACCGCTTCTTCAGACAATGTACTTGTTTGAACACTACAGCAAAACAAAACCTTCTTTCCTGAGATTTATGCCCTGTTGAAGTGTGGTAGGGCATCATCATTAAACCCACTGAACACAAACAACAGAGGCAGATAAAGTGACAGCGACAAATACGGAAGCAGAGACAGACACAGCCACCTCGTCATAACCAGTACCTGAGATTCAATCCTAAATTCCATAACGACTACATCACTAACTTCTTTCTCATTCTTCATTTTTGTGCTTAAACAAGATGTGATAACAGGCTCTGTAAACAATACAGTTGACTACATGCATAGACTGTACAAGCATCCTCTTTGAAATCACTATTAACCTGGTAGACATTGATTTGTTACAGATGCAAAATTCTAAAACATTTGACACTAATCCTCTCTTCTAACACTTTCATTCATAATATGCATCTCATGAAAATAAAATTATAAAACGAATACCATCAGATTATAAGCGAAACAGCAAGAAAATGTCTACAAACAGCCAAGACACAGACCTGTTGAGGACAGTAGAATAAAGATGAAAATGGATTGTTTTTGCCGACATTAGCAGGTGTGCTGATACGTCTGTCATTGCATTTCCAGAGGACAGTAATACCAAGTGCTCTCAACTGAAAATGCTAATTTGAGTATGTGTTTTTGGTGACGAAACTCACATTCAAATAAAGGTGTTGCATGATCTTTTTTTGTGATGGAATATGTATAATTCCAGCCAACTGAAAGAAAGAAATGTTCAAAGCAAAGGCGTATCCATCCTTACATGGAAAAAAAACATACTGGGTTTTATATTTCATTTACATAAATTGTGTTAAAACTAAAATGAAAATCTCAATTCATAGTAGTGAGTTGCATGTCAATCTAATACGGTGGGCGGGAATCTGGTAACATGAAGCAGGTTTCAAAGTTCGTACACAGGCAAGAACAGAGATATTTGCTGGAGGGGACCCTATAGTTCAATGGGTGTTATGCATTGAGCTCCTAGTAGATAACATGATAGCTACTACTGTACATGTAGAAAACTAGATAGTTAGCTATTAACTGGCTGTGAGGGACACTACAGTTCGCTCATGTACAAGTTCTGTAAGCATTCCATGTTAGGTGATACTACCTGGATGAAATGATGCAAAGGCCATGTGTAGACAGAAATGGTTTACTTTGTGTTTGCAAGTCATTACTTACTGGCTGCGCAACCCAAAGACACATTGTGACCCACTAGAAATTGACTTTATGGATCATCCTTTCTCCTCAATAGCAAACTATTTGGTCTTGTTCGTATCACATTGCCCGATTCACCTTTCTTCCCCATGAGTGTGCATTTGCAGAGGAAACTGGAGGACTGTGACATAGTCCTCTCCACACCACCGACACGGTACATGCGTTACTGTTGCCGAGGGCTACAGGGAAATTACAATGAGGGGATTAGATTTAGCTTGCCCTTGTGGGTGGATATTGCATCGGGGGGAAAGTCCTCTCCTTAGTTTAAAAATAAATATTGCTATATTTCACAGTTTTTGCCTGTTCACATCACAGAATATCCTGTTGCTCCTCTGTTCAGCTACACTAAACTCCCTCTATATAAGGGATACTATAGGGCAGTCTAATGTCCACAATAGAATAAACCAAATCTGATTAGTATTGTGGTGTCAAGATCTTTTGGATGTATTTACCATTACATATTGTTATTGTTGCAGTATTGAACAATTATATCCTGCAGGGGTACAGTATGATAATCTTATTTGTATTTAACTATACAAGTTCAGCAATTTGGAACTCTGGAGTGGTAATCCACAACTTTCTGTGTCACTTGAGTAAAAATGTGAGATGTCAGACCTGCTCAAGGAGACAACATTGTGTTGACCTTCAAAATTAGGCAACAGTTATAAAAATAGCTGCAGGCCTGAAAATACGGTACCCCATAAACTATTATGGCACTAATTAAGGACTGTAAATCAATTGAATCTGTGATAAACCTGCCTGGAAGAAGATGCAGTACCCACACAAACAGTGAGGAGGGTGGTTGTTTCTGAGGTAAAAACATACTTAAAGATTACACTTGAGAGTTGCAGAAGTTGGTTGAATCTTGGGGTCATCGAGTCTCCAAAACAACAATTAGACACCACCTCCATGCCAATAAGCTATGTAAATCTTGTCAGGAATGTCTTTACTCTGATCCGCATCACCATTCCTATTTTCACAAAAAACTCACCAACGGTATTTGTGGACAAAGTTTGAGAGACTTTCAGAAAACCTCCAGTGCTGATATGTATAACCCGATATAACCCATAATCCTGACGTGGTTATTGAAAGAAAAATGTATTTATTGGTTAACACAAATATATATTTCCAGCTAAATTAAAGGTTAGATTTTTTATATTTCAAGGGTATTATCAAGCAGATAGACAACATCTATATTAGCCTTTTTTGCTCATCTTTACCAGGGGGTCCAATCATTCTGGAAGGCACTTTAAATCAGTGCCTGTAACAAATATAAGCACACATATTCAGTACCATGCACAGAACTTCCGAGGGGCTATGTGCTGAATCTGAAAAAGTGGGAAGAGCTGTCGGCTCACACGGACGGACGATGTGACGGAGAGTGACACGCGAGAAAAGATGGACGACACATGCCCATCAGAGTGAGTGACGCGCGTAAGAAAGAGTGAAGTTATTATTATTTTTTTATTGTAATCTTTTTTAATTTTGATCTGTGACACATTGAGGTAATTTGAATCACATTTGTGGTGGGTGGCTGATTTATTCTTTCTGTTCATAGCAATGTGTTTTGATGTTTTGACACCATTATATTAAGTTGCTAATATAGCTGCCTCATTTTCAAGTCAAAACAATGTGGCAAAGGTAGTCGTGAGTAGAATAAGAGAGCAATTTCTGAAGTTGCTCTGGCTTACTTCAAGGATATTTATGGTACTACAGCATGTAGATTATTGTTAACTGTTGAAAGAGGGGATTTCAGACTCTTGGTGCATGCATACAGTGGTATTTGATACACTGCTGATTTTGCAGGATTTTCAACTTACAAAGCATGTAGAAGTCTGTAATTCTTATCATAGGTACTGTTCAACTGTGAGAATCTAAAACAAAAATCCATCAGAAAAGCAGAACTTAATATTTGGTACAGAAACCTTTGTTTGCAATTACAGAGATCATACATTTCCTGTAGTTCTTGACCAGGTTTGCACACACTGCACCAATAGAAAATCTTTGGAGGGAGCTGAAAGTCCGTATTGCCCAGCGACAGCCCCGAAACCTGTAGGATCTGGAGAAGGTCTGTATGGAGGAGTGGGCCAAAATCCCTGCTGCAGTGTGTGCAAACCTGGTCAAGAACTACAGGAAACGTATGATCTCTGTAATTGCAAACAATAGTTTCTGTACCAAATATTAAGTTCTGCTTTTCTGATGTATCAAATACTTATGTCATGCAATAAAATACAAATTAACTACTAAAATCATACAATGTGATTTTCTGGATTTTTGTTTTAGATTCTGTCTCTCACAGTTGAAGTGTACCTATGATAAAAAGTACAGACCTCTACATGCTTTGTAAGTAGGAAAACCTGCAAAATTGGCAGTATATCAAATAATTGTTCTCCCCACTGTATATAGTTGCATAATTTACACATCTAATCATTCTGAACTTATTTGGCCCTGGGGTCACATTCTGCATTCAACATGGCCTGGAGTGGCGCAATGAACATCTCCCACCACCATCATTTGAAAATATCAATGCACCTCGATTTTATGGCTTTCATTTTGGTTGTATTAGCAAGCTTAACACAGTCAAGGACACAAAGGTAGGTTCTTAAACATCTCCACACAGTTTTGATTTGTTTTAGTCATTTTAAATAATATTATGTTTGTTTTCTTCCTACCCACAGGGTGGACTGGATCCCGTCCAGCGGGCCGTATGCTAGACACCCCTGCTCTTAAAATAAAAATAAAAGATTTTGCCTGTTTCAACACTTTGAATTCTCAACAAATGGGTTGCCATCACTGGCATACGGAATTGCTAAAGCCAACTGTTATGCCACAGAGACATAGCCAATACTCCAACAGAAATTATTGCGCTGAGAGTCTTGATTGTTTCATCCAACTACGACATATACTGCTTGGTACGTAGTCATGCAGCATACACTTTTAGCATGAGCTTAAAGTTAATGTTTTTATGTGATGTTAATGACTGTATTCTGAATGTATTCAGTGACTGTGCGAATTATGCCGTTGATAGTTATGAAACAGTGCTGCTATAGTAATAAACAGTGGTTAATAAACAGTGCTATAGTAAGACCTGCCTGAAGCAACGGATAACACCAAACATCAACAACTCTTCAGCTGTCTTTATGTCATCCTACCATCTGAACAGCTCTTCAGATGTAACACGTAAAAGTATAAGTATCTTTAAACAATGCAAATCACAGGTGGGGAGTACAATATACAAAGCGTAAAAACACATATTGACGCTAGTAAACACCATGAGGGACGTGAGTTAGGAGAGCATAGAGCTGTTTGAAGCAGGAACATACAGTAATGCTGGGCTATGTGGGTCTGGGCGGTGAGCACTGGTAGAAGTGTCAGCAGTTTAAAGCTGGTATGTAATAAAACAGATGAAGGCAAAGGCCAAGTGTGATATATCCGCAGTAGAGTATAACTGTCTTTCTTGTCACATTTCATTTTGAGGCTTGTTTACGGACGCCCTGTCTTTAAGTGTGCCAGAAATAGTGTAAAACCTATGGGAGATACAAGAGAAAAAATTATTACACCATGCAGTTTCAACTCGATCTTGCAGCTTGACTTGGAGAAATGTAAAATTATACAGTTTTACTTTTTTAGTCATTGATCTAGATGAATGAGGATCCATTTAAACATAATCGAGATCTATATAGTTTTAACTGTCAATATAGCAAGTTGTTCAGAGAAAAATGACCGGGAAGATGAAGCAATGAAACAAAATACCTTGACTTTTTGAAATGTCTCTGATTCTTAAGGAATTTGCAACAGGAGGATTTTGTGCAGGTGTTTTTCAGGTCAAAGAGCTGGTAGATAATGGGGTTGTACATGGCAGCGGACTTGGCCAGCAGAGTGGGGATCACAGAGACGGAAATAGGCACTGAGTCGGGTTCTCCAAACGCGGACACCACTGAGACCACTGCATATGGGATCCAGGCCACCAGGAAACCAGCACAGATCAACATCGCCACCTGGAGGAAAAACAAGTAGATACACATCAAATGTCTGTCTGACAATAAAAGCATCTCTGATGTGACACACACACACACACACACACACACACACTATAAATTACCTAACTCTAACTAACGCCAATTTTAACAGCAATACCAATTGTCTGTTTCACCCTAAACATAGCCCATAAATAGTGCCTTTTGCAGCAATCACAGCTTTCAGTCTTCTTAATTATGCTGCTTCCAGCTTTTCAGACCTGGATTTGGGAAGTTTCTCTCATAGATGAGAGTCCTTGTAAATGAAACTATGTCAGATTGGATGAGAAGAGTCAGTGAACTGAGACCTTTAGGTCTCCCAACAGATGTTCATGTTCAATGGCTTTGCCACTCAAGGCCATTTGACAGACTAGCCCCGAAGACTCTCAAGGACAGCGTTGTCTTGGCTATGTGCTTCAGGTTGTTGTAGTGCTGAATGATGACTATTCACCCCGTTCTGAAGTCTTGTGCTCTGGATCAAGATTTTTTCAAGCAATTCTCTGTACTTTGCTCAGTTCATCTTTCGCTCAAACCTGACACACTCCCAGTCCCTGGCGCTGAGAAGCATCCCCATAGCCTTATGCGTCTGCCACCAGGCTTCACCGTAGGGAAGGTATTCATCAGGTTATGCATGCTGTCTTTTTTCATCAGAAGTAGTGGTTCTCATTCAGGCCTAAAAGTTACATTTTGGTCCCATAAGACCACATAAACCCTCGGAAAAATATGATCGGGCAGCATGTAATAGGCTTTTTATTCAGGAGTGGTTTCCATCAAGCCACTATATCATAAAGGCTTGAATGATAGTATGCTGAAAAGATGGTTGTCATTTTGACAGGTTCTTCCATCACTGCAGAGAAACTCTAAAGCTCTGTTAGAGTCGCGATTAGGTTATCGGTCACCTCCCTGACCGTTACCCTGAACTTACTTAATTTGGCCAAACAGCCAGCTCTAGGAAGTGTTGGTGTTTCCAAAATTCTTCCATTACACAATGATGGATCCAACTATTTGGTTCAACTATAGCTTCTGGGAACTTCCAATTTTTAAAAATTATAACCTGATATATTCCACAGATTAATGCCCTGACAATTTTATCTCGGCTGTCCCAAGAGGGTTCATTGGATTCCATGGCATGTTTTTTGCTCTGAGATGCACTGTAAAATGTGGAACCTTATATAGACAGGTGTTGCCTTTCTAAATAATGTCAAATAATAGAATTTGACACAGGTGGACTCCAATCAAGTTCTAGACACATAACAAGGACAACCAAAGGACACATGATGCATCTGAGCTCAATTTGGAATGTTATGAAAAAGTGTCTGACTACACACTCAGTTTCTCATTTTAAATAAATTATCTCAAATGTATAAAAACTTGTTTTCGATTTGTATTATAAAGTATTAGGCATAGACAGTTGGCAAACAATACATATTAAATCAATAAAAAATGAAGTCTACACTCACCTAAAGGATTATTAGGAACACCATACTAATACTGTGTTTGACCCCCTTTCGCCTTCAGAACTGCCTTAATACTACGTAGCATTGATTCAACAAAGTGCTGAAAGCATTCTTTAGAAATGTTGGCCCATATTGATAGGATAGCATCTTGCAGTTGATGGAGATTTGTGGGATGCACATCCAGGGCACAAAGCTCCCATTCCACCACATCCCAAAGATGCTCTATTGGGTTGAGATCTGGTGACTGTGGGGGGCATTTCAGTACAGTGAACTCATTGTCATGTTCAAGAAACCAATTTGAAATGATACGAGCTTTGTGACATGGTGCATTATCCTGCTGGAAGTAGCCATCAGAGGATGGGTACATGGTGGTCATAAAGGGATGGACATGGTCAGAAACAATGCGCAGGTAGGACGTGGCATTTAAACAATGCTCAATTGGCACTAAGGGGCCTAAAGTGTGCCAAGAAAACATCCCCCACACCATTACACCACCACCAGCAGCCTGCACAGTGGTAACAAGGCATGATGGATCCATGTTCTCATTCTGTTTACGCCAAATTCTGACTCTACCATCGGAATGTCTCAACAGAAATCGAGACTCATCAGACCAGGCAACATTCTTCCAGTCTTCAACTGTCCAATTTTGGTGAGCTCGTGCAAATTGTAGCCTCTTTTTCCTATTTGTAGTGGAGATGAGTGGTACCTGGTGGGGTCTTCTGCTGTTGTAGCCCATCCGCCTCAAGGTTCTGCGTGTTGTGGCTTCACAAATGCTTTGCTGCATACCTCAGTTGTAACGAGTGATTATTTCAGTCAAAGTTGCTCTTCTATCAGCTTGAATCAGTCGGCCCATTCTCCTCTGACCTCTAGCATCAACAAGGCATTTTTGCCCACAGGGCGGCCGCATACTGGATGTTTTTCCCTTTTCACACCATTCTTTGTAAACCCTAGAAATGGTTGTGCGTGAAAATCCCAGTAACTGAGCAAATTGTGAAATACTCAGACCGGCCCGTCTGGCACCAACAACCATGCCATGCTCAAAATTGCTTAAATCACCTTTCTTTCCCATTCTCACATTCAGTTTGGAGTTCAGGAGATTGTCTTGACCAGGACCACACCCCTAAATGCATTGAAGCAACTGCCATGTGATTGGTTGATTAGATAATTGCATTAATGAGAAATTGAACAGGTGTTCCTAATAATCCTTTAGGTGAGTGTATAACACAACACAATTTGGAGAAAGTGAAGGGGTCTGAATACTTTCCGGAGACACTGTGGTAAAACCTGTACACGCACGCACATACAAACACACCTTGGTAAGTTTTATCTCAATGGTGTGGTTGTTCTTGTTCCTGGTGTCAAAGTGAGAGACTTCTTTAGCTGAGGACTTGACCTTGAAGATGATCATGACGTAGGAGAAGACTATGATGCCGGTGGGGAAGACGAGGCAGAAGAAGAGGATGACCATGACAAAGCTCTGGCCCGCCACCGAGGTCTGGGCCAGCCACCAGTCCAGGGTGCAGGAAGTGCCAAAGGGCTCGGGAGCATAGCTACCCCAGCCCAACAGGGGCATAGTGGCCCAGAAGCCTGCGTACAGCCACACAAACACCAGACACAGAAAGGCATGGTGCCTCATCAGCCACGTCCCTGTGGGCAGAATTACGGGCAGAAAGATTGATAATACATTGGTTCATTATAGCAACACAATGTTGCTTATTTCAGTTATCACATAGCATCTTTTCAATTAACATATGAATGAAAGCATGCTAATCATTCATCAAGGCCTTTCCAACTGTAAACCAAAGAGAGCATAGCTTACGGTACCGTATCTGAGATGACAGATCTTGAGGTATCGGTCTAGGCTGACTACAGTCATGGTGATGAGGCTGCCAACCCCGAAGAAAAAGCCTGCCCAGCCATAGAAACGGCAGCCCGCCCAGCCAAACAGCCAGCGGTGGGAGAAACAGGATATCACGAAGAACGGCTTCCCTGTGACTTCAAAAGCAAACACTCGCTCAGAGATGTAATATGCTATAAGACATGAGCATGTGTTGAGCCTAAAAGGAAAGTAATGTATGGCAAGAAAATTCCAACATAATCTTCATCCACTTCATATAACACTGGGGCCTTTTGTTCAAAAACAATCAATGCCCAGAGATGCAGTAAAGTAACAACCCTGTGGCAGACCATGTGATGTGAGAAGAGGTGATCATTAATAATGTTTCCCAGTGCCACGCCCAAACTCCTTTAAATCATTGTGTGAGGAGAAAGTGGTTGACCCAGTCTGATGCCATTGAAGTTCAGTAAGCAACATTACGACCCTGTTTCTATGTACGTGTTGACGTGCACACACCCACATACAGACAAACTGTCCTCTCCACCAATTATTAGTTAACAATAGATTCTTTCTCTCAGTTTCTAACTCCAACAGCAACTGTTGGAAACAGGGACAGCCTGATTTACTGTTTTTTTTAATAAAATACATCAAGCCATTATACTGTAGGAAAACATTAGTTTATTCACAATTTGAAGCGTACACATTTCTTTATTATGTTTTAACGTCCATCCCTTTCTCCCGCTCCAATTCAGAAAAAAGACCCATCGGAATCTAGTGGTCTATCCCTGTCAAACAGCATCAGAGTGAAATGGTTATCGTGGGATATTCCCACGATGCAGGCCAAGCTAGCAGACAGACAGATAATGCTTGTGGTCTGCAGGGGAAGATGGCCCTGTTCCGCAAACCAGACATCTCATAGAGAGGGACATAGTTGTCTTGGACAGTGAGAAATCATCTGGGAAATTACAGTGTATCCCGTGCTTATATGAGACACAGAGAGAGCTGGCCAGAGATTGTTCTAAGACTGAGACACCAATTGTAGTGAGTTTTGCTTCTGGCTGGGTCACAACAGGGACTGTTTGAGGAGTTGCAAAATTCTTAGAACATAGGATTTAAAATAAATCAGAATTTTGTGGCCCAGGGTGTTCTAGAGGTCTAACCCACCACCGCTATTGCTCATCCAATGCTGCATGGGTGTGAATCTTTCAGCAAACATCTTTGAGGGGGAAAAATTAAAAACTCAAAATAACCTGGTTGCATATGAGTGCACACCCTTAAACTAATACTTGTTGTTGAAGCAACTTTTGATTTTATTGCAGCACTCAGTCTTTTTGGGTAGGAGTCTATTAGCATGGCACATCTTGACGTGGCAATATTTGCCCACTCTTTGCAAAAGCGCTCCAAATCTGTCAAATATGCCTTAACAATTTTTTGCACTTAAAGAATTTGTATATTCATACCTACAGCTAAAATAGGTACAGTTAAGTAAATTTCTGTCCAGTCAACATAGCTCACTTGACACTTCTCTCAAACGTTGTTGTCTATCCACTCCAACTGTCCCATGCCCTCTTAAAGGTGCGCAACACAATTCAGCAGGGCTCTAAACAGACTCCAGTTTTACAGTGAGCATGTGAGGTATTATGTATACATTTATTATATCAACCCCTTTCCAGATGTAATTATGTCAATGCTGTTAGATCATTAGTCCAGATATTTGCTCCTAACAAAGTACATGACATGTAATATAAAAGAGCCTTATATGAAATGTAGTAAAAAAGTATATAACATTTTCAAAAAAATCAAGAAAATGTATGTAATTAAAAAGATCACTTTATTGATCACCCACCTCACACTCTCCCAAGTTGGTCAACGGTACAGAAATTAAAGTAAGAATTAAATTGCAGGTCTTCAATGGCAATAACGAGGCTAAACAATTTTTCCACCAATAATTATATCCTTCTCAAATCACTGAAATTGAAATGCAACTATCAACTGATCACATAACAGATATTATCAAACTGGCCATATTTACAAATATTTAAAATATAAGAACATAAGCCAATATTAATGCCTTACTCTTCATTGGGTTTTTCTAATGGTGAGAAATTGTGAAAAATCATGATCATTTTTTAAACTATCAACTGATCAAACAAGAAGAAATATTATCCAACCGTCAAAATACAATAACACAAGCAAAGATGGAAGCTTTACTCTTCATCGTTGTCAGAAATGATTCATCAATGAGTGGTCATCAATTATATCTTCACCTTCATTTGGTGTTGGGACCCAGAACTGCACCTGATCATGGACAATGAAAACAAGTCTAAAAAGCGTTTAAAACAGTGTCCAAAATCTGATTCAGTTATTTCATAATTATTTTATTATCACTTTTACATTATTATCAGATGTCTTGTTGAATCATGCTTTGTGTGAACTCAGTAAAAATCTTTACATATGAGTACTTATGAGGTGACTCAATGGTTATATATGTAAGTGATAAATACTGAACTCTCTTCTGCAAGTTCATTATTCCAAGGTAATGTACTGAGGTGTTTATCCCCCTTATTACCCAGTGGCCAACAAACAACAACATGAGCATAGCAGTGGGAAGTAGGGGTGCTGGGGATACTGCTGCCGCTCTCTGTTGTGGCTTCACCACCCCTGATGACATTAAACAGTGACTTTTAGCTTTCATCAACAGTGACATGGCGTGTTCATCCATCCAATCTGTCTTCCCCCTCCGCCCAGCTGTACTCAAATTCCCCCGATTAAAACATTTTGCCACTATGTTTACCACTAGAATGTGTTTATGTTTACATGTTTTATTTGTGAATTTGAGCTCTCTCATATTTTGGTTGCTACATATGCCAACCAGTCATTTAATCTTTTTTCTATTTCTTTGGACATGACCCAGTCATTTGTTCTAAATGTTACATTGCCATGCAGGGGAGAGATATGGGACACCTAATCATGACGTGAAAGCCCCAAAACAACTACAATTACAAATTATAACAACACACAAGACATCTTTCACACCATGATTAGGTGTCCTGTATATCTGAAATTCATGTCCACCCAATAGTCCTGTATATTAGCAACTTACATCCATTCTAGAATTCACTTCTTGCCAATCAGGAACATGTATTCAACAATACTGTGGAACAAATATTTTTAAACCAATGTATTTGGTATTGTAACTGATCAATTACATTAATCAGAGCAGATTTAAAATATAATGACCACATAAAATGTGTAGTTACCGGTAGTTGCAGTTTGATGTGGGCTGGTGCATGTTTTAGGACTTCAGCAATGAGGGTCTCCACAGTCTTCAATCCCAAACCTGGCACCACATTACAGCCCCTGTAATGTGTAAAAAAATGAATACAAAGCTAAAAGTAGGTTTCAAAATCTGTCAGGTGCTGCAACCCTTGTCTCAATAGGAAGAAAATTATGTGATTTAACTTAAAACGGTTGCCTCAGTGTATAAAGCATGCAGCCAATAAAAGGTTGCATTATCCTACACATTAAAATGTATAATGTATGGGCTAAATTACACTGACTAATCAATGACAAATTCTCCTGAGATATCCAATGTCTAGTACAGAATGCTTGTGTATAGCAATATTATTATTAATGTAAATTCTCACCAAAGGTGCCAGCCTAATCTTTGGAGTTTATAGGCTTTCAGTCAACAGTGGAGCGCAACATAAGCATTGTAATAATCGCTGCTTGCAATGGCAGTAAAGTCCTGCTTGAATGAATGAAATGCAGAAACGACTGGGTAGCTGTCCACCATTGGGGACTTAATACTTTCTTCTTGTTCAAATATAAAATCATATACTTAATCATAATAAAATACTGAAAAAATGCCTAAAATCTGCCTCATTGTTATGTAACAGTCCAATTCTCTGAGTAAGCATACACATACATTATGTGTATTTTTGTATTACTGGTCTCAGTCTATATATCTACCTTGAGACTGACCAAAATATTAATGGGACATTATGATGACAAACGTAATCTACAAAATTGTGTACGTCCTCTAATTTTCCGTGTCAAAATTATCTTGGCCTGGGAATTAATATTTCAATGTTCCACTCGGTAGCCTAGTGCAAATTACAGCAATATAGTACATGACAGAAACGCTATGAAAACATGATGATTACCGCGTGCTTAATCACACCTTGAATACTCAAACTCAGTATTAATTTCTGTCCCAGCCAGTGAAACACTTCTTGCACTGAGCCCAGGCTGGCTGGGGAAAAAGCTCCCAATCAAGCTAGCTAGCAACAGTAGTAGTTACTGTACTGTAGCTTGTTAGTAGGATTGCTATACAGTTAATGACGTTATTCAATGGTAACTACCAAAGTGATTTTACATAGTAATATGTCAGATAGTTAGCTTTGTGCTTTGTAAAGAAGTTAAATAAGCTTACCTGAGATTCCTCGTCCAGAAATTATGACACGGTGCTCCAGAAACGATGTCAGCTTAACGAACTAAGCAGATGTTTGTAAAGTACGTAGTTGTACAGTAGTGTTAACTAGCTGCAGTAGCGAGCCAGGCACGTTACGGTAACAGAAAACCTAATTGCGCCAACCGCATTTGATAGCAAGGTATGATGCTGTAGTGTAGGCTACACGGCTAAATAAGAATTTCTAAATTGGAAAATTGTTAGATTAGAAAAACCTAAAACCTGAAAGTTTAACATCAATGATTACAACATTTCTTAATAGAAAAAAGTATGAATTCGAAAAAAAAACTATGATAGCGACTGGAAACTGCCAATAATAGCTACAGAGGATAACCAGAGTAGAAGAGTACTGGTAAAAACTCAGACACAACTAAATCAGAATTATCTTAAACTGGAGTAAAAAACTATAAATCCAGTTTAACACATCAGAAGTAATAATACAGCTACCGGTATGAGTAAACTACAGCGGGACTCTCGAGCTGCGGCACGTGCGTGCATAGTTAATATATGCCTTCCATCTGATATTGTGTACATGGCATTTGAATTGAGCTATTGCCTGTATTGGAGTATTCTTGTTTCTTCAGCTGAACTCTGAAATATTTGGAATACGGTTTCCGATGTGGTGGCAAGTAATTACATCCTAATGACATCATAAGCAAAGTACATTGTAGCAACGAAAATAGGAGTTAAGCTTTTCCAGTTGTAGTTACGTAAGATCGGTACCAAACGTATGTTTTTACATTGTCAATACGTCATTTAATTACCTTTCGATAGATACTTTCGTAACTCCAGTTTTATGAGTGGAGCTTCGCTCATAGGGGCTTCGCTCCTATGGCTTTAACCCTCTGCCAATAGGCAGTCACTGAAAATTTAAATATGCAAATCACACCTCTCATGGCCATCTGCACCATGGCTATAAAAGAGGTTATATTTCGTGGAGCTCCGCCCCCTAGAGGGGCTTCAGCTCCTAGTGGTTTACCCATGCCACGTCAGCGGCCGTACTGAAAACTCATTATGCAAGATGCATCAGCCAATCAGGGCACGCCTGCCCCTATATATGACCCTTGAGCCCAGAGAACGTCCTCCCTTTTTATTCAGCAACAGTTTGTTGAATACGTCTGATTACTCTCAGCCTGAGAATATTTTTGCCGTCGACTTTCTTCAGCTCGACGTTCTCAAGATGAACAAGTATTTCGCCGCCGCTTGCCGCTGCGCCGACCAGGATCCGCATTCTGCATGTGTTTCCTGCCTGGGTCCGGCACACGCTTGTGACGGTCTCACTGATCCCCCGGCTTGCTCCTCCTGCGCCGTCCTGTCCCTCCCTACACGTGTAGAGAGGGCAGCCTACTTTCAACAGGAGGTGGACGTCCCCGCCGTGCTGAGCTCCTGCGAGGACAACGACGAGGACGACATGCTATCAGTGGAGGACGGTTCTACGCAGAGCTCCCCTGACCCAAGCGAGCTCGCTCCCTTCCCACGTGGGCTGTGGTGGCGGTTCCCACGCCTCTCCTTCTCTCCGGGGAGAACTCGAGGACGACTTTTCTTCCGCTGCCTCTCTCCGTCCGCCCCCTCTCCGCGTGGAGTTTGCGGGTATGATTGAGAGAGCAGCTCTCCGTATCCAGCTGCCTTTGCCTCCCCTGCCTACACCAAAGCAGCCTTCGGATATGTCCTTCGGTTCCTGGGCTGAGCGAGTGAAACCGGTGGACTCCCCTGCTCCTGAAGTCCGTGGTTTTAAAGGCTTCGCCGAGGGTTCCTGGTCTGCTCCAGCTTCTGCCAGGGCGCCCGTCAGATCCTACGCCACCTTCACCAAGGTCCATGGTCGTCTCGCCCCTATCAGCTCTGCCACTCCGCCGTTGGAACCCGAGCTGGCCGCTCACTTCCTTCCTTCCTGGGGCTGGTCCGGTAAGAAGCCTGCCCTGCCTTCTACCAAGGACCGTTTCTCAGGACAGCTTTGGGACAAGGTTTATGTTCTGGGATCTCAAGCCCTGGCCGCGGCGAACAACGTTGCTCTCCTCGCGTCAGCGGCTTCCCACATCTTGGACCGTTCATCTTCCCCGTCGTCACGTGACGTCGAGGAAGTAGCGGCTAATCTCAAGGCTATCCTCCACCTTAACCAGGCTCAGACTGTCTGCGCTGGGCGCTCTGTGGCATCGGCTGTCGTCGGTCACCGTCATCCTCTCCCAGGAGGGCTTGTTTGGCGACGCTGTCCACACGGCCATAGCGTCTTTTAAGAAGACGGACGAGGGACGGAAGGAGCTATCCCGGCACCTTCCTTTAGCCGGTTCATCTGCCCGTTCTGCTACACGGTCCTCTTCTCATCGCCAGGGTTCTTCCGCCAGACGTCGCCAGCGCCGTCATGTCTCTGCCACCGCTTCCGCTGCTGCCCCAGCCCCTCCTGCCACGGCAGACTACCCGCTCCCAAACTCAGCGTCCCCTGGCCGTCTAAGAAGCCCAGACCATCCTGACTAGGCGTGGAGCGGGCTGTGAGTGGCAACGTTGCCCTCACGGCCCCCGTCTCTTCCTTCACCAAAAGAGCAAGGGCTTAGTCTGACGGCGTCGCAGACTCGGCCCGGCATTCTTTACATTTTAATAAACAGGCTAAACGTTACTTGGGCGTAAGTTGTGCTTTTGTGCAGGCTCAGGCGGTGTCTGAGACTGTTAAATCACTTGAGAATTCCACATGCCCTAGTTTGCCTCCTTCGGTGGCTATTAGAGACTCGGTGAACGCTCTCCCTGTCTCTATGCCAGCCCCGTTGGATATAAGCAGTGGCGCAAATGAGCGGCTTTTCCCTCATTCTCGCCCTGCAGCTGGTAGGTTCTCTAATGTGTTTACTTGTGCACGTTCTATTCCTTTCCCTGCTCTCTGTAGGGATAGGAGTTCTGTTGGTAACTGTCAGGATAGCGAGTATGTTCGGGGTGTAATAAGTATAACTTCTCGCTCCTCTCTACCTGCCAGCTCTGATAGACTTAAGTGCCGGCTAGCGGTTTCGGAGTCGTCTCTTATCCCGCTACCCGCCAGTCAGGCGGCGTCTCATTCTGCTCGCAGCGAGAAGATCACGCGTCAGGGATCACCGGCTCTCGCCTCTGTCTCGCTTCCTGCCCTCCCTGACCGTTCCAGTCTTGCTTACCCTACCCGGCGTCTCCTTGCCAACGCGTCCCCGCTCAGGGTGCAACGTCCGCGTATGCAAATGCCGGGCTCCACTCAGGTTCCTATAAGTGAGAGCGCAGGGTTTCACGTACTGCGGGATGGCTCAGTGGATAGCGCCTCAGTGTTTTTTCTCACCCCTTTCCCCTCCTGCCCTCCTTGGGCCGCGTCTCTCCCTCTCGGGTCGAGCTTGGCGGCGGTAAGGGCGGAGAGGGAATTCGAGTCTTTCCTTGCCAACGCCCCCCAACTACCTGCTCTTTCTCTCTCAGAGCATTATTGGGAGTGGCGTCAGCATTGTTCCATGTCACTGTGGCTCGATTGAACGATCAAGCGGGGCTATCTGATCCAGTTCAGATCTGTTCCACCCCCCTTCTTGGGGATAGTGGAGACGGTGATGTCATCGCCGGACAGGGTGTCCGCTCTGCTGTCGGAGGTGACGGAACTGTTGAGCAAAAGAGTGATCTCCGAGGTCCCGGAGGATCTCAAGCAGAACGGTTTTTACTCCCGTTACTTCCTGGTTCCCAAGAAGACAGGGGGAGTGAGACCGATCTTGGACTTGCGCAATCTGAATGCGCACGTGGCCAAGCGCCCGTTCCGTATGCTCACCACCAGCCGTCTGCTCGAGGCCTTTCTACCGGGGGACTTCTGCTCGAGCATAGACCTCAAGGATGCTTACTTCCATATCCCGATCGTTCGCAGGCACAGGAAGTTCTTCCGCTTTGCCTTTCTAGGAAAGGCGTACGAGTATACGAGGATTCCATTCGGCTACGCTCTAGCCCCACGCACATTCTCCAAATGTCTGGAGTCGGCTCTGGAGCCTCTACGCAGGGAGGGCATCAGGATCCTGGCCTATCTAGACGACCTCCTAATTCTAGCGTCGTCCCTGGGACTGGCCAGGTCACACACTGTCCGTGTGGTGTCCTTCCTCACACGACTGGGTCTCACGGTGAATTGGAAGAAGAGTGCGCCGAGACCAGCCCAGCAGGTTTCTTACCTGGGTCTGGTCATGGACACACGCACAATGAGAGCGCGTATTTCGGACTCGAGGGCTCTCGATCTGCTTTCGGCTCTCAACCTTTGCCGGCCGCCCTGCAGGCGCCCGGTTCGGGCCATCATGTCCCTGCTGGGCATGATGGCCGCGGCTCACAAGGTGGTTCCCCTGGGCCTGCTACACATGCGCAGCCTACAGGCCTGGTTTGCCCGCCAACGGGTCGACCCGGCACGTCAACGGAACCGGGCCTTGTCCCTGCCGGCCACGCCTACTAGGGGATTTGAGCTATTGGAGGGACCCCCTGGTTCTTTCTCAGGGCGTCCCGTTGGGCAGAGTGTCGGAATGCATCCAGGTCTTCACGGACGCATCTCTCCACGGATGGGGCGGGGTGTGCCTGGGTCAGGCAGTCGGAGGCGTGTGGCCTCCCGGTACTCGCCACATCAACCTGCTGGAGCTAGACACGGTCTTATTGATGCTTATGCATTTCTCAGACCTAGTCGAGGGCCGCGATGTCCTGATTCGCTCGGACAATCGGGCCACGGTCGCTTACATCAATCGTCAAGGGGGGGTCAGGTCTCCTGCTCTCCACCAGGCAGCGACACAGCTCTGGCTATGGGCTTGTGCCCATCTCCGCTCCCTAGCTGCGGCCCACATTCCGGGTCATCTGAATGTGGGCGCGGACATGATGTCTCGGAGCGGCCTCCATCACGACGAATGGCGCCTCCACCCAGACATCGTCTCCCGCATCTGGCTGAGATTTGGGGAAGCTCAGGTGGACCTGTTTGCGTCCAGGCGGAACGCACACTGTCGCCTGTGATTCTCCCTGTCTCAAGCGGATCGCCCCCCTCTGGGGGTGGACGCGTTCGCGCACCACCCCTGGCCCCGGGGCCTCTTGTACGCGTTCCCTCCGCAACACTGCATAGCGCGCCTGCTGGCTCGGATCAGGACGGAGGGGCTTCGGGTCATCCTGGTGGCACCCGACCGCCCCTCAGCCATCTGGTATCCGGAGATGATCCAGCTGCTGGTGGACCGTCCTTGGTCAATTCCGCCCAGACAGGACACGCTGTCCCAAGCGGAGGGCTCGATTCTACACCCTCCAGTGCTCTCAGGAGCCCTCAGGGTCTGGCACCTGAGCGGGTCAGGCTCTTGAACAGGGGTCTGTCCGAAGCCGTGGTGCACACCATCCAGGGCGCTAGGGCGTCTTCTACATCCAAATTCTATTCCTCTCGCTGGAATATGTTTGTATCATGGTGCACGCAGAGGTCCTCTGACCCTTCGTGTTGTCCTGTGGAGGAGATTCTGTCGTTTCTGCAGTATCTCTTCGATATGGATAGGTCTCCTTCGACCATACGCGGCTACGCATCTGCCATCTCTGCGTGCCATGAAGGTTTTGCTGGAAAAACTGTTTTCAGCCACCCCCTTCTTCGCCGTTTCCTTTCGGGGACGAGCCGTTTACGCCCGGCGGTCAGACTGGGCGCTCCTCAATGGGACCTGGCTAAGGTGCTGGGCGCCCTCTGCGCACCCCCATTCGAGCCCTTACAACAGTGCTCTCTCAAGTTGTTCTCCCTTAAGACGGCCCTGCTTGTCGCTCTGTGCTCCGCAAAACGGGTGAGTGATCTCCGCGCTCTCTCTGTGCGCCCCGGGTGCTTGGCCATCAGAGAGGACTTGGGTTGCGCTACGTTGAGACCTAACCCATCCTTCGTGCCGAAAAGTATCACTAGTTCTTTTCGGTCAAGGACCATTCAACTACAGGCCTTCTTCCCTCCCCCGCACGCTCGGGAGGAGGACGAGAGGCTTCACAGTTTGTGCCCGGTGCGTGCCCTTGCCTTGTATGTGGAACGCACCAGGTCTATCAGATTGACTCCCCAGTTGTTTGTTTGCTATGCGAACTCCTCGTTGGGTCGTCCGCTTTCCAAACATCGTCTGTCCCATTGGCTTTGTGACTGTATCACTTTGGCCTATGGAGCTTCGGGTTCCGTTGTTCCGGAGGGTCTCCGCGCACACTCCACGCGGGGTGTTGCGGCCTCTTCTGCCCTTTTCCACGGAGTCAGAGTGGATGACATTAGCACCGCGGCGTCGTGGTCGACGCCGTTGGCGTTTGTCCGTTTTTATTTGATGGACGTGTCTCCGTCTTCCCTCCTTCATTCTGTCCTTGGGGCAGCTGCCCGGGACCTCTGAACTTACTCCTTTTTCTTTTTTGTTTATATCTTCATGCCCCTCATTTCGTGATGTGTGGTGCATGGAGGTATATTGTTGGGCCTATGCGGGATGGATACGTTTCCCTCTTGTTTGAGTACAACAGCCCTTCTTCCTGCATAGCTTATTTATTACGCTATGCTAGGGGATTACACAATTGGGCATCACCTCCTGACTTTGTCAGTTGTCGGGATGTCCGTCTTGGGGTAATTGGGATCGGATTTTTTTACTGATCCTTTTTTGGCTTACTGGTGTTCCGGGAGGGAGTACATTTTTGGCTCGCTCGCTCCGCCGTGAACCACTAGGAGCTAAAGCCCCTCTAGGGGGCGGAGCTCCACGAAATATAACGTTAGTTACCTATTGTAACTCTGGTTATATGAGTGGAGCGGAGCCCCCTAGACCTGTTGCCCTGACGTCCCATGAGTTATGCTGAATAATTTCGGGAGGACGTTCTCTGGGCTCACGGGTCATATATAGGGGCAGGCGTGCCCTGATTGGCTGATGCATCTTGCATAATGAGTTTTCAGTACGGCCGCTGACGCGGCATGGGTAAACCACTAGGAGCTAAAGCCCCTCTAGGAGGCTCCGCTCCACTCATATAACCAGAGTTACAATAGGTAACTAACGTTTTCACAATCTGCTCAGTCTCCCGACATACAGTATCTCACAGAAGTATGCCCCTCACATTTTGTCAATATTTGATTATATCTTTTCATGTGACAACACTGAAGAAATGACACTTTGCTACAATGTAAAGTAGTGAGTGTAAAGCTTGTGTAACAGTGTACATTTGCTGTTCCCTCAACATAACTCAACACACAGCCATTAATGTCTAAACCGCTGGCAACAAAAGTGAGTACACCCCTAAGTGAAAATGTCCCTGGTGACACACAGGATCCAACCGGAGACGTGCGAACCAGCGCTGTAAGCCCAGCATGCGCAGTGGGCTGATGACATGAAGCCCAGCAGCGACATGACCAAGAACACCGACACTGTACGCAACGGCCAGACGTGGTCCAGGGCCCGCAGAGTGGCCACTCACCGTGTCCTCGGAGAAACTGTGGATAACCAGTTGACTTGGCTGAGGGGTGCTCTTTTTCCAGTTCACCGCAAAACCCAGGCTAGTGAGCTGAGTCACCAACCTGACTGTGTGAACCTGGGCCTGTTCCGTCAAGTGCGCCAGAACCAAAAGGTTGTCTAGGTAGGCCAGAACTCTGACCCCTTGACACCTCAGCGCCCTAATGCCCCCCGTTTTCTTGGACACCAGGAAGTAAGGGGAATACAGCCCCTTCTCCCTCTGCTCCAACGGGACTAGGGACACTGCCTCCTTCTCTAGAAGGTCCACAATCTCTCCCTGCAGGGCAGCGACCTGCACTGGAGACACCATTACTGTTTCCACAACTCCTGAGAACGAAGGAGGTGGGCAGTGAAACTGCAACGCATAACTCTTCCTCAGGGTCCTGTCCAACCAGCCCGGCAGTGTTTATAGACAACGCCAGTGTGCATAGACGAGTTAAACAGAGCGAGCGGACGAACACACAGCTGGGGAGCTGTGGCCAGCCATTGACTTTACGCTTCACGCAGAACGTGAAGCCTCAGGGGGGGCAGCGGAACTGGCAGAAGGGGACCCAGCCGGATACACTCCTCCCTGTCCTTCTTTTGGCGCACCAGGGCCTCAGTGACTGTAGCGCCAAAGAGTGCATCCTCCTGCAACGGAGCGTTGAGGAAGGGCATCTTCTCAGGCTCCTTCAGGGAGGTGAGCGCCAGCCACAGGTGCCTGACCTGCACCACTGACATGGCCATCACCCGGCTGGCCGAGAGAGAGTTAGCCTGGGTGAACTTGATATTGGCCGGCGAAGCCCTTGCCACCTCACTCACCTCCGCCGGAGACAGCGAGGTGCGTCCCTCGGTCATCCCAGCCATGGCCACCACCAGGGGGCCCACGTTGTTGCAGGCCGCCAGGGACTGCACCAACAGGGCGTATTGCTTTTCCCCTAGGCGCAGGCGGTGCACACAGGCTCCTCTTTGGCGCCGTCACAAGCAAGCAGCGGTCCCAAACACACACAGCAAAGCGTGTGGGGTTTGACCACCACGTTAAGCTCGCTACACCGGCATGCCGACAGTGAAGTCGGCAGCCGGGGCACCGGGCTAGCAGGGACCGCTCCAGCGGTCGAAGATGGTGACGCCATCCTTGGCTTAGTAGAAATCACTGTAGACTGCATACTTAAACCTTTCTCATGAAGAAAAAAAGTAAACTGAGCAGAGTGTGAGAACCTCATTTATAGCCATGGGGCATATGGCCATGAGATGTGTGATTTGCATATTAAAATTTTCAGTGACTGCCTATTGGCAGAGGGGTAAACCAATAGGAGCAAAGCCCCTATGGGCAAAGCTTCACGATCTAGAACTGCGACGTCCAGAGCAAGTGTGGAAGGTTTGGTCATTGAATTACCTACGGACAACGTTGCCACAACGTTGTAAGAAGGTAATGTCATGACATGACCAATCCACTACGTCATTATTGGTTGTGGTTATGTAACGTGTTTGCTGGGAATCTCCTTCCAAAATTTAAAGCTTGGAGGTTATAACAATTATAAATAGTCAATAGTATTGATGGGCTCATTCAAAAATGAGACCAACTGCTCAGATCGCGAAAATTGGTTGGGCGACTTTCACCGACTGATTTAAGAGCTCCGGTTTTTAGGAGAGGAATTTCGTAGCTACTTTCGTCTAGACCAAAAACAATACAATCAACTGTTCCAGATGGTAGGATCTCAGACCAAAATCGACACCAAGTAGCATGTTTGTAGTGTTCAATATCGTAACTGAAATTAAGAACTAAACAATCTAAAGTAAAGGGCTTGTAATAAAGCCCATGCCATGTAACATATGGTTTGCAAGCTGCTAGTTAGCTAATAAATGGTAGCCCACGTAAGTTGCCACTTGACACAATATGCTGGGGGGAGGCAGATTAGAACATGCATCCTCTGATGCAACTCAAACCAAGGTACTCCGCTTCTTAGCCAAAACCCCCAGGCTCTGACGGTATCCACCAACCAGGATTTAAACTATAGATTCACAGCTTGGTACTGCATCCATCATTACTGACAGACAGCTAGTTTCAGGGACTTTGTTCAATGTGAGCTAGCTTTTGTTGGTAAATGAAAGGACATGAAGACCTAACCAATGTCCACATTAGATAATGCATGTTGATTGTCCATTGGATACAGCGTTGCATGCTCTGCCATGATGAAAGACGGTGAATGACAATCAGACAAAGTATACTGCATACTTTGATTTACAGGCCTGCCAAGTAGGATAAAGACCTTCCTGCAAACGTAGAACTTACTTGCCATGTTCTCCTCTGTTTTGTTTTGCTTCATTTAGATTTTTACTCACCATCAGATATTGGTGTGGGTATTTAAAAGATTTTGCTTTTAATGGGGCAAATTTAGTGGGCACTCATGGTGGGGCTTATGAGAGCCACTGACCGAGCCACCAACCATGAGTTTAACCCGATCTTTGTTGTTTAACCCAATTTTTATTGTTTGACAGTGAATCCTTTTTTAGCTCCCTTTTGAGGGACTACATTTTGTTGGGTTAACATTTTAGTTATTTAAATGATTTTAGAAATATAGTGCAAAAAAGGCATTATCATAATTTTCATAGGAAAGTGTTATGTAAAACTTAGTGTCTACATATCTTATTTTTAAACAGGAACCTAACATTGTTAACTGGTCCTTTAAAATTAGGTTAAAGTTACATCCACATGGTGGCAATAAGGGATAAATAAAATAATTATGTTAATATTGGACAAATTGTAGTTTTTGGCCACAATGGTAAATTGCCCTGTGACACGAACACATTAGAAAGCAATTCATTGAAAACAATTAAATTAGTTTATTAGGGAAAAGAGCAATTACGCACCACAAAGCAAAAAGATATCACGTGGACTCAATTAATGACAGTTGTTATTTGTATGATGAGTTTAAAGCAACACAATAAAATCACTCTCTCTCTTATACAAACTATCCGGATTTTGAGACCATTGTTATTCACTATAGTAGCAAATACATTGATGGTTTGTCAGTCGTTACTGTATATCCAACCACACTATCATCTTCCAATCACGTACAAACATTGTTTATATTGAGTAAATGCTGTTTTAAAGGTATCCACTTATTAAATTATTCTTGTGACCAGAATACATGAGATTATAAACACTCAATCTACCTTGTTCTGTACAGAGAGAGACTGATGAACTGTATTTAAAATAGTTGACGTGGAAGCATTTACCTGATATTCCAAAGTCAAAGATGGCTAAGTTGAATGTCATGATCTCAGGCGGCCTTAGCTTAGTTTTCCTTTTGATAGTTGTGTATATAACATAGCCGTTCCCTGTGGCAGACATGATTCCTGTAGAGATAACAGAGGACAAGAGCAAGATGTGATTTACTATCTTTTTATGACTAAATTTGATTGTATTGTGCTGTTTTTAAATCCCAAGACCATTACATGATAATGATGCATACTGCAGCCTGCTGTAGAATAAATAATTACAAGACGACGAAGGGGTTGTGGGTAATTGCAAAGACAGTAGACACCCCTGTTCATGTTGGTCAAAATTGAATTCAATTCAAAGAAATCCTTGGGTCGGTCCTTCTTTCAGTTTGCAGCACCCTATGATTAGAATACACTACAGATAACAACTAAATGATCAACATTTGTCACAGTTGACACATTCAAACACAAAATGGCCAACGCACTTACCGAAACCTGTAACTGCTTCATGTGATGATTTTACTCCTGTCCAGATATGTCTTTCTACTCCAAACATATTTGTCTTCTGGTGTATTGTTTTTATACTGCCTGCTGACAGGACTGTTTATCATATATGTTTAGATCATGTTTGTCATCTGGTTTATTGTATTTATACTGCCTGCTGACGGGACTGTTTATCATATATGTTTAGATCATGTTTTTCTATTTTTATCATGTTTGTCTATGTTTATCATGGTTGTCTATGTTTATCATATACAGGGGATATAAAAAGTCTACACACCTCTGTTAGAATGCCAGGAATGCAAGCATGATGCTGCCACCACCAAGCCTCACTGTGGGTATGGTGTTCTTTGGGTCATGTGCAGTGTTGTTTTTGAGCCAAACATACATTTTGGAATTATGGCCAAAAACTTCAACCTTGGTTTCATCAGACCAGAACACATTTTCCCACGTGCTTTTGGCCGGGCTTGGATGTTTTGCTTTGTAAGAAAAGGCTTTCGTCTTTGTCACCCTACCCCATAGCCCATTCATATGAAGAATACGGGAGATTGTTGTCACATGTAGCACACAGCCAGTACTTGCCAGACATTCCTGCAGTTCCTTTAATGTTGCTGTAGGCCTCTTGGAGGCCTCCCTGACCAGTTTTATTCTCATCTTTTCATACATTTTGGAGGGACGTCCAGTTCTTGGTAATGTCTCTGCCATATTTTCTCCAATGACTGTCTTCACTGTGTTCCATGGTATATCTAATGCTTTGGAAATTATTCTGCACCCTTCTCCTGACTGATATCTTTCAACAATGAGATCCCTCTGATGCTTTGGAAGCTCTCTACAGACCATGGCTTTTGCTTTGAGATGCAACTAAGAAAATGTCAGGCAAATCCTACTAGAACAGCTGAACTTTATTTTTGATAAATCAGAGTCACTTTAAATGATGGCAGGTGTGTAATGACTTCTATTTAATATGAGTTTCAATGTGATTGGTTCATTCCGAACACAGCCACATCCCCAGTTATAAGAGGGTGTGCACACTTATGCAACCAGGTTAGTGTAAGGTTTTTATTTTTCATTTTTCCCTCTTGAAGATTTCTGTTGAATTGTTCACATTATAGGTTACATTAAAAATTGAAAAAGTTCTGACATTATTTATCTTTGTCTCTTTCTTTTACATCACAAAAACATGCCATTTTCACAAGGATGTGTAGACCTTTTATAGCTACTTTTAATGTTTCCTGATAGTTGCTTCATAGTTAAGTGTTGTTTCTAACAATGTTGTGGTTTTAAAGTTTCTTGTTAGTTGTTTCGTAGTTTATTGGTGTTTTTATGTGTGTTTTGGTTTCTTGCTTGTTAGTACTATGTTTTTTCTTCTATGTTATCTGTCTGTGTTGTCTGTAGTTTTTATTTATTACCCACACCCATTGCCTACAGGAGCTCTTTATCTATCTCCTCCTGCCAGTCCGTCGTTGTAAATAAGAATTTTTTCTTAACTGACTTGCCTGGTAAAATAAAGGTTAAAAATCATTAGACTTGGCATTCAGTACACTATAATGAAACAATATAATGAAACTGTTTTCGGCATCTGCCCTCAATCTGAAAATGTTGATCTACTATTAGAACTAATTGATTTACATGTGCAAAAGAAATACAGTAAATTTGTCATTGCCGTGACATTTGAATTGCTTTCAAGTCATCACTGTACTTGTGTGTGTGTGTGTGTGTGTGTGTGTGTGTGTGTGTGTGTGTGTGTGTGTGTGTGTGTGTGTGTGTGAGAAAACAGTGAATTCAATCAAATTGCACATGAAAACTAATTGACACTCTCATCCCATTTCAGGGTGCCAAATATAGTAGGCAAGCTTTTCCTTCACATTTGAAGCCTGCAGCTGTTTTCTATCAATGTAAATACTACACAAGATGTCCATCACAAGGCAAATGGACAGAACGAGCAAAATATTAATTATAAAGCAAAGATTAACATTACCAAAAAGATGGCATGAGGGAAGTGTGGTGAAAAAAGTGGAAAGGTCTTGATTGTTAACTCAATCACCCAATCTAAATCCATATTTGCATGCCTTTACAGGCTGAGGACAATACCAAAGGCTAAAAACGCCTCAAAACAAGCAAGAACGGAAATTAGCTGCGGTACAGGCCGGGCAGAGCATCACCAGTAAAGATACCAAGCATTGGGTGATGTGCACGGTCAAAGATTCCAAGAAATCATTGCATGCAAAGGATATGCTACCGACCACTAAACACAACTTCTTTATTGGGGCGATAATGTTCAAAATGTGATTTATTTCAAAATTATTATTACAATACGGGTGAATACCCCCCCAATTGAAGCTGTCCTTTAATCCCACAGTCATTGTAATATTTCATATCCAAAGTCCATGAAAACAGGGTAAAAATATTTCACTGTCCAAATATTTTTGGAGTTCACTAGTGTATACATACCGGTCCATACTAATGTCAGTGTGCTCCTAAAAGCTTCACTTCCTCTACTGTACCTATATCCTAACTGGGCTTTAACTATTGGTGCTTGGACGCAACAAATGAGTTGAGCTTCACAAAATCACCCAAACTAATAGCAAAATCAGCAATATTTTAAGTGCCAGAGCACCAGTCTCTTCACATTTTATTAGACTCCCTTTACACCATAACAAATTGTGCAATGGCATGGAGGAGTGACATTGCAATGACAAGAGTTGACAAAGACTGGAATGTTAGCTACAGAGACTGGTATGTTAGCTACAGAGACTGGTGTGTTAGCTACAGAGACTGGTGTGTTAGCTACAGAGACTGGTGTGTTAGCTACAGAGACTGGTGTGTTAGCTACAGAGACTGGAGTGTTAGCTACAGAGACTGGAATGTTAGCTACAGAGACTGGAATGTTAGCTACAGAGACTGGTATGTTAGCTACAGAGACTGGTATGTTAGCTACAGAGACTGGTATGTTAGCTACAGAGACTGGTATGTTAGCTACAGAGACTGGTATGTTAGCCACAGAGACTGGTATGTTAGCCACAGAGACTGGTATGTTAGCCACAGAGACTGGTATGTTAACCACAGAGACTGGTATGTTAGCCACAGAGACTGGTATGTTAGCCACAGAGACTGGTATGTTAGCCACAGAGACTGGTATGTTAGCCTCAGAGACTAGTATGTTAGCTTCAGAGACTAGTATGTTAGCTTCAGAGACTAGTATGTTAGCTTAAGAGACTGGTATGTTAGCTTCAGAGACTGGTACTCGGACTGGGATACTGCAGGTTGCCATTAGCTTTATGATTTCATGTCTGTGTGATTTTAAAGTGGTCGGTTAAAGGACATGCATCTAGCACACAGATGCTAGCATTGGGACCATGATTGTGTTGAGAAGGAGCGACATGGGGCCGCCTTCCCGTGGGCTCACCACGCACAGGAGGGACCACAAACCCGGTGGTGGACACCGGAAGTAAGGGATGCCGTCAAGCTGAAGAAGGAGTCCTATCAGGCCTGGTTGGCTTGTGGGACTCCTGAGGCAGCTGACGGGTACCGGCAGGCCAAACGGACTGCAGCCCGGGTGGTTGTGGAGGCAAAAACTCGGGCCTGGGAGGAGTTCGGTGAGGTTATGGAGGACTATCGGCTGGCCTCGAAGAGATTCTGGCAAACCGTCCGGCGCCTCAGGAGAGGGAAACAGTGCCCTACCAATGCTGTTTACAGTAGAGGTGGGCAGCTGTTGACCTCAACTGGGGATGTCGTCGGGCGGTGGGAGGAGAACTTTGAGGATCTCCTCAATCCCGCTGTCTTCCATTGAGGAAGCAGAGGATGAGGGCTCAGAGGTGGACTTGTGCATCACCTGGGCTGAAGTCACAGAGGTAGTCAAGAAACTCCTCGGTGGCAAGGCACCAGGGGTGGATGAGATTCGCCCTGAGTAACTCAAGTCTCTGGATGTTGTGGGGCTGTCTTGGTTGACACGCCTGTGCAACATCGCGTGGCGGTCGGGACAGTGCCTCTGGGATGGCAGACCTGGGTGGTGGTCCCTCTTTTTAAGAAGGGGGACCGGAGGGTGTGTTTCAATTATAGGGGGATCACACTTCTCAGCCTCCCCGGGAAAGTCTATGCCAGGGTTCTGGAGAGGAGAATACGGCCGATTGTAGAACCTCGGATTCAGGAGGAACAGTGTGGTTTTCGTCCAGGCCGTGGAACACTGGACCAGCTCTATACCCTCTACGGGGTGTTGGATGGTTCACGGGAGTTTGCCCAACCAATCCACATGTGTTTTGTGAATTTGGAGAAGGCATTCGACTGTGTCCCTCGCAGCATCCTGTGGAGAGTGCTTCGGGAATATGGGGTCCTGGGTCCTTTGCTAAGGGCTGTCAGGTCCCTGTATGACCGAAGCAGGAGCTTGGTCCGCATTGCCGGCAGTAAGTCAGACTTGTTCCCAGTGCATGTTGGACTCCGGCAGGGCTGCACTTTGTCGCCGGTTCTGTTCGTAATTTTTATGGACAGAATTTCTAGGCGCAGCCAGGGGCCGGAGGGTGTCAGGTTTGGGGACCACACGATTTCGTCTCTGCTCTTTGCGGATGATGTTGTCGTGTTGGCCCCTTCAAACCAGGACCTTCAGCATGCACTGGGACGGTTTGCAGCCGAGTGTGAAGCAGTGGGGATGAGAATCAGTACCTCCAAATCCGAGGCCATGGTCCTCAATCGGAAAAGGGTGGCTTGCCCACTTCAGGTTGGTGGAGAGTGCCTGCCTCAAGTGGAGGAGTTAAAGTATCTAGGGGTCTTGTTCACGAGTGAGGGAAGGATGGAACGGGAGATTGACAGACGGATCGGTGCAGCTTCTGCAGTAATGCGGTCGATGTATCGGTCTGTCGTGGTGAAGAAAGAGCTGAGCCATATGGCAAAGCTCTCGATTTACCGGTCAATCTAAGTTCCTACTCTCACCTATGGTCATGAGCTTTGGGTCATGACCGAAAGGACAAGATCCCGGATACAGGCGGCCGAAAATGAGCTTTCTCTGCAGGGTGGCTGGGCGATCCCTTAGAGATAGGGTGAGAAGCTCGGTCAACCGGGAGGAGCTCAGAGTAGAGCCGCTGCTCCTCCACATCGAGAGGGGTCAGCTGAGGTGGCTTGGGCATCTGTTTCGGATGCCTCTGGAACGCCTTCCTGGGAAGGTGTTCCGGGCCCGTCCCACCAGGAGGAGACCCCGGGGAAGACCTAGGACACGCTGGAGGGACTATGTCTCCCGGCTGGCCTGGGAACACCTCGGTGTCCCCCCGGAAGAGCTGGAGGAAGTGTCTAGGGAGAGGGAAGTCGGGGCATCTCTGCTTAGACTGCTGCCCCCGCGACCCGGCCCTGGATAAACGGAAGATGATGATGATGATTCAACACTATTTTGCCCGCTAAACGTATTCCTAAATTCAGGACCCTGGGACTTAACACCTCCCTTTGCAATTGGATCCTAGACTTCCTGACAAGCCGACCCCAGGTGGTGAGAATGGGCAACCTCACCTCCTCTGTGCTGACCCTGAGTATCGAAGCCCCTCAGAGCTATGTAGAGGAGGTAGGGGACCTGGCTACATGGTGCCAGGACAACAACCTCTCTCTCTCAATGTCTGCAAGACTAAGGAGGTGATCATGGACTTCAGAAAGCATTAAAGGGTGGGTCATGTCCCCATACACATCCATGGAACTGAAGTTGAGAGAGTCTCTGATTTCAAGTTCCTTGGTGTGTTCATCAAAGATCAGACTCTGGCAATCAGACATCAGACTCTGCTGTAAAAACTGTCCAAAAGCATCTATACTTCCATATTGTACATACTCCCCATTTCAACACTCTTTGGAATTGCTGCTAGTTTTGATTGTTATGTATATTTTTGCTTTGTATCTTTCTTAAAGCTTACTGCGTAGATGTCACAATGCCATGTCACAACAATTTCACTGTTCAGAATGATGCATGTTATTCGGCACATTTTACAAATAAAATAGTTTAACTATTGCAGTAGCAACTGTTGCCTCCATTCTATAAAACATGTATTGTAAACCTGTCACCAGGGGAATTTCAGCTTCCATTGTTTTAAAGTCCATTGAAAACTCCCATTAAGGTGAAATAAAGACACACTTCACCTAGTAGTAGACAACATTGATCTTCTGCTCTATTCTATCATGTGTGAAATGAGTGTATAGGATACGAAAAGCAGACTCTCTAGTGCTTGTTTCCATTCTCGGGTAAAATGTCCCATTCACTCTGAACTGGATCAGCTGAATGACCCTGATTCATACACAAAGCAATTTATTGAGAGAAATTCAATGAGGGGACAAATCTATTTTCTCTTTCATTCCAAGTCTATCATATGATAAACAGGTTGGAACAAATTACAAAAGGGTCAGTTTTATTTATTCATTTTTCAGTGAAGAACGAAAGCACAGGATGTGCTGAAACATCTTGGAGTAAAATCTATTTCTAATTAAATAGAAATATATTTTGTGGATCTGTATTCATACATGTATGTATATTTACAATAACTACTACAGTTTATTCTTTACTCAAAAAAATCTGAAAAGGAATGATCCTAATAAGATTCAAGTCTACCAGGCTCTACTCAGTAAACATGCTACAGTACCAATCAAAAGTTTGGACACATTTACCCTTTCAAGTGAATGGGTAGGTTGTCCAACCTTTTGACTGGTACAGTACCTCTGCTCATAGGTGTCCAACCTACCACAAGGAGTCACGAGACAAAGTGGTCTGACATCCAGAGGTGGAAAAGGTACAAACTACAAGTACTCAACTGGATTTGGCTGTGTTCACCACTTTAGGGAAGTATCTAATTACAATCTAAGTAGCCAGGTAAAGGGAGTTCAAAACTAACCAGTGATCAATTAAATAAAAAGGAAGAGTGTAAATGTCCAATTAATGTTACTGGTTAGTTAAGAACTCTGTTTCTCTTGTCATTTTGCTCCAAAACTGGTGAACACTTTTACTTTGTACTTTTTCCACGACATCCACTCGTACACGATAGGTGGCGGTTTGACAACCGTACAGTCCTCTGCGGGACCCCCCCCCCGGAACTGTGGGGCAGTTACTTAGCTCCTATACCTTAACATATTCAACAGAAATATCTGTTTAACCAAATTCCCACAAATTCCCCTTGACCAACAAGCCTGTTGTTAGGCAGGATAACTGCAATCACTCACAACAACACAACGCTGGAAAAACAGGACAAGTATACTAATGCATACTCCAACCTAGCTAGCCGCATACATGATTCCAAATACTTTCGGTTTGGATTATTTGATACTATTGATTAAGTTACATAATGTCTATACTAATGCCTTGTCTAGTGAACAGAACAGCTGGGTTGTGTCTGGCTCTCAAAGAGACTGACATTCTGATGAAGACATGCAACGGAGAGATGTTTTTTTTTGTCTTTGCACATGATTCAAATTGTAAAATGATACTCCATACTAATGTTGAATAGACTACAAAAATAATTCCCTTTCTAGTTCTCACTTTGTGGTCTCACACATCCTGCATGCCAGCTTGTTGTTTCATGACTCACGACTCAATGTCCAACGGGTTAGAAATTGGTTGAGCTTATAATTCTTCTCTTAGACTCTGTATCATTAAATTGGACCAGTGAAACGAATGTGCAGAAGATACTGAAGTTTCAACATCCAATAGTTATTGTATGCCTAGATAATGTAACTTCATATTAATATTATGGACAATATCCCTGTGTTCTATGTATTGTATATATTAAATGAGACAATGTGTTAACCTAACCCTAATCTTTCAGAAAAGTTTCATTAAAATTATTTTACTTGTTCATGTCTTTCCTTATCATATGTCAGAAAGTAAAAGCCATTAGTAATTTGTTCGGTGCACAGTATATGTGTGTTTGTACACTATCCAGATAAGAAAGTCTGAGCCAGTGACCTAAGGCTGCCCAATGGTCCAGGCTACAGGGTGGAAAAGTTGCATTCTTGTTGAGCAGAGAATTTTATTATGGCCGTATGCAGGTACAGCCTTGTACTTCATCGACACATACCTACAACCAAGATGTAGAAGGCAGCCACGATGTCAGCCTCCTTGGACAGCTTCGAGGCGAAAGGATCGCCCACCAAAAGGTAATGGGGGACATAACCGGGGTGAGCTGAGGTGTCATTCCCTGTCAGAGCCATGTTAATGGAGTGGCAGCCGTGTCCTGTGGAGCCAAAACAAAAATAGCTGGTTCAGTATAAGACAATTGGAAATACACTTGTCACCTATTAAGTGTTGTTGACACCCTGTATTTTTGAAGACAGATTTTGTTCCTGTTGCCCATTTTGAAGCCTAATCAAGCAGAGTGAAAAGTTTCAGGAATCAGGTGTGAATTGGCATCCCTTTCCTGGAAATTCAACCTACAGTAACTAACCACATTCAGTGATCCCTGGCATTGATCAAAGGGTCATAAGAGAGCAGGCATCTGCTCCAGAAGAAGCGGAAAAACATCTGATCCTTAGTTCACATTCTTGAACTGAATTTAATCAGTCCACACAACCATGATGTTCAGACTTAGTATGGTACCAGTAATGGAATGGCAGGAGAGGGAATTTAATCAAACTCATTTTGTCACCACGAGGCTCTGTCTGATGTCCTGTTGATTGTCATTGGTTATCTCTCCCTACACACCCTGCAAAGACTCACCTCTCATCAGCACAAGAAAGCACAGGGAAAATTGGAAATACCCACAAGACATGAGGAGAAGCTGGTTACTTCAGCAAAGACCATCAGAAAGAATATCTCTGTCTTTCTAGTGTTGTCGGTGGACACATTTCCATATGCTTTAGTGCTTTATGTACAGTGTTTTCATGCCAAACCCTCAAATAAGCTTTTATATTGTGTCACTTTTAACTGATACACTACATTAAGTGCCTTGAAACTGGGTGGTGAACAATTGTTATCCAACAGGAGAGATGGCAGTGGCTGGCTACTGCCCACAGACACTTCAACAATGACATTTCTCATTCTATGTACTGTAACAAAAGGTCACAAATTGGCAAGGACACTCAAATAACTGTTACGGCAAGGTTAAAGGTTCTACTAACCAAGAGATCTGCCGTCTGAGGACCCTGGTTTTAAGTTGGTGATCGTGTGATTTTCGGTGTACAAAATACTCTAGACATTGCTGTTGCGGAAGGTGGCTAGGGAAAGATGCTCATCTTAGAAGTGGACTGAGGATCAAAGAGGTGTCAATAAAAGTCAGGAATAATGTGTCTGAGAAATCTGGAAAACTGTAAGAAACATAGTACCTTTGGGCTACCAAAAAACAACAGTTTTCAACATAATTAAATCCAAGCAAAGCACTAATTAGCTCCGCTGTAAATCGCCTGGTTGGACAAGGAAGACCTCTATGATGAATGACACTCACGGTAAAGACAAAAAACAGTCAGATCTATTAGGAATCTATTAGGAAATTCTCCAAGATGTATTCATGGTATTATCAACAACTACCATCCATAGACATCTTCATTAACAGAACTACAGAGCCAGTGTACACACCCTTAGTCTCAAAAGGTCACAATTAACTAAAAAAACTACCTAAACGAGCATGCAGAATTCTGTAATAAAGACATTTTAAAATAATTAACATATATTAGAGTGATTTTAACTGGCTCACATATCATTATTGAGTATTGAACTGCTGGCAGCAAATGCCTCCTAATTTGACAGTGCTTTATCTTACAGCAAAACATTGGTGGCCTAACAGGGAACTGAGTGACCCGTCAATGTGTGACATTGTTTCTATAAATTGAATATTCCCTTACAAATTACATATTTTGAGTAAATACACATTTACATTTCAGTCATTTTGCCGGGGCTCAGCAACCATCGACATAGACTAGATTATTGATTTATTACATACATACCCTTCTACAGTAACAATTCCACTTTATAAAAAAAAGAAAAAAAAGAAATCTGTAACAACAAAATCAATATAACGAGTCCCAGTAAACAAAATATAATAATAATACAGTAGCCTACTTGCCTTTACGAGTCTTCAATCATAGACCAGGGAGTATTGTTCACTTTCAAGAAAAAGAAAGAATACATTCCGCTTTAAAACTTCCACAAAATTCCAAGGAGAGAAATTACAGCTGTCCAAAATACTTCTGATAACACCAGCCGTTGGAGAAATTAGACTGCGTGCAACAACCTTTTATTCGTGCTAGAAGAAATCCTCCGTGGAGCGCTTCGCTGATTCACCTCACACTACTGCCAACACAAAAATCTTCCACAGCATATAACCGTGTCCATTAATTTACAAGTGTCACATGCTGACTTCAAAACGGACTTCAAAACATCCTGTCTAGATTGGACAAACAGGAAACCGTATAGCCTACTTCTTGGATGTCATTGAATCCATAAACGGGAGAAAATAAGCAGGGTTTTATCCGAAGAGGATGAAGTATGAAGTATTCGAAATGTTTGAGTTGTTTTTCTTCGCTTACAGATTATAGTGGGGGTCCGTGTACTTTTCGGCTAATATTTTCCGCGTTAAAATGAAAATCTGTAAAAAGATTTGTGAAATGGCATGAGTTTGTTATCCTTTTTGCATTTAATACAAAAACGGTTGTTACATTTTGAATATCTTGGCCAAATGCACATACAGAACCTGTAGCCACTTTATTAAAGGAGCCCAACCTTCAAACTTAATTATATTGATCTATATGCATTTTTAACACTTTAACGAGTTGCAACACTTTGGACAGGAAACAGCTTTAAAGCACATTTTATTTTAAAATGATCTTTCCCTTTCTTTCTCCCTCTCTGCTCTTCACACAGCCACTTCCGTTACTCATCTCTATTTTTCACTCTCTGCTCTTCACACAGCCACTTCCGTTACTCATCTCTATTTTTCAATCTCCTCTTTTTCTATCTCCCTTTTCCACTGTGGTTGCTTCTTAATACTTGTACTGTACTAAATTACAGTTATTCTTGTACTGCACTAAATTACAGTAAGTATTGTACTGTAGGTTCCCGGTCAGCAATGGATTCAACTTTGAGACGAGGAAGCTTTGAGGAGGTAGCAGAGGCCACTGCCCCACACTGGGAGGATGAGGGGATGGTAAACAAGGGGGTGAGAAAGTTGCAGCCCCCTGCACCTTATCTATCATATGCAACCTTGTCCAGGATGCAGCCGTGGTCTCCCCTCATTCTGTACTGTATATAGTTTATACACATGGGTTTTAAAACTCTAAAGTGAAAATGTTAATGAATCTATCCCTTAATTGGTTATTGCTCAAAGGCCCAGGGGTATATTATTGTTATTATTATTTATTTTTCAGCTCAGGGAATTGAACCATTAGCCTTTTACTTACTGGCCTGATGCTCTTCACCATTAGGCTGTCTGCTGCCAGATACTGTATGTCAGAAAACAACCTGATCCACAGACACATCCTTACAATAAAGATTAAAAATAAAATAAGACACCTATTAGCTGAGGGCCAACATCTTATTGCATGATGGAAATAATTAAATTCAGTGAAAAGCTGAAATTGAGAAATGAAACATTAAATTGTTTTAAATTAGTCCAGTCAAATTCAAGTGGATGAGAGTGACTATCTGGAATGAAACACAAATACACGTGTGTCTACGCTCTGCAGCTGCCGCTCAGATCTGTTGAGCCATGTTATATGTTTTACAATGTGATTCTATGGTAATGCACTACATTTCCAATGACTTAACATTATTATTTGTTTTTATAACAACTTAGATCCTTAAACCCCAGATCATATAAAACATGAAAGTGAGTAGACAGCTGATTGATCAGCTCATCCCCCTGAAGACAATTTATGTACAAGAAGCAGTGGATCTCCGTTCACTCGCTGAGGTTGTTTTGCCAACACGAGCCAATCTGCACATGTGCAACATTTGGCACTAGTCTGACACCATAACACCAGCCATGAAAGAAAATGACAGTAGAGACAAAACATCTAACCTATTAGTAACAGCAGATAATCATACTAAAATAAAGACTTATTATGCCTTTTTTAGCATATCTAGATGAAATATGTAATCAACATGTGGGGAGAACAATTATTTGATACACTACCGATTTTGCAGGTTTTCCCACTTACAAAGCATGTAGAAGTCTGTAATTTTTATCGTAGGTACTCTTCGACTGTGAGTGACAGAACCTTAAACAAAAATCCAGAAAATCACATTGTATGGTTTTTAAGTAATTAATTTGTATTTTATTGCATGACATAAGTATTTGATAAGTATCAAAAAAGCAAAAATTTATATTTGGTACAATTACAGAGATCATATGTTTCCTGTAGCTCTTGACCAGGTTTGCACACACTGCAGCAGGTATTTTGGCCCACTCCTCCATACAGACCTTCTCCAGATCCTTCAGATTTCGGGGCTGTCGCTGGGCAATACGGACTTTCAGCTCCTGCCAAAGATTTTCTATTGGGTTCAGGTCTGGAGACTGGCTAGGCTACTCCAGGACCTTGAGATGCTACTTACGGAGCCAGTCCTTAGTTGCCCTGGCTGTGTGTTTCGGGTCGTTGTCATGCTGGAAGACCCAGCCACGACCCATCTTCAATGCTCTTACTGAGGGAAGGAGGTTGTTGGCCAAGATCTTGCGATACATGGCCCCATCCATCCTCCCCTCAATACGGTGCAGTCGTCCTGTCCCCTTTGCAGAAAAGCATCCCCAAAGAATGATGTTTCCACCTCCATGCTTCACGGTTGGGATGGTGTTCTTGGGGTTGTACTCATCCTTCTTCTTCCTCCAAACATGGCGAGTGGAGTTTAGACCAAAAAGCTCTCTTTCTGTCTCATCAGACCCCATGACCTTCTCCCATTCCTCCTCTGGATCATCCAGATGGTCATTGGCAAACTTCAGATGGGCCTGGACATGTGCTGGCTTGAGCAGGTGGACCTTGCGTGCGCTGCAGGATTTTAATCCATGACGGCTTAAGGTGTTACTATTGGTTTTCTTTGAGACTGTGGTCCCAGCTCTCTTCAGGCCATTGACCAGGTCCTGCCATGTACTTCTGGCCTGGATTTTTGTTTTAGATCACAGTTGAAGAGTATGATAAAAATGACAGACTTCTACGTGCTTTGTATGTGGGAAAACCTGCAAAATTGGCAGTGTATCAAATACTTGTTCTCCCCACTGTACGTTAAGCCATGGACAGGATAATGCCAACGACAGCACATTTCTCAGGTATACGACTTTCTAATGGTTATTTTCACACTAATAGGTATTAGGTATTATTAATGAAAGCACAGCAATAATTGTCAAGACAATATTGTACCTTGTACTTTTGTTTCAGGTTCTGCCACTTTCTTGCGCATCGAGATGCTACCTGCCCCTCCAGGTCACATTCTTTCACATAGATCCTGAAAAGACACAAGATGGAGTACATCATAAAAAAAAAAACAGGTGAGAACAGAAATTCTATTGTCAAAGACCGCAGCATGCATTCTTCAGTCAGGGGATGGGGCTCTGAATGAGGGTCTGCAGCCCCCAGGAAACATTACCTGATTCACACAGTAACAACACAACGCCTGGCACATAACGCCAGTGGCTGAGCCGCTACCTGAACAGACAAAGCAAATGACTCCTATCAGACCTGATACAACGATGTCAACATTTATCATTCTGACATTGATCTCTTTTTCATTCAACCTAACGCGAACTGTACGGAAGATTACATCGTACACGTTATCATACACATTGTCAATCTGTAAATAAACGCCCACAATTATCATCCAGTGTTAGAACGACTCACACTTTGCATAATCCCGGCAGTTATAATAATCTCCTCTTTGACAGAACAGTTGTGAAACTGTTATAAAATACCTGTTAGACACATGGTTCAGAAGTGAAAGCCTTTAACGGGCAGCATAGGGTATTAATCAAGCCTGTTCAATAAAATAGCCTATTAATCTATTGAATGGGAATGTCGGTTGACCCCCGTGAACTTTCTTGTGTCTAGAGCTGGAATGTCTTGCAAATTATTGATTTGAAACATTTTTGTTTAGCACAAATCCCTACAGAATGGGAAGAAAAGCTCTTTAAAATAGATATCCCACTGTTAAACACAATAATTTCATCCAGTAACTGGGACGAAGATTAAATTGTTGGGTCTAAAAGAGGGAACATCTACTATTTACGGATTGGATGATTTTCCAAAATGTAGAAATATTCCCATTATAGTTAGTAGTCCAATTTAGCTTATCTACTTTTATCGGGGAGAACACTTTTCATTACACCTTTAAAACAAAAATACCCTAAGGAATACATGAGAAAGCACTTTGCCAATACCCTAGTTAATACTTCAGGCCCTGGGTTTCTGAATACCATGTCTAAGTGCTCACTGCTGCTATTGTCAAGCTGACCAAGACACATCAGTCAGTCAATCTCCCCTTAAAGTAAGGGATGGGAGGCAGCTGCAAATGCTTTCCAAAGATACAAATGGATGAAGGTTCATACAGGAGAAAAAAGCCAAGGTGAAAAAGGTGTTGAAAATGTCCATTCTGGCAGTGCTAGGATATGATGTTGCCATTTTGTGAAATGTGTCCAGAATTTTGACGGTTGCCAAACAACCGACTGAAACCCTCATTCTCAGAAGTACACCAGGGCTCCAAGCATCCATTAAGACATTTGACAAGGTTTGCTGTCAAGTACACACATTTGAGTGCCATAAAATGAACCATTATTCCAGAGATATGGCACACCTCTAAGACAGACATTGTAATAATATGTGGACTGATCACATCAGCTGAATCAGTCTGCCTCCATTTGCTGATGAAAATAACTTTTTAGTGGAGAGAAACATTACAATGAAGCTCAACCTGTGGACAATATGACAATTACATGATAAACGATGATGAAATAAATGCTACTCGTAAGTGTAAATAAAGATATTTATTCATTTTTCTGAAATAATCTCAATTCATGCAATTTTACAGCACATGTAAACAAGAACACTTGAAAAGATGTTAAATGTGCAGATATTTCTTCGCATATAATGGAATGTACAGTATTAAGCCAATTGACAGTTACATGGACAGCGTTCTCTTTATATATATCTAGAGCTTTGTGTGATCTATTTTGCTCAACTTAAAATGTATCCATGCAAAACATGGAGGGATGGAAAGGAATAAGTCAATACAGACTGTTATTGCTTTAGGGATCAACATGAAATCGGGCCCTTTATTTTAACCAGAGCATTCAAAAAGCAAGACCAAACGCACTTTTGACAAATCTAAAATGCGCACGCACGCACGCATACACGCACGCACGCACGGAATGCTTCTGTTTAAGGGATGCAATTCTAAGCCTGAGGATAGTACACAATTCAGTATACTTGTGTGAAGAAGGACAACATAGTTTTTTGGATAAGACATTGTGAGATCAATATACAGTATAAACGTTAAGCAAATATTAGCGTACTAAAATATATTTTGCTGAAAGATGCACAGAAAGGCCATCCACAATGTTCAGGAGGATCTGGAGTTGAGGCAAACCTCCTTCTGACCACAATGGGTAAATAGCATGTTACGGATCACAGAACTGTTGCATAAACTAGCGACAACCTCCAATAGATGCTTTTCATCAAAGGCAATTTCTTTCATGATTTGTCTGAGCGGCACACAAAGAATGCATATTGAGAACACCCTGATCCCTGCCCAATTCTATGCATGTGATGTGTAGACCATCTTTAAGGCTTTCAGCTCAAGCTCTGGCAGGGTCTCAGAGTCCTCCAATACCTTTACACATGTTGAACATTCAACAGACACGACAGACGTTTTGATAACACACTGGGCTGCTGGCTGTGCATAGATACTGTTCAGAGCTTAAGCCTTCTGTATCAAACAGACCTCTTGCCTAATTCCTTATCATTCACCCTCCTTTACAGTGCTACATTTCCAGTTAGCCAGTCCTAAATGTTTGTACTTGGTATAAAGCCGTGTGACACAAACATTACACATTCAAGACAACATGAAAACAGACATGAAAATCACTGCTATGCAAGACCTCAGGTCTCATCTCAGAGGTTAGAAAGAAACTGCTCACTCTATAAAGCACACGTTCTGTTACAGAGAGAGGAAATTAGAGGGAGCTGCTAATTGTTCATTAAAGAGAGCAGAGCATTTGGTGTATAGGAGATGTGCACAAAATAACAATACTCAATGAGTAAACCAAAACTTTAATGGTGGTCTGAAATAGAATTTCGGTTTATCTCATAAATCACTGGTGCTCTTTTCAAGTATGGCTATTCCCTACTAACAAAACTGTGTTGTCAGGATGTCCTTGTAACATCAGGAGTCAGTGTCACGGTTTCCTGGACGTTCTGAGGACATCCTCTGTTTGCTGAGTTGATGGCTGAATTTGATGGTATTAAATACAGGATCGAAATAATACAACTGTACCATGACTCTAATCACTCTTTCTGAGAGAGCAGTTTCATATAGCTTGTCCTTTAAAAAGAAAAACGGAATGAAAAAGGGCTCTATATCATGTCTAAGCACATTGTCAGTAGACTAAAAAATATATAATCATGCTCCAGGTCTAAACCTGATAAATGTAAGCTCCCAATATTAACACTTTAAGATATATATTTTTTTTACAGGCACAATAGTGTTACCCTGGACAGGAATGTTAGAATAAAACAAAGAATCTTTCCCTTATGCCATAACTATGAGTACAACACTGCCATGGCAACAGGGACATATTACAATATTATTTGTTATGAGCTAAAGAGGCTAATATGGATACGTAACTGAAATCTGAATCTTTAAAATCAACCACCTGCAAGTCGTAAAAAAAAAGAAAAAAGGAATCCCCCATCACTTTATACAGAATCAGTAGTATTGACAGCATCCCTTAGACATTCCAATAAAGAATGAAAGGACTGCTCGTCCAGCACAGTAGTAAATAAGGCCTCGATCGTTTGTGTTGGCAAAACAAAAAGATACGTAACAAAAAACATATACATCTGTATTTAATTACACCTTTCAATAACTAGAAAACCTAGTCATATAAAGGGAATATGTGCAAAATGTAAATCTTACAAATGTGGAATAGTTTCATGATAACTAAAAGGGTTCTGGGAATGCCAATGACCCCCCGCCCTTGGCTGTTCAGTGGGGTCAGAGACAGGCGGTGATTGTGGTGATCCAGGATGACTGGATTAGACTTCACGTTGACTGAACAGTCCTTTTTAGTTTCTCTATCTCCATCTGAAAGGCAGAGAGAGGCGCAGGAAATCAGAAAGAGAGAGAAAGCATGACAGAGAAAGAGAAAGGGGGGGCCCAAGAACATGAAATAAAACAAAGGAAAAAATAAAGGAAACATAAATATAAAAAAAGGTGTGTTGGGTTATGGATTATTTCTGATGGAATACAGTGCAGAAATGCTACATGTAAAAACCAAACAGTGTTTTCACCTGCAGGGCAACTCGCTTCAGCCTCTCCTCATCCAGCTCACCTCTCAGCTCGGCAATCTCTCTCCTGCAAAACAAAACAAAGACTATTACAAAGCTGATCAGTACTGAGACACCGGATGGAGCATCTCAGAAATTCATTACCCTCCTCACATGTTCTATCAATGACTCACATACACATCTTCCTAGAAATAAGCACTACAAATGCTACTCTGAAAGACTTATATACCAACAAATGTATCCATCTAGGTCTGTAATAATGAAGGTGAAGTATCTAAACAAGGGGACGTTTGTACATCTAAACAAAGAGATATTTCATCAGGAGACGGAACAGTAGTACAAGCTGAAGAAAACCAGATCCATTGAAAGTGGTAGTTTGTTACATTTGCTGGGTTTTTAGGAGCTCCACAGACAGCAGCAGATCTTTCATTTGGGCTCTGAGCTCCTCCAGCTCAGACCTCTGCTCCTCTGGCTCTGCCGTGGGCTTGGGCACTGTGTTGGAGCCTGGGCTGCGGCTTCGGCTTTGCCCTGGGTCAGAGCATGGGCTGGGACTTCTCCGGCTAGGGCCTGACGCTGAGCTGGCTTTGAGCCCCTCTGACAGGGATGGGCTGGGCTTGAGGACAGGAGACTGGCTATGGACGCTGACCAAGGAAGGCTTTGAAAGAAGAGAATAATAGTTAGTGGTGTTCCAAATACTTTTCTCCTGGCTGTGATTCATTGTGAATGTTTGTGACTATACATTTCCAACTTCCACTGGAGATCTCGTAGATGCCCCGGGAGACGCTATTCACATCACTGACTGGATGTGCCCGGAGGCGGCGGCGAAATCGTAAACAAAGCCGTGGGAGGCGTGGAGGCATACGGGCTAGGCTAATGCTAGCCCCCCCATCCGCCTTCAGTACCAAGCCTTTTGCTCACTGGCGAACAAAATGGACAAAATACGACTGAGAATCATCTCACACAATGGACTATGGATTGCAGCATCATGACTTTCTCTTCAGCTGAAAGGGTGAGATGTCTACAGAGCAGATCAGACCAAAGATGACTCCGGTAAGACCAAAGAGGTGGGCTGTGCATTTATGTAAACAAAACGTACAATCTTGAGTACCTGATGATTAGATGCAGGCCTCTTTACTTGCCTCGGGAACTTAAATCTATTGTTGTTATGGTAGTTTACATTAGAGGCATCCGTTTGAGATGCGGGGGTATTCATAAAAGAACCGGGGCTATAGCCCCGGACGCCCAGGGCTAACGACGCCACTGGTCTACATACCCCCGGATGCTAATGCTCAACTAGCAATGAAAGAAGTGCAGGCTGCCATTAGCAGACAGCAGATGGAACACAGGGATGGTGTTTTTGTGATTGCAGGGGATTTCAACCATTCAAATCAACCATTCCCAAATTCCACCACAATGTATCCTGCCCCACCAGAGGAGACGATACACTAGACCATGTGTACACAAACATTCCGGTGGCTTACAAAGCCATTCTCCTCCCCCACCCGGGACAGTCTAACCATCTTTCACGGTTCCTACTTCCGAAGCATTTACCCCTCATTTAACGTGTGAAACCATTAGTGAGGACAGTCAGTATGGCCAGAAGGGTCAGACTCAATTCTACAGCACTAGTTTCAACACACATTATCACACAGTGATGATGACGAGTCAGCCTACAGGGAGGAGGTCAAGCACTTGGCGGCATGGTGCGCTGACAACAACCTGGCCCTCAACGCAAAGAAAACCCAAGGAGCTCATTGTGGCTTACAGGAGGTCTAAAGACTGCAGTCACACCCCAGTCCTCATCAATGGCACTGAGGTGGAGCGTGTGTCCAGCTTCAAATTCCAGGGTGTCCACATCTCCAAGGACCTCGCCTGGACACTCAACCCTGCTCAAAGGCGCAGTAGCGCCTGTACTTTTTGAGGAGGCTGAAGAAGGCCCATCTCCCAAGATCCTTGTGAACTTGTACCACTGCACAATCGAGTGCATTATGACAAACTGAGCCACAGTGTGGTTTGGCGGATGCTCTGTGGCCGACATGAAGGCCCTGCAACAGGTGGTGAAAACCGCCCAACACATCACTGGTGCCCAGCACCCAGCCATCATAGACATCCAGCACAAGTAGTGTCTGCATAGGACGCATGGCATCATCAGGGACCCTTCACACCCATGCCACATACTGTTTGTCCTCCTACCATCAGGCAGGCGGTACAGGTCTCTTTGTTGCTGCATCAGCAGGCTCAGGAACAGTTTATTTCCAGCAACTGTAACCCTGCTGAACTCTGTGACCCAGCACCAACGATACCCCACCTCCTCTCAGGGACCTTGTTGCACTACTCCCTTTGTACTACACTGACACTGCCTTGCAAAGTCTGACAATGGAATTTTGTCAGTTGTTACAGGTACGTGTTTACCTCGGTAACCTCACTGCTGCTATTTCTGCATTTCAGTTGCACATGCACCTTGCACATTCAATTTGCCTCATTGCACATTTAGAATAGCCATCGTACTTGCATTTTTACTGTCGTTACATACACGTCTACCTCAGGAACCTCATTGCTGCTACCTGGTTGCACATGCTACCTCACTCCTTCAGTTTGCCCTGATTGCACATCTAGAATGCCATTTAGAATTGCCATTTGTACCCGCACAACTATTATCCCAATTGTAACATACACTATACTTACTATACAGTCCTACAAATTTGTACTGGGTATAAAACCGTTTGACACAGACAACATTACACATTCAATACAACATGAAAACAGACACACAAAGGTCACTGCTATGCAAGACCTCTGGTCTCATCTCAGAGGTTAGAAAGAAATAGTTTCCTCTTCAAAGCACACACCATTATCTGTTATAGAGAAAGACGGCGCTCAATATTAATCATGTCCATGTGTTTAGTCATAGAATACAGCAGCCTTAAGCTCAGAGTCTTGTCTGTAAGGAGCTATTTGTTGTCATTTGAAACAGTGTTTGAGATAGTGACTACTATAGCAGGGAACCTTTTTTAATTCAACACTACAGATCCCTTTGGTTTACCTTTGGAGTTATTTTAAGAGTGCTCTAAAAGGGTGTTTTGCAACAACCTCCTATTGCCTCAGGAGACAGCTTTCATAAATGTATTTTCTTTCACAAACAAGTTCAGAGGGACAAAATCAAATTTGAAATCACATTTTTGTCAACCTACATTGATTCTGGGTCTACAGTTCAGAGACTTGACGCACAGGGAATAATTACTCAGTAAAAATAAATAAACGTTTCTCTGAGCTTCACTATCATTTCAAAATCAAATTTGGTAAAATACTTGAGTAAGTATTTTTTTTTAAATATGTAAGCCCAGACGTCTATCGCTCGGATCGGATCAGTGGAACCCAGTCTGCAGGTGCTTTAACAATACAAATATCACATGTATGAAAGTCTCCATTGGAGAACGAGGACGCCCTGTGGCATGTGCATGATGACAAGCTGTGTAATTAATAAATAAGCCGTCTCCCAGGGTGACTGTAGCCTAGCCTCCTGCTCAAATTAGAACACGGCTTACACAGTGCCAGAGTGCAAGAGAGCATGCCATTGTGAATTTGTGTCTGAATTTCTGAAGTGTGTAGGAGCAAAATACGCCAGGATGTTATGAATGTTGATAGAATGCGTCGCTATCGCATGTATGTGTGCGTATATATGTGTGCGTAAAAGATTAAATGTGTGTTCCGCCAGCTTAATGCCAGAGGCTAGGGACTGTTGAACAATGGGGCTGGAGGAATGAGGGTTAATGGAGATAAGAGGCAGAAACCAGGCCCAGTCATCATGAGGCCCCAACAGAGAGGCTTTCATACAGTGGAGGAGAGAAGTGAAGCTGGATGACCGGAGGGAACCATTAACCTGGCATGAGGATGGCATCTAATAGTGAACGCTTACCTACAGGCACTGAGATTTTTTCTCAGCAGATTAATTAGTTAATATCTAAAGACAAGCCTTGGCCTGTTACTGAACCAAGATATACTCAGTAGACATTTGATTAGGCACACCAGCCCATTTTCAAACTCCCCTACAACCAGATTGCTGGCAATGGCTTGATATATAAAGAAGACAGACTGAGGCATTCTGTTACTGTTTGACTAAATGTTACAATAAATAAATATATGCAATTCAAATCAAGACACAGACCAAAACAATCCAAAGAAATCTTACCTTTCTTGTGTCTGTCAACTTTGTTTTTGGGGTATCTTCCTCATCCAACTTGAAAGTATTTTCCATGCTGATATCTTTGTTTGGCTGAGAGAAACAACAAAATAAAAAACGGTATGCTCAGTTTATGACAACCTTGTCAGAAACCCCCAGTACGCAGTCTTTTCACATCCATCTATTTCTTATTAAAACTTTTTACGTTACTCTTCAGTGAACTTAGTCAATACCAGAAAATCTGACTGATGTAACAACTCCTTGTTTTTATAACGTGTCATTGAATGTATATTCAAGTGCAATTACCCTGTGTATGCGTGTGTGTGTGTGTGCGTGTGTGTGTGTGTGTGTGTGTGGGTGCGTGGGTGGGTGCGTGGGTGGGTGGGTGCGTACACGTGTGCTCACCAAGTGGCTTCCTCCAAACTGAGCGGGTAGCCTCCTGCCAGGCATCTTTGGTCTGTTAGCGGTAGGGTGAGACAGTTTCTCTGAGGTAGATGACAGATCATCAAAGCTCATCAGGTCTTAAAAAAAGAGAAGACAAAAACTGTAAGATCATGTTTCTCTACAAACACAGACAGAAGAAAGATCGCGTTTCATCAAATGGAAAAGGGAACGCGACAAAAAAAACTTGATTTTGATGACATTGGGCACATATTTAAACAAATGACAGCACCGGTACACATTTTTGGGGACCTGTTTTTGCTTGCGTCAAAAGAATCCAGAAAGCATCTCAAAACAGCCATGAGAAATGTATACAGGGAAACTGACAGTTACAATTATAATTACTCCAAAGCTTAAAACACTTATAAGGTACTTCTTTAGAAGTAACCATATTTCCATGTGTAAAGACAATTGGCAGTATCTTCAGAAAAAAAACTGAACGCTAAAGCAGTGAAGTTGGAGGTAAAGCAGAAAGAAGATTGTACTTCTGTTTGTCTTCAAACCTTGAGACCATGGGGCTACTGACCTCAGGAGGTTTTAACACATCTTTTGACGCTTTTAGTGGTGTCAGAAAAAGACACATGTCCCTAGTTAACTTTTCCCTCCAAAACGCTTGTATTTTGTGAAGAACACTCACTTGTGCTCCCTCACTTGTCAGTTTCTCCATCCATTTGTCTCTTCCTATTCACTTAACCTTTTTCCTGTTTGTCATTGCCCTCTGCATGAAACAAGAGGTGATGTAAACAGAGCTCCTTTTCTCATCCTCTTATTTCCCTTCCTTAATTCTCTCTCTCACCCTATTCCCGACCATAGGTTGAAAAACTATCCATCCATGACTTTACAGGATTAAAATGAACACATTATTGACAACACTAAAAATAAAAACAGGAATGTACTAATTTGGGATTCAAAGCTGTCAAAATATCCTTGAGCATTTGATAAGATGTTCATTTATGTCAGAATTGCGTCAGGGGAAATAGTAAGGCTGACATTAAACCATGTCCCTTCGCAATGCATGGTTACACTGAATGTTCCAGTGCATGTATACAGTACATTCCTTACCGGTGCTTTCTGTGACTAGTCATTTGTGCCTGTTAAAACATATGTGAAATACAGTGGGTGGTAAATATTTAGAGTTGTTTTTGGCAGGCTCCAGACATCTTTCATAGATGTTAGCCATCCTTAAAAGCTGGGAAGGGAAAGTAGGGCCCACTGTCAGACCCCATAACTGCCCTTTCTGGACAATTAAAATGGATTTTAACAAAACAAACAGAATACAAAACAGAAAACTATTGCAGCCCTTTGTAGGCCTTCAATATTCCACTGTAATTAACGACATTCAATATCCAATTGTAATTAACGACCTTGAATATCCGATTGTAATTAACGACCTTCAATATCCAATTGTCTCCTCTCAACTGTCAATAAGATCAGGAGAGCTGAAGACTCGACATGCTACCTCCAAGACACATCATGACAAGTCAATCTGCAAACTTTCTCAAAAGCTTGTTCAATCAACTAGTGTTATGCTCTCCCAACTAACAACGACAGTTTAGCTTGCCGGCGCCCAACCGGCCTAAGTGATTGGAGCAAGCTGATCATGATCACGGAAGTCCTAAGACTGAGCAAGTGAAGTGTATGCGTGGGATCCCCAACGGACATGTATCTACCGTTCAAAACCTCTGTAGAGCATTACAGTACATACCCATGTCAACAGCTTTGTCCCCCAAGTCGTCCAACATTGTTTTCAGTTTACTCTGTAATATTGGCTCAATATCGGACTTTGGTCGCGTGGAAGGCACTTCTCCATTGTGTCTGTAGAGGAGTGAGAAAACAACATAAATAACTGCCTTATTACACTACTACAGTTACTGAAGTACTGATACTGTCATAATACACTGGTGATAGCTCAGAGAATTATGGATACAATGAATCAGAAAATGCAAGTGGATTCCATAGGCATCTGTGCAACACATTCAAAGAATCAAATAGTGAAACAGAAAAGATAATTAAAAGGCGCAAACAAAATGACGAATATACTGGCTTATTTATTACATCAGTGTGGTATTGAAGTGATGACATCATACAATATACTGTATGTTCTTTGTATTGTGAATAAGAGATTTGCTCAATGTGCAGTGAATACCCACTATGTGGATGAATGAACAGATAACGAGATGAAGGATCAGAGGGATAAGCTGAAAGAGATTACTTACTTGGCCCCTGGGGATGGTGCAAGAGGCTTGTCTGGTCGTTTTGGGGGGAGGCTAACAGGTCTGCCTTTGCCAGGCGGCGGCACAGGTTTCTTGGGGGGGACAAGAGGGGCAGCAGGCTTTGATGTTTTGTGATCCGTTTTGTCACCTTCAGAGAGAGGAAAAATGAGGCCTTGCGTTGAAATATGCGATCAAATATTTTATTGGCACTTCATGTCATAGCAAGAGTAAAACATCACAAATCAAGAGACACTTCATAAAACAGGTAATGGGTACCAATATGTGCCAAAAACTTAAATATTCTCAGGGCTAAAATTAGGAAGTAGGACACTAGTAAACCGCCTTGTAGAAGCCATAAATGCATCTTGACCCAATGCTCAATGAGGAAGCTGGTTTGGAAGGTAAAGAACCCAACGTGTTAAAGAACCTGCCTGCATCTTGTGGTCACCAAATCTACAATTAGACATCAGTTTCAATTAAGTATTGCATAATTTACATTTTTTTTCAACAAATGTGTATATACTGCTCCAGAAAAAATTAAGAGACCACTGCACCTTTTTCTTTCCTTTCCAAAAAAGTTGAAAAGGAAAGTTTTGAGTGAGGAACAGAAGCGTTCAATTTGAAGTGGTCTCTTAATTTTAACCCTTCTGCTCCTCACCTTCGACTTTTTTGGAAAGGAAAGAAAAAGGTGCAGCGGTCTCTTAATTTTTTTCTGGAGCTGTACTTTGTTAAATCACACCGTCACTTGGAACTAGGTGCAAATGAAAACCAGTGGTGGGTTTGGTGTTCAATCCCAGATGGGTATGCAGAAAAGTACCTCATGTCTATTGAAAAATATAGTGGAGGCTCATTAATGTTATAGGGCTCTTTTGCTTGCATTGGTCCTGGGGCCCATGTTAAGGTCATTAACTCACAATAACCATGACATTATAGCAAAAACCTTTCAGCAAGACAACAACCCCAAGCACACATTGAAGTCCATATATGTACTGTTAACTGACCACAACAATGTATATTCTCAGTTTAAGGACCCGATTGAAAATCTGAGGTTTAAATTAAAAAGATGAATCTATAAGCAGACAGAAGGATCTCAAGAATCTGCAAAGATTTGGTAAAAAGGACATGTCTCTCTTCCAATGTGACCACTCATTTAATAAAAGTCATAGGAAAATGCCTGGTGTTGTTATCCTTGCAAGAGGAAGGTGCACAAAAAACTGCCAAAACTGTTGACATGCTTGATTTTCTAAAGCGTTTTATGACTGAAAATACTGTAAAAACACTGAAAATACAAATTTAAATGACAAAATCAGCGTTCTCCAAAATAAAATCAAAGACATGATGATCATGGGTCAATGTAATGAAGGCATGAAATAGTTATTTTTAAGGACAATATCTTCACGGGGTTAGCCGTGGTCAATTTACAGTTTTGAAATTCCCAAACAACGTGACAAATACGGGTGATTAACAGATAAATAAGGAATACTTGTATTTATAAGATTTGTCAGTGGAAAAAACAGAAGCATGTTTCTTTCAGCTGATCAAGCCCTGAGGGAGGAGGAAGGTCACCGTGGCCCTGAGGAGACACTCCAGCAACAACAAGCTTGGTGATCTCACCTCTGTCAGGATTTCACACAAGGAGGAGGTGCCATACTGTGAGGGTAAGTGCAGCACATTGCTTGATTTAACAGATGAGCCAAAAATCTAAAGAGACTAAGCTAAAGCGACACTAAACGGGCCGTGTCAGAATGCATTGCTAAACGCTTGGAAGAAAGGGTGCTTTGAGGATACAAGTAAACTCGCTTTGTTAAAAATCTATCTAAACAATTCGACAACTACAATTTAGTCAACTACCAGACACCATTATCTATAATTAATTGATAAAGAACAATACAGAAGTCTGAAAATGCTTTTACATCAAGATACAGGATACTTTAATTCTTAAAAGTAGAGTGCTTTGGAAAAAGATGGGCCCGACTCCATTTCTGCACATACATCTCTGGAAAAATTTAGAGACCACTGCACCTTTTTCTTTCCTTTCCAAAAAAGTGAGGAACAGAAGAGTTAAAATTAAGAGACCACTGCAAATTGAATGCTTCTGTTCCTCACTCATAACTTTCCTTTTCAACTTTTTTGGAAAGGAAAGAAAAAGGTGCAATGGTCTTTTTTCTGGAGCTGTATATATAATTTTTTCACAGCATTTTTTCACAGCATTAAACCTACAATACAAGCTTTTGGATTTGCATAACTGTCAACACGGAAGTGCATATTATTCTACATATTATTCAGACTGTCTGGAGGCTGAGAGTAAACTAAAACAAAAGCCGATATCTCAAATGACTGAACTATGAAATTGATTGCTTGCACATTTTAGATTGGTTTTATACTAATAATTGCTTCATGGATTTTTAAAGCACTTAATGGCACGTCAACAAAATACATTAAATTACGTTAAGAGATGTGTCCTTTCAATCCCACACATCCTTTGACACTGGCCTTTTAATTGCTCAAAAGGTCAGAATCAAAAGGTTAGGTGAGGCAGTCTTCAACCACCATTCTGTCCAAAGAAACACCAGCCATACGTTCTGAAGACATCAAAACTGGCAGAAAACTTAAGACAGACCTTGTTAGCTTAGCTTTCGCTTATCTCAGAACCACTTTGATTACAGCATAGTTGCATATTGGTAAGTGGTCAACTACTCTGGAGATGGTTTTGTACAGGCATTTCATAGTCTGTAAAGAAATGCTGTGAAGCGGCACTAACGTTCATCACTATGTAACCAGAACTGTCAATTAAATCATCCGGAACTGCATTAGAGCAGCAAACCTGTCCTCTGCCTGGACGGAGACCACTCTCTTTTTAAAAAGGACATTAAGGTTTATTTATAATAACTTGTGTCAGCCAGGCTAGTATGAGTACTTTTAGTAATACACCCTTTAACTCCAATTTTCTCTTTTTTATATTTAATAGTTTAGTCCCTCAGGTTGACATTTATTGTTTTTTAAATTGCTATGTCCATGTTTAATGCCCTTATCCAGCAAGTCATACACCGATTGTGATGATTTCATACAGTACATATAGTATCTATAGAGCTATAAAAGGTATGCTTGTTACGGGTGAGGAGGGGATGAATACACTTATTAGCTTGGACAAAATCAGCTTATTTTGTGATTTCCCTTTAAAATGACAAAGACAGTTTTGTCATGTTGACTAACGCAAGGCAGCTCAGTGAATACAGCATTAGATCCATGTTTAGTGGTTACCCTAAACGCAGTAGTGACCGGTTATTCAACAACAACTGCCTCTTTCTGTTGAACATTTGAGAAATAAATTGTTTCCGTGTCAGGAATAGTTCATTAGCTCCATGATTTGACTACTACTTAAATAATCCACTACTTATTGTCAAAAAGTATGAATAATGAAGAAAGTGCACCATTCAAGTCAATGCACATGTTTTGGTTCTGGCTGAACAATTCGCCCATTACTGACGTTAGGTAAAAATACTTCTAATGCTTCTCTTACATTGCCCGTTTAAGTGTGTATGCCATGATCAGATATCATTCTAGAATACCTTTTCAGCTATAAGGTGCCAAGGCTACTAATGACTGTAAAGCTAAACAGAGATTTGAGACCAGTAAAGGAAATATAGACTTCATGTATTGTTGTCTTACTGGTTATTTTTTTCTTTTTACTTTTAATGTGATTTTTATAATTCAATACATTCTGTCTACATTCTGTCAAAACTAAGGAGTAAACATCTGCTCCAATCTTGTTACAGAAAATAGTCTTCTCCTTTGCATTCTCAATTAGGAAAAAGGGAGGAGTCTTGATTAGTACCGTGGAAGAAGAACGTTAACTCTATACAAGAAATGAACATCCCAGTGTATGCACAATGTGATCAGAAATGCCTACTGCCTGTTAAGAAAACAATAAATGCTACAAGCAGCGCTGTAGAGCAACAGCTCCACACTGCACAATGCACATCAAAGGACAAGCAATAGGGGTGGCAGAAACCACCAGGGATCCTATCATACTCATATACTCAAAAACTACTAACAGGTTCATAAATTTCCTAAAGATCACGATCAAAAGTGCGGCATGCAATTCATGTTCAATTACTTGACCTACAACAACAGGCTATGGACGATTGTTTTTTAAATGAGCATTTGTCAGTGATTATACAGATATCCTACATAAACCAAAGAGGGAATACCCTTTACACAGAAAAAACCCTAAAAAATTTGGCAAACAAAACATGTGTAGCCTTGATTGAATTCACATAGTACTGTGAAAACAAATTAACTATGCACTTCTACCCTATTTTCAAACATTAAAAAAACAGCTATAGCCGAGGCCTTTTGTCAGGAAGAAATCTGACAGATTTGTACCTGAAAATGAAGAGAATATATTCTAATTGGCATAATCTTATAAATTACCCTACAAGTGCAAGAATATTTTCCACATTATTTCTAAGATTCCTTGAAAATTACTGATATAGATAAAGATGACCAAAACCTGTATAAAATAAACATTTAATTAGCTATATTGTTTTTCCAACATGTGGAATTTGATGTACTTCATTAATTATTCAATGGAGTCAGACAAAATTACAGACCTGAAAATGATCGGCACCCTTGTTTTTCTGTATTTAGTGCACACTCCCCTTACAAGGATAAGATAGGAGAACACCTTGGAAAAATCTTGGACCATTCATCCATATAGAATAATTTCAGAACCTTGAGATCCTTCTGTCTGTACTTATGGACCTATGGTTAGTAGATAATAAATGTTTTACTGATGGCATCTACAGACACACATTTAATGATGCTCCTCCATTCCCATGGAGCTGGATAAGGTACTAGACACGACCATCCTGGGACGTTGCTTATAACACAAGCTATCCCAAGGTCAACTGTTAGATGGTGGGAATCAGGAAAGGGAGAGAGACAACACAGGGGCCATTCCCTTCAGACGTCTTACTCCAGGGGTACATTCTCCAACCGACAATAGAAGACAACTGATGCATGTAAATCTCCAGTGAAACATCAGGCTAGCCTTGATTGTTATAATGCTGTACACATATGTAAGAGAAATTGTGTGCGAATATAAATTAAAAAGGGTATCTGATGTAACCCAATCTCCAGGATGGTATGTCAGGCACGCTCTGATTGTTTTACATGACTTGTATGTAAGGAAATCACCTCCATAACCCAGGACAGATGCTTATTGGATATATGAATGGTACAACAATTGTACAACTTCCCTGTTTTACATGTTTATGTGCACATTGTAACAGTAAGTATTGCCGATAATGGGAGTAGAACTCGCATTAGCAAACCTTAACCCCTAAACATTGTAGTGAAGCACATCCCTCTGCGTATCTCCACATCTGGGAGTTGATGACACCAACACCAATGGACTCTTCATGCATAACTCATGTACAAAAACTACAACACGGAAATGGCAGGACATACTATTTTGTATAGGTCAGTGGTTCTCAAACTTTTTCGGTCATTCCCCACTTTGGACAAGGGGGAATTTTCAAGCCCCACCTGCCCCCATCGCCCCAACACAATGCTAATGAAATACGCAACAAGCTTAAAATGTTCCAATTTATTGAAGTAACAAGTAGTATCAGTATAGTAACAAGTTGTATATAAATAAAAACTATCTACATTAAATAACAACAAGTTCAAAAATAAAGAAAATAAAAGTGCAGCTGTGTCAACATTTTTTATAAAGTTTAAGAATAGAAAAGAAATAAAAGTGCCACTTTGTAATCTGTTAAGAAATCCATTTGGCAAGACAGGTCTATTTATCCCTGCATTAGTGGCTGCAATGAGCCTGTTTTGCAATGCACAATTTCTCAAAGCGGGGTTGCAGGCTTGATACTGCCATTCTCAAGTCATGCTCAATGTTCAGCTGAGATTGGTACTTTGTTTTCAGTGAAGCCCATCTCACAGAGATATGATGCTGCAAAGGGAAGAATGCACACAGCTTTCTGCCCGATGAGTGGATACTCCCTCTCCACTCCAAACCAGAATTCACTAAGAGTCTGAGCTTTAAACCTGAGCCTCAGGGTGGAGTCAGATGTCATCTCAATAAACTGGTCCTCCTCAGCAGACCTAAAATCAGCAGGTGCTGCAGACAGAATATAAATAAATAGGCTTACTTTATTTGTCATTGCATAATAAACACAAAGAAATCTGTTTGACAACAATCCATTCCAGTTAGTAAGTAGCATACAACATAAATAAAATGCATGTATAATATATGAGTATAATATTCAATAAAATGTCAAAATACCAACCTGCTGCATTGAATGGATCCATAACCCAGGCATACTGAGCACTGTTGTTCGGGAAGTATTTTTGAAACGATCCTCTCAGGGAAGAGATGTGCTGCTTAATACATGGGATGACTGTGGTGGCTCCAGAATCAGTGGTTTCAGCAACGTTGCTCAGGTTCTCAAAGACATCTATGTTTTACTGATCGAGGCGCTTGCCCCATACCTCAAGCTTTCGGGTGAATGCAGTGATCTTGTATGCCAGGTGAGGTAGGTGCTTGTCTTTGCCTTGAAGCTGAAGATTTAATTCATTCAGCTTGCCAGACACATCGCTGAGATAGGCCAGTTTAAACAGAAATTGTTCATGACTGAACTTGCTTGCTGCCTCATACATGCGCTCCTCCTCCAAGAACATCCGAATGTCTGCCCTGAGCTCAAAGACGCGCGACAGCACTTCGCCCCGGGAGAGCCACCTTGCTTGACAGTGAAACAGCACAGATGTGTGGATCAGCTCCCATTCCCTCACAAAGTGCGGAGAACAGTCACACTTTCAGGGGTCGGGTTTTGATCAAATTTACCAAGCTCACAACTTCGGTCAAAACCTAATTTAGTTCAGGGCTGAGCTGCCTTGACACGAGCGCTTCCCTGTGAATGACACAGTGCGTCCAGTGCGCACCTGGCGCAACCCTCTTTATTAGTGCCTGCAGCCGGTTTCTTGACCCTGCCATGGTCTGTGCGCCATCAGAGCAAAAGCCCACACAGTTTACTGATGCAGCTTTTACCATGCAGAGTCTCCTGTTGACGGTATTCTGGCAGTTTTCTTTGAAAGAAATCAAGTGGCTTATTGACGTGACGGGTGTGTGGTCTCTAAGTGTGTTCTTAATTTGATGGGTCTCATACGGTCTGCTGCTAGCGGTTTAAGACCCAGAACACACATCGGTCTCTCCTCTGCCACCACCACCGCAGCCGTGAATCCAAGAGCAAGATACCCTTCATCATATTTTTTTTTCGCTTGGCTTTTTGGTTGATTAGGCCCGTCTGGTTTGGGTCTCTCTGCTGGCGCTGGCTCGACAGCTTTTGAGGTCCGTGTCACAAATGTATCCATGTTGTGTTATTGCCCACACTAGCCTGCTACCCATCCGCGCGAAACATAGATATATACATATCTATGGGCGCAAAAGTTTGTCCCGCTACAATTAATATGCCGACGTCACATCAATCATTATTTTGGCACTTTGGTTCCAGGTTAAATTTTTCTCAGGGTCTCATATCTAATGTCCTTTTAATTTAGACTGCATGTAGGCTAGTAATGATTACTTTGTTTGTGGGTGTTTTGTTTTGAATGTATGACCTTTGTTGTCATTAAAGAAAGGCGACATCCCAACCTGCAAAAAGTCATTTCAGGGAGGTATGTTCCGGGGGGGGGTTGGGGGGATTCCTGTTACACTTGGTGTCGCCCCACGAGGGTGATCGGTCAAATAAGCGGCAACACACAGCTATAAGGACGGTTTGCTCTCACACACGCTGCATTTACAGTCACACAAACACACGCACACGGTCACTCTCTACTCTAGTGCGCGGTCTTGCTCCAGATTCCGGGAGATTGGATCTCATATAAAGGCATAAAAAGGAAAATATCCACCCGTTTGGCGCGCCCCTACTGTCACGTCTCTATTCCCCACCAGTGGGGCGCGCCCCACACTTTGAGAACTGCTGGTATAGGTGAACGTTCATATTTTATAGTAGGCATGAGATTCTCCCCTGAATATGCTGGAGCAAGGAGACCAAGACCTGATAAAAAAAAACTTTGTTATGGTTGTTTTTTTTTCAAGAGGGGCCCACAGGCAAATGTCTTCTGACCATATTTAATGTGCAAACTTTCCTATCAGTACAAAAGCATAGTATAGTATATCAAGCTCAGTCAATCCTTAAACTAATTACATACACACATTGACATCAGTGGCCAGTTTATTGGCTACACTCGGTTCACAAAAATAGATTGCTTCTAACAATACAATTTTGGCAGTGACTTGTAATATGAAGCAGACAGGCATCAAAGCATTCCGTTACTGTTTGATTTAATGTTACAATTTACCATCAAAATCTATTTTTACATAAATCTAAGTTGATTAAATAAATAAACAATTTGTATACTTCGATTTATTTAATTGATAATGTTCTGCAACACATAGTGCCCCCGGGTAAAAACAGAAAGGCTCAAAATTACTATTCACCTTAACTAGCAAGCAAAGCAACATTTGTATGTTTTTGAGATTTAACCACTTCTTTCAGGCCCTTTCACCACACCAAAACATTAAAGGTATGTTAGGCTTTTAAACTAATCTGATTTAGACTTGTTTGATATAGATGTCACACAACCACCAGTATGCGTTACATTTGATTTGGAATACAGTCGTTTCATCTCCATAGAGTAAAATAACTGATGGGAGACCAACATCATCAATTATTCCAAAATGATTTAAAAGAAAGTGAGAAATCTAAAACATGAACAAATAACCTATTATTGTAACAAACCATGGTAAAGTACAGAAACAGTTATGTTTGGGACAATAAAATAGTAATATATATAACTGCAGCCCCAAATATTCGCAGGTTGTATAGAATTAGTATTAAAGGAATCTGTGATATCTGCCAGAATGCGATTGATGTGAGCCTAGTGGCCTCATCTGGAGAGCCACATGTCCCTTGGGGCAGCAAGAGCTGAATGGGAGGTGGGAATTTTTGGCAGCCCCCTCCCTCACACCAAATCATGTGCCAGCGCACGAGTGCTACACTCCCGACGCGAGAGAAAAAAGGTTTCTCAGCCCTGAATAGGAAATGGCCGGCAGGATAAAAGGATGACCCTTACCTCTGTCCTCAGGACTGGGCTGCTGGGGCTTTTTGTCGGCGATGGAGAGCTCAGGTTTGCGAGCTGAAAAGCGGAACATGTTAGCAGGTTAGTAACGTCCTGATCTCGTTATCGCTGATCTATGAGCAGCCACGCAAACAAAAAGTGAAAAGACCTTCTGCAGGCAGGCAGGAGGATGTGGAGAGAGTTTCCTGTCGAAAAGGACATCTTTGCAATATTTTGCAAGCACCTAGACCCACGGCTTTCACGCAATCAGTATCTACACCCCCTCGGAAACAAACTATATTACAAGAGGGGGGAAAGTATTTGGTTATGATTATATAACTACTGGCACATCTACTTGAAATGGAAATAAAAAGGAATAAATCAAAGGCAGTTCAAAACTATTTTTAGAAAATAAATTATAAATATTTGTCCTCTTTGAATGAATGAGCTGAGAAATCCATCACCACCCATAAAACCCAATACATAACTGGCATTACAGTCTATGAGAGCTAGATCAAGAACTATAGCAAAGAAGACCTACTGTATAGTGATTGTTTTTTCACAGGGGATGAAAGTGGCTTTCTAAGTGAGACTGCATTCATCAGATAGAAAGATTCTTCTTAAGAATATAAGAATAATCTATTTTAACGGCAAAAAGAAAGTAAATAACTACACTGCACAAAAAAATTAAGGGGAAACTTAAATCACCAATTCAATTGACCATTGCTGTAAGGTTTTTAGAGGGCATTGTGGTTATTGTAAGACAGCACTGGATGACGATGGGTCTGAGTATTTCATCCCGGGACCCAACAGCAGTCAGGGTACCATTGGCTAGCATGTGGAGGTCTGTGCAACCCTCCAAGGATATGCCTCCCAAGACCATTACTGACATGCTGGATGATGTTGCAGACAGCATAATGTTCACCACAGCGTCTCCAGACTCTTTCATGTCTGTCACATGTGCTCAGTGTGAACCTGCTGTCATCTGTGAAGAGAATGGAGCGCCAATGGCCGACCAGCCAATTCTGGTGTTCTCTAGCGAATGCCAATCGAGCTGCATGGTGCTGGGCTGTGAGCACAGGTCCCACTAGAGGACGTCAGGCCCTCATGGAGTCTGTTTCTGGCAGTTTGGTCAGACTGGCTGGAGGTTATTTTGTAGGGCCCTGGCAGTGCTCCTCCTGTTCCTCCTTGCACAAAAGAGAAGATACCAGTCCTGCTACAGGGTTGATGCCCATCTTTGGCCCTGTCCAGCTCTTCTTGTGTAACGTTCCGTCTCCTGGCATCGCCTCCATGCTCTTCAGACTGTGGTGGGGACACAGTGAACCTTCTTGCAACAGCACGTATGGATGTTTCATCCTGGAGGAGCTGGACTACCTGTGCAACCTGAATGGACTGCAGGTACAGCCTCATGCTACCAATAGTGACAAGGACACTATGAAAACACTCCGCCAGGAAGGATAAGGAGAGAACCATTGTCTGTGGCAACCACCTGCAAAACCATTCCCTTTTTGGGGGTTGTCTTGCTGTTGCCTCTCAGGTGCACTTGTAGTCACTTTCATTTGCACCAAAACAGGTGACATTGATTCACAATCGCTTATGCTTCCTAACTGGACAGATTGATATCTCTATACACTGCTGAAAAAATTAAGTGTCTAAATAGGACATACAATCAGCCAGCCTCAATCTACCTTGGCATAGATGAGTCTACAACTCTATTGGGGGATGTGACGTTATTGATTTACAAATTCCATAATTCCTCTTTTTATGGTGGTGAATAATGCTTTGTTGGTAAGTGCTCCAGAATATCCCTGAAGGAAGGGGTGATCTGGGGGCACTGTCATCCAATTCATGTATCAGCCTCTGTTGGCTTGAACCATCAACAGACCAAGGCTTTTCCACTAAGAACTGGAATGAATATTCAACTTAATAAATGTTGGTTTATTTTCCCTGAATCCTGAAACCCTCATGTTTGTTGGGCAGACTGATCCTCTAAGTTTATGTAATCAAGTAATTCATTATTAAATTACCAATTTAGGGTCCCCTCCAGGGAGCTTCACAGCAACTGTCCTCACCACTTCTAAGAAAACTAGTACTGAGAAGACTTGCGTTCCAATCTATAAATTACACTGAACAAGTGAAAAATCTAGGTGCACCCACATCCACCTAGCCATCAGTTTCTTTCTAGCAATTACCCCAAAGATTTGATATGTCAACATAACTGAAGGAAACATGAATGACAAACAACCATGATCACACATAACTAGAGATTAGCAATCACATCCACAATTGATCATACAACTAGAGATTAGCAATCATATCCACTATTGATCACACAACTAGAGATTAACAATCAAATCCACCTATTTCTCATATATCTAATTAGAAATTGTATTAGGTGGCAAGGTGCATTAATAGCCACAAGCAGAGGTACACACGTGTGTTCTTCTACACATATTGATTGATACTACACATCAAGTTACAGCGGGAATGTCTGAAAAACCTTAACCTTCAGCCTTCATTTACAAGTGGATAACCTCTCTGCCTCTCCAGAAACCGAAAATGCAATACTTTGGGATTGTGCATTTAAAGGAGGTTGATTATGGTTATGAAACTGGACTTACCAATATTTTTGGACGGTGGCGGTGGTTTCTTGGGTTTCTGAAAAACATGAAGTTTAATGTGAGAGGACACCTCAACCAGAAGTTCTTATTTACATTAGTGCACAGCACAGCGTCTCGCAAAAGAAAACATTTGACTGTTTCAGTCACTCTCTTTCAGTTAGACATGTTGAGGTAGTCTCACTTCCTGTTTCAGTCTGTGTTTCTTTGAGATAGACACGTTAAGGAAGGAATTTCACTGTTTCAGTCTGCGTTTTTGCACTTTGGACATTAATAAAAGACGGGAGACAAAAGACATAAGAATATTCTCATGTTTAGGTCAGGATTAACTGCGATCATACATGTTCCTCTTTGAACCATTTAAAGGTAATCCAAGGCTACATATGCAACACTGACATGATTGTGATCTCTGCAAACACAGGACCATTGCCTTTAAAAGGTCCATAGCTGAAAAGGGGCGATCGAATTGAATCCCAGCAGAAGATAGGAAAGCATTACCCAGCAAGAACAACACCACATAATAGAAAGCCAGGAGCTGTTCTTCAGGGTTGCTCTAGTCTAAGACTAGGACCAATCATGAAGAGGGACAGCTAGTTATTTCTGTAGCTTTCTTTTAGCTACTTCAATAGGCGCTGTGACAACAAAGAAAGTGGCCCTGGTGTTAATTGCGTGTTCAAGGGGAGAACATTTTCTTATGTTTTTTTTTTTTTTATCAGTGCAGACAAACAATGACCATTGTGCAAGTGGGAGACATAGCAAACTACGACAATAAAACATCAACATCAATTGAGCTTACAGGCACCCAAGCCGCCACAAGGAAACTCTGTTGTTCTGTTCCTGATCAAGTAAATTAACTCAAATTGTTCCCGGGTCCTGTAAATATGAATGGGATCTCAGCTAAAATCCAAGGTAAAATTATTATTTATAAAAACCCAATAAAAGTTAACACTACAGGATGGACTTTCCAAGAAGTAATGGAAATCCCAGTGTCCTACGTTCAAAACACACTCACTCAATTACAATATATTTTTGTTGTTTATATCATGGAGAAAGACATGGTCTGTATTATTTGTTTTGCCCTTTGTAGTCGTTATTAAATTTTCTTAACAAATCTTTTCAATTAATTGTATTAATTTATGCTTGGCTTCTTCAAGAAATGTTAAATGTCCAGAGAGTGAGCGTGACTAACCCACTGTGCTAAATTACTAATGTCCAAATTAACTTGTGAATTGATTCTTTCGAAAAAATGACAAATATGCAGTCTGGAGGGCTAAGGAGAAGTGACGCCAGGAATCTAACACTGTGGCCAGAACAAGTCAGAAGATAAGCACATGCTCCAAATTAACACAACAAGCAATTATTCTCCATTCCCATGAATAATCGGCACTGATCTTAATCTAGCTCATTTTAACTGTGCTTTAACCCCTTGACACTTGTGCTGTCGTGTAGCTTGATTGGTAGAACACTGTGCTTGCAACGCCGTGGTTTTAGGTTCAATCCCCTTGCGGGTTAATCGAGAAATGGACGAGTGTGTCTGCAGTGTTAAATAAATGGGAAGTGTTTTTGGAGAACGGGCACTACCGTCAACACTAGGTGAAACATCTCGCTGCAGTTACAGCCACAGATCATTATGGGTAAGTCTCGACCATCTTCTCATTGTTGCGTCTCATTCTTTTCAATCCACGGTACATTGAGTAACATAATATTCCTGGCAATGGTGAGTTGGGTGAAACGTAACAAAACTATTACAAGTGTTTGAGTGGCACCACATTCCTAATTGGCAGGTATCACTCCTCACCTCTTAAACCCATAGTTGACGTACGGTGAGTCAGAATTAAGGTGCAGCCCAAATGTCTCACCTTGCCAGTGTTTTACATTCTGCTCAGTCATTATTTGCAACTGATTAAAGAGTGAGAAATGCCTGAACGTCTCACGAAACACGCCCCAACAAATGATCAGAATGTCATTCTGTACATTTCAAACAAAGTCCACGGCCCCGCCAAACATTCCTTCTTCCCTTTAGGAGTCTTGGTGATCATCAAGGTGCTTCGAGAATGTGTTTCAACAGGGATCCAGTGGTGTCACACAAACACCACAATCCCTTCTAAAAACCTAACGGTAGCGGTCAAGCGTGGTGGCGGTTATAGCATAAAAGTCTGGATTCTTTGATGCATCAGCACCATACAGAATGCCACCACTGATAGAACTACAAATCTAGCTCTGAATTACGTTAAAAGCCCATCAATTCTCCAGACGTTCGTTTTCATGCATTGCTAATAGCACAGACACAACCACAGGCACTGAAATACGAGTCACTTCAAGAATTCTGTAAGAACCAACACATCTTTATACCACGCTCACACAAAAAAAAGAAGAAAATAATAAGATCACTTCAACTGAGCATCTAGAAAATATATCTACCCTTTTATCACATTAACATTTGACCACTGTATGTTTCTCAACCATCACAAGTCAGTGCTTTTCAAATTGCTTGAGCGTTAGCTATGGCGTTAAACAACGGGCAATATTGAGCTCCACTTTGGTGTTAAAAACTGCCTTTATGCCAGAAGGCTATGCTCCTCCACAGTTTTACCACTGCTTGTCCCATTGACCTATTTGTGGTGAGGCTTAGCAGCGTTGTCTACACCCCAGGCAGTGATATGACAAAACAACAGTAGCCACTGTGTGGGCCGGGGACAAAACCGGGCCAGGGGAAGAAACTGGGCCGGGACTCCCTGCAAATACAACTGAACTAATTAACAGGAACGCTTGAGAACCAGTAACTTTATTTCTAATTAAAGGGGTCTTTTAGTCTGTTCTTAGAATTACTTTCCTAAAATTCAATTAAAAAAAGAAAACGTACACAATTTAGCTGTAGGAAATTGTTTCCAGGGAAAAGGGCACAAAAGTGATATTGTACAGTTCTCTTTGAACAGAAAAGCTGTAAAGGGCTTAAAAATACGATCAATGAGTCTTTGAGGACTAGTATGTAGCATGGTTTATCTATTTTTCTTCTTTTGTCACACATAAGGGCTTGTCAGGAATTCATTTTTTGATAGCACCAAAAAGTCCAAAATGACTAGCCTGTAAAACATGACAAGTTACCACTCGTATTTTAACTGTTTCCATATCAAAGGAAAAGCCCCATATAAGTACTTATATATGTACTCACACTCCAAACAGAGTCCAGTTCTATCAAAGGTCACTGTGTCCATTGATCATCCAAACGTAATTGATAGGACGTAATAGAAAGGCCAACACCTGCCTATATAAGGTTCAACTGCCATGATGTAAAAGGAACTCTTGATATAGATAGAATTGTGTCAAACCATAAATCTGGGTTTGCAAAAAATGCTAAACCACTGAAAGTTCCCAGTAGCACAGTGGGCTCTCCATCAGTGTGAAAAAGTTTCCAACCACCGAGAGTGGACTGCCCAACCAAATTAAGTAACCAGGCAAAAGGGGTATTGGTCAGGAAGGTGACCAAGGACCTAAAGGTCATCCAAACATAGTTTCTGAGTTTCTCTGCAGAGATGAGAACCTGCCAGAAGCACAACCATCTCTGCTGCACTTCATCAGGACTTTATGTTACAGTGGCTAGATTGCTAGCCACTCAAATAGAAGGCATGCAAAGCTGGTAGAGAATAAAGACTTGAAGCTGTGATTGCTGCCAAAGGCAATGCTATAACATCCTGAAAAAATTGTCTGAATACACAAGATATTTTCGCTTTGTCATTATGGGTAAGCATGTGTAAATTGATAGCACAACATGAAACCAGGCAAGCCTAGTTCAGCCAGCCCACAATTAGAAGGAATGAATGTTGTTGCCCTGGCTGGATTCAATATGCAGTGTCCTATGTGACTGACCTATGTGTCTAACCACTATGCTAATTAAACAGTGGGTGTTGTTGCACTTGATACGTGTGTAGAGATGTGGTGCCTGTTTAATTCTTGCATTGTCAAACCAATTAGTCAAACCTCCACGGTTCTCAAAACTAGTTCCCTACATTAACCATTAACAACCAAACCAACAACAGGTATAACAGGATCGCAACACCACATTCAACACTTTAATAAGAAAGATTACTGTAGATCGCTAATAACTATACAGTACCTATAATGAAAATAATGACTCCAATCACTCCATGGCTGGTTTGTTTCTTTAGAAAACAGTGACAGTTAAATAGCAAACCACTATGCTATGGGAAACTACACTATGTAAATTGAAATGTTCCTTGTTGGTGCAGTTTGTCCAGTGCAATATTACGCATAAACAGTTCTACTTTAGGTTTACTATAATGTAACTACTGAAGCTTGTAGCCAGCAAAGTTTCAGCCTATCCTGAACAAATCCTAATGCATACTTAGTTAGGTTGGTGGCGGGGATTGAACCCTCGTAGACTACGTGGCAGTCAGCATCTCTAACAACTACACTATTTAACAATGGGTCAAGTCAGTCAGTTCATGAAAACCCCAAAACATTTCTTGTGAAACAATTAAGTGCTGCCAGTCACACACTCACTAAGAATGTAAACCCGGAAGCAGTACTTCCAGGAAACTAAGTCACTCAGAGACATTCGCACTTCTTAGCCGGCTCCGCTTACGCAGTCAGGCAAAAATTATGTTATCAATTATATACTAACTCTATAACAAAAAGTGTAGAATGTGAAGGGGTCTGAATACTTTCGGGATACTTTCGGGAAATATATATATATAGAACCTAGAAGAAAAGACAGCCTACCTCCTCTGCTTCCTGTTTGGAAGACAGTTTGACTGAACCTCTTGATGTTGAAGCCTGCTGCAAGATGAAATAATATGTAACTAGACATGTAATATAATTACCATAATGACAGATTTTACACACGAGCTACTAGTGGACACAATGTCACTATGGATCACGTCACTCATGACAACCTCTTGGTCAGACATTTTATTTGAAAACGTCTTGTTTGTTTTCACTTATAAAAAAGCAAAAACGTACAGCTACATCATAATCTGTCAGTTTTATGTGTCTAATCAAAAAACATTTACAAAATAGATAAGATCAAAACTTCGGCCTCAGGAACTATACTGTGGATAACCTCGCAACACACACAGACAACATTTTTGGACAGATTTTAATATAATATTCTTTAGTGTTTGTTACCATGTTGACGGGTGAATATTTAATGTCACAGCACCGTTTAAGATGAGGCAGTGGTTTCAATTAAGATTCCCCTGAATCAAAAGCAAAAAATAAATATAGACAAACCAGCATACCTCTTCTGCATCTTGTTTGGAAGACAGTTTGACCGAACCTCTTGATGAGGGAGCCTGCTGAAAGATGAAATGAAATTGTTAAAATAATATGAAACTAGACACACAATCATTACACGAATGACTGACTTTACATACAAGCTACTAGACAACATAAGGCAAAAATACACTATATGGCCTAAGATGTGTGGACAGCCAACCATCACCCCTGCATCAGCTTGTTGGACATCCCAATCCAAAACCATGAACATTAATATGAAGCTATACCAGCTGCCACTCTGCCGGGAAGGCTTTCCACAATATTTTAGAGTGTCTCTGTGGGGAATTTGTGCCCATTCAGCCAAAAGAGCATTTGTGAGATTGTTGAATGAGAAAAGGCCTGGCTCACAATCACCATTCCAATTCATCCCAATGGTGTTGAGTGTGGTTGAGGTCATGGCTCTGTGCAAGCCACGTGAGTTCCTCCACACCAACCTTGGAAAACCATTTCTTTATGGAACCCGCTTTGTGCACAGGGGCACAGTCATGCAGGAACAGGAAAGGGCTTTCCCCAAACTCTTCCCACAAAGTTGGAAGCACCCAATTGTCTAAAATGTCTTTGTATCCTGTAGCATTAAGATGACCCTTCACTGGAACTAAGGGACCTACAGTGGGGCAAAAAAGTATTTAGTCAGCCACCAATAGTCCAAGTACTCCCACTTAAAAAGATGAGAGAGGCCTGTAATTTTCATCATAGGTACATTTCAACTATGAGAGACAAAATAAGAAAAACAATCCAGAAAATCACATTGTAGGATTTTTTTATGAATTTATTGGTAAATTATGGTGGAAAATAAAGTATTTGGTCACCTACAAACAACCAAGATTTCTGGCTCTCACAGACCTGTAACTTTTTCTTTAAGAGGCTCCTCTGTCCTCCACTCGTTACCTGTATTAATGGCACCTGTTTGCACTTATCAGTATAAAAGACACCTGTCCACAACCTCAAACAGTCACACTCCAAACTCCAGCTGTCAAACACCAGAAACAAAATTGTAGACCTGCACCAGGCTGGGAAGACTGAATCTGCAATAGGTAAGCAGCTTGGTGTGAAGAAATCAACTGTGGGAGCGATTATAAGAAAGTGGAAGACATACAAGACCACTGATAATCTCCCTCGATCCGGGTCTCCACGCAAGATCTCACCCTGTGGGGTCAAAACGACCACAAGAACAGTGAGCAAAAATCCCAGAACCACACGGGGGGACCTAGTGAATGACCTGCGAGCTGAAACCAAAGTAACAAAGGCTACCATCAGTAACACACTATGCCGCCAGGGCATTTAGATGATCCAGAAGAGGATTGGGAAAATGTCATATGGTCAGATGAAACCAAAATAGAACTTTTTGGTAAAAACTCAACACGTCGTGTTTGGAGGAGAAAGAATGCTGAGTTGCATCCAAAGAACACCATACCTACTGTGAAGCATGGGGGTGGAAACATCATGCTTTGGGGCTGTTTTTCTGCAAAGGGACCAGGACGACTGATCCGTATAAAGGAAAGAATGAATGGGGCCATGTGTTGTGAGATTTTGAGTGAAAACCTCTTTCCATCAGCAAGGGCATTGAAGATGAAACGTGGCTAGGTCTTCCAGCATGACAATGATCCCAAACACACCGCCCGGGCAACGAAGGAGTGGCTTCGTAAGAAGCATTTCAAAGTCCTGGAGTGGCCTAGCCAGTCACCAGATCTCAACCCCATAGAAAATCTTTGGAGGGAGTTGAAAGTCTGTGTTGCCCAGCGACAGCCCCAAAACGTCACTGCTCCAGAGGAGATCTGCATGGAGGAATGGGCCAATATATCAGCAACAGTGTGTGAAAACCTTGTGAAGACTTACAGAAAATGTTTGACCTCTGTCATTGCCAACAAAGGGTATAAAAAAATATTGAGATGAACTTTTGTTATTAACCAAATACTTATTTTCCATCATTATTTAACAATAAATTGATAAAAAATCCTACAATGTGATTTTCTTTTCTCATTTTGTCTCTCATAGTTGAAGTGTACCTATGATGAAAAAATTGTTTAAGTGGGAGAACACGCACAATTGGTGGCTGACTAAATACTTTTTTGCCCCACTGTAGCCCAAACCCTGACACACAGCCCCAGACCATTATCCCTCCACTAAACATTGCAGTAGGCACTAATCATTCCAGTAGGCAGCGTTCGCCTGGCATCCGCGACACCCAGATTCGTCCAACAGCCTGCCAGATAGTGAAGCATGATTCATCACTCCAGAGAATACATTTTCATGGCTCCAGGGCCCAGTGGCTGCCATCTTTACACCACTCCCGCCGACACTTAGTACTGCGCATGTCGATGTGAAACTTGCTTACAGCTGTTCGGCCATGAAAACCCAGTTTGTGAAGCTCCCAACGCACAGTACGTGTGGTGATGTTGCTTCCAGAGGCAGTTTGGAACTCTGTGGTGAGTGATGCAACAGATGAGAGGCGATTGTGATTTTTCCAGGTGTAGCACCTGGTGGGTGGGATGTTGCAGGTCCTAGATGCTTCCACTTTTATAGCACTTACTGTTGACCAGGGAAGATCTAATAGGGCAGAAACGTATGGCAAAGGTGGCATCCAATGACAGTGCCACGTTTAAAGTCACTGAGCTCATCAGTACTGCCCAGTGTACTGACAATGTTTGTCTATGGAGATCTGATGCGGTGGATCGGACACACACACACACACACACACACACACACACACAGAATACACACACACACACACAGAATACACACACACACACACACACACACACACACAGAATACACACACACACACACACACACACACACACACACAGAATACACACACACACACACACACACAGAATACACACACACACACACACACACACAGAATACACACACACACACACACACAGAATACGCGCACACACACACAGAATACGCGCACACACACACAGAATACGCGCACACACACACAGAATACGCGCACACACACACAGAATACGCGCACACACACACAGAATACGCGCACACACACACAGAATACGCGCACACACACACAGAATACGCGCACACACACACAGAATACGCGCACACACAGAATACACACACACACACACACACACACAGAATACACACACACACACACACACACAGAATACACACACACACACACACACACAGAATACGCGCGCGCACACACACAGAATACGCGCGCGCACACACACAGAATACGCGCGCGCACACACACAGAATACGCGCGCGCACACACACAGAATACGCGCGCGCGCACACACACAGAATACGCGCGCGCGCACACACACAGAATACGCGCGCGCGCACACACACAGAATACGCGCGCGCGCACACACACAGAATACGCGCGCGCACACACACAGAATACGCGCGCGCACACACACAGAATACGCGCGCGCACACACACAGAATACGCGCGCGCACACACACAGAATACGCGCGCGCACACACAGAATACGCGCGCGCACACACAGAATACGCGCGCGCACACACAGAATACGCGCGCGCACACACAGAATACGCGCGCGCACACACAGAATACGCGCGCGCACACACAGAATACGCGCGCGCACACACAGAATACGCGCGCGCGCACACACAGAATACGCGCGCGCACACACAGAATACGCGCGCGCACACACACAGAATACGCGCGCGCACACACACAGAATACGCGCGCGCACACACACAGAATACGCGCGCGCACACACACAGAATACGCGCGCGCACACACACAGAATACGCGCGCGCACACACACAGAATACGCGCGCACACACACACAGAATACGCGCGCACACACACACAGAATACGCGCGCACACACACACAGAATACGCGCGCACACACACACAGAATACGCGCGCACACACACAGAATACGCGCGCACACACACAGAATACGCGCGCACACACACAGAATACGCGCGCACACACACAGAATACGCGCGCACACACACAGAATACGCGCGCACACACAGAATACGCGCACACACACAGAATACGCGCACACACACAGAATACGCGCACACACACAGAATACGCGCACACACAGAATACGCGCACACACAGAATACGCGCACACACAGAATACGCGCACACACAGAATACGCGCACACACAGAATACGCGCACACACAGAATACGCGCACACACAGAATACGCGCACACACAGAATACGCGCACACACAGAATACGCGCACACACAGAATACGCGCACACACAGAATACGCGCACACACAGAATACGCGCACACACAGAATACGCACACACAGAATACGCACACACAGAATACGCACACACAGAATACGCACACACAGAATACGCACACACAGAATACGCACACAAACCCCAAATGCAATGTGCATTACAGTCAACAGTTGGAGCTGGAGGCAGACACACTTTATCACAGTCTGTGAACAGGTAGGGGTAGTCAATAGGACTCCTAAGTCACTAAGACCAAATCACAAACAATCCTAAAAGGGCTGCTGCCGGCAATATGCCTCGTAATCAGGTCGACGTTTTAGAAACATTTAATGACACTGAGCTTTTAACAAGTTATCGCCTTAATCGCGAGGGAATTACAATCATAGTACAGCAAGTCAGGGATGCTGTCACTTTACCAACAAACAGAAACAACCCAATAACAACAGACATCAAGTTTGTGACAACTCTACGCTACTTTGTCAGTGAGAAAATGATATCAAACAATAACCAACCCCCCCCCCCCGACCACATATCGTGCGACAAATTCTTCTGTTTCCTCATGATGTTCGCCAACTACAAAGAATCAAAGCCGAGAAGCCATAGCCAGACCACCCGGTGTAGTTGGTGATATGGATGGGACACATAATTGCATAAATTATTGCACCATCAAAAGGAGTGTGCATTTCTTTACAAGCTGCCAGACATTTCTTGACTAGTCAGTATGTCTTTCTTGGTTTCATATTTAATCAGTGACACTAAGCCTACATTTTTATTTTAATATCTTTATATTAATAGAGCAACATGACACATCGTTTTTCAGTATTGCTATGATTAATTCACTGACAGAGACCCCACCCCTATCAGCCAATCACTGAGGGAATAGTAAGTAAGCTTGTTTGTGGAACAGAACATCAATAGCATCGGGATCAGCCCTGACATTTCTCTTAGCTAAAGACTTCTCTCCATTCCTTAGCAAAAGTTGGTCTTAGCAGCTTTGTGAATAGGTTTTAAGAGGAAATATTAGAGCTGTTTAGGAGTCCTCCTAGTGGTAAAGATAAAATGTTTTGTGAATACGGCCTGGTTGATCATTTGACTGAACCGCTTGATCTGGGAGCCTGGTGCCAGATGACATTGTTAATATTATGTAGTATTCAACAGCACACGTATGACCATTACACTATTGACTAGGCTACTAGAGGTCACTAGGGAACACACAGGGTCTAGAGCCGACAAAAAAATCTTACCTCTCTGTCTGCTTCTGACATCACAGCCACAAAGTTGTCAGGAAAGACCCCTTCTTTACCTCCAATCTCCCCCCTCCACCATCCCGGTTCCCCTGTGTCCTGAAACATAAAAACAACTTGATTAAAACAGCATTTTATTTTACATTATAATGAAAAGGATGAGACCAAAAGACACTTACAATTATGAAAAACATTACAAATGTCTGCATCAGGCCATTTTTGAAGCTCTCCAACACCCACCTATCTAAAGTCAGCGTCAATTATCCCCAAGCTATCAGGAAAATCTCACTTCAAGTCGGACATGCAAGTCCCACCAACCAACACCAGATGGCATTAAAATCTCACAATTGACCCACATGGGAATGCAAGTCATAACGTGTACAACTGAAACAACAAATCATTAGCTGAAGGCCACATAAACTCTTGATGTAACCCGACCTCCACAGGCTGCTAATATCCTAGTCTGGATAATCAAAAATAAACACAGAACCAACTCTCTGGCTGAAATCCAGGGACGTAAACTGCTTTCTAACACAGGGTGCTGGTAGTTGATCAAACTGTGTTTATTCTGAGTCATTTTGAGATACAGTTGAAACACAGTAGGTGCTTCCCAACATCCTAGAACAGAAAGGCAGGGCTGCAGTGTGCAGTAAAACGGATTATCACAATCAGTACTGCAATATGCAGGTCAAGAACTTTTCTCTGACTAAAGACTAGAGCAAGAGGCTTGTTGCTGGTAATAGTCAATGTGGCTTTACTTACCTTACTCAATATCCGTATTACATCGCCTTCCTTCAGCGTTAGCTCGTCTTCGTTTGTAGCTTCAAAAGCAAAAGTGGCCTTACAGTATTCTTTAACTGGGGAAAGAGGAATACCAGTCGTATTGACAAATGAATTCATTAACATTCCCCCCCAGACGCAAATTATTTCTAGTGATACCACTAACACTGATTAACCCTAACCTGCCATTGGAATAAAATAAACTATAAACCATTAGAACCACCAACACCTGAAATGTTGTGTTATGATTATGAAGAGTTGGACAATGATCCTTATGGATATTACAAAAATAAGACTGGATGACAAAGAACGTTTAATCTCACACACCCTTACCTTTGGTTTTGCTGTCCCCCTCTGCTTTCTGTGAGTCTGTCGTGGAATGGGCAGCCTTTGCAACAGATGGTAATGATGGGATTGGCTAAAATGAAGCAAACCACAGATGGATTTACTGACATGATTTGATGCACAGTGCAATATGCAGATGGTATCCACCAATGAGAGGCTAGCCATGCCTGACCAGAATGACACAGGGCATAGGGTCATCAACAAACATACCAATCGGTCAACAGACAGCGTCAGTCAGTGTGCAGGTCAGTGCTTCTAAGTATGGCAGTCAACTACAAAGTCCTGTCATGTGGGCTATACAATAGTTAGGCTTTAACCATTGACCAACGTCAGAAATCTTGGGATGGGACATTGAAAAGCAAGCCTTTGTTAGTTACTAGGGGGAGCAGACAGACAAGTGCTAAAGCCGGCCAGGCTTTAGTCTGTTTTGTCTAAGACGAATAACTTTCAGATTGAGAGCAAAAAGCTGTTGAGTCACCAGACAACACAGAGAGTGAGGTAAAGAGGAGAGCCAGAGATGCTGATCGTGACTGCATGAACGACAGAGTAATGGAATATTTCATGTGTAAGCTGTAGGACAAAGACAACCAATGCTGCCATGAAAGAAAGGAGAAAAGATGGAAGAGGTGGGGGGGGGGAGAGAGAGAAAGGATTGTTTCAGAGTGGGTTCAATGGAAGCTCTAAGTCAAATTATTCAGTGCTTGGGTGATATCATGATCATGTATGAATAACACTGTGCTGTGTGACGGTAACACACCTATTAGCAAACCAAAGAAGGGGCAAACATTCAAATAACTCCTATAACCACCAAGGTTCCACTCCAACTGTCCTCTACAGAAACCAACAAATCAGAACCCTCGAAATAGCTGATGACAATTGGGAAAGACTGAATCTCCTCATTGCCAAGCTAAATTTGGCTATTATTTGTATGTGAATTTCACACTATGTTGAGGTAAATATCAGACTAAGATGCAACAACTTTTAGTGAAACGGTCGTTTTCGGTACGCTAGCTGTGACATCACCCTTTTTCTCTTCCCCTGGTCTGCATTCCAGTGACCGGTGTATTGCGCAAAATCACATTCTACAATTTGAAGAACCATGACTACAATGCTGTTACTAAAACTGAGAGGCTACATACAAGCACATTTAAAAAAAATCCATCCTGGTGTACATCCTGGTGTAAAGAGCTGGATTCTCAGGCCCTAAAAACCAGGGACCAAGTGCATAATCTTGGTGTTCTGATAGACCTCACGTTCAACAGTCATATCAAAGCGGTCACCAAAACAACATTCTATCATCTTAAATATATAGCCAGAATCAAGGGCTTGGTGTCCCTAAAAGACCAAGAGAAGCTCATCCATGTTTTTATCTCTAGTAGGGTTGACTACTGTAATGGCCTCTTCACTGGACTCCCCAAAAATACTAAAACAGCTGCAGGACATTCAGAATGCTGCTGAAAGAATGTTAACTAGGACCAAGAGAACAGAGCACATCACTCCGAAATCTTTGCACTGGCTTCCAGTCAGTTACAGAATAGATTTTAAAGTGGTGCTTTAAGTCACTGAATGGTTTCGGCCCCAAATACATTTCTGATATGTTTGAAGAACATAAACCGAGCAGGGCTCTTAGATCCATGAACTCAAGTCAGCTAGTAGAGCCCAGAGTCCAAACTAAACACGGTGAAGCTGCGCTTAGAACTTTTGTGGCACACAACTGGAATAAACTACCAGAAGATTTTAGACCTGCCCCAAACATATCCATTTTTAAATCCAGGTTGAAAACACTTCTTTTCACATGCCTGTGGCTGAGCGCTGAAACTTCACACTGCTTAGTCTTACAACTGTTATAGCTTCCTGTGTTTTTAATTGGTTTTTATTCCATTTCTATATTTGTATTTTAAGTTATTATTATGATGTTATTTAAGGTGGTTAGAGTCCTGCTTGCTTTATTGAGGTTTTCATTCTAGTATTTGTTTTTATTCTATTGTATTTTTTCTTTTTAAAGCACATTGACTTTTTATGTATGAATATATAAATAAACTTGCTCGCTAGCTTACATAGCTTCATTACAGAATGGTTTAATTTTGGAACCACAAACCAACAATCAGTATGTTTTTACCCCACCATGTAAAAAAAATAAGTTGATAATCAATGACAAATGTTGCTTTTTTTTACTTAGTGTTTTGATTGTCTGTTACGAATGTTACATAGTATTTAAATATGAATTTAGTATAGTATGCAGTAAATTAAACAACAGAAAGGAACTGCAACGATTAGGAGATCTAGCTGATCATTCTGCAGGACTGAACGAGCCTCTGTTTAAAAAGACATCCATAGTTTTTTTTTCTTCCCCTTGATTCACGGCTTGCATGGTCTTGTTCGCTTGATTTTAAGGAATGAGCATTGTAGAGGGAAACAGACTACGTCTAAGTTTTGCAAGAAAAAGGGGTATTGAAAAGAACTCAAAGATCCATATGAGAAACGAGTTGGCTCAAACATCTACCCCCAAATGGTGGTTCTTCAAATGGTTCTTTGAGGAACAATTAAAAAGGTGCTCTTTTCAATGTGAAAAACCCCTAAGGGACCCTTTATGAATCTTTTCGTTTTAGAGAGTGTACATATTTTCTCTTCTAAACCATCGATTTGCTTTCATTTCAGTTGGACCATCATGTGACCGGAGTGCATCTTTAATCTTTTAGGGATCGGGTCAAATCTTGCAGCTAATTGAGGTGACAGGCACGACCACGGTTCAATAAACTCCACGCAGTAATTTGAAATGTACACAATCCTACTTTCAAATCAGGCAAACCCAACATGGGGTTGTGACTCTGGTTCAGAAAATGCTTATACCAAATGAATCTGAGTGTGCTACAGAAACACACACATATCTCCCATAGAAACGCAGTGAACTCTCTGATGAAGCCAGGATACCAAGTAAGTGAGAGGCAGCGGGGAAACTGCTTCTCTGCAATTAGCGACCAAAATAAAGGCTGAGACGGAGGGCTTGACAACGTTATTCAACCCACGCTACGCCCCATCACCTCTCCCAGGACATGAACACTAAAAAAAAAGCCCAGGCACACCTGACGATGACTCTTCCTTACTCGAGTCGTACATGCATTAACGGGAGCATGGACAGAGGCGGACTCAGAATGCTACCCAATTTACAGTCATAAAACAACAACAACCTATTTCATCGACCAGCCACAATGTCAAATGGAATACTTTTCAGACGTGTGTGAGAAGACCCACGTGTCGACATGCCGACCGTAAACCTTCCTTACTACGGTTATACAAATATACACCCGCGTTACAGACACTTTAAAAGCAAGCCTTTGTTCCTCACGGTTGTGCAGTAGCTTAGCTCGCTGAAGACTTCCATTCTATTTTATGGGGAAGTATAAGTCTTACTGGACACTGGCAGGAGGTGCGACAGCATGATGAGAGTTCTCAGAAAACCTAGGCCCAGCACAGCTCACTTACTTTGTCTTTCTTCTCCTCTCCCTCTGTGCTTGGCAGGCGGACCTTAAGCTTGACCGAGCCTTCCCTGAAGATGTCCCCAAAGCCCACGCCCCGGACCTTCTTGGGCTGGCTGATCACTCCGTTGCCAGGAGAGGGTTGAATGGGGGAGGTGGGGATGGGAGGAAGCAGGGCTTCTTTGCTGTTGCCATCTGTATGGGGAACACAAAGTATTAACAAAACCAAATGGGCAGGAAAGACATGCGTTTGTCTACTCATAGTAAAGAACAAACCTGTGCACGCAAGCAAACATATGAGCGTGCACGCACGCACGCACGCACGCACGCACGCACGCACTTGTTCACCTGCCCGCCCACCCACATCCAAACAAACACAAGCATGTGCATTTGCACTCTTCACAACAGGCAGGCTCTCATCTAATCACAATAATAGAAACACAAAAGACAGGAGATCCAGGAAATAACCTAAATCCCGTAGCAGCTCTAACTAGTTATGACATGTGCCCCCAGAACACGAGTCACGCCTTTGTTAGTGAAGCTCTTCCCTCCATTAATACCGGTTTCATCTGGAACGTTGTTGCTCTCTACATCTTCATTTTTCTCAATCTCTTTGACGAAGTTGGAGGGGAACAGCCCTGATTTGCCGTTCATGGTTCCACTCCACCAGCCCTCTTCTACCTGAAACAACAAATCAGAAACCTCAAAACGTAGGCCTAAGCATCTAAGGTAATTCACTTTTGGACATGAGCGAGCAAAATACAGCCCATTCAATCCTGCTCACGGGAGGTTGGCGTTATTTAAGAAAATAATGTGCAGCCCTGAGCTGAATATTTCTTTGTACCCCAAATGACCCCTGAATAAAATCCTTAGAATAAATGTATTATAATCACCTTATCTGTAATCACCATATTCTGTAATCACCTTACAGATATTAATAATAATATAACACCAAGTAGAAACATAAGCCCATAGCCTAAGGTACTATAACCTGTGACGATTTGCATCTGGTGTATATGTAAACATCACTAAGTTCACAGTGCATTAGAGAGATCATGGCAATTACTTCTTTATCTCACATGCAAAACTCAAACTACACATCACCGGTGAATAAAAATGTAAAGCACAGGGAGGAAAACCCAACGCAGCACGTGAACCGGTCAAGGTAGGGAAGCGTAACGAAGCAGTAGCCTTACCTCCTCATTGATGTCAATTATATCTCCTATCTTCAGCTCCAACTCATCTTCGTTCTGGGGCACGTAATCAAATAGTGCCTTGCACTGCCGCTTCTTAGGCTCTGCGACAACAAAAAGGCGGGAGCGTGAGAAGGCTAGGAACACCAGTTACACCAGTCTGTTCACTCCTCATCAGGCTGGCTAATGACAATGGGTTCCTGGACCTGCAGTGTTTGTTTACAGCCAGGCTGCCTCTCCATTTGCCTGCTTGTCTACTGGGTTCTATTTTACGTCACATTTGAAGAGTTAATAGGTAACTTCGGTCACCTGGGTTCAACTGACGATAACTGTACATTTGAAAATGTCGTACCTTTTAGCCAGGTACACAAGTTCTGTTCAAAAGTTAGGGGTCACTTAAAAATGTCCTTGTTTTTGAATGAAAAGCATATTTATTTGTCTATTCAAATAACAAAATTGAACAGAAATACAGTGTATAGCTTGTTAATGTAATAAATGACAACTGTAGCAGGAAACAGAGAATTTTCAATGGAATATCCACACAGGCTAATTGATCATTAGAAAACCCTTTTATGACTGTTAGCACTGCTGAAAACTGGTGTGCTAATTAATGAAGCAATAATACTGACCTTCTTTAGAATAGTTCAGTATCTTCAAACTTTATTCGTAAACTCATCAGACCTATTCTTTGTTCTGAGAAATGAAAGCTATTCTATGCGAGAAATTGCCAAAAAACTGAAGATCTCGTAGAACGTTGTGTAGTACTCCCTTTATAGAACTGCGCAAAGTGTCTCTAACCAGAATAGAAAGAGTGGGAGGACCCGGCACAAATGAGCAAGAGCTGGTTTAAATTAACAGTACAATTAAATCATTTCACTAACACAATGTGATATAATTTAAAGTAAACAAAAATAAATGTAATATTCAATTTAAAAATAAATCTGTGCGCTGTTCATTGCGTCTGCTAGAGTAGTGTGACAATGCTAAAATGGAAATCTTTGGCCTGAATGCAAAACATTACTTAGAGCGACCAACCAAAAAAGCACATCACCCAGCGAAAACCATCCTTACTGTGGTGGTGGCAGCATCATGTGTTTAGGATGTTAGAGAGGCTACAGAACAAAAAGGTAAATGTCCTGACGTGGCCAAGTCAGTGACGCGCCTTTTGAAAAGAAAATCCACTCACCTGACTTGTTCTTTTTCAGTCCACGGGGCTGTGAGTGTGGCTGGAAGCCCCCAGCTGGGAAGCCATAGGTACTCATCCGCTGGACCAGGTTGGCTACGTTCCCCGCATTCTTCTCCCTCCGCTGGGGCAGCGACTCCTCCTTGGTCTCCTCCTTTGTCAGATTTAACTCCTTGGTCTCCTTCTTCACCTCCTGCAACCATGCACACAGCAGAGAGAACAATGTTTAATTTAGGCTACATTAACGACGATCACTTGTAGGCTGGATATTAGAGGCCTATGTGACACAGAGAATGATAAAAGGCTTAACTGCTACTTTACTAAATTATACTGTTTGGCAGTCAAATGCACTTTACTGTATTGAAAGTAGTACATTTATAAAAAAAAACATGCATTACTGTTTGAGCCTTTTGATCATTAAGTTCGTTGTGGCTTTGGTGGGTCCAGGCAAGCCCAGGTTTGGGACCAGCCCATCAAGCTTCCGGCAAAAACTGTTATACTTAACAGAAGAATTGCTCAGTTCTCCCCAGATTGCTCAGTTTGGCTTGGAAGCCAACTCTAGAAAGACCGTTGGTGGTTCCAAAGTTCTTCCATTACAAAATAATGGAGTCCACTGTGATCTTGGGGACCTTCGCTGTGGTCTTCAAAGAACTAACAACACACAGACTCCTCAAAAACATAGGCCAGATTACAAGGCCAAGACTCCTAATAAACAAACACTTTTAAAAATACAAAGTGTTTATATGACCTAGGTCTCTTACCTAGGGCCACTGGCATTAACGAGAGTGCAATAACTGACACAGCACAAGACCTGAATGAATGCTTGGCTTTACTACTCCATGTGTCAGTGACGGCTCATGTTGAGACCTGCCCCCTTTTCCAGCTCAAGCCACAGAGCAGGGTTAAGACAGCAGCCAGACAGGCCCCTCTACTCACTCTGCCAGAAGCGCTCAGGAATGCTTGAAAAAGCATTGGATCTCCCTTGGTCTCCGCCTCACTAAACAAATAAGAACTATGACAATGTCCTCACCTGCTCATTCAACAGCAAATCATCATAAACATCTACCTTTCCACTTGCAAGGTAATAAATCAAAATACAGAATCATTTCTCAATAGATCCCGAGTTCAGGATAACCAAAGTCCATCCAAACCTAGACTTAGCGTTTTGTAGTGTTTTTAAGTCCCACACGGACTATAACAGGGCTAGGCCTCAGCCTCTGCTCGCCCCTTTACTTCACTTCCTTGTTCAACCTCTGTCCTGACAGGGGAGGAATAAACTCAGAGGGGTGAGTGGGCTAGCCTAAGCCTGACCCCCACTCCATCGTTTCCTGGTTTACACATGCTGACAGGGCATTTCCACAGCAGAGGAAGAGGAGACAGAAAGGAATGGTGTGTGTGTGTGTGTGTGTGTGTGTGTGTGTGTGTGTGTGTGTGTGTGTGTGTTGTTGCTCACTGGCTGTGACTCTCACACAGGACAGCCCGTCTCTAGTACAACATGGGAACAGCATCCCAACTTAACCATTGCCCTTAATCAAGGAACTCACACATTCTAAAATGTTAAGATACATTCAACCAATAAATTAAGAAAAAAGAAAATGCAAACCAAGCGGCAGCTGGAGACAGAGTCGAGAGACCTCGGGAGGAGCCAGGTTTATAGAGGAGGGAAAGAGAGAGAGAGATCCTTCTCCAGCTGATGCTTTTCCCAAGTGAAACAATAACAGCTCCCAATATAGTTCACTTCAGACTTGTGTAACTCACTATGGTGAACCTGAACAAACAACAAATTAAGACAAAAAAAAAAAAACACCAAACATGCATCATTTGTCCATATTTCCAGCTTGTTCAACAAACTGAGAAAAAAAATTAAATAAATGTCTTCCCTTTTTCGCTTTCGGAGAGACAAACAAACTGAACTCCAAGGTGTCAAGTGTAAACAGATGTGTGAGCGGACAGCCACTGGCAAACAGAGCAGATTTGCTGATCATAACACTATACAGAAACATGTCAAAGCACTTATGTCATGCTGAAGTTTAGTAAAGACGACGAGATAAATCCCTTACCAACTCAGACATGATTTCCTGGCAAGAAGTCTATAGTCACAGGGGTACTTGTCGACGAAAAACATGGGTCTAACAGCATCCGGGAGCAAAGTTCAGCCCAGTAAAGCGAGATATCGCTCCTCATAGTTCCCAGACTCCTTAGTGGATTACCTATCTCACTACTTTGGAACAGAGCCAGAAGGGAGGGACGAACAACATCTTTCTGTGACATCACAACACTGCGACTCAAATTTAACTGAATCAGGTAAAAACTACACAAAAACAAAGAAAACATGAGAGGAGAACATGTATTCCCAGAGGACTGCACAAGCATATTCCTTAACTGGAAGAGGCAGCGTTTTAAATGCTTTTAAAAACATGAAACAGACAATAATACCAAAATATCAAATTCACAGCTTAAAAATTGCTTATATTTGACTATATTCGACAATTTGACATGGACCACGAGTATTCCTGACAGAATGGATTGAAGTTCATGGCATTTTATTTTTATATTTAACCTTTATTTAACCAGGTAGGCCGATTGAGAGCAGATTCTCATTTGCAACGGTGACCTGGCAAAGACAAAGCGCAATCGTGCAAGACAACATAGTTACACAGAGTACAAAATACAAAAAGAGGTAGAGTCTGTATAAAATACAAATGCAGAACAGAGTCTATATACAGTCAGTGCAAAAGTGATAAGGCAATAAGAAAAGTACAAATGCGCCAGAGAGTCTAGCTATAAGTGTAAAATGTAGTAGAGAGTGTTATACAGTTTGTGCAAAGTGATGTAAATTTTGCGAGGGAGGTTAGTTAATGTGCAAAAGTGGTGTGGCAAAGACAATAGAGATCACAACACTAGGGCACACCTCTGCAAATGGTATAGTGCAAAGGAACGATAATATAAGACAATTGTGCAGATAAGTGTGCAAATGTGCCACAAGGCATGACAGAGATAATACGGGCAGCTATGTGCGAGGACAACGTGCGAATGATGGAGGAGAGTTAACACGTACAACGAACAGTCAGTAGCTCGGACAGACGTTTTTTAAAGGCAGTGAGGGGAATGAGGGTCTCCAAGGTGTTTTTGTAATTCGTTCCAGTCGTTGGCAGCAGTGAACTGGGAGGAGTGGCGGTCGAAGGTGGTGTGGGCTTTTGGGGTGACCAGAGACATGTGCCTGCTTGAGCGCAGGAGGGTTGGTAAAGCCAAGGTGACCAGTGAGCTTAGGTACAGTGGGGCTTTCCCTAGCAAGCGCTTGTAAATGAATTGGTACCAGTGAGATAGGCGCCGGTTGCGTAATGAGGGCCAGCCAACTAATTGCGTAGAGGTTGCAGTGGTGGGTATTATATGGGTCTCCGGTAGCAAAACAGATGTCACTGTGGTAGACCACATCCAGTTTCTTCAGGAGAGAGTTTGAGGCTGTTATATATATATGACGTCACTGAAGTTTAAGATTGGTACCAGGGTCATTTTCACCAGGGCAAGCTTGGCAACACGAGCGAAGGAGGCCCTGTGGCTGAAAAGGAAGCCAACCCCAGACTTAATTTTAGACAGGAGATGGTTTATGCGGGTCTGGAGGCATGGGTAATAAACAGTGAGTTGTCAGCTTAAAAGGTAGAAAATCCTGTTCATAAAACTGTATTGCTCCTACAGAGTGGGTCACGCAGCCATGGCAGACAGTTATTAAGGCATTCAGTTACTGTTTCACTGATCAGAAGGGGGAAAATGCGACCTAAGTTAGGGTTTCCTATTGACAGGAGTGTAGCAAAATAAGAAAACGAACAAGCGAGCCTATTTTGGTGGGCCCGCGATTAAACTGAATAAATGTTGTTGCCCTCACAGGGGTCCCCTATGGGACAGACTGTGCCTTCAACCACTAGGCCACTATGCTGTACATGTGCAGTGTTCTTGGTCAAGCAATTAGTCGAAACTCCACAGTTCTCAAAACTAGTTCCCTAGATTATCGAAGATCCAAACCAACAACAGGTATAACTACTTTTAATGTGTTAAATTAGAAAGAGATTGATGTAGGGACTGATTGGGACATACTACCTCGTCATAAAATTGCATCTCAACATTAGATCATTTTGTCACACATTAATGTCAAGCCAAGTTTGAATATTGAGCTAGACACCTTTAATCAGTGTTAAACTGACTAAAGTGTCTTATTAAGTTTACTTTCAACACAAATATCTATAAACTGTATGGCTTTTGCCACTGTCCGTTTTAACGACTCATTAGCCAGTAATATGCTATAATATGCTATAGTAATAGTATCTATTTACTACTTCGAATAGTCATAAGAATTGAGCAATTGCTAGCGAGACAGAAGATGAACTTTACATTGCCAAATGTATTTCATTTCATGGCACAACAATGTTTGTTTTCCTTTCATTGCTGAATGACATCCATACAAAAACTATCAATATAGGTGACGACATCTGACTTTTTCATCAAGTAAAAAGCCAAGAGAATCGTGGAATCCCATCCTCCTTTACTGCGCAAGGGGTTGTGATCTATATCATCCCAAAAACAGTTGCTATACAAGCGTAAAAAATATATATTTTAGGCTTGCTATATAACCTAACTACTGAAACTTGAAGCCAGCCAGGTTTCTGTCGATCATAAACAAATCCAATGGCATAATTTGTTCAGTTGGAGGCGAGGATCGAACACGGGTAGCTCACAAGCGTATTGAGAAATATTTTCAGGACTCACTTCAATTCACAGCTGAATTTCGTTAGACCAATCTCTGCATTCGATGGAAAATAAGACAGCTGTCCAGGCGAGGTCAATAAGCAGACCAGAGTGGCCCAGCTTGGATCAATATGGAGCGGAGGGCTGAGTGAAGGGAGGCCTAACCATCTAGTGATGATGTTAGACAAGCATTGATGATGGTGATGACATCCCTAAGTCAAAAAACTTTGACCTTGACTTGCTGCCCGGGTCTGCTGGAGCACAATATAATAGCCAACCATCAGGGCAATATGGCACATGGTCTATTCCCTTATTTACCAGAGGCCATGCCCTTTCCTATCAGAAACAAAGTATGAGGCAGTGAGACTTAACATACTGCAAGAGAACAATAAAGATTGTAGAAAGGAGAAAAGGAGGTGATCAGTAAGTATCGCAAAATTCTAATTATTCTCTTGATTCATTTCTGAAGGTTACCAATACAGAGCATTTAAAAGTTACATAGACACATAACAGGGGGGTTAGGATATATGTGTCAAAAAGCACTAGAGAGAAATGTGTAGAATTGCTAGAAATGTGACAGAAATGCTGATATTTCTGTACCATGACAAACATTTTTCTTTTTTTTTTTAAAGCATTCAGTCACGCTGAGCAGCCAACCAACTATTGCTACACCCCTTGACACAACCACCACCTAAACCCCTTCTCGTTTCAGAAGGAAACCCTTCAGGATTCTCACAAAAGCATGTATTTGAAAATGACAATATATGTTCATGATGGAGATATTTTCTTAATTAATTCTTGGCTGTGCAGGTGTGTTCATTGAAAACATGTTTATTCAAAAAGTGCCCTCGACTGTAAAAATCTGCGCAACTTAGACGTTGCAATGAGTATAACAACTCCATGTCATGGCACATCAGAGAGTGAACAAGTGGGTGCACATCCTCAACACAAACATACATTTTGTTATAGTCTAGGTTTATGAGACCAGGAGTCATGAGCATTGGTTGGAACTGAAACATGATGTTACAATGCCAGAGTTGTCGTCTGGTTCAGAGTGTCTCTTAAATGTTCTCAATACTGTCTAAAGAAGTGAAGACGCTCACCTTCACAAAGTTGTCAGGGAACAGGCCTCTCTTCCCATTGAGGTCTCCCTCCATCCATCCCTCCTCCTCGATCCTGCGGACATTCCTGATCACGTCTCCAAGTCTCAGGTTCAGCTCATCTTCGTGGAGGGCCTCATACTCATACTCCACCACAACCTCTACTGGAGAGATGGCGATGGGGGACAGTTACCATACGAATAATAGAAAATGCAGAACAAATTGTTTTCATGTCTAGGGGTCTAGGGCTTCCACTGACGTCAACAGAGTGGTCCTATACATTGAAGCTAGACTACATTAAAGCCTCATATTCTTCTAAGCCTTTGGCAGGATTTCCCAAATATCTTCTTTAAACTTCTCCCTGTTAGATCCCTCTGGCTGCCATCCAGACATTCATACATACTTCCTCATCCTTACTCAAGCATGGCAAAGACACTGCCACTTCGCTGGCAGGAAGAAAGATCCCACTCCTTAATGATGCAACCCACTGGCCAGCAGCCAGCAAATTCTCCTGCTCCCATCTTTTTGCCCAGGCACCACAGATAAGGCTATTTACAGATAAGGGCCGTGCTTCAATTAACCACAACACAATTCATGGAGGCCCCTGTGTAACAAATGGGATGAGATCCAGTCTGACTCTGTCCAGTGGTAAATAACAATCCAGAATGATTGCTGGTTTGTTAAGGACACTGATTCACTAAGATTCACTACACCACCACATACACAGATAAGTGGAAGATAGTGAGTAGATGAAGAATCAAAAGATGACAATAGCTACATCATAAAACTGTGCTTTTGCTCCAAGGGTTCTTTTCCAAAGGTCTGCAGCGTTCTTGCCCTATAAAAGGGTCTATGCTGAATTATCTTGATTTTGTTTAAGACTGTCATGGGTTGACTCATTCTACTTCTGCTAGAGCACAAAGGATTATTATGTGGGATTATTCAAAATACGCTGTTAAAGCGTAATGGATATGTCAACATGATTCACAGTGTGACCTGAAGGCCACTGGTCAGAAAAGGCAAAGCATGATTGCAAAAACGTCAAAACAACAATCTGTCTGTCATGTTGCAATTTCAACAATACTCCTAAGCACTTTTCATTGTGTCTGGACGCAGTGTTTTGCTCTGGGGCTCGGTATGGTTGGCTGGCTTGATTTCTGTGGCGACACCAATGTATTAGCCCTATGCTGTACTTGGGCAGTGACAGACTCCAGAGGCGCGAGTCAAGTTCAAATAATGAATCATTGTTTTCAAAATTGCGACGTTGTTACAATCATTCCCTATAGTCCCAGACCAACATAATGATTAAGAACCAAAGAGGAAAAATACTTTTAATCAAAGCATTAGTTTCGACAGCTATTCGACCACAAGATAGTGAGGTCATTAGCTGAAAGCTGACAGACAACTGAAAAGCACATACATTGCAGCATGCACATTTATTTAAATAGAACAAGTCCACGGGTTACTAAATAATTTCTAAGAATATGGAAAATACAGATGTTAATGATTAAATGAATTATTTGTAGATTTATTTTATCGACATAGGCAATTTCAGTTTAGTATTATTGAGAACGCATTGTCACTAGTTGGGAGGGTAACCCTCTGAATAATCTACATCGGTATAATCCAAAGAAAGATTAAAGCAAGCAAAAATAAGCATGGTTTGTGATCATTTTGAATTAAAAAAATTTGCATGTTGACTGCAAATACTGTGTTAAAATAACACAACGAGTACACCAATGATGTATTACTTGACAAACATAATCCTCCTCTCAAATGACCATTACATCAATCGTTCGCTAGAAAACTTTAATCAACAACGGCCAGAGGATAACAGGAGTTTTCCCAGGTAATACAGAAAGATATGATGCCAATAAATAGTATTGACGGTGAAGGTTTTTTGCGGTTAATGAATTAGTTGGAAATGGGACAGCATTCCCTTGCGAGGCACAGTCACCGGGAGCATAGCAAATGCGCTACCGAGGTAAAGTAACTTTCTGCGGGATATTCTACCACCGCTGGATTGAAGGTGGGACGGAGGGAAGGTAGGCTAAATGAAGAAAGATTCCCCTGGCAATACATGCGCATCCCTGCGACCTCCGTACCATCCAAGCGGGTGTTTTCAACTGCTGGACTACCGTACCCGCCATGCGCTTGCAACTCGGCATATTAGAAAATAAAAACCAATATGCTTGCTCGGAATTCAGATCAGCTTGCCATAGTTCAGTAATCTGAGTTCAAAGACTTCATTTTTGAATAGCGGAAAAGTTTCTTGTTTTTGCTGATCGTTTGTTTCTATTTGATATGGTTGTATGAACTATTCACGGTTTATCAGAAGAGCGCGTTGTCGGCCTCATTTAAATGTAGTAGGCATACACATCCAAAAAGGGGGAGTCCGATTGATTTTGTTAATTTTAAATAAAGGGCTAGGTTTAATAGCACTTATTGTTCATTGACCTTTTAACTATTTCTGTTTTAAATATACAGTTTCTGTTTTTAATCCAGCAAGGAGGTATAAAAGCGTTGCTCTCGTTTTCAGATAATAGATAATTTTGTTATCTACATGGAGGCAAATACACCGATCAGGCATAACATTACGACCACTGAGAAGTGAGGAACACTGATCATCTCGTTATCATGGCACCTGTCAGTGGGTGGGATATATTCAGTAGCAAGTGAACATTCTGTCCACAAAGTTGATGTGTTAGAAGCAGTAAAAATGGTCAAGTGTAAGGATCTGAACAACTCTGACAAGGGCCAAACTGTGATGGCTAGACGACTGGGTCAGAGCATCTTCAAAACGGTAGCCCTTGTGGGGTGTTCCTGCAGTGGTCAGTACCTATCAAAAGAGGTCCAAGGAAGGAAATGCGGTGAACCAGCGACAGGGTCATTGGCGGAAAAGGCTCATTGATGCACATGGGGAGCGAAGGCTGACCAGTGTGGCCCGATCCAACGGACGAGCTACTGTAGCTCTAATCGCTCAAAAAGTTAATGCTGGTACTGATAGAAAGGTGTCAGAACACCCAATGCATTGCAGTTTGTTGCGTATGGGCTGCATAGCCGGAGACCAGTCAGGGTGCCCAAGCTGACCCCTGTCCACTGACGAAAGCACCTACAATGGGCACGTGAGCATCAGAACTGGACCACGGAGCAATGGAAGAAGGTGGCCTGGTCTGATGAATCACATTTCCTTTTACATCACATGGATGGCCAGGTGTGTGTGTGCGTCACATACCTGGAGAACACATGGCACCAGGATGCATTATGGGAAGGAGGGAATCCAGTGGAGGCAGTGTGATGCTTTAGGCACCCTTTCATGGAAACAGTATTCCCTGATGGCATTGGCCTCTTTCAGCAGGATTATGCGCCCTGCCACAAAGCAAAAATGGTTCAGGAATGGTTTGAGGAACACAACGAGGTCAAGGTGTCCAAATTCCCCAGATCTCAATCCAATCTGGCATCTGTGGGACGGCCTGGACAAACAAGTCTGATCCCTGGAGGCCCCGACCGTGCAACTTCCAGGACTTTAGGGATACGCTGATAACGTGCTGTGGTATCTGGCACCAGGACATCTTCAGAGGTCCAGTGGAGTCCATGTCTCGACCGGTCAGGGCTGTTTAGGCGGCAAAAGGGGGACCTACACAATATTAGGCAGGTGGTCATAATGTTATGGCTGATTGGTGTATGTCCACGTGTTGAACAAATTAAGATTTTATTTAGGAAAAGAAAGACAGTTTGGAGATTTTTCATTAGACATTTTTAATCAAATGAATCGATAGATTTGTTTTCCGATGTCAACTGTCGATTAAGGAAAAGCCTTAAAACGTGCAACCCTAATGGAAAATATCTTAGTTTCTGGTCATTAGCCCCAAGCTGGTTGGATTGGTTCCTACTGGGTTTGGCCTCCAAGATGGGCACCCATCGCTGCTTGACATCAGTGTGATGTAGACCGGTAGAGTCTACTGACACTGCACCGTTAGGACAGCGTGCTAGTAAGGGTGCACCATATATTGACTCGATACCGTTATCGCAATATCACGTTGTACAATATCAAAACCGAAAATGTTGCCAAATGAATGCGATATTCCGTTTATTTTGTGAAGAGATGCGTAAGTTGGCTGTGAGTTTGATTTACAGCCCGCTTGATCACGTTTCATTGGCCGGTTGCCCTGTCTCACGAAAGCGTGAGCAAACGGGTCCACTACAGGAACACACCCTATGGATCATACCACGTGACGTGTGCACACCTCGACAGTGTGAGTGAAGGGTCAGCTAGAGACAGTGAAACAGGTCAGACGGGCGAAAGAAAAGAAAGGACAGAAAGAGCGAAGTGAATAAGAGGAGCGAAAGAAAAGGACAGAAAAATAAGATGTGTGGCTCAGGGAGACAAGGAAACAACGGAGATCGAAGAGGAAAGTTAGTGGCCAAAATTCACGTTTGTTGTTAGTTTGCAGTCTGTGTCCATGCAATCATTTGTTTTAAAGTTTTCAAAATGATTATGCTTTTAGTGTTAAGTACATTGTCTAAAAAGCCAATCGTTTTGATTGGCCATGTTTGAGAGTTGACAAGCATTCCTCTACTGTACTTGGGGGCATATCCTAAGAAAAACTTAAGATTAGATACAAGTACGTTACAATGAAATGCAGTCAGCATATAAGATGGCAGAAAATGTGTAAGTATTAAGTATAATGTACGTACAAGTGGAATGTATAGACAAGCAATGAAGGCAAACGCGAACACAAATAACAGATCCGGACCCCAATTTGCCGCGCACGTCTGGTACCCTAAAAAGTTGGACAGGGTTGGCAGGTCTGCTGGTCCACCAGTACAACATGTCCTGTTCTGTAGACATGGTCTCTATTCATGTTGTACCAGTCCAATATGACTGTCAGTGGAAATAAACCCTTGTGTTGTGAGAAAACATATTGTTTTCATATGTTACTAATCTATTTTGATGGACTTTCCCATAACTTTTATGTTTTTACATAGTTTAAGAATATTTAAATGAATATTAATATTGCAATATTCATGATCAATATCGCAATTTCACATTTTGTCACAATCCTACGACCCTACTTTGCTAGGGAGCTTATCATCACAGGACCATTTTACACCTCTTATTGTAGGTTACTGCTCACCATTAAAACAGTGACATTTTTGGTCGTTTACGACACTTCCTTAGTCGCTCTACTACACACTGTCACTCATGGGAGTGAGCAGCCTGTCTCTACACGTCGGCTAAAACTACTATCATCTTAGAATTGAGAAGGAAATAAGGTTTGGACCCTTGGTTTTTGTAGAGAATATCAAGAAGAATTGACATTTTGCTTTACTTAAAGATAAAAGCAGAGTAATGTTGTCTATATTACAGTACCATGGGAATAGTCATTCACACGCCTGAAATCCAAAAGATGGGTGGGACAATCACACGCAATCTCTGTTTACTGTGGTTATTTAAAGAGTGATGTAGAAGATAAGCGAGCCACAGAGGAGAACATTGTAGTAAGCAGTCTCTGCATGGAAAAAGAGGGCATGGGTGTGAATGAAAGAACAGACTTGGTCAACACTGTCAACAGCATCATAGTGCATAAAATTAGAAACCAAGTCTATTTTTAGTGGCTATCCACACATCTCTGTACAAATGAGCTGACATTCTGAAAGAAAATATTTGGTTTGTGTTCGGTAACATTTGAAGCTGTGAAAAAGATTTACATTGAAAAAGATGTAGACAGTTAAACTGACAATGCATACAGAAAGTGTATGGTTAATGAGTACATTGCTAAACACATTTGGTGCACAGATTTCCAGTAGGTCTTACTAGAAAAATAGAGGAATTCCCCATTCAAAGTGATCTTACCGATGCCAAGTAAACCATAGTTAAAAGACCGGCTGATGTTTAAGGCTGAATATTGAAATGAATTGCTGCTTTAACTGCTTTGGTTTTGAGCATAACTAGCTAAAACACCTTAGAAACTCAGATTTAAAGAAAAACTGTTGGCTGTGTTATAACTAGGAAAAAAATAAGATGGCAGAGGAGGTGCAGCTGGCAAGCCAAACAGCCCAGGCCACTTCTATAAATGTAGGACTGTTCTACAGGAAATGCTTTAGGTCCAATGAGCAGCCAGCATGCTGTGTTACTCCACCAGGAGAAGCTGCCCTGCGCTGCTCGGTGTAAGCATAACGTAGCCCACACATAGGACCACAAAAATACAAGCAGTTGAACAGGCGCGCACACACCACACGCAGCAGCAGAGTATTTGGCTGTGTGTCTGGCTGCCATCTGAGGCACGGTTAAGCATTAGACAACATACCAGCCGGGCGGGACACGCCTTATTGCAGGCTTACAGCTGCACAAGATTGATCTGCGAGGTTCCTTCTCTAACATCAGTGTTTTTTTGGCAACCTGGGCCAGCTTTAGTTAAGCACACTCAGCTTGTTCTTGTTTCAATCAATCAAATGTATTTATAAAACCCTTTTTACAACAGCAGTTGTCACAAAGTGCTTTTACAGAGACACCTGGCCTTAAACCCCAAGGAGCAAACAACAGTAGTGTTGAATTTCAGTGGCTAGGAAAAACTCCCTAATTAGCCCAAATTTTAGGAAGAAACCTAAAGAGGACCCAGGCTCAGAGTGGTGACCAGTCCCTCAACTTTGATCTCAACTTGAGAAATGATCAATGTTAGCAACAGTATTGAGTTACCAACAGTCAATACCTAGACATTTTTTTTATTTTGTACATCTGTACTGAACTTTTGTATCCTTTGGGGGGTGGGGCATTGATTTACAACCACCTACTTTTTTTAATCAACAGAATCTCAGGTTTTTTATTCCGGGGTTTGAATGTTGCTAATTCCTAACACGGTTAACACTGAACATTCCTCCACTTGAAATGAAACACGGTCATGTGGAGGGGAAAATGTCTAGCCACAGATCCTTTGCCGACCCTGATCCAAGCCCTTAAAACCAGTAACAATTGAAACTACAGGCTTGACTGGGATCCCTCATCCTCTTTTCCTCAGGCTGCCATCCAGACATTCATACAAACTTCCTCATCCTTACTCAGGCATGGCTGGCAGGATCTTTCTTCACTGGCAGGAAGATCCCGCTTCTTAATGATCCAACCCACTGGCCAGCAGCCAGCAAATCCCCCAGGTCTCATCAGTTGCCCAAACACCACAGATAAGGCTATTTACTTCTCCTTACACTAATCTCTATAAGGCCCATGCTTCAATTCACCACAACACAATTCATGGAGGTCTGTGTAACAAATGGGATGAGATCCAGTCTGACTCTGGCCAGTGTTAAATAACAATGCAGACAGATTGCTGGTATGTTAAGGACTCTGATCCATTCCCTCCTGCGTCTTCCCATAAGATGCGCTACACCACCATATATACAGATAAGAAGGGGAAGATAGTGGGTAGATTAAGATTTAAGAGGACAACATTTTCTGCATAAAACTGCTTTTCCTCCAAGTGTTCTTGCCTACCTGTTCTCTAAAAGGGTCTATGCTGAATTATCTTAATTTTGTTTTGGACTAGTCCTGAGTTGTATTGTTTCTAAACGGGTAAGAGTAACCCGTAAGAAAAAACCAGTGCTGCTGTTAAAGACAAAGAAAGCCCTCTTGGTTTCTCCTACTAAACTCAATGTCTACAGTGTGTCATTAGTTCAGCAACTAAGCCTTCTACTTCAGTGTGGTAGACTGGGGGCTTTCTAAAAAAAAAAAAAAAAGAAACGGGTGAAACTTTCTTCCAGTCCTCATTTATTACATTTAAAGGAGTAACCAACCCTAGGTCAGTATCTGAAAAGAGGAATACCTGGATGTAACCTGGATATAATTCATTCTTTATGAATAGGTAGGGCTCCAGACCACCTGCACAAGTAAAATTTCCTGTGTTTTCTTTTTATTTCAAGTTTTGGACTTTGGTCAAAAGGCAAAGAGAATCGTTCGGTCCTGATGTCAAACTCACTACTTCGGTCTGTTTTGCAGTTGTGTGCACGAGACACTCCCTCCCGTCACTCACATCTGGGTCATTGCTGTGGCGTTTCTGTGCCAATGAAAATATACATTCTTGTTAAGTATAAACATTTTAAAATGGAAATTCTAGTTTTTAAATTATTAGGGCTAGTGCTTAATTTAAAAAAACACACATGTTGAATTATATGCATTTTGAGCCTATGGCAGCCCGGCCGATCTGCTCTTAATGCTCTAAGCCTAACTAAGCAAAAAACAGAAACAAACAGAGCACAGACAGATAAAACCCTACCAAAGTCAGGTCAAACCCTACCACAGTCAGGTCAAACCCTACCACAGTCAGGTCAAACCGAGTCTCGTGAGTGAACACTTCCAATCTCGTCTGGCCTCCTAACCTATTAAAAAAAGTTGCTGCAGACTCTTAGCAGCAAGATTTCTATTGGATGTTAGTTTACAAAAAACCTCACAGGCTTGTTGAAGGCGGGCTTAGTGTGGCTTCACTATTTCTTCGAACTGGATAGAACATTTCCTGAAAGTTATGAGTTCCTATGTAGGTTACAATATTTCAGAAAAGAAGCAAAGAAAATGTTGATTCTGTTTTGGAAGAACTGTGTTCTATTCATAACATCAAGTCAATGAAGCCATTACAACTTCTCTGCTAAAATGCAGTTCTGAAAGTTTTGGCATGCCTTCTTACAGACTATGGTAAAAGTTTTCTTTATCAAGCATGGCGATTTGTGGTGAACCGTATCGGCCTTTGAAAAACGAACACAACCTTTTCCTAGGTAAATAATTGTTATTGCAACCAGACTACTTGCTTTAGAAGATGATGGGTTTTCTGAAACAGTATGTAGCGCCTGTCACACTGAAGGCACTATTCTCATAAGCACCTGTATAAGACCCTCCCAAGCAATGAATTTGATTGGCTTAACATGTTTCGAGATATTACTGAAAAAATAAATTTGCCCCAGCCCTTTCCCAAAAAAAGGACAGGGCAAACCCTAACGCAGTCAGGGCAAACCCTAACGCAGTCAGGGCAAACCCTAACGCAGTCAGGGCAAACCCTAACGCAGTCAGGGCAAACCCTAACGCAGTCAGGGCAAACCCTAACGCAGTCAGGGCAAACCCTAACGCAGTCGGTTTTTCTGAGCATGCCAACATCAATCACAGATGCCCAGGCGGCGTACAGCAGCCCTTAGTGTCGCGCTATGCATTCATGGCCGGCCTGACATGTTTCTGCTTTAATGACACAGCACGGAGCAGAGCTGTCAGGCTAACACTACCCTACATCAGTCAGAGGGCCACATCAGTACCATGGGAGGCCCCATCCTCCAGAGCCATAGCACAGACATTCAGTGAGTTTGTACAGGGCAATGGCTCTGCCCGGCTATGGTGCAATTACCAATAGGGTTTTTCCCCCAAAGTGGCCATCATAGACATACATTCTAAGATTACTAGCAGAAAGCTTGTTTTAAAACAGTGTTTCTATATGGAGAGCATCCATGAGTCAGCCAAGGCTGTGGTCAGTAGCTATGGAATATCATACCCTGACTAGCCTTGCTAATCAACAGTCGCCAACACAAGTGTGTCTTATTCTGGGATTTTTGATCACTTGTGGTAAACACGCTGGTGTTTTAACAAAACTGTTATAAAACGGTTGCCCGCATTACAGGCAAAGAGGATGGGAGCGACACAATGAATTAAGATTTCCACCGCAGCATGGAAAACTATCAAGAGAAGTAGATATTATGGTTACATTCTTACATTTACTGTATAGCCTATGTAGCCAGTGGTAATCAAATGCTCCTTTTTTGTGACTTCAAGCATAGGAGCTCCCAAGATTAAATGACATGTAGGTGATTACACAGTTACATTTTTAGATAGTAGCGAATATTATCATGTTGCAATTCTTTCAATATCGCAAGTGTGCTTTTTGAATCTGTACAATACAGTCAGTCAAACAAGGAGAGTTAAGAAACTAAGACATTGCAGACAATCTTATACCAGGCATCTTTAAAAATAGTTGACAAAAAATACTTAAGTTAAAGAAAGAAAAACAGTAATTTATATGGAACAGTTGCCCCATACCTTAGTAATGAATTACTTAGTGGCTAAGCCACATCTGTGCTCTTCCTACGCTGGTCAGCTGTGGGAGTACCTGTTTTACTTACTAGTGAAGGCGAGGATCACAAACATGCAGATGAGCTTCCCTAAGACGGTTTTCTGCTTGTGCAGAAACTCTTCAGTTGTGCAAGCCCCCCATTTCATCAGCTATCTGGAAGGCTGATTGAAGGTCTCGGGTGAGCTTAGTTACATGTTGTCTACCAAGTAAGCCGATTGACAGCTACCAAAACTCATCAAGGACAATGTGGCCAAAGGCATAACAACTGCAAGAGAAAACACTTTTCACACATGAACACAATGGGAAACAATTACAGACAATCAAGAAGCAGTTTACAATTGAGCATTCAAAAAAATGAATGAAGGAAAAGTTCAGAGGAACACCCGAGTTTCTAAAGCCACACCATAGTAAAACAAGTTGATGTAGATACCAAATGCCCCACTATAAAACAAACACATTCTGAAAGTCAACCCCAGTGCATTCTGTCCCCCACAAGGTCACCAAGTAAACACAGGTATCTGTCGCTCATTGGTAGCAGGAAGTAGGTGGAGGTTGCAAGACAACCCTGCAAACGCTATAAATAACCCCAAGGTAATACACATTCTAGTGAATCACCAATTTTGGTAGCTTTAACTAGTGCAGTAGGAAGGGTAGGGCTAAATAAGAAGGAGACAAAGGGGAAGACCCGGCTCAGTAACTCACTAAGGACCTTTGGCCACAGAAGCAAGCTGTCAGTGTGGCACAACAACACTTAGGGGAGAGTCTGCCATACATTCCTCACATACTTTGAGAGAGATCGAGAGAGAGATCGAGAGAGAGATCGAGAGAGAGAGAGCAGGGGGGGGTAAGGCAAGGCGGGGGGGGGGGGTAAGGCAAGGCGGGGGGGGGGGGGGGGGGGGACAAGGCAAGGAGACGTGTGGAGATTAACTCGTTCATGTTTATCAGAAATGAGGGAATTTGGAAAAGATTTACTTCCAGACAGCCAGGCAGTCATTGATGGAGGCTGTAAGACAGTCGAGTGCCATGATATGCAATTTAAGATTCAATTGATTACTGGTGACAAAGAGTTTTTGGCCCCCAGGCCTCAACCAATGTGGAGCTGCTGTCCAATAATCCTGATTGAGAAGCCTCTCTTACGACGAGTTTGCCAAGAGTTGACAGAGCAGAAAATGGCCTACTTCCAAAACACACAGCTTCAATTTCAAGAAAGGGATGTTTTTGAAGCACAAAGTACCACATTTATCAAGGAGCTAAAGTAATTGCATTGGAAAGAGTAATTTAAAGGTCTCACTGTCCTCGCTGATCCTGGTGTATAATAAAAAAGATTAAGGTTACAGGACACGTTACAGGACACAATTAACGAATCAAAAACAAACATATCAACTCAGCCTGTTACAGATGAACCGTTACAAATGTTACCTACCAGATACATATGTAGGGCTGATAATGATACAGATATTCATAATAAATGTACCGCATAACCAACGCGGAGCCGAACGCCTCGTGAGGAAATCCGATAGAGCTGAAAATAAACATATTAGGCTATTCTGTTAAAACGAGCACCTCCGCTCATGGCACAACCAAAATCATAATAAGCTTTTCCAAACGTTGAGAGACAAACTCGAGCAGGACCTGCTGGTTCTACAAAGACAAGTGGCGGCACTGAAAAACCAACATTAGAGAATCAGCAGCTTTGAATAAATCTCCATTACAGGGGATTATTGTGATGTGATAACATTACCTATAGGTCTCCTCTCCACTGCATGACAGTAGTAACTGACACAGCTTCGAACACCTCAAAACATTTTAACACACCCACGCCAACAACACCCCAGAACCAATGTCCCGGAGCGACATGGAAACACAAAGAAATAACACAACTTCGGCTCCCCAAAGGATAGCACCAGTCTATCTGATCGGGCTAGGGGAAATCAGAAGAGCCATGGGTGTATTATAAACCTAAAAATGTGAAGATTTCTCGTCAGGCTTAATAGCTACACTTACCCTACCCTAGTGTGGGCTGGCCGTACCGTTGTACCCCTAAATCTTGCGTACGCCATTCAGCTTTTGTATCCTTATCAAAGTGATGGGTAGAGAGACAGACAATTTAATCTCATCAAGAGACAACACAATACCTAGGTCTAAACACTGGCACCATAACCGACTTCAGCATCTAATCAGAAGTCCAGCCCATTATGAGTCATTCCATTGTGTCAACACAAAGACCTGTGCGAATGCATTTTTGGAAATACAACCACCATGTCTAGTCTTGCTAATCTCACTATCATTCCTGTCTTTTTTTCTTCTTCTTCTTCCTTTACAGTTGGAACTTGGCATTCACAGGCCTGTCTTGGTGTAGAAGTAAAGTTACTAATGGAAGACATTTCCTCAAGGCTTGACCAGAGATCTGGACAGAAAATACATCCAGGTTTTGATCCAGATAATTGTTTCCCAGTACTTCCTGGTCGGCTCTGTTTTAATGTGTGGCTTACGTAACACAGTGACAGTGTGATGTATTACCAACGAGGGAGAAAAACTCAAGGCCACGCAAGCGACATGCCTGCCAGCTGCATTCTGAGCATCTAAACCCTGGCCTCTCAAGAGTCGCAAAACACACACACACACACACACACATAGAGAGACAGAGACAGGGACACAGAGAGAGGGAGACAGGGACACAGAGAGAGGGAGACAGGGACACAGAGAGAGGGAGACAGGGACACAGAGAGAGGGAGACAGGGACACAGAGAGAGGGAGACAGGGACACAGAGAGAGGGAGACAGGGACACAGAGAGAGGGAGACAGGGACACAGAGAGAGCGGGACTGACTGACTCCTGGGCTCGATATCAACAAATAGGAAAACCAACTACATACTTCCCTACTAATTAGAAAGGCCTTTGATGAGTGTGACTAAGGTTGTTAAACCACACGAGACATCTGATACTTAGTCTTGAGGTTAACTACACCAAAGGGCTTTAGACATACCCAACTGCATATCTGCAACCAATCAAATGTAAAGAGAGCATGCCACTGAAAGAGGATGTGAGCGATTCACAACACAGACAAGTAAAAACATATGAGTGGCAGCAATGTTAGTTAGTTACACTGATCCTTGGTCAGAAAATACCTAATAATAAACCAAACACACCAGCATACTGTACAAGCAGTAAATATTAAAAGTCTTTACCGGAACCAGTTTCACCACATAGCTTATTAAACTACTTCACCTAGCCTTATAAAGCCTGCCGTCCCACATATAGTTATACCTTGTAAACACAGTTCTTTGACCAGTTAGGTTCCATCGCAGGGTATTGCAGGTAGGTAGACGGTTTTGTTGGGAATGGGGGCAGTTGGCTTCGAAGAGCCTCACCCCCACCCAGCACCATCTGTCAAGCTTGCCAAAACATTGACATCAATGTTCAATTATTATTTTCTTTTCTTGGGTACTGCTGTATTTTAACTGTTGATGGTGTCTACATGGCCAGGGTAAAGTGATGCATTGTGGCACACAGCTACAGTTGTGGCTAGCCAATGTGATAAAAGGTGACCATACATGACTTATTGGTGGTTGGTCCCCGGATAGAACTGTCCCGAAAAATAAATAAATAGATTTAAGTGAAACTTTTTGATGTACCTCTGGTACTTGCTTCACTCGTTATAGTTGATACTCTGCGACAACAAACCTGACTAATGTAGCAAAGATGGTGGATACATACAAGAAAAATTACTTGGAGGTCTAAAAAGTCAACTTGGACTTAAATAACTTGTTTAGAAGTTGGCTACCATCTAGCTAGGTAGCTATCAGGCAAGCAGCTGGCAAATACTCCAGCACAAAGGGAACTGTCAGTCACAAAGAAATGTATAAAATGATTAAATGCATTTATTAAATTAGATTAATGTTAATATGTGTTTGTTTTATATGATGGTAATAATGTATATCATTGTAATAAATGTGCACATAAATAATTACTAAAATTAGTTGAGTGAGTAAGCCTAAATTGCATTAAGAAGCAAGCCTATGAATTAATTCATTCCCCACACCCAGTCCAAAAAGGAAACATCGAAAGAGGTCTATGTTGCTAAATATTAAAACGTTTTGTATGCCAAACTACATCAAACTAGCTTTATATGTTTATGCCATTATAGTAACAACAGCCAGAAGACCATAGGAAGGGGACAAGAAAGATAGACAAGAAAGGACAGAAGAGGGAAAGGAAAGAGACAAGCAGGACAGCAAGGTGAGAAGAGGACTTGTTTACATTACGAGAGAGTAAATAAATGCTAGATAGGCTTATCTTTGTTTGCATAGGGTTAGGGTTTGCAGTTCTGACAGAATTGTCCAAAAAATCTGGCACATGGTACCTCAAAAGGGGGAGTCACAAGCGATCGATATCGGCAAGCTCACACAACAAAATAATGTAGCGCCTCAAGTCTTCTTTGACATAAAAAGCCCAGCTGGACAGTGACTGACATCCTAAAGTCCAAACACAAATCATTCAGTTGTGTACTAAGTAAAGTGAATTGACGTTCAACTGTTTCTTGGTTTAGCTTAACAATCTCAGTATTGTACTACCTCTGATCAATGTAAACATATTTAATTTCTCCCCAGATTGAGTCTCATTTAGATTAGATTATAATAAAAACGATTTGGTGTTGAACGAAATAACGATTTGTTAAATAAGAAAATTGACAAAAATATATTTTAGGTTGGACTGTGGCGCCAAAGAAAATATGGCCCTGGTATTCAATTCGGAAATATGGCGACCTTAAAAAGTTAGTATAGTAGTTAAATTAATTAAAATACCGAATTCTTAGGTTTTGCTTCAGCCTGAACGTTACACGTGAAAGCACAATCTACAGTACACTTAAATAACTCTGGTTTCAAGAAATGCAAGTTTGAGATTCGCAATTGTGACCCCCTACTGGGACTGTCAAAAGTCAATAAATTACAATAACATTTGCTAGAATGTTCAGGGCAAACTTGGCTTGGAATGTTTAACAAATAACAAGCAGTACTAAAAGGGAATTATGCCGCTTACGTTTTTGACATCACAGTACCCTTTATTTTGCCATGCCATTTGCTTTTCCACTGGAACTATACAACACTGACATTATTAGCTAGTAATGTTAGCTGCCTAACTATGCATTTAACTGTCATTATTCCTGACGCAGAAACATGGCCATATAATTCATTAGGTAGCTAGCAGGTTAGCTAGCTAGCTTGTTAGATAATAGTTTACGTGCTGGCAAGATGCAGTTATTGGCAGCACGGAACCAAGCGGACATAATTATCGCTTCATGCTAACTACTGTAGCTAACGACGTTAGTAGATCCATCCCAAAAGGAGCATACTCTAAATCCGGGAACGGTTGATAATGTCGATGTATCCCAGTTAACGCTTTAGGCAAACTGAAACAAGAAGAACCATCAACACAAACTACACTATGAAAATACTCACCCATACTGTCCTTCAGGTTAGGCAGGAGCGTCTCGCTATCAGTGTTTGGAATCTGCTATCCGATTGCGTTAGCTTGAATGCTAACTATATGTACATTTACTAAGCCAAGGTGTTTTTTTTTGCAAATTCACAAATGTTGCCTATTATAAACAAGTTATGGGCGTCGTTAAGCCATTCGCTTTTGCCTCAATAGCGACCTACCAAAACTAAGTAATTGTTCAGCAAATTATTTCAAGATTAATGTGCAGGAAGTTATCCCGAAAGTCTCCACCTTTCTTGGACTTGCCTGAAACTACTGCCACACATCATACAAAACAGCAGGAAGCTCCGCGATATTTGGAAAGGTCCCGCGAGAGGAAGTTGAAACTTTTAAGAAAAGCGTTCCCAAAAACACAAATCACTGAATTCCTGATCATTCCTATTCAATTTGTTTATCAACACAGTCAGCATTAACAGTGTGATAGAGTGGGAATCAATTGTCCAACAGTATTGAGCATCTTTTAGAGACAGCATAATCCAGGGATTTACACGGACTGGGCCTATACATGCAGGGTGCCAGATCAAATCAAATACAAGTTTCTACTGCCTATCGTAGGAGCCTGCACCGCCCTCAGTGATTGATAACCTGTAAAACTGTGTATTATCTGGAAGTAGCAGAAGCATAGGACCATAGATGGCAGAGAAAGAAGCCCATCTGACTCAATAGGAGAAAGAGAAAAAAGCTGATAAAAAAGTAGTCATACAGCTAAAGGTGTCACAACCAGGTCTGAGTGAATGGGGCTACCACTATTTCACATTAGGGCAAACCATAAATGTTGCTTAACTTCATTCATTCAATGAATAAATTAATTTGTCCACCCATATATAATATTAATATTGCAGATTTTACATTTGTTTCCCAATAATCTCGGGGCAAACATGTTTGTTTCACTGAATATTTGGGGCTCTATATTAATGACTAAGCCCTATTAAATGTGTCTGCCTAAAAAGCAGATATAATGAATCAATCAGACAGAATGCATCACAGAGTACCTGGACATAGCGTGTAGTCCTGGTTTATTGGTAGTACACCACAAACCCCTGAGATGTCTTACTGCTCTAATAAACCATTTACCAGTGGAATTAGAGCAGTAAAAAGGGATGTGATGTCATACACATATACGATTTCATATACCACAGCAATCAAGATTCTCAGCAACAATTTTGGGGGATTTATCTTTGTCATTTTACAATATGGAATTAACCTTAATTTGAATGTGTTGTTTGTGAATGATAGCAAATAAATGTTCTATAATGTCAAAGTGAATGATGCAAATTGAAAAGAATGGTTCATAAAGAAGAGATGGAGAATTATGGAATGGTCGAGTTCAGCCGAGATCTGAATCCTATCAAAATACTGTGGTGGAACCCACATGCAAGAAGTACCCAGACATGCAAAAAAGCCATTGAATATGGAACAGTTGAAGCAGTACTATAAAGAACAGGGGGCACAATTATTCCCAGTTGATAACAGACTGACTGTTACAAGAAACGGCTACATTAAGTTATTGCAGCCTGAGGGAGCAACAAAAACCTTTGAAGCTAGGGGTGCACACAATTTTTCTGCACTGTGAAAATGCATTTCTGTTGATTTCTGATGAATTGATGATTCCAACAAATAATATTTCAGGGTAATGTGTTAAATAAGCTTACCTTTACCCATCAATTAGTGTTTAACTGAAGATTACATATCCATATGTCTAAGGATAGGGGGGGAAACTTTCCTCTGGGTGTACTTAGTGGCACTGTTGAGTTTGTCCATGGGAGAATAATGTGATGGTTTAGTTGTCCTGTAATAACGAAATAGGCAACAATTCTATTACATTCAGATATGTTAGGTAGAATATAATTATGTAATCTGGCAGATATTAATTCCGCTTTGATCTCAACAATAACCATTTGCTAGAGTATTCTCTTCTTTAAGAGTACGACAGAGATTGTATGTACAGAATATGCACAGAGACTTTGGGATCTTTAGTCTGGAGAAAGAAGGATCTTCTTTAGTCACTCTCTGACTGTACATAAACATATTGAGCACAGCCTTGCAATTTTGAGTTGTAACCAAAGTGAGATACAGCTTTCAGAAGAAAACAGGATATGTGCCCATTACCAACAAAGTGTTATGACAGCCAGACTGCAATTAACCTCCTGACAAATGCAAGACCATGAAGTGATTTCCAACTTTATGACAGGTCTTTACAGTTTTTCCTCAATCGCATACTTGTGAACAAAACAGTGTTTTGTGGATCCAGTCTACATGTGTTTTGTGGATCTGGAGAAGGCGTATGACCGGGTCCCCCGGGAGATACTGTGGGAGGTGCTGCGGGAGTATGGGGTGAGGAGGTCTCTTCTGAGGGCTATCCAATCCCTGTACGTCCAAAGTGAGAGCTGTGTTCGGGTTCTCGGTAATAAGTCGGACTCGTTCCAGGTGGGGGTTGGCCTCCGCCAGGGCTGCGCTTTGTCACCAATCCAGTTTGTAACATTCATGGACAGGATATCGAGGCGTAGTCAGGGTGGGGAGGGGTTGCAGTTCGGCGGATGATGTGGTCCTGATGGTATCATCGGTCTGTGACCTTCAGCACTCACTGGACCGGTTCGCAGCCGAGTGTGAAGGGGTTGGGATGAGGATCAGCACCTCTAAATATGAGGCCATGGTTCTCAGCAGGAAACCGATGGAGTGCCTCCTCCGGGTAGGGAATGAGGCGTTACCCCATGTAAAGAAGTTAAAGTATCTCGGGGTCTTGTTCGCGAGTGAGGGGACAATGGAGCCGGAGATTAGCCGGAGAATCAGGGCAGCGGGGGCGGTATTGCATTTGCTTTACCGCACCTTTGTGATGAAAAGAGAGCTGAGCAGGAAGGCAAAGCTCTCGATATACCGGTCAATTTTCCTTCCTACCCTCACCTACGGTCATGAAGGCTGGGTCATGACCGAAAGAACTAGATTGCGAGTGCAAGCGGCTGAAATGGGTTTTCTCAGAAGGGTGGCTGGCTTCTCCCTTATAGGGTGAGAAGCTCAGTCATCCATGAGGAACTCAGAGTAGAGCCGCTGCTCCTTTGCATCGAAAGGAGCCAGTTGAGGTGGTTCGGGCATCTGGTAAGGATGCCCCAGGACGTCTCGCTAGGGAGGTGTTCCAGGCACGTCCAGCTGGGAGGAGACCTCAGGGTAGGCCCAGGACTAGGTGGAGAGATTATATTTCGACACTGGCCTGGGAACGCCTCGGGATCCCCCAGTCAGAGCTCACAAATGTGACTCGGGAAAGGGAAGTTTGGGGTCCCCTGCTGGAGCTGCTGTTCCCACGACCCGATACCGGATAAGCGGATGAAGGTGAGATGAGAGACGAGAACATTGAATACATTCAACAAAAACCTATACTGTCTTCAAAATATCTTAAAATAGTACCATACCTAATATACCATACCTAATACCTCCTGAAGGCAAATTATATTGTTCTCCTGAACTATGTCCACTATTGCGATTTCTTGCTCTTCTGAGTCACTGACAGCCACCTTCATGAACTCTTCTTTTAATTTGAGAAAAACATAAACCAAGCAGTCAATCAAGTCCTTTCTTAGTGCTCTGGAACATTTCTTAAATTGGTTAAATCATTTGCATGTCCTTGAGGTTCATTCTGATATTATATTAGTGGCCAATTTGCAGACGAACTTGAAATATAAAAAAAAAACAGAGTTAGTTTCTCTAAAAAAAGTATCTACATTTGAAAGAGAGTGTTTGTTCTATGTTCTATGTAATGAATCACTGTCAGTGCAAATAAACGTGGTCTAAACAAATGTCCTAACTCTGGTTAGACTTCCACCAAACATACACATCTTTGCAATCCAGCATAAGGAGATGCCCAATAATGTATGATGAGGAAAGGTTCCTCTTGAAGAATCCTCTTGAAATTATTCCTGAAGATTAGTTTCTGGTATTACCCTTATTAGATGATTTCATAAAACCTATATGATTATTGGCATAACCTTCATAAATGGTTCTAGGCAGAATTCCTCTGGAAGGATTCTAGATAGCAATGTAATCCTGCACATATAATAATTTTAAGAAACCTATAGACAATGTAAAACCCTCTCCAACATGTTCTACCTAGCGCCAAATATTCTTCCCCAATGGGGACAAACCAAAAAAGCATACAGTATATGGTTCTACATATCAAATATTTTAAGGGTGTCATTCTGCCCAGCTGTAGAGACAAGATTATATTGATATATTCACAATATTTTTTGCATCATCTACGGTGCAGGGGAGCAGATTCCTCAGTGTCCTGGAAACATACTAAGTGCAGTTCTGTTATTTTCAAAAATATATTTTGACAATATTATTTAAGCTCGTAAACTCACTATTTCACTTTGTAGCCTGAAAAACTGTTAGAACTACCCGACCACATGATCTGATGAGAGAAACGTTTAGGGACTATAGTATAGCAGATAGTATTAATTACAATATTAATTATGTTTCGATGGGTCAGCTTGTGTTAAAAATTCCTAGCCCAGTTGGTCCAGTAACTACTACCGGTTGTTCCTATCCCTCTTAACAGAAACACCCAGGTTTGGCCCGTCTACATGCAGTATGCACGTTATAAGGAAGTACAGTATGCAGATACGCTTGATTGAGTACACTTTAGAATCCAAGTGAAAGGGGTATAAACACAAATTCTATGCAAATGCATGCAACCACAAAAATGCTAAGTATGGAGAGACACCAGAGCCAGTTCAACCTGGGCCTAGATAGAGCGGCCACCATGCATATTCACACCCTTGCAGTATTTACACACATTATCATTAATGCTTTACATACTGCAGAATGAATCTTTTAAATCTTCTTTAAAAATTTTTAAAGGGGCACAGTGTAGAATCCTGCCTCTAATGTTTACTGAATATATATTGTATATTAATAAATACTGTATATGAGAAAAAATTTTTTTTTCTCATATACAGAAAAAATACGCGGGTGCACAGCTCTACAATATGTCTGCTATATGCGGGTGTGTGTGAACGGAACTTATAGTTAACTGTGTTAACATTTCTCTGCGTGTTTGCTATTCATTGTCAGGGCAGTGGGTGTTTACCACGACCCATTCTGCTTAAAATAACTATAATTAGCTGTTGTGACTACCCAATTAGCCAGTCAGTGTTCAAGCATGTGAATGCATCCAACTAACAGAATGTCACAACACATAATTTCCCACTCTAATTTTTTTTCAGGACCCCCTCCCTCTGGCTGCTCTCTCAGGATCCCCAAAGTATTCTTCAGTTTGACCCACACTGCTAATGTCTGTGTTTGTAAATACCTGCTTAGTGCCTGAATAATAATCTGAGATTTATCACTACACAGTTACCAAACTAACCCATGTCAGCAGTTTCTTAATTATTTCTATGTAGGTAGAGTAAGCCAACCAGTTATCTAAACCTTGTAATAGGCCTTATAGTAAAAAAAAGCACCAAATGTTTTGGATTTGGTGGGGAGTGCGGAAGCTAATCCAGATTTTCTGGATTGATGCTATGATGTTTGAAAAAACGCTAAACAATCTACAGTATCTGATTAAGTAAAGGTCAGATTGGATTATCAAAGGTCATCATGAATATGCGAAATACACTGAAAATGGGATATTTATTTTATCAACCCTGTTGATATTGTTATTATTATAATACATTTTACACATTGTAGTATTTGTCCACTAGATACAAAACAACAAAACGTTTTGTAATGCTTTACTAATTTTAAGAAAATTAGGCAATATAGATACTCATTTTGAAGAAAGTTCTATTCTGCATAGGTCTATCCCACTTTCAGATTGGGTCTGTTTCTTTTACAGGGTTTCCTTCATTAACTGCTGCAATAGCAACATTAAGTGTGACCTCTGCTGGTCATCTTGGTCTGTTACAACCAGAGGGGTTTTCTGACCACTTTGTGTAATTCAGTTTAGGCTACTGTAACTTCTCTGTCATCAAAAATCATTCTCTGTGTAATCCATGTTTATTCATGTAACATTGTGAAAACTGATTTGAGGTATATTTCCTATTAAATTAGTAGCATATAGTCCTTTATTAATTTTGTTCTGAAAGGAAAATCAAGCCCACATTTCCCTCATTTGGTGCCAAGTACTTGTTTGTGTACTTGTTGGTGGCAAGTACTTGTTTGTGATCCTAGAGTTTTGGAGTCGGCAGTGTTGAACCAAAATGTATCACAGATTACAGATTCTCTAATATACTTCTTTAATGGAGAGAAACCATATGACATATTTCCCAGCATGCTCTATTGCAGGTAGATATATTTTTCATGCAAATCTTTATGATTTAATAATTCAAATAATACTACTGAAACCCACATTTACATATTTTTCTCAACCAAACCAATCCGTTTGCACCCATTAATGAAATTGTTCCTATTCAGATGGTCTAGACACCTTCTTAATTTAATATTCCCATCCATTTACAAAGCAGGATTCAAGTGAATAACAAATTCAACATTTTGGATATCCTCACTCAATAATAACTACACATTACTTTGTGTGCCAGCTGTGTTTACACCAGCTGCTCAATTCAGATTTTTACCCCACTAATTTCACATTTGGATGATTAGATCAGCTCTCTGCAACAATTGGGCAAAATATCAGAACAAGGCTGCCTGTGTAAAAGCAGTGTTCATTGCAGGCAAGTATGATGTGAACTTTTTACTTTTACAGTAACGTTATCAAGGTCCTGAAAAAATGCTGAATTTAACCAAACGCTTTATGGAACTACTATTCATTAAAAAAAGGCAAACAAGAAAATAGTAATACTTTACGACATGTTAATTTAATGTTGGAATTGTAGACCCACACTGACACTGAAATTGTTAAGTAACTCAGTGTATGTAGAGAATTTACTGTGCATAAACATTCAACGCCCTTCTAGTGTAGCCTAAACACAGTGAATGTCAAACATGATTTTATCCCAGATTAGTGATGAGTGAATGCTGAAGCCTTTAAATTAGCCTTTTTTGCTGGGTTTTTGCCCAACATTAGGTTGGCTAAGGGGAGTAGGCAATGATGCTTAATCATTTCTAATTCTACAGTAATTTCAATGGAACTGGACAGTGAACTGTCCCCACAAAATAGTTTTCTACTTGATTAAAACACTTTGTTTGTAGGACAGAATATGGGATTCTATAAAAAGCAATATACATGGCTAAATCTTTTTTTACAGTTAAGGCCTATTCTTTAAGATATTTATACATTTTACAGACACGGAGAAATGGAGGTTCATCCCCACTAATTATATTTGGGTAATTGAGCTGTCATCCTTTGCCAGAGCTACTGACAGCAGTGAGTATATACAAAGGCTCAGTGAATAATGTTGACTATTAACAACAGTGTTAATTGCCAGCATTTTTCACTGAGCCAGTTCATGGAAAAATAAGTTGAAGATGCTTGCACAAGTGTTTGCTATCTCTTGCACAACCATTTACTACAGTATCTCTTGCACAAGGGTTTGCTATCTCTTGCACAAGCATTTGCACACCTGCAGTCTGACTTCCAATTCCCCCCAAAACATCACTTTTGGATCTTTGGTTGGTGATCTATGCAAATTTAACAAGGTATATGCAATACTCTGGTTCACATATCTAGGTTTGGATGATCTCAAAATTACCACCTTGGACAGTTCTGTTATAGAATGTCTTCCTTCTACAAATATCTTGACATTTAGATGACAAGCTACCTTTTAAAACACACATTGCTGAAGTTACAGTTTTTTAAATTTTTATCTCAGCATAACAATGAAGTTGTGCAAGACACTTTCATGTCAGTATTAGATTACGATTATATGCTATCTAAACATGCTTCAGCATCAATATTGTAGTATTTCTTAGACTGCAACACCACATTGAATTTTTGAGTTTGAGTACAGAGTTCGGCTGTAAATGTTGGTGAAAAATCTATTTGATAACCATTCTTCAAAAGTCCTGAATTTTACATTTAGCAGATGCTTTTATCTAGAGCAAATTTTAGCAATTAGGCTCAAGTGCCAATATTTAACAGATTACATTATTTTATTTTTTTACAATTTAGATTAGTTGGGGGCCAATCTCAACAGTTTACAAGGTCTAGAAAGGATATATTTTGAGTCCTGAACCTGAGATTTGTGGCCATCGATTATATTATGCTCCCAGCAGGTCCATTTATAGTCAAACCTACCACACTTGGCCTCCTCTCCCATCCAAGCATCGAATCCTTGTGCCCCCAGAAAATAACATTACAACATTAATTATTTTGGGGAACCATTGGCCCCAAGCTAGTCATTGACCAAAACAAATCACATAAACATACATAGAGTGCTGAAGTATGTAGTGCATAAAAATGACCTACAGTTATCATCTGGTGCATCACTCATCACATAGTTCCAAACTGCCTCTGGAAGCAACACCAGAACAAGAACTGTGCATTGGGAGATTTACAAAATGTGTTTCCTTGGTTGAGTTGGAGTGGTGTAAAGCAGGTTGCCACTGGACTCCGGAGCAGTGGAAAAGTGTTCTCTGGAGTGATTAATTGTGATTCACTATCATGCAGTCAGATCGATGAATCTGGGTGTGGCAGTTGCCAGGAGAATGCTACCTACTGAAATGCATAGTGCCTACTGTAAAGATTGGTGGAGGAGGGATAGTGGTCTGGGGCTGTGTTTCAGGGCATGGGTTAGGCCCCTTAGTTCCAGTGAAGGGTCCTCTAAATGCTGCATGATACAAAGGCATTTTAGACAACTGGGGGCTTCCAACTTCGTGACATAAGTTTAGGGAAGGCCCTTTCCTGTTCCTGCATGACTTTGCACCAGTGCACAAAGTGGGGTCAATCAAGATTTGGTTCGACGGGGTTGGTGTGGACGGGGTTGGTGTGGCTGATCTCAACCCCATTGAACACCTTTGGGATGAATTGGAACAGCGATTGTGAGCCAGGCCTTCTCGTCCAACATCAGTGCCTGACCTCACAAATACTCATTTGGCTGAATGGGAACAAATTCCCACAGAGTCACTCCAAAATCTTGTAGAAAGCCTTGCCTGAAGAGCGGTGGCTTTTTTAGCTGCGTTGGGGGGACTCCATATTGATGCCCTTGGTTTTGGAATGGGATGTCAAAATGCTCATGTAGGTGTTATGGTCAGGTGTCCACATACTTTTGGTCATATAGGGAATTTGACAACTGTTGTGTTTGCAAAGTAACACATATCTTTGTAAAATGTGAAGTGCTTCTGGTTTTTGCTCTGACATCATTTGGTTATTATGGGGTTTTGTGTGTAGATCAATCAATTATAAATTCAGCCTAAAACAACAAAATATAAAGAAGGTTGAAGGGGTCTGAATACTTTTAGAAGGCACTTTATGCTATATTATAGAATATATCTTTCAACACAGAATAATCGTATAATTAAATCGTTTTTTACAGAATCTGTCTCCATTTGAGAACTTGGAGAAACGCATACCCTTCCTACATACAGTATGGTTCTATTTAAGGCAATCTAGTAACTCTAATCTTAGGGAAACAGAGATGTCCTAAAGGCAAATGGAAGGCTATCCATGTTAAATGTCACATCTCAGCTTGAGTGCACAGCAATGTTGGCCAGACAGCGAATCCACAGACTGGCTCTGGCTCTAACTCTATCTCTAGGTTTACGCTGAGTCACTAACCCACTTAGGATGAATCCCCTCTAGCAGAAATCAAAGTGGCACGCGAGGGCTTTTTCCTGTTTCATCCCTTTATCTCCCTCTCCATGTGCACACCAGATGGTATGTGGTTCTCCTCTATCAGCTCGCTTTTTTGGAGTCACTGTCCTAAATCCTAAGCATGTTAAAGTACATCACATCCTATATTGCTGTTTCACTAACACATATGCATTTAACTGCTCCTTCAGCTTTTTAATAGACAATTGACATAGTGGTAGGAGATCGCACATTGGATGCCAAGCACAAAGTTTGAACCTAAGCATGTGTACATAGCCAAAAAAAAAAAATGTTAGTTGACAACAAAATCAAAACATTTTGCAATGGCCATTAGCCTCAAGATTCTAATTGCATTGATTACCTGTGGTTTGAATTGAAGAGGAGGTGGAGAGTTCATAACCAACATCAAACAACCACATCAAACAACGGCAAAATTAAACAATCACAGCATGCTACTGGCAATAAACCCAGAGTGCATCATTGTTACATCCCCTGCAACCTGTGATTATCATTGCAATAAATGTCCACAGAACAATTCTATGGATGTGCAAGACCAATAACAATAGAACAATTCTATAAGCATATTGTGTTTGATTATCACTAGTGTCTTTGCTGTATGTGTAGCATAAAACGTCTTATGCCTTTAACTCAGGAGTGACTTCTGTCTGGCCACTCTACAATAAAGGCCTCTTTGATGGTGTGCCACAGAGATGGTTGTCTTTCTGGTTGTTTCTCCCATTTCTGCAGAGAAACTCTGAAGCTCTGGTAGTGACAGTTGGGTTCTCAATCAGCTAACTGAGACTCTTTGTGCTAGGTTATTTAGTTTGGCCAAATGTGCATGGGATCCTGAGATCTTTCAATGCTTTAGCAAGTTGTTTTCCATCGACAAATGTATGCGTTGATATAATTCTCTGAGGTCTCCGATTGAATTCCTTGGACTTCAGGGGTTGGAGCCTATTTTGACTGCACAATATGTAAATACAGTGTTCTATTCAGTGAGAGATGTTTTTAGTTGCTTCCCAACCACACATTTATTTTTATTCTGTTCATATATGGAGCTGAAGAACCAGACTTCCTACAACACTCATTCTACTGCAATACACATGGAGTAGGACATCTTTAGACCCTGTCCTATCTTAACTCTGAAGGTGACATGCCACGACTGAATTTGTCGCCCATTTTACATTATAAAAACAGTTAGGTCTCTGTCTATGCTTTGTGTATGGGGTACTGTATGTAGATGTCATCACATATTTTGAATCAGTTCTAAATTAGATTTAGAACACCACATGTGTGTAATGTGTATAATTTGAAGAGTCCGAATATTTTCCTATGTCACAAAACGAGTCACATTCTTAGGGTCTGCCGGATGTATTTCAGTGAAATGCACTCGATGAAAGGAAGGCTGATTTAAAGAAAAAGGTTATGATACGACATCATTAAACCATGCTGAATGTATACATAATAATGTTATAGAACAAAACCACAAGCCTCAATACTCTCAGAACAAGCCTAAGGAAACCCATTTCAGCATCCTCCCATGTCTGTTTACAGTAGAGATAACAACATAAAAGGGTTGTCCAACACATTAATGTCTGACGCCAGCCAAATCAAATAAGACCAGCTTCTTTCCCATCCAGCCCAGTTTGAGTGTCGCAACTGTATCCAAAGCCAGCACACTAAACATGAGAAGCGTCTTCTGTCCTAGATCAGATTTACGTGATTGCTACCCACATGGCTAATTTTATGTAGGAGAGACCACAAGGTTGCCATCTGGCATGTCTAGTCAAACAACCCAGTTGCCCTGCATTGAGAAGAAAAAGGCCACTCATTTTGGGAGTTCTTCTGCTTTGGAATCAAAGTCAGCAAATACCTGGATGGTGCCAATGCGACCAAACTAAAAAACAATTACCAAAACTGGGATATTCAATATTCTTAGAATGTATCATATTTAGTAGTCCATGAGACGGTTACTTGGTGTTCTATGGAAAAAGTAAAAGCTATCTAAAAGCAACTAACTTGCTTCAACATGACCAGCAATGAAAACAGTCTTATTAATTGGGAGTATTGAACTGATGACATGACAGCAGGGGCAGGGCCGTAAGACAGAACAGTACCAACATCACAGCATTCACAGTGAATCCGTTGAATCCCTGTGCCAAATAATTACAACTAATAGCACAACCATTAGATAAAAAAATGAATGTACATTACATGTCAATTATGAAGTAACTTGGATTCCAATACAACTCCTGATCGATCAAAAAGTTCATTTGATGTGTCACATTGTGTTATTTAAGTCACACTCAGAGACCAAAATAGTGTTCCATATCTAATTGGTTCACCTACATCACTAACATCAAACTCAAGAAGAGTCTTTTGAATTATTTTGCCTCAACATCCAACGTCACCACTCATGTGACTAAAATACACCTGTGCACCTAAATATTCCTTCTTGTGTAATTGCTCTCCTTCTCTGTCACACACATGTAAAATTACCACTGTCACATTTACAAACCTAAATTAGGAATGCAGATCCATTCTATAACAACAACGTTTATAGATAAGCATGGACACACTAACACTCGTCACCATCTATATCAATCAATCCAGCACAAAAATATGACCAACGCATGGACCAGCACCACAAAGGCAGGATGATAAAATATGCTTTCACTCACCTAGACTGAGGGCTCACTTGAAGAGAAAGGTGGCACGGCAGTTCTTCCTCTGGGCAAACTTTTCGGTGACTTTGGGAATGAAGTCACGTAGCTGCTGAATCAGCTGGCTTTCGATAGACTACATGGCCAATGAGTTGAGCTGTCCCATGGTATTGTAGTTTTTACCAAGTTTCTTACCCTCTTCAAGGTGGAAAAGTTTCTCTCTGACTCAGATGTCGTCATAGGTGTTGTTATGATAATTTTCAGCAGTGAAACTTTGTGATGGTCTCAGCTAAAGCCTCCTCTAGGTTGGTCTCATGGATGGATCTTAACAGAGACAGGGCCGTCTTACCAGGGTGAAGCTCAGTGTGGCGGTACAGAGTGGTCAGCTCAGACTTCAAGTTTTCCTTGTTTCCTAGAGGCCATAGTGTTACTGCACAGTCAAGCTCAGATTTAGGGAATGACGGGAAAAAATTATGGGAAGAGTGAGCTGTCAACCAGCTTGGCAGCAATCAGGTGGTCACTTTGAGAAAACCTCTGCTCCATCTGGGAGATGCCTGTGTCGCATGCTTCCATCACCGGCGCTGGGTTGGTTACTCGTCGGTCTGGCTCATCTGTTCCATCATGAACGGTGGCAGCCCATTCATTAGTTTACTTCCGCATATTCTGGACATTCTCCTTGAAACGGGTGAGCTCACTGCTAATCCCAGTTTTTGCAGAGAGTTGTATAAAACATCAACTTCTGGCATAAGGATGAAAAAGAAATCCAGCAGCTGCAGAAAAGTTTTTTTGACGGGCCATATGCCTCACTTATGGTGGCCTCATCCCATCCTGGTTGTGTGCGTCTGTCCTCCATACACAGGAGCAGCGCAGCGCGGTTTTCCCAAACTGCATTGACAGTTCTGCTTTTAAAGTTCCATCGTACAGCGGGTGGCCTTGGAATGCGTCTCTGTGTTGCCTCAACAAGTGCTGCAACACGTTTTGGAGCACCAGAGAAAAATGTGGCAAAAGCAGTTAAATCTGCAAAAAACACCTGCAGGATGCTCATCCTTGCTGAACAAAGTTGCTGCAAGGTCAGGTTCAGCTGGTGAGCACAGCAGTGAACAAACTGGGCATGTGGGTATGTCTCTTTCATTAGTGTCTGTAGCCCTCAGACGTTTCCACCTATTACAGCTGCACCATCATAAGTCTGAGCGATCAGGTTTTCTCCCAGCTTCAGTGGTTCCAACACACTCTTGATGCTATTAGAGAGGCTGAGTCCAGTTTAATCTTTCACTTCCACAAACTCCAAAAACTTCTCTGTCACTGTATTGTCAAGCAACATGTATCCCAACACAACCACCATTTGTGATTTACAGGAGACATCAGTTGTCTCATCTGCCTGTATGGCAACAAATGATGTCTCGTCCACTTGCTTGGCTATCTCCTCCCTGTCCACTTCATACATGCAGTCTAACAGTTTGTTTTGTACAGTACTAGATGTCCCTTTGAAGACGGGCTGAGCGTCATAGTGCCTCTGAAGTCTCGTATCACCCTCACAAATAGTCTCGAAAACGCTTCTGATTATTCAAAAATTCAGGGAGTCCAACGACTCGTTGTGCCTCCGCAGTGCGGTTTCACATTTTCCACACAGTTTATTACATGTTATGATCCGACTGAGAACGTACCTGTTTTCCTCCACCTGTTTGTTATGCTGCTCAATGGAGCGCCTGTATGCACTGTCAACTTGGGCTGCGACATTTACCCTTCCAAGTAAGCCCAATTTCACAGCATTGTCCAGATGACTCCCGCTGCTCTCATGTTTTGCAATCCTCTCAGAAAGATGTTTCAAATCTTTGTAACCCGTCCTCGATCAAGTACCATCTCCACCAAATAGCAGACATGGAAAACAGAAGAGTGCTTTCTTTTGTATGCTAACCGTTAGCCACTTTTTCTTCAAAAACCACTCCATGTTAAACCCATGGTTACTTTTACCAGCAGTTGATGGTGACAATGTGATGACAATATCCCGTGGCTGATGGGCACCAAGTCGCTTTATTTCAAGTTTCTCCTCCAAATTAAGGGTTTCAAACCGGTGCTTGAGTATGAAATCCACTTTATTAATTTTCTCAAGTTATCTGGCGATCGTGAAGCTAACCAGCTAGCTAAGACAATCTACCCTCCTCGCTCTTCTTGCCGACTAATGTTGGCGCCAGACAGACAGACAGCCAATCAGGTCTTAAATACGAAATGACGCTGTAGTGGGGCTACCAGCTGTCAGCCCCACCTGGCATCAAATTTGTTTGATCTACATTAATCACAGTAACATTCTGAGCATGCATATTAATATTTTCACACGTACAATGTACATTGCATTGTGAGAGAGGGGCTAGCCCCATATTCAGGCTTAGCCTATGGCCTACTACTGTGAACTTGAATTGTCAGAACGCAGTCTGAAGCAGCAAGGCAGGGACCAATGAACATGAAATTAAATCCTAACACAAATGATATGCACTTTAGGAAGATGCTATATTCGAATATAATAAATTATAAAAAGTATTCTTAGAGAAATAAAAATAACATGATTTTGTTGCAGTTCTTTATGTTGACAACAGGTGGGGCTGTGTTGTCAACATAAAGAATGCCCCTAATGACCAGTCGCTCCCTGGTTAGCTAACATTAGTTTTCATACATTTCCTACTGGCAGATGCTGCAATGTACAGAGCTGATCACAATGAGATATTGATGAGATTCTGAGGGGCAGGCAGACTGATATTCAATCATTTGAGGAGAGTATGATAAAAAATTTGCGAAGCAATCTGTTTGCGTCACATCCATAAACCTCTGTTTATACAAGTACAAGTATTGTAAAGTCATTCTTGCTAAAATGGGATTGGAAATTTTTTTTAGCTAATCAAATCTTGCAATATGTGCTATTAATCTCAAAGAAATTACCATAGTATTAATAGATGCTTTTGGTTTTATATCAGAGCTTGGGATCCCATACAAACAATCTCTAAAAAAAAAATATGTGTGAGTGTCATATGTACCGAACTATAACAAATGTCTGCAGAGGTTGTTGTGGGAACCTTGCTAAAAGTGTGAGGGGCGGGTCCCAGACTAGATACTTGGCAGTCAGTTTTGTCACTCTCCATTAAGTATTGTTAACAGCTCTCGGTTCCTCCTCTACATCCTCTTCTTTACAAGTCTTGAGATAATCCAGTTTTGCAAGGATTTTGAGACTTGTATTGACTTGAAAAACTAAGAGTTCTACACAGGCGTTTTTGGTGCAGGGCATAATTTCAAAAAAGTTAAGTTCTGCTTTACTTTATTCAAATTCGAAGCGACCATTGCTGGGCAATGAACAATTACGTCGATCATTATAAGATACCCTCTTAACGGCCATGACCACGCAAAAATTCGTTGAATGCGTGTTGATGACCTCTATCTATCTTTATGTTATGGGTGAGCAGAGCTCTAGTGCGGAGTTTCGTTGGTGACGTCTGTCGGGTAACCGCCCCATTCAGTCATCTCCCTGCTGCATAGATCGCACACAGGAACCTGGACCAAACGTGGCGGAATTTCAATTTTTGATCCATCATCGCTATGGGAATTAAACCATTCTTTCAGAACCAAGCTCTCATCCCATACTATCTGAAGCCAGTCCACTTCGAGACACAGACTATAAAAAACTGCCGGTTGAAGGAACACCAGCAGTAGATTATTTCTTGATGCTGATGCAGGGATGATGTACCACCTTGTGCGATGAGAAGTAGCCTAATGTTTGCTCAGAATTGGAGATGGGCATTTACTATGCTGTCCTGACTGATTTGGGGAAAATGCTCCGGAATATGTCAGTGTTTTATATATTTGTGGTGGTAAGTAGGCCTATCAGGCACTTAAATCAATTATTTCATTTTTATAGTAGCTACTCCCGGGCAGGTACTTCATTTAAAGACGCAGTGCCTATTTTTCTATTTGTCCCGATTAAGACTTAACTACAATTAACTAAGTTAATACTTATATTGTTTACCTATTTATTATATACTATAGATACATTCCATTACTATAATTCATAAAATGTACCGGTGACAATACCGGCTTCTCTATGTATTCATTTTATTATAAAACATACTGGGCAGAACAGCATGGAAGGATTGTGAGGTCACACTGAAATCCCCATAAGACGACTGAAAGCACACTAACAGTCTTTCCGACTTTCGCTTCTCCATGCTGAAAACATAGACTTTGTTTCGAATGCTTTGTTGACCCACCCTATCCAATATACCACTTCTATTTCAGTGATGTTCATTTATACACTGATCCGTGTATTTTTGTCTTATTGGCACTTCAAAAGGGGACTGTTCCGAACATCCTTTTGCAGGGGAATATTTATATAAGTTATGTACCATCTGATCAGGTATTTAGAACATAACATCTAGAAATCTATGCATGTTGGTTTTTAACAATTTATGTTTATTCTAATAATTTAGTATTTTGAAAAATCCTGATACCATGTGGTTTCAAATCAACCTCACAGAAAGAGCAGTCCATTACCCACTTGAATCAGTTATTAATATTCAGTAGTAAAACAAAGGAAGCATCCTTATCTTCCAGGATCACCATGATCTTATTTCAGAATGTTAATGTTTCAGAATGTTAACATTCTGAAATGTAGGCTAAGTGTAGGTCAGTCAGTTCTGTGGCCAGGCTCCTCGCTGGGTCTCTTCTGAGATGGGGCCCACTGCTTGTGTATGTTTGTATGGTTGGCAGTCCATTCTGACATTAGCGAATAATATTCTTCATTGGCCCAGGATGGAGGAGGCTCTACCAGCTTTTGTCAGTGATGAATGAGGCACGACTGCATCCAAACAGTCTCACTGGTGGTCACTGTTGGCCCCCTCTCTGTCTAGAGGCATGATGACATGCTGCAACAGGTGTTTCTTTGGTTTTGTGATCTGTAATGGCGTTTGGAGAGGATCATGTTGTCCCACTGCCTAGGTTATACGGTGGATATTTTGGATGATAACCGATCAGCCAGAAACAGTGTAATGATGCGGCACAATGCGGCACATGTATTTTAAGATAATGATAGGCAAAGTAAAAATACACCTGCCAAATGGCAGTGTGTCAGTCTATTTCACATATCCGATTTCTGGTCTATGGTTTCACTTGCCCTTTGTGTGTTGCTCAGAGATCTGCTTGCCTATTCACAATGCATAGGTTTGAGGTGTTGTCTAACACTTGGACATGCACGCATTCACACACTAACACAGGCACATACACGCACATACACTGGCCTAAAAAGATGGTCGTCATGTGCACTTGACCAGTAGACCTTAGAAACTACTGACATTACTGAACTGTTCGCACCTTCGTCGCACGTTTCATGCAGAAAAGGTGAGGACAGGTCACCGTGCTCTCAGTGAAAACAAAGACGAGAAAGGGTGGAAACCAAAATCATTTTCTGCTTTGTCACTGAACCGTGCCAAATGAAAACCATAGCCCAATGCCAAACTGTTTCCTTTGTGTTACCGTCGGGTGCATGATATACAAAGGGCCCTTGTACAGATAGACTGTGTGTGTGTGTTGTTACTGGAGCTTGAATTACAGGCAGGGCAGTGTAGATTTTGCTGAGTCTGGCCGCCTCTCCAGGAACCAGCCCTGCAACTAACAGCAGCACTGCAGTGGCACGGCATACATGGCCTGTCTACTCCTCATCTCCCTCCGCCCTCTAGCCAGAGAAGGGAGCCTCCTGAAATCACAAGCACAAGCCACCTGGGGCTCAGCTCCAAACACATGAGTCATATCATTAGCACTGCAATGGCTTAAATGTTTCTCATTGGTATTTAAGTTCCTATTAACAGTATGTATATTTATATGCATTAATCATGTGTCAACTAGATTTAGAAGATACTGCACTGTATACAGAAAAGATTAGACTAGAACACATTTCCACCTGTTTTGTGTCTTGAATGGCAGTTATGTCATGCTAAAGAAGGTTAAAGTAGATTTAAAAAAATAGGGCGGTTGTTACATTCAGGGCCACTCATAGACTGTGTTGTGGTGTTGGTGGGCAGTCTCTCAGACGGCAGCAGTCTCCTGTCAGGATGCCAACAGTGCGTTTTTTTTCAAACAGGAGATACAGTGACATGAGCCTGCTCTCTTATCTGAGCTGGAAGGGAGGGATATTCCCTCTCTTCCCCAATGCTCTCTCTCTCTCTCGTTGCTCATTCTCAAACAAGCACACGTGCACATGAATCTGCCCCACAAACCGCCATTGTCTGTCTTGTTCAAACTACATGTCCTTGTATCACAACAGAGTATCACATGTTGAATGTTGCCAGCTGCACACCCTCGTTTTTATTGGGGAAACCTGACCTGACTGAGCTGCTGAAAAGGATCTTTGAGTAATGATGTTGGACGAATCCAGTGTTATTGATTTTACATTTGTATGCAAAATCTCTGCTTTGATGTCGAATATAATTTAAATTAATCTTCGATATGTGTTTCTATAGCTCCCTGTTCCTGTTTTTTAGTTTATTAGATGCTCTTATGATGAGTAACTTACAAATAGTGAATTCATCTTTAAATATTGTGGATTGCATAGGTATTCCTGTTTTTATATTTAGTGTATTGATCCATGTATTAAAACTGTCATGTTGAAGAAATTATACGAATAAGAAGTGATTTTACATAGGCCTATGTATAGTTGATAAACATTCTTTTCACCTTTTATATTTAAAAAAAGTCAAAAATAATCTTAAATAGGACAGATTTTCAAGATATCAACAATTGTCTCTGTAAAAATCAAAAAAAGACATGGCAAATGTTGTGAATGCACAAGCTGAAACTGTTATATTCTACATTATTATCCATCACAACCACAAATTGTACAGATGTTAAGGATATCACAATGCTTATGTTAAGTTAAAACATGGATGTTACTTAATCTTTTGCAGTCACTCCCCTATCTTTACAAGATGTTAAACATGCCAAAAAACTATTAGCATATGGTCTGTATTGGTTCCTTAAAATCTATTAATTATAACTTACACAGTCGGACAGCTGAGGAGAAATCAAGCTCCACTTTGTAAAAAGGCATAAAATGGGATTGACTGAAATGCTTCATTTTAGTCTTGGCCACCTACTGCTAAATAATGGCCAGCATTAATGTAATTTCTCACATACACAGATGCTCAGATGGACCATGTGGAATTATTCAGTTGTCCACTTTGTACCTTCCTTATCTTCAGTATGCTTTCATTCTAAAGGGCTCACTTTGCACATGAGGATTTTACATAGTGTAACCAAATGAGAAAAAAAAGGAGGTACTGCTTAGTAATGAGTCATTAGAAGTGGTGTAACCACTTAGGGCTCCTGGCCTGTAGAAGAGACTAGTCGAGTCATTCAACAGCAGAACTGCTGTCCCCTCCAGTGCCTGACTTCAAAACTATGTTTATTCAGTGCTCCAGTCTGTTTTGCTGGGGCTCAGTTTGGGGCATCAGGCTTGTGGGAAAACTGCTAATCTCTATTCATGTTCAGCAGAGTTTGGTCTCACTCCCCCTCCCCTCAAAATTCTGAAATGGTCCCGTCCCGGTCCCCAGCCATCACATCATGAAGAACAACACGTGCAACAGAGCCAAACCGAGAGTGTCAGCAGAAGAAGGCTGGCATTTTATCGTTGTGCTCCTGATGAGATGCTCACAGAATATTAATGTTAAGCAAATACTGTTGTGTCCAACTTTGAGATCAATAAGGGCAGATGTTTTAAAAGGTTTTTGTCGCACCTCCCCAGGGGGGCGCCAAAGAATGTCAGGGGAGACGTGAAAAGATAAGCCAAGTAAAACTCAATTTGGTCCTCTAAAGATTAATTAATATCAATCCTGTCTTTAGCCAAAATCTTCATTTGTTTTTTGTTTGAAGCGGTTTTGATGGCTATATGTAAAAAATAGGGCAATCCCAGCTTTCCAGGCTTACCACATTTTATTTCCCAACTCCTAAATCTGCATGCATGGCATTGCTTTTCCAACGCAATTACAACTTATGGTTGCATTCCCCTGCTCAGACATTGCATGCACCAACTAGTGGTTTCATGTCATGTGATCAACTGTGCTGTCAGGTACCAGATTGCCATGGGTGTGTTACTTTGAGAAGGTGATCTTACAAAAGGCCTGGATATTTTACCTCCAATGATGGCTAAACAAATCATATATAGAATTTGCTTTGCCTTTTAACAATGCCCTGCATATACAGAAAGTGATGATGCAGCTTGCTTTGCTCTCGCCTGCATATCTGTGGTTGTTGCCTCCAACATACATTTTCTCTGCTGAATTGGTACCCTGGTAAGAAAATTATTAAAAATAACCACTTCCCAGCCAGTTCCACTTTTAAGAGAGGAATAAAACATGCAGGCTGCTATTAGAGGGATTTTTTGGGATCTGCATTAGGGCTAGACTGGATGTAAATGCAGTCGAAAGAATGGAGCAGGACTGTTGTGAATGCAGATGGCATTTTGGTGCCATGGAACACATTCAAGCCATAATCACTTCAGAATGGCAGCATTTACTGGTGCTGAAAGAATGTCTGTCAGCGAATGTCAAACAGAAGGTCATCACACATCAACAAAACATTGGCTACTGTGTGTTTTAAACAAAATTCATCTTGATTACATTTTTCATTGTGCTGTTTGGAACATCAGCCAAGTTGTGGTATCAGACATTTCCAAGAACTTATACTGAGAAGTTGAAATATGTTTATGTCCCGTGATGGAAGTCTTTACCATGAAACTATTCATAAAATAACTACAGTGCTGTGTGTTTGCCCTGTCATATATTTAGCGTTTTTGCCATTTTTATCATTGAAATGTTGTTAAATCTTCAACAAAACAAATATTCTATTCATGGGGACCTGAGTGAACAAACAACAAAACATTTTTATATTTATTTCATACTTTTATTAAAGAAAATGACGCAACTCCAATGCCACTGTGTGAAAAAGTAATTGCCCCCTTAAACTGGAAGAACTGGTTATGCCACCTGTAGCGGCAATGACTGTGACCAAACAGTTCCTATAGTTATGCTCAGTCTCTCACAGTGCTGTGGAGGAACTTAGGCGACTGCTTGCAGAATTGCTTTTATTCTGTGACCATTCAGATTTTGACTAGGCCATTCCAAAACTTTACATTTCTTGTTGTTCAACCATTCTGATGTGGACTGGCTTGTACGTTTTCTGGACTGGCTTGTACCCAGCTGCTCTTCTGCTTCAGCTCATAGACAAATGGCCTGATGTTCTCCGTAGTTCTGTAATTCTCTTAAACAAAGCAGAATTCACATTTCCTTCAATCGTTTTGAGTTGTTTATGTCATGATGCATCAAAGCACCATGAAACAATCCCCCTGCCACCACCATGCTTGACTGTTGGTTTAAGTTTCTGAATGAGAAATGCAGTGTTTGATTTTCATCAGACATATAGGAGCCTATTTCACAATATTTTCATATTTTGATCTGTTGATAAAATATTGTTCCAGAACTCTTTCTGGAAACTTTAGACAATCATTCATGTTCTTTGAGCATCCTGCTGTTGTTCTAGGGGTCCTGGGTGATTTGACGCCTTGCTCTTGGGAAAACTCAGTCCTACTCTCCATTTAGACATTATGTCTCTGGCATTGGTTTGGTGGAGCCCCCGAGCTTTGGAAATGGCTTTGTAGCCCTTTCCGGAGGTGTTCAGGAATTTCTTTTTATTGTGGCTTTGGAAACAGTGTGCTGACAACTTCAATCAGATGGCAAGGTCCAAAGTACAACCCTGTTTCCAAAAATTTTGGGATGCTGCGTAAAATGTAATAATGTGTAAATTATTTATCCCTATATTTAATTGAAAATAGTACAAAGAAATGTTATTGTTTTTGGAAAAATGCATGCCAATTTTGAATTTGATACCAGCAACATTTCAAAGAAGTTGGGACACATGTTTACCACTGTGTTGCATCACCTCTTCTTTTAACAATAAGTAAGTGTTTGTGAACTGAGGAGACAAGTTGGTGTAGTTTTGAACGGGATGCATGTAAAAGTATAAACACCCCTTAAACTAATACTTTGTTGAAGCACCTTTTGATTTTATTACAGCATTCTTTTTGGGTAGGAGTCTATTAGCATGGCACATCTTGACATGGCAATATTTGCCCACTCTTCTTTGCAACAGAACTCCAAATCTGTCAGATGGCAAGGAAATCTCCTGTGCACAGCCCTCTTCAGATCACCCCACAGATGTTCAATTGGATTCAGGTCTGGGCTCTGGCTGGGCCATTCCAAAATGTTAATCTTCTTCTGGTGAAGCCATGCTTTTGTGGATTTGGATGTGTGCTTTGGGTCGTTGTCGTGCTGAAAGATGAACTTCCTCTTCATCTTCAGCTGTCTAATAGACACCTGAAGGTTTTGTGCCAAAAAGGTTTTGTGCCAAAATTGCCTGGTATTCCCTCCACCCTGACTAAGGCCCCGGGTCCAGCTGAAGAAAAACAGCCCCAAAACATAATGCTGCCACCACCATGCTTCACTGTAAGTATGGTGTTCTTTGGGTGATTGTTTTTGAGCCAAACATACCTTTTTGGAATTATGGCCAAAAACTTCAACCTTGGTTTCGTCAGACCATAACACATTTTCCCACATGCTTTTGGGGGACTTGATGTTTGTTTTTGCAAACTTCAGCCGGGCTTTGATGTTTTTCTTTGTAAGAAAAGGCTTCCGTCTTGCCACCCTACCACATTTCCCATTCTTATGAAGAATACGGGAGATTGTTGTCACAGCCAGAAAGTCCTGCAGTTCCTTTAATGTTGCTGTAGGCCTCTTGGAAGCCTCCCTGACCAGTGTTTTTTTCCGTCTTTTCATCAATTTTGGAGGGACGTCCAGATCTTGGTAATGTCTCTGTTGTGCCATATTTTCTCCACTTGATGATGACTGTCTTCACTGTGTTCCATTGTATATCTAATGCTTTGGAAATTATTTTGTACCCTTCTCCTGACTGATATCTTTCAACAATGAGATCCCTCTGATGCTTTGGAAGCTCTCTGCGGACCATGGCTTTTGCTCTTAGATGCAACTAAGGAAATGTCAGGAAAATCCAACTAGAACAGCTGAACTTTATTTTGGATTATTCAGAGTCACTTTAAATGATGGCAGGTGTGTAATTACATCTATTAAACATGAGTTTGAATGTGATTGGTTAATTCTGAACACAGCCACATCCCCAATTATAAGAGGGTGTCCACACTTATGCGACCAGGTTATTGTAAGGTTTTTATTTTTCTATTTTCCCCCTCGAAGATTTCTGTTTGTTTTTCAATTGAATCGTTCACATTATAGGTCACATTAACAATGGAAAACTTTCTGACTTGATTTATCTTGATCTCATTCTTTTACATCACAGACCTGGCAGGAGTGTGTAGACTTTTTATATCCACTGTATGTTTTCCAATTTTTGCTTGATATAATGATTTCAGCTACTCAACAGTTTGGTGTCGCCTTTGTCATATTTTTCATTTCATAAAGCACCAAATGTTTTCTATGGGTGACACGTCTGGACTGCAGGCAGTTTAGCACCCTGACTCTTTTACTACAGAGCCATGCTGTTGTAAAACATGCAGAATGTGGTTTGGCATTGTCTTGCTGATATAAGAAAGGCCTTCCCTGTAAAAGACGTAGTCTGGATGGCAGCATGTGTTGCTCCAAAACTTGTATATATTCTTCAACATTAGTGGTTCCTTCACAGATGTGCACATCACATCCAAAATGGAGCAAGGGTTTAGGAATTACAGCCCTTTTAATATGTAGCCCTCTCTTTTTGATTGGACCAAAAGTAATTGGATCATTGACTCAAAAGCTGTTTCATGGACACGTGTGGGCCATTTCTTTGTTATTTCTTTATCAATTAAGCAGGTAAAATGTCTGGAGTTTAGTCCAGGTGTGGCATTCAATGCAAGGGAAACAGGCTATCCTTAGGCTGCAAAAATTATTTTAAAAACATCAGAGAGATCATTATTGGCCAAATCAACTATTTGGTACATTCGGAGAAAAAAAGAGGACGCACTGGTGAGCTCTGCAACACAAAAAGGCCTCGACGTCCACGGAAGACAACAGTTGAGGATGATCGTAGGATCCTTTCCATGGTAAAGAAAAAAAAACATATCATCATCCAAGTCTACCATAAAGAGAAGACTTCATGAGAGCAAATGCAGAGGGTTCACCACAAGGTGCAAACCATTCATAAGCCTCAAGAATAGAAAGATATTTTTTGGCAAAATCTGGCCTAAAAAGCCTGCCCAGTTCTGGAACAGCATTCTTTGGGACAGATTAAACTAAGATCAACCTGTCCCAGAATGATGAGAAGAAAGAAATATGGAGAAGGCTTGGAATGGCTCATGATCTGAAAGCATACCACCTTATCTGTAAAACACGATGGAGGCAGTGTGATGGCATGGACATGCATGGCTTCCAATGGCACTGGGTCACTAGTGTTTACTGATGATGTGACAGAAGACAGAAGCTGACGGATTAATTCTGAAGTATATAGGGATGTATTGTCTGCTCAGATTCAGCCAAATTCAGCGAAGTTGATTGGACAGCACTTCACTTCACAAATGGACTAGGACTCAGAACATACCGTGAAAGCATCCCAGGAGTTTTTTAAGGCAAAGAAGTGGAATATTCTGCAATGGCTGAGTCAATCACCTGATCTCAACCCAATCGAGCATGCATTTCACTTGCTGAAGACAAAACTTAAGGCAGAAAGACCCACGAACCAACAACAACTGAGGACCGCTACATTAAAGGCCTGGCAAAGTATCACAAAGGAGGAAAGCTAAACGTCTGCCCTTCAATTGCAACTCAGTTGTTTTATTTTAAATCCATTGTGGTGGCGTACACAGCCAAAATTATGACAATTGTGTCAGTGTTCAAATACTTTTGGACGTAACTGCCTATGGTGTCTTCTTTGCTTGGTAGAGTTTTAACTTGCATTTGTGGATTAAGCGACATACTGTGTTCACAGACAATGGTTTTCAAAAGTTTTCCTGAGCCCATGCAGTGATGTCCACTACAGAATCTTGTCTGTTTTTAATGCTGTGCTGCCTAAAGGCCTGAAGATCACGGCCATCCGGTATTGGTTTTCGACCTTATCCTTTGTATACAGAGATTTCTTCGTATTTTCTCAATCTTTTAATTATTTTATGTAACCTAGATGATGAGATCCTCAATTTCTTAGCAATTTTACCCTAGGAAACATTATTCCTAAATTTGTATCACAATTTTCCTGCACAGTCTTTCACAGAGTGGTGAACCCCTCCCCATCTTTGCCTCTGAAAGACTCATCCTCTAAACCTGGGGTGTCAAACCTGATCCACGGAGGGCTGTGTGTCTGCAGGTTTTTGCTTTTTCCTTTAAATTGGTTCCCAGTTCAGACCTAAACAACCAGGTGAGGGTAGAAAACTAAACAATTAGTTACTTAATTAATCAAGTACAAGGTGAAAGTATAAACCTGCTGACACTAAACCCTCCATGGAATTGGTTTGACACCTCTACTCTAAGGGATGCTCTTTTTATACCCAATCATGTTACTAACCTGTTGCCAATTAACCTAATTAGTCGTGAGGTGTTCCACCAGATTTTCTTTTAGTATTACATAACCTTTCCAGTCTTTTGTTGCCTCTGTCCCAGCTTTTCTGTAATGTGTTGCTGGCCTCAAATTCAAAGTGGGCTTATATGTTTCAAGAAACAATAACATTTCTCAGTTGCAACATTTGATATGTTGTCTTTGTACTATTTTCTGTTGAATATAGGGTTTAAATGATTTGCACATCATTGCATTCTATTTTATGCCGGGTCCCAACTTTTTGGGAAACGGGGTTGTATGATTTAAATAAGGCAGGGCTCACCCAAATCAAGACTGATCGTTTAAGTTATTCAAACACCTGACCCTAATAATCCCTTTCATTTGGTTAAATTATCTAGCACACCAAACAAATAAAACAGGTTCCAAGTTCTGCTGTCATTTTTTTTGTCAGATCCCTTCTCTGTATTACTGCAATCCACAAATAGATCTTTCCAAATTCAATGTGCAACAGAATATCTGACCGGGATAAATCCTTTTCAAAGCATTGTAAATAAAAAAAGAAATATATGTAACATTACAAAATATATATTGTCTACAAAATAGACTTTAAATAAATTATTTCAAGTTGTTTGTTTAATCTATTACATTTTCTAGCAAAACCACAAAGTGCATTGACAAAAGAAAAAGTGTAACAATCGAATAATATAGATTGATTACATTAAAAACAGAAGTCTACTCTATTTTATTTGTTCCATGGTGATGTCACTGTTAGATCTATGACTCATGTCCCTAAGCACATGATCTAGCTTCCGTCCTATTACAGTATGTGAGAGTTCCAGTAATCCTGATTCACTGCAAATGTTTGTTACTCATAATGCTCTAACTACAGCCAGTTTGGGGATTTTTAGGCGTGGCTCTTCCCAAGCTCATTTGATAAATGAGCTGAGGCCTGGGTCTCTAACTGCTACTCAGTGTGGTGTTGTCTTTTGTGCAGTACATTGTCTAAGCCCAACACTGTCTCTGTTGTTATTCCTTCCTGTCCTCAGCTATTGTACAGTGTGGTTAGGCAGGTCTCCAGCCAGCCTCTGATACCCAACATCTCTGACACTGAGACAGACGCCCTATCCGCCCGCCACTACTACCACATAGACCCCAGCACGGGCAGTCAGCTGGTCTGTGACAAGTGCCCCGCGGGCACCTTCGTGTCCAGACACTGCACCCAGACGAATGTGAGGGAGTGCAGCCGCTGCAATGAGGGCACATTCACGCGGGGCGAGAACGGTGTCCTGCAGTGCCACCGGTGCAGGAGGCCATGCCACGCCTCCTTCATCGAGAAGGTCCCCTGCACGGCCACCTCGGACCGGGTCTGCGTCTGTCCCCCGGACCACTTTGCCCGAGCGGACACCTGTACACCCCACTCCCTGTGTCCGATTGGCTCCGGGGTGAAGAAAAGAGGCAGCGAGGTGGAGGATGTGCGCTGTAAGGTCTGTGCCCGAGGGAGCTTCTCAGACATGGCCTCCAGTGTGTTGAGGTGCAGGGCACACACCGACTGCCAGGCCCAGAGTCTGAACATACAGACGCCAGGCACCAGAGAGAAGGACAACGTCTGTGGACCTGCTTCTCCCCCCTCCCCTAGCATCCTGGTGAATTCCACTTCCTCTTCACCGGGCCCAGCTCAGCAAGGTAATGCCATTTCCCAGTTTCCTCAACTAGTGTCTGTCTGTTGCCCCCCACCCAGGCTCCTGTCATATGTGTTTCAATTAAGTGTTACCCTGGACTTCACTTCCTGTGAATTTCAGATTGTAGAAGAATCTTGTGTTCTAAATAGGGTTTTCAACCTGTACACATTTATGTTGCTGAAACTCTGTAGTTAATGGAGATTACAGGGCTTGAAGCTCATTTTAAACGTAGATAAAATCTAATAAAGACGTCCCACGTGTCAAGGAGGATTTGGGGACGCTCACATCACAATGCTAGTTGAGACCCCATGCCTGCTGAGGAAGTGTGTAGAGTGCGATAATACCAGCAAATCCCTGTTGACGATGCCTTGCTGCATCCTGGGGGATGTTGTTCAATTTGTATCGCCAATGGGTCATTCCAGCCACTCTTTTCACCAAGTCAGCTTGATGCTTTGACAGAGTGCCTTAGACCACTGCTCAGCCTGGGTGACACACATGTTAAGTATAACACATAAATCATTGGCCACAGCCATCAGGTAAAATATAGTGATGAAGTGCCTGTTTTGTCACAAAGTGTTTCCGTTCCATCCCAGATGTTTCCATTCCATCCCTGACTACTTGCTTGTGTGTTCTCACACTAGCCTTCAACGGTATTGTCTCTACATTTTGTCTTTTAGCTTAAAGAGGGGAGTGGGAAATAAGCTGGGTAATGGGAAGCCACAAATTCAAGAGAGACACCACTTCCTATTTAGTCACAGTTCTTTTTTTATCTCAACTGTTAATCTCCAACACCAGTGTTTTGTAACAGGTCATATTTTAATATTTTAATTTAAAAGGATGTTCATCAGAAAGATAAAAGTATTCAAAACAAAAGTGTTTTTTATTCCAACCAAATATGAAGCCCTTTGCCAGGAAATTGAGATTGTTCTATTTTTAGCAATTTTTCTGTGAAGATACTACACATTCCAAAAATATTTACCTCCTGATTGGATTACATAGTAACACAATTCCCAAAGACTATTTATCTCTCATGGATTCCTAGGTAAAGTGACACAGGACAGTTTTTCTTTCATTTTTTTCTTCCGCTGGTGATTTTTCCACAGTTCAGACCCACTAAGTTGTATTTCACAATGACACCTATTCACAGAGACCCCATGCCATTGTATCCATATGTAGGGGAGGGGACTGGGCCAAGACAGGACAGTGTGGCCCCATGCAATGAGGAGCTTAAAGCCGTGCAGTTTATTTAAAGATGAAGTACAGTTCAAGACACTTTTTTTCCCTCTGTAATTTTAATTCTAGATTACACATGCAGTGTTAAGAGGCATATGACATTGTAGTCTGCCATTGCTCTCCTTCACACCCGGGCTGTACACAATCATGGCAGTTCATAGAGTTGCTATAAGATGTCTAACTGGAAGGTAATGGACAAAGGTAGTGTAGCTTTGAAGTTTAAGACTGCATGTTGTGGGGCAAATGTTATGTGTCAAGGTCAATTTCAATTGAATATAGTTAAGTCTCAGTTGACCAACAGTAACGTGTTCAGCCATATCCTTTTAAACCTGTTTTTTACTCAAATTCAATGGCTTACTCATCCCCTGCTGAGCTGGAATGACATTTACTTCAGCTTTGGTAAAGTTAGCCTGGTGGCTGTGGCAGGAGCTTCTCCTGTTGGATGGAGAGAACAGCTGGGATGTCGCCTGGCGAAGACCTGCCCTCCTTCGGCTGTCCAGCGGATTGCCTGTGTGATTAGATGTTTCTCCATTTGGTGTTGTTGTTCTCTGGTATAAGCTCATATGTCACCCTCTATCTCCTCCCACTTCCCTTTTTTATGTTTCTATTTGTTGTTCTGTACCTCTGTTGGTTAGACACTTTTATCCGAACAGCAGGTGCTGAGGACCTAGAGCTCTTACTGAGTATCGCCGGGACTCTACCCAGCCGCGGCCAGGACCCAATTGCAGCGGGCTACTCCGAGGCCGGCCCCGAAGACGACGGAGGTGTCCTGAACCTTGCCGCCACGCCTGGAGCTCAGTCACACACATTACCACACAGCGAGCGCTCCGTGCCCAACGAGAGCCAGCCCGTGCCCTCAGCTGCCAAGAAGCAGGCCACGGACGGCATGGAAGATGCGTCCGACGTGGGCCGAGGTGCGCAGGGCTCAGGTTACAGGCCCATACGGAGGGGCTCCCCCAGGCCCAGCACTCACAGGCACTTTGACATCAACGAGCACCTGCCCTGGATGATCGTCCTGCTGCTGCTACTGGTGCTGGTGGTGATCGTGGTGTGCAGCGTGAAGAGGAGCTCCAGGGTGCTGAAGAAGGGGCCCGTCCAGGACCCCAGCAGCATCATCGAGAAAGCCATCCAGAAGAAGACCTGCCCCCCGACCCAGACTAAGGAGAAGTGGATCTACTACTCCAATGGACAGGGTAAATGTAAATGCTTTGTTTAACCGCTGAAAGGTCGGTCGAAAGAAATGCGTATGGCGCTACGCACTGAAAAAGCTTACATAGTTTTGGGCTGGACTCTCACCATCTGTTAATCGGTTATAGAAGCAACATCTAAATCCAATCGATTCTGCCCCAGGGAACAAGGCACAGCAGGACAGTATGGCAGACAAGCAGGGCCTGCAGCAGACTCTAACTTCTTCCACTATCTCTCCCTTCCTCCTTTGGCTTTCTTACTTCTCTTTTTACCCGTCCTCAACACCCTTTATACCCCTCTGTGCACCTCTTCCTTTTTTCCATTTTCTCTGTCTATCACTCTGTCCATCCATGTTCCTTTATTTCTCCCTCTATCTCTCGCCCTCTGTCTTTCAGATTTTTCTGATGTGCCTGGATGTCTGTAGGCTTGGGACTTAGGGCAAATTAATGGGGCTGCTAGGTTACAGTAGTGAAACCCCATTACTGCAGCAGGAGGGCAGGCAGGCAGGAGGAAGAGCGCCACTCACCACAGCCTGGTGTCAGCCTCAGATATCCATCCGCTCGTAAGGGAGGGAAAGCTCCAACCCAGCGCAGTTCAGTTCAAACCAGATTATTCTAGTTCTCTGTGGTCGGAAAAAAGCTCGACTTGATCGTTGCACAGACACATGCTCCCCGGGGAAAGGGTGGGGGCAAGGCTAGGGTGACTGGGTGGGCCTCGGCTTTCAAAGTTATGTGTCAACGAGGGCGCCGGGAAATCCCACTGTGGGAAGTGAAGAGTTTAGCATGGTATACCTGTCTGCTCACATCACGTGAGAAGGGTCTAGGAATGTTTCTGTGAGGGCATTGTGTCGATAGTCAGGGACACCTGAAACATGGCCAATAATCTAGTAATCTAATCTTCACATCCTGATCACGTACAATTGTTTATTTCAACTTTTCCCTTTCTTGTTACTCATTTAAATATGCTTTAGATGTATTTAGAAGGACAGTGGGTTCTTTTTTTTTTTCAATCAACAATTGCGTCTTCAGTGAAAAACTACTTACAGTGGATGTAAAAAGTCTACACACCCCTGTGAAAATGCCAGGTTTGTGTGATGTAAAATAATGAGACAAAGATAAATCATGTCAGCACTTTTTCCACTTTTAATGTGACCTATAATGTGAACAATTCAATTGAAAAACAACCTGAAATCTTTGAGGGGGAAAAATGAAAAATAAAAACCTTATAATAACCTGATTGCATAAGTGTGGACACCCTTTTATAACTGGGGATGTGGCTGTGTTCAGAATTAACCAATCACATTCAAACTCATGTTAAATAGAAGTCATTACACACCTGCCATCATTTAAAGTGACTCTGATTCATCACAAATACATGTCAGCAGTTCTAGTAGGATTTTCCTGACATTTTCTTAGTTGCATCTCAGAGCAAAAGCCATGAGCTTCCAAAACATCAGAGGGATCTCATTGATATCAGTCCGGAGATGAGTACAAAATAAATTCCAAAGCATGAGATATACCATGGAACACAGTGAAGACAGTCATCATCAAGTGGAGAAAATATGGCACATCAGAGACATTACCAAGAACTGGATGCCCCTACAAAATTTATGAAAATACGAGAAGAACACTGGTCAGGGAGGCTTCCAAGAGACCTACAGCAACATTAAAGGAACTGCAGGAATTTCTGGCTGTGTGCCTTTTCTTACAAAGATAAACATCCAAGCCCAGTTGAAGTTTGCAAAAATCAAGTCCCCCAAAAGCACATGGGAAAATGTGTTATGGTCTGTTGAAACCAAAGTTGAACTTTTTGGCCTTAATTCCAAAAGGTATGTTTGGTGCAAAAACAACACTGCACATCACCCAAAGAACACAATACCCACGGTGAAGCATGGTGGTGGCAGCATCATGCTTTGGGGCAGTTTTTTCTTCATCTGGAACCAGGGCCTTAGTCAGGGTGGAGGGAATTAAGAACAGTTCTAAATACCAGGCAATTTTGGCACAAAACCTTCAGGCGTCCGTTAGAAAGCTGAAGATGAAAAGGAAGTTCACCTTTCAGCACGACAACGACCCAAACACACATCCAAATCCACAAAAACATAGCTTCAGCAGAAGAAGATTAACGTTTTGGAATGGCCCAGTCAGAGCCCAGACATGAATCCTATTGAACATCTGTGTGGTGATTTGAAGAGGGCTGTGCACAGGAGATGTCCTCGCAATCTGACAGATTTGGAAGAAGAGTGGGCAAATATTGCCATGTCAAGATGTGCCATGCTAATAGATTCTTTCCCAAAAAGACTGAGTGCTGTAATAAAATCAAAAGGGGCTTCAACAAAGTATTAGTTTAAGGGGTGTGCACAGTTATGCAACCAGGTTATGGTTTTTTATTTTTCCCCCTCAAAGATTTCAGTTTGTTTTTCAATTGAATTGTTCATATTATATGTCACATTAAAGGTGGAGTAGGTTCTGAAATTATTTATCTTTGTCTCATTCTTTTACATCACAAGAACCTGGCATTTTAACAGGGGTGTGTAGACTTTTTATATCCACTGTACATATTCACATTCAGGCTGGTATGTTTGGAGTGGCACTCCAGAAATGAAGTGTACTGAACTTTTTCTTTGCTGGTGTCTCAAAATTGTAGAGTTGTAATATTTTCATAAACATATCCAGATACACATATAATCTGCAATGTTTACTACGTTGTTTATCAACATAAAATTTCCCCCAAAAAGAATTTAATTGCGTTTTAAACTTCAAACAGCAAGTACATTTATGGCATGTTCTTTAAAAGGAATTACAGAATGTTTATCAAGTAGATGGTGAGTTTTACATTCAAACGGCCTATGTTTGTCTGTGTGCATGTGTGTGTGTGCATGTGTGTTTGTGTATGTGTGTTTGTGTGTGTCTGTGTGTGTTTGTGTGTGCGTGTGTGATTACACAGCTATTTACTCTTTCTCGAGCACAAAACAAACCAGTTTCTTAATTCGTCCAAGGTGCGTAATTGGCTACCCTGGAGGCTTTATAATAATGTCTATTTACTAGAGTAGTTAAAGGCATAATAAACAGTGGAATGGGAAACACATATAAAGAAGAAAGCGAGTACTTTCATACGTGTCCAGAATGAGCGAACAGGGCGAATGTAGTGCAGATGAAAAGAATCCCCCCTGGGAGCCTGCTGTTTACGACACCCAATAGGCGGGGAGGCTCCCAGGAGGCCGTGCGGCTCATCTCCGGGGTGGGCCAGGCCGCGGGGAACAGCACCGGGAAAGGGACCAGGACTACGGCTGATGCTTTGGCCGGGTGGTGTTGAATCAGTGTTGCCTGCTGTGTGACCTCTGTTGTGTTCACGTACCTCGGTAATCGTGGAAATTTCATGTAGGGACGTTTTAAATATTTTCCCTGTCGTTGCGTTCTTTGCGACCTGATGTGCAGTATAATTCCCTCCCTGGATCTGGAAAGGGTTTTGTATTACTAAGTTTTCTATGCAGACTGACTTGATCATGATGCTTTACATACATTTTGTGGATTTTTTTGTGTGCATGTGTGTGTGTTGTTTTAAACATTGATGCGTCTTCAACAGATGAAGACGTCACGAACCTAGACAGTCATAGAGATTGAAACAATAAAAAGAATTGACTAGCAAACAGATCTTGGGACCACTTTGTCTCGTCCATAACAATGACTAGCTTTGTAAGCAGCGACAATTCTCAGAGAGGCTCAGGTCAGATGACTGGAGAGGGAAGACGGCATGGCTGCCATTGTAGGCTGTTTGTGGTCTCTTTGTCATACATACTTCTCAGTTCAGACCTGCTTTGGCTGGTTTGCTGTCTCAATTGAGTTTTCCAATGAACATATTAGAGTACAACCACTTCCCATTGGGGTCTGTGGTAATGGATAAGAGCTGAACACATGCCACATTTTCTCACCACATTTCAAGCCCTTTGCCTATAATTGTTCTGCTAATTCTATTAGATTGAACTGATATTGCAGTTTTATGAACACTTGAAAAAGGCCCAGAAATAAGCGGAAAGTGGAGATGGTTGCAGTACAAGCCTAGCAGAGCATCACCAGGGAAGAAACCAAGCATCGGGGTAATGTCTACGGGTCACATACTTCGGGCAATAATTGCATCCAAAGGATAAGCAACCACATAATAACACCACTCCTTTATTGTACATAACATGAATCTGTCCAAATACTTCCCCTAAACTATCTACAAAATATGCTGTGTTAGTAATGGTTTACCCAATATGGACATAGTCAGTTCATAATTTTAACTCGAAAGTGCTGGAATGCAGAGATAACAAACAAAAACACATTGCTGTGTTATAGACTGGATTTCTGAATCATTATAAAAAGTTCAAGGACATTCACAGGCTTGTCCCGAAGGCACACCAGTGTTGTGTTGGCTGTATTCTCCAGGTCGTTGTTATGCAAAGAGATCCATCTTCCTCCCAATCAGGTTTGCTTTAAGGACATTTCCTCAGTCCTAACTAGTCTCCCTGTCCCTGCTGCTGAAAAACCTCCCCATAGCATAGTGCTCACACCACCGTGCTTCAATGCAGGGATGGTATTAGCCAGGAGATGAGTGTTACCTTGTGTTCCCCAGGCACAAAGATTGGCATTCAGGCCTTATAGGTCAGTCTCCATAATGTTCTAGTCTGTGGTGCACGATTTCATTCCACCTTCCTCAGCTCAATTAGAAATGATCAGTTATGAACAGGGCTCATTTCTCATAACCTTATCTTTTCATATTGTTATGCCTAGAAAACTGGATTGTTTTGCAGACGTGAAGTGGGAATGTTGTACTGTATGTCTGCCTGGCAGACTGGATATAAATTAGTTAGGCTATTCCAGTCAGGTATTTCCTGATGTCTGTTCCCCTAGACACATTTCTGCCACTTGGCTTGTATATGCAAGTAAACATGTTCTGTTATGTCACAGAAATGTGACTGCTGCCAGCCAGTCAGGGTGCGGTGTGGGACATCCTTCAGATAAGATCGTTGGCTTCAGAAAGGCTGTGGTGTAGTGACAAGGAGAACCCCCTGTCCTCTTTTTTCCGCTTGCGTCATCTTGTATACAACAAGTTGAGGCTGCTTAGTAGTATTTTTAAATTAAAACCCACAAGTCAGCTTTTTCTTATATCTCTCACATTGCAAAATGTAAAATTGCAAAATGTGTCAACAGCCTAAAGATCATGACTAAAGCAAGGAACTTCTGGCATGAAATACCAAAGGTGCCGGTTATGATTGATATATGTATTGGATGTCATCCAGCTGAAATGAACAGCGGAGTTTGCCATGCCATCTCATTACATGAACCTTAAGCAAGCACATGTCAGGGCATGAGATGATCCAAAGTGCTACAGTATATATATATATTTTCTACTTACAGTTACACAACAGTATTACCTAACCAAAATTATCTATGTGAATACAGTAGTTTTTAGACCTCCAGGTCTAAAACATCAAGCCCTGGAGTATTCCCTAATTATACTGTGTTTATTTCAGTCAGTCAACAGGAAAATAAATCTGGGCACTATCGCTGAGTTATGGCAGTGTACACCCGGGTGATGGCCCTGTCTGAGAGAACACAGACAGTGTGAAACAACATACAGAACATACAAGGAACACTATCTCCATATGGTTGAGAACAACTTTATTAGCTGTCAGTATCTTGAGACAGAGGCATGCTGAGTCATAACAGACTGACAAGTCTGGGGTGCAGATAGGAGAAGATTAGTGGTGAACTTCAGAAGCATTTCAGGCAATGCTTGGTGAGAGATCACTTTCAAATTCCTGGTGATCTACTAGCTCATGACAGGGCATTCCTTGAGGACCAATCAGGAATGTGTAGTCCGGCTAAAACTGTTTTGTTTACTACAGATCATAGGCTTAGGGTAACTGAAAGTACACAACCCCTTATGTTCACAACCCCCCAAGCCTGTACGTTCACACGTGCTACAAACACTGTTTAAATCGTTACAAAAAAATATACATTTACCTTTTAAAATTCACTTCAATAGGCTATGTACAAACAGTTTGGTCCAGAAATAATTGGATGCTGACACAAGTTTTGTTATTTTGGCTATTTACCAAAATATATTCAAGTTAATAATGAATATGGGCTTAAAGTGCAGTCTCTCAGCTTTAATTTGAGGGTATACATATATGTAGCCCCCTCTTTTTCAAGGGACAAAAGTAATTGGACAATTGACTCAAAAGCTGTTTCATGGACAGGTGTGGGCTATTCCTTTGTTGAGTCTTCATCATTTAAGCAGGCAAACGTTATGGAGTTGATTCCAGGTGTGGCATTCGCATTTTGAAGCTGTTGCTGTGAACCCACAACATGTGGTCAAATGAGCTCTCAATGCAAGTGAAACAGGCCATCCTTAGGCTGCAAAAAACCTCCATCAGAGAGATATCAGGAACATTAGGAGTGGCCAAATCAACAGTTTGGTACATTCTGAGGAAAAAAGGCACTGGTGAGCTCTGCAACACAAAAAGGCCTGGACGTCCATGGAAGACAACAGTGGTGGATTATCGTCGGATCCTTTCCATGATAAAGAGAAACCCCTTCACAACATCCAGCCAAGTGAAGAACACTCTCCAGGATGTACAGTAGGCATATCTAAGTCTACCATAAAGAGAAGATTTCACAAGAGCAAATGCAGAGGGTTCACCACAAGGTGCAAACCATAATACTCAAGAATAGAAAGGCCAGATTTTGCCAAAAAACATCTAAAAAAGCCTGCCCAGTTCAGGAACAGCATTTTTGGACATATGAAACTAAGTTCAACCTATACCAGAATGATGAGAAGAAAAAAGTATGGAGAAGGCTTGAACAGGTCATGATCCGAGGCATACCACATAATCTAAAACATGGTGGAGGCAGTGTGATGGCATGGGTATGCATGGCTTTCAATGGCGCTGGGTCACTAGTGTTTACTGATGATGTGACAGAAGCAGCCGGATAAATTCTGAAGTGTATAGGGATATATTGTCTGCTCAGATTCAGCCATATTCAGCAAAGTTGATTGGATGGCGCGTCACTTCACATATGGACAATGACTCAAAACATACTGCAAAAGCAGCCCATGGGTTTTTATGGCAAAGAAGCGGAATATTCTGCAATGGCCGAGTCAATCACCTGATCTCAACCCGATCCAGCATGCATTTCACTTGCTGAAGACAAAACTTAAGGCAGAAAGACCCACAAACAAACAACAACTGAGGACAGCTGCAGTAAACGCCTGGCAAAGCATCACAAAGGAGGATACCCAGCATTTGGTGATGTCCATGTGTTCCAGACTTTAAACAGTCATTGCCTGCAAAGGATTCTTGACCAAGTGGTTAAAATGAACATTTTATTTTATGATTGTGTTAATTTGTCCAATTACATTTGAGCCCCTGAAATAAGGGGACTGTGTATGAAAATGGTTGCAATTCCTAAACATTTCATAAAATATTTTTGTTCAACCCCTTGAATTAAAGCTGAAAGTCTGCACTTGAATTGCATCTCTGTTGTTTCATTTTAAATCTATTGTGGTGGCATACAGAGCCAAAATTATTAAAATTGTGTCAGTGTCCAAATATTTCCAGACCTTTCTATAATTATTATAAAATAAAAAACAAAAGACAAAAAAGCTAATTAGAACTTATAATCAACAAAAGATTCATATGAGAAACCTTTTAGAAATCTTAGTTAATTCGAGACATGGCCTAACACTAATGTGTCCTCTCATCTTCTTTCTTTGTTCAGGTGTGGACATCCTAAAGTTGGTGGCAGCTCAGATTGGCAGCCAGTGGATTGACATGTACCAGTCCCTAGCCAATGCTACGGAGCGCGAGGTAGCAGCCTTCTCCAATGGCTACCAGTCGGACCATGAGCGGGCATATGCAGCCCTGCAACACTGGACCATCCGTGACGGAGATGCCAACCTGGCCAAGCTCATCAACGCCTTGCATCGTCACAGACGCATCGACGTGGTTGAGAAGGTACGGGGCATCATGGAAGACAATCCTCAGGTAAGCACTACTTCAGAACCTTCCGTCTCTGGTGTTAAGTGTTCAACTGTCTTCCTGTGTACTCTCCAGTCTTCAATATCTAGCGAGATCTTTGGGTTAACATCACTCTTCTCTTATTCAGTCTTCATATGCTATTTTATTTCCCAGTGTGCAGAATCACTCAGAGAAATTACATGTGGTTTAACAACATTAGTGAAAAGATGTCTCAAGAGTGCTGGCCAGCCCTTCTGCCTTAATTGCCCTTGTGACTGATTTGGCTTGGCCTTACAGAGGTTCTGCACAGTACAGAGGTCAAAAATAAGGCCACAATAACAGTGGATCACTCATCGGCCACCACTTTTCTCCTCCTTTCCGCCTTCCTCATTTCCATCGTTTTCATATTATCCCCCTGCCTAGTGTCCTTGACGGGTCAAGGTTAGGTTCTAACAGTTAAGGGGTTGTTATAGTCCTTTTAGAATAGTTATTGAGACCCAGCAATATATTGCGCTAGCTGCCTACTGCTCTTCTGTTTGTCATCACCACTTCATAATCCTGGGATTGTGGTAATATCTAGTGTTTTTTTTTTTTTTCTCAATTGATGATAAAAGAGATAGCAGGTAATAAATTATTTGTTGCTTGCAGGGGAATGGGAAGCAAAAGCAATGTTTAAGACTGCCGCTCCCATTATCTCACAATGCACTTTTGTCTGTTTCAACAGATTTTGTCCTTGTTTCACTAAGTTAGCATGTCTACATTATGTGGTGTCAGTAGAGTTAACCACCAAATAACTTTAGCACATTAGGTTTATTCTGTCAAAAGGGCTGACCATTGTTATATATACACATACACACCGCCCTTTAAAAGTTTGGGGTCACTTAGAAATGTTTTTATTTTTAAAAGAAAAGCCAACATTTGAGATTGTTTTTGGGAATCATGGATGCTTTGGGGGAGAGGTACCCTCTGGCTTGTTATCAGCAGACTGTGCAAAAGCCAGCATCCGTGATGGTATGAGGGAGCATTAATGCACATGGCGTGGGTTATTTGCACTTCTATGAAGGCAGCATAAATGCTGAACAATATATACAGGTTTTGGAGCAACATACACTCACCTAAAGGATTATTAGGAACACCTGTTCAATTTCACATTAATGCAATTATCTAATTAACCAATCACATGGCAGTTGCTTCAATGCATTTAGGGGTGTGGTCCTGGTCAAGGGCTACAACAGCAGAAGACCCCACCGGGTACCACTCATCTCCACTACAAATAGGAAAAACAGAATGAGAACATGGATCCATCATGCCTTGTTACCACTGTGCAGGCTGCTGGTGGTGGTGTAATGGTGTGGGGGATGTTTTCTTGGCACACTTTAGGCCCCTTAGTGCCAATTGGGCATCGTTTAAATGCCACGGCCTACCTGAGCATTGTTTCTGACCATGTCCATCCCTTTATGAACACCATGTACCCATCCTCTGATGGCTACTTCCAGCAGGATAATGCACCATGTCACAAAGCTCGAATCATTTCAAATTGGTTTCTTGAACATGACAATGAGTTGACTGTACTGAAATGGCCCCCACAGTCACCAGATCTCAACCCAATAGAGCATCTTTGGGATGTGGTGGAACGGGAGCTTCATGCCTTGGATGTGCATCCCACAAATCTCCATCAACTGCAAGATGCTATCCAATCAATATGGGCCAACATTTCTAAAGAATGCTTTCAGCACTTTGTTGAATCAATGCCACGTAGAATTAAGGCAGTTCTGAAGGCGAAAGGGGGTCAAACACAGTATCAGTATGGTGTTCCTAATAATCCTTTAGGTGAGTGTATGTTGCCATCCAGACAATGTGGTTTTTTTCAGCAAGACAACGCCAAACCATATTCTGCACTTATTACAACAGCATGGCTCTGCAGTCCAGACCCGGGAGACATTTGGCACATTACTAAATAAAAAATATTACTAAGATGACCCTGAAATCCTTTATCAAGCAAGAATGGAAAAATATTTCACTTTCAAAACTACAGCAATTGGTTTCCTCAGTTCCCAAACACTTACTGAGTATTGTTCAAAGAAGAGGTGATGCAACACAGTGGAAAACATACCCCTGTCCTAACGTTGCTGGCATCAAATTCAAAATGGACATTTTTCCAAAAACAATAACATTTCTCTGTTTCAACATTGGATATGTTATCTTTGTACTATTTTCAATTAAATACAGGGATGAATGATTTGCACATCTTTGCATTCTGTTTTTATTAGCATTTTACGCAGCGTCCAAACTTTTTCGCAAACAGGGTTGTACATCCATGCTAAACCGGTTTAATTCCTGGAAGATAGCCTCATTACCTACCCTCCAATAGCTACAGAATGAGTATGTCTCTCCTCCAACCCTCAGCCGATTGTGGTCTGACTGATGGAGTCACTGTCACTGTTAATGAGGCCATAGACCACTCATGCTGAAGGGCCTTGGCACACTAGGACACTGAGATTGTTTGATCTCAGCTGAAAAATATTGTAAAGGTGTTTCTGGGGCAACCTCTCTCACATCTCAGGACCACAGACAGACAGAACACACAGCTCATATGAATGATGCATTTAGAGGCAGAGAATAAATATCTGTACATCGGCTCTCAGTGGCATGTTAGAGCTGAAGTCAAACTTCCCGAAAACAAACTCCTGAACTGAATGAAGATTCTGTCTTCAGTGGCTCATTAGTTGATTCCGCTTGGGATGACACCTTGTCCCAAACATCCTAGCAAGCTGTCCCTTTCTGTTTCTCTGCTCTCACTACACACGTCTACTCCAGTAGGAGGTTTTCCATCCACACAAGGTCACTTCCCCTTCCAGCCTCCCCTCCAGACACCACGATTCTTACAGAATTCAGGTTCTGACATGATCATCCAATCAAATGTCTTTTGCCATTTTCTTCATTAACAAGAGGTGTTGACTAACAGTAAAATGCTAACAGGCTCTTTTCCAAAACAATTCTCATTTAAAGTGGCGGAAGGAGCAGAGTGGATGAGGGCGCACGCTCTACATTGGGCCTTCAAATCATTCACTGCTTTTCCGGGGAGGGACAAGCAGTGTTTTCCCGAGATTGTTTTTTATATTTGTGTACATCTTACTATACAGACTAGGGGAATGCTTCTGGGCCTCTGGGCCTCTGAATGGATTGATGGACCTTTAGTGGGATTTGAGTGTATAAATGTGTATTCTAAACATTGGAAAGACAGTGGGGTTCCTCTCAGTGGCATCAGTTTGTCCATTGCTTCCAGGAACAAGCACATGCATTATCTGGGGAGAGAAGGAGTAGAATTAGGTATCCTGTAACATCACTTCCCCACACCGTCACAAGGCAACTGTCTGTGACGGATGGAGGCAGAGATTAAACAGAATTAACTTAAGAGTATGCTGGAAATATTTAAAGAGTAACTTCCTTCAATCAGCAAAATAATTAAATGAACATCATAAGGACACACTTAAATGGTTTAAAAGCGCTCTTGACCCACACTGTTATTTGATATTGTAGCTTTCAATGACTCACTGTATTCCAGGTCCTAAACAGTGTTTGAGTGAACATTTCTCCTAAGCTTAAATAAAGCAACTACATTAATTAATCGCAGCTACTCTGCAGGGAATAATTATTGAGCAGATTCACTTACGTATCATAGTTTCATTTTTATCTAATTAAAATGTGGATATTCTCTATCTCTGATGCTTCAATAGTTCCTCCCTACACAGGGCCTGTCCTCTTTTGCATGTCTGTTTTGTGCGTGTGTTTGTGTGGGTGTGACGAGTCTCCTTGTGCCTACCCTGGGGTCTTATCAGGGCTGAAATGTGTTGCGTGTGTTGACAGACTGTCAGTGACTCAGCCGGATCACTCTGTCTCCTCTAATGACTCCGGCACTGACTACTGAGTGACGACTCCGAAGAGCTTCTGGAACCGTTCCCACTGTTTTCTCTTAATTCCCCACTAGTGATCCGAGGGAATCTGAGCTGCGGGCCGTTCTCTGCAGTGTTCAGAGATGCGGGGTTAGCTGGTACGTTCTGTAGCGTGTCTTTGACATCGCTTGGCCACATCTGTTACACTGTGGGAGGCTGAAGGGCAAAGCTCTCTTATCGTACTAAATGTGTGCCTCCCGGACCTAGTGGACAGAGGGACCTGTTATTGACTTGCAGAGGCAGCAATATGTGGGTCATATACACACGCACATGGAAATGAGGTCTGTAGAATTGCCACATCGAGCTGCTTTATGTCCGATTTTAGGTCAGCACCAGGCGTTCTCCATTGCACGTCCACTGCCTCAATGTGTTCCTCTGAAGTGAATCGTGTTTTATTGGATTTTTCAGAAGGTTTTCTGACGCATTTCCATTGCCAGTATGGAATGCCCTCTACCATGCCCTCTGTGCCTCGCATCACACAACAGAGAAATGTTTTCTACAGTGCCCAAGACAAAATGTCATTCTCTATTGAGCTCATCTAGTCACTACCAGTTCACCCTATTACCATACCAAAGACTGTTATTTCTTTTTTTCCTTGGGTCCTCGGGGGAAACACAGTGATGTACTATGCCTGGTTGTGTGTGACTGGTCCCATGTGGTATGTGGGCAGTACAGTACATTCCCGCCCCTTTCCTTTAATGGAAAGGGGCACAGAGGCACTTGTAGGTGTGTGGGTGGACTAGGAGATTGGCCTGATACAGAACACACGGGGCAGGGCGCACAGGAGCTCCATGTCCTGTCCTTGTCCCCTCGACGCCTCCGTGACCCAGAACACTGCTTTCTCAGCCATCGATGACCCGACACTTACCCTGAACCCCTCTTGCATTCACTCCCCCCTTCCACCTCAGTCTTTAATCTCCATCTCCCTCCCTGTCTTTCCGCAGTTTGATCTGTACCATCTGATGACGGCTGTGAATGTATCCCCAAGCCACGGTCCTGTGCACAAGCCTTCCGAGTCCTCTGGGGTGGTGGTGGAGCAGTCTCCTGTGGACCGGACTAAGGGTTTCTTCCCCGACGAGTCAGAGCCGCTGCTCCGCTGTGACTCGACCTCCAGCAAAGACTCTGCCCTCAGCAGGACCGGCTCCTTCATTACCAAAGGTGAGCACCGTCCGGTTTCGGCAGTTGTGTCAGTCAACGGCCTGTTGCAGATGTACTTGCACTTACTGCCCCCTTCTGGATGCAAAGTGCACCTGATTCCATTCTGCAACACGGCTAACCGTCAGCTGTGAAAGCTGTAGCTTACATCCTTATGCTGCAGTTGAGCCTCCTCCGAATTCATTAAGAACTTTCTTTTGCCTCTGTAACTTCCAGAGAAGAAAGACACGGTACTGCGTCAGGTCCGGCTGGACTCGTGCGACCTGCAGCCCATCTTTGACGACATGCTGCACATCCTGAACCCTGACGAGCTGCACGTCATCGAGGAGATTCCCATGGCTGAGGACAAACTGGACCGCCTCTTCGAGATTGCAGGGGTCAAGAGCCAGGAGGCCAGCCAGACCCTGCTGGACTCTGTCTACAGCCATCTGCCTGACCTCCTGTAGTTCCCCAGCTGTGGTGCTACAGACCTCTACTGTGGTCAGGGGACACCCCACTCTTTTCTGCTGCAAACCCATTCCAGCCTAGTTTGGCTTTCTGGGTGTGGAATTATTTCTACCCCCCCCCCCACCCCCCCAGATACTATGAGGTAAGATAGGGAGATTGCCTACTCGCTGTCATGACCTCCAATGGGTTCCTCTTGGCTGTCCTTCATTCTAGCAGTCGGACTGAGTCTCCAACTGCTTCGATGGGTAGGAAGCCTCTTTCCCTCTCTATGTCCCTGCTGTTCTCAGCTATCCTTCCCACACCCAAAGCCAGTCTGCCTGGGGGAAGGGCAAGACAGAGGGGACAGGCACCTCAACACAACCAACATCACCACTATGCTCATTAAACCACTGCTATTGCCCTTGTGTCAATGTAGCTTTGAAATAGTGTTATCTTCACATTATGGAGCTTTTGTGGGTGTATCAGTCAGTGCTATAAACCAATATTGACTCATTCATAGAAGCAAAGCCACTCAGACTCATCTAACAAAGTCATATTACGACGCACGCTCATGATGCTCAGTATCTAACATTATTAATATTCCTAGAAGTAATGCACTAAATTCTTGTTCTTTGAGTAACAAAACCATTTAATCTGTATTCATTCTGCCACATGTGCTTCAATCGTCTCTTTGAAATGCTGTTTAATATCATATATTGTTTCCGCATTTATTTTCATCATTGTCATTTGTAGCATTTTAGCGTCTTGATTTCAAAGCAACTATGTTTGTCAGGATTTTACGGGCATTCTGATGTTTCCCCGCTAGGTGTGATAAGACCATCTTACTGGAAGTAAGATATGCATAGTTGCTACATATTCTACTTGAATCTGACTGTCACCTTCTGGACTGTGGTAACACACTGAAAAAGAATGAAGATAAACCTATAATAATTCCATCTGAATTCCACATCTTCAAAAAGCACCACCAAAAACATTTTGCTGTGAAGTGTCATTATCCAACTGACAGATACTATGGAAGGAATGCAGCCAAGCCAGTCATATCAAGCTACTCTGGTGCTAGACTTGAACTTAATTGTTTGTGTGTAAAACCGGCACAACATAGGGGACTAGGTCAGTGGCTACTAAAGTATTCTGAAGATGTGATGGGTGAAGAAGAGCCTGCAGAGTAAGGAGAAGCTGCTTCGGGAATAAATACAAAAGTGCTGTTTGAGAAGCCCACGTCTCTGTTGCGTAACAGTGTGAGCTTATAGAGCATATAGTACATGTCTGAAATGTTGAAGATTTAAAAACATGTACTCTGGTGGCTGTTTTAAAACTTATCACATGTAACCACTAAGTTTACTATTATGTAACCTCTTAAATCAACCAATTAAAGTTCAAGAGTTTGTATATGCTTGTGTGTTGTACTTCCGTCAAATCTTTCCTTGGGCCCCCAAAAGGCTCCTGCCTGCCCTGCTTCCATTACATTATATCTGATGTTTCTCACAGCAATAATTTATTATAGTTATTTCCATTTTTTTATAATAGTACATTATCCAGAGCAATCCCTGGAAAATAAAACTGATTATATTGAACGATATACTATGTGGAGGTGGAAGGCTTGGTCACTATTTTTATTTGTGATATTATAGTGAAATGTTTTTCATCTTCAATAGGGCTATTACAATACTCATTCAAGGTGAGATGCTGAATGCTATTCTTGTGTTATTCTCGACCCAGTCACTAGTGTGTTACAGAAAATACAAAATATTGCTGTTTATTTGATCCTGTAGGTGTTTTTGTGCTAACACCAAATAACTTTTTTAGAAGCAAAGAACATTCAGTAACAACCCTTTTAAATGTTTCATCAGAAACTGTTCATAGTGTTGTCCACCTGTTCTTTTATCACATCATATTTTTTTGATGCCACGAAAATAACTTTTTGTTAAATCATATATATTATTATTTACATATTCTGTATATGTACTTTTTTTTAAATATACAGCTATGGAAAAAATTAAGAGACCACTGCACCTTTTTCTTTCCTTTCCAAAAGATTTGAAAAGGAAGGTTTTGAGTGAGGAACAGAAGGGTTAAAATTAAGAGACCACTGCAAATTGAACCATAACCCTAACCCTAACCCTTCCTTTTTGACTTTTTTGGAATGGAAAGAAAAAGGTGCAGTGGACTCTTAATTTTTTCCGGAGCTGTATTTTTGATCTTAGTCTGAGTTGTGTTTGTTTTCGTCCGAAGGCTTTAAAAATGCTTCAGTTATTTTTGTAATTCTTTTTTTATTAAGTCATGTGTCCAATTGTTTTATTATCATGTTTTCACAGTTGCAGTTTTGTAGATGAAGTCTAATACTAAATTTATATCCAGGCATTGTATACTCTACCATTGCAAAAAGAGAATGTGCATGGATTATCAGATAATATATATATATTTAATTTTTACCCATTAATCAATCATCATCAGGATTATCTTTTGTTCTAAAAATATAAAGATAATGTTTGTATACTTTAATTTTTATTTGTTGACATTAGAATCAAAATCAAAATGTTATTAATTTATTTATGTCAGAGTACACAGGAAAAGAAAAGATGAAACACTGGTATCAGTATCGACATTGGATGATTAGGTCTTATATTGGATGACTGTCTTATATTGGCTTTAGGTTTTATATTGGCTTTAGGTATTATCAGCCATGAATTTCTCTAGTCTTCACATCTCCAGTTAACAGTCAAGCGTTGTGGGTGGAATGTATGTAGTTGGCACATGGTAACCTTGTGGCATGTACAGTGGGGAGATCAAGTATTTGATACACTGACAATTTTTCAGGTTTTCCCACTTACAAAGCATGTAGAAGTCTGTAATTTTTATCATAGGTACTCTTAAACTGTGAGTGACGGAATTTAAAACAAAAATCCAGAAAATCACATTGTACATTGATACATCCTACCCATTGATACATCAGAAAAGCAGAACTTAATATTTGGTACAGAAACCGGTTTTGGCATTCCTTTAGGGAAAGGTCTGGTATGGAACTGCGTAACCGTATGAAACAGGTAAGTCGTTCACCAGTAATATGAGGTTGCAGTGCAGTGTCCTTGTTTTCTGCTCGTCTCCAGTCTCTGGACAGACTATATACACTGGACTCTCTGTTTATTATATAGTGAACTGTTTAATCACTATGTAAAAATTTTTTTTCCCAAAATGGATCTTATTTTGCCTGGTCCCCCATGTTCACAGAGGTTCCTGACCAGAACTCTGTCGCTTGGTTGTAACTGTCTTTTTGGCTTTCTTGTCATATGTTACTTTCTATTTTCTATTTTCACTTGTGATCCGGTAGGCTTCTGACATCCTCTCAGCCCATTTCTCCCCAAATCCCCTGGGTGAGTGTGACTCCTTTTCTCCACCTAACACAAACAGCAGGTCGCCTGGGCCGTGTGGGTGCTGGCCATAGAGGAGGAAGAAGGGTGAGTGACCAGTGGACTCACGTCGTGTACAGCTGTACGCGTGCACATCCTTCCACCGCAGCTTCTCACTTTCAGTCAGTGTCCTCAACATCTGGAGTATGGTGCGATTCAACCTCTCGGCCGGGTTGCCTTGGGGATGGTACAGTGACGTTCTTGAGTGTCCAACTCCAGACAGTTGTTGCAACGTTTGAAATAGCTCATTTTCAAATTCACGGCCCTGATCTTGATGTAGTTTGGATAGATATCCAAATCAGGGTATACAGTCACAGAAAATGCGCTCAGCAGCAGTTTTTCCACTCTTATTCTTGGTAGGATATGCCTGAGAAAATCAACCACCACTAGAATGTATTCATACCCTGCACAGCTGGTTTCCAAATGCAAAGAATCAATGCACACAAGCTCTAAAGGGAAATGAGATGTGATACTGCCCATGGGAGCTTGAACGTGTGTCACAGCCTTCTTAAACATAATGTATGAACACTCGTGTGACATAGCCCTCAATTTCTTTGGTCATGATGGGCCAGTAGAATCTCTCCCTAGCAAGGTGGAGCACCCTTTCTGTGCCAACATGGCCCATCTCATTGTGTACATGTCTCAGAGCTAGTGTCCTGTATTTTATGGGGAGGACTAACTGCCTTCGTCCCTTTGTCCGTCTGTACAGGAGGCCATCTTCCAGGTGTAACTTGCTCCACTCATGCAGCATTTTCCGAGTGGCTCCACCTAAAGTTTTGCGCATTTCGTCTGTCAGTTTTGTGTCCCACTCCTTCAACTCAATTATCTTGCCTATGTCCTGATCCTCCCTCTTAGCTCTTACAAGATCATCATGGCTGATGGATGGCAGGTGAGAATGAGACTGCAGGTGGGAGTGCGGGGAAGCGATGTTAAGCGCAGCAACCCAGGCAACATCTTTCCGTTCCGCTGCCTGACTCCCATCCCATGTAGTGCGAACTGCCTCATCTGGGAGCTCCTCTGTAAAAGCTACCTCATATGTCTCCATGTCCAAGGGCAGGCGGGACAATGTGTCTGCGTCCACATTTGACTTCCCAGGCCTGTATTTGATGTCGAACCGGACATCTGAGAGTTCCCCAGCCCACCGATGGCCAACAGCGTTGAGCTTGGCGGTACTCATGACATAGGTCAATGGGTTGTTGTCAGTGTAAACTGTGAAGTGCGAAGCGTAGTACAGGTAATCGCAGAACTTCTCATACACTGCCCATTTCAATTCGAGAAACCATACCCAATGCCTCTCAGTGTCCCATTCTGGTGCTGATAAAGTACAGCCCCTAGGCCCTGGTCTGATGCGTCAGTATGTAGCGTGAAAGGCAGGTTGAAGTCCGGGTACCACAAAACAGGTGGTTATGTGAGGTGACCAGTTGTTCAATGGCTCCCTGATGCACAGTGGTCCAGTTAACAGGGTCTCGTGATGGCAACTGCGGGCGCTTGGTGTTTTTGCCATATGTTGGAACCTGGACTTTCCCCGGGTTTAGTCTGGAGAAGCTCATAGATTGGTTTTGCAATCCGGGAAAAATCCTGGATGTATGATCAATAATAGCCTAGGAACCTAGTCAGTTTCCTCACTTCACCAACTGTCTGTGATGTCTTGTTTGTCAGGGTTCATACAGCTTCAAGGTCGCGTGGATCTATCTTGACTCCTTCAGCTGACCCGCGTACCTGACTTGTTGTCTGAAAAGTTCACATTTCTCAGGTCTCAGTTTTACCCCATGGCGCTGGAGGCCCTGGAGAACTTTACGGAGGGTCTCAACAGGTTCTTCAATTGTCTTTGCGTAACAGAGCACGTCATCAAGATATGGGATGCAGCATTCATCTCTGAGGGGGCCTAGCATCTCTTCCATGCTTTGCTGGAATGCTGCAGGGGCATTTGAGAGTCCTAATGGGATACGCACCCATTCGTAAAGACCCCATGGAGTAATGAAGGCAGTGAACTGGCGCGACCACTCAGCGACAAAGTCCCGGTGGTAGGCTTTCCTTTGGTCCAGGATACTAAACAAAGCATAGCAACCCAGGGTGTCTGTCAGGTCTCTCGATCAGGAACAGACTTCTCATTGAGGAGGCGGTATTCGACGTACAGGCGCAGACTGCCATCTTTCTTCCTGACACAGACAACTGGAGCGGCATATGGGGACTTGGATTTGACTGTCCATCCTTTCAACAATTATTCCTGTATGTACTCCTTCACCTCCTTAAACAGCGGTTTTGGGACAGATGAGTAAGTTCTCTGTCCAGGAATTTCATCCTTGAGGGTGATCGTTGTTGAATCAGAAAAGTCCATGTTGGGTGAGACCTGGCACCTGACTCATGCTACCTGACCTGCTGGAATGAGGGTATCTTGTCTGTCTGTCCGTAGGTGTCCACACTGCACAGTGGGTTTGTTGGTCTGGATGAAATTCTCCAGGAGCTCTGCTGTTTCTGCTGGTATCTACATGGCGCTACTGAGCAGAGGGGTGGGAATCAGCTTTTCAGGTTGTTCTTGCATCATCCCTTCCAGCACGTTAAAACCTAGCAGTGGCCTCTCCAAAACGAGACTGCTGACAAGAAAAGGGACAGTTATTGACAGGCTCAGCGGCCTAATGGTGATATCAGGTATGTACTTGCCTCTTGTGCCTGATACATCTCTATTCTTTGACATGGACGTGTTGTCCCAGGTTGTCCCTGCGTAGTGGGTGTGGATATGTATTGCATTATTTTCTTACTGAGCTCCTCATAACTAGCAAGAATGTTTTGCAGGTCTGGGTCATGTGTAACCATGGCTCTAGTGGCTGTGGTGGGAGTTGCACTAGCTGTAGCAACTCCAGTACTCACTATCACTAGTCACAGCTGGGCTAGCAACAACATTAGCCTGACTTACTTTAACACTATTATCATCAACGTGAGGGTTTGAAAACAAATCAATTGAAACACCACCTACTGCATGCATTTGTGAATCAGAAGGTTGACTCTGAATGACCATATCAACTACATATTTCAACTCTAATAAGTGTGCCATACCTGTATCCTCAGACTCTAATAAGGGCTTACTATAGATAAAATTGCTGATATACTCAAAACAGCTCTCCTCATCCCCCAACTTGAAACAAGACAAGACACTGGAACGATCGACGTGGCAATCTGGAACAGTTCGGCTGAGGGGAGAGAGAGCAAATCTTTCTTGATGGCCCAAAATCAAGCTTTTCCTCTCGACGTCCGCCATGGCTGCACCCCTATTCCTCACACTGGGTCACACAGTCCAGGATCTCTATTCAGTCTCTGTCCTCGTTGATTGGTGTTTTCTGCACAGCACTGTCACCACAGTTACCATAAATATTCATATACACATTTACATAAACCGTCCAAATATGATTTGGCTGTTACTGCATTGTAATATACGCTGATACACAAACGCCATGAAATATGACTGACCCGTTGACAGTAAACCTATATTAACCGCTAAACATGTGCAAACCTATACAAACGTGTAGTTTAAAAACTTTTCCAGCACAACACAATTTATAACAGTATATGGAGCCAACCTGTCGGCCTATATTATTTCAGGCCAAATTAGCAGAGACGTGTGGCCCAAAATAACACCTACTTCAACACGCTCATCACTTGTACAAACGGCAGGTTTAGCTAACGTGCTCATTACTTAAGAATTGTTTATTTTTTTAAGGAAAAAGAAAACAGATACAACCTCAAATCATGTACCACCTAAAACCTAGTTCTTACAGGCATACAAATGGGATCCCACTCTAGTGGGCATCACATGTGGTATTGATCATTTTCTATTTGGTTTTATCAAAATAAAATATTTTATCAGGCTGTTATAGTGTTTTTTCTGTTGGGTAAATGTATGGAATATTGACTATGTATTTCCTGTTGTTGAGGCCTCTTCTGTACATAGTGCCAGATTTTCTTTTACTATGCATTCATTTGTCACTGTTGAATTGAAGTTGTGTGTATTTATTTTCTGGTCAAGGTCTTTTGACCAGAAACATGTGGGTATTTCATGTCTCATGAGAGTGTATACAGTAAATTTTAAGTTATATTCACTGACTCACCAGTGTTGTGGTGTTAATACAGGTACATAAACTTTGCTGATCGCTCAAGTGTATCTGTGCTCTACTCTTCAACACTTATTAACTAACTGAGAAGGAAGAAAGAATGAAAACTATTAAATCTGACCAGGTGCTTTGTCACAGTCTGTCCTTTACCATATTTCAGGAAGTTTTAGCTTAATTTTCTTTCCCTATAATTTACGTGGAGGGAGGGACAGTAGGGTAAATGGTTGTAGCTGTTTTTTTTTTAAACTAGATAGTAAAGAGAAGCAAGGTAAGACCGTTTTTGAAGGGGGTTGTTTAATGACAGTCATACATTTATTTTATTACAGTCATAATCTATCACTTGGTGATTGTGTTTCGCACGGACAAATAATCAAGTTAGTCTTTTTAACCTGTTACACTGTGCATGACTTGTGCCTTACTCTTCATGTTTTCCTGGGAATAGTAGCACTGCTAGGTTTTACCCAGTCAAACATTTAGTTGGTGAAATGGCGCTGCTCGTGCTAGACAACATACATATAGGGACATAACACACAAAACCTGTGACATACACAACATAGTGAGCATATCAGATAATGAGATATGAGTGGTTGATATATTGTAAACTTTAACAATTTACACTACCATTCAAACGTTTGGGGTCACTTAGAAATGTTCTTGTTTTCCATGAAAACATACACTACTGTTCAAAAGGTTGGGGTCACTAAGAAATGTCCTTGTTTCATAAAGAAAAGCAATTTTTGTCCATTAAAATAACATTAAATTGATAAAAAATACAGGGAAGTCATATTTTGTAAATACTTTTGTAGCTGGAAACGGAACCACTTTACCTACACTCTTCCTCGGTCCAGTGTCTGTGTTCTTCTGCCCATCTTAATCTTTTCATTGACCAGTCTGAGATATGGCTAGTAGGGTCTCCTTCCATTCTGAACTTATGTGGACTTGAGGTCCTGGTGCACACCTGCGGAGTACCTGGCTTGTAAGACCTGTTGCTGTCCCTGTCCAAAGTCCTCTTGGTTGTGTTGCAGATCAAGACGATTCCTGACAATTTCAGCTGCCACTGTGCCCACATGCATTTATTAATTATTACAATTGTAATCTTAATATGTTGACCCGACACAGCCAGAAGAGGACTGGTCACCCCTCTGAGCCTGGGTCCTCTATAGGTTTCTTCCTAAATTTTGGCATTCTTAGGGAGTTTTTCCTAGCCACAACTGTTGTTTGCTCCTTGGGGTTTAAGGCCAGGTTTTTTGTAAAAGCACTTTGTGACAACTGCTGATGTATAAAGGGCTTTATAAATACATTTGATTGAAAATGTATTGACTTATAATCAACTGAATGTTATTTTAATGGACAAAAATGGGCTTGTCTATTGAAAACAAGATCTAAGTGACCCCAAACATTTGAACATTAGTGTATATATTTAGAGTTGATGTTCACATACAGTTCTTGTGTAGATGCAGAATTTTGAGCGCAGTACTGATATTAACAGTCAACAGTTTGGAGGTGTCTTGATATGGTGAGCACACTGTTCGTAGTCTCTGAGGTTTATAATATTATGTATCTTAATTCAAGTGAAAGAAATGTGGTTTTTACTGTTAAAATAGTATTAGTAACAAATAAACCACATAACATGCCGAGTCCACTACACGGAGACTGCCCGATTTTTCTAGATCTTCTGGCTGCTCTGATTCAGAGTGTATTATTAGGGCATTTATATTAAAATCAACAGTATTTAACGGTATTATAGTCCATGTCACAATGGCGTAGTGGTGGAGAGGAGAAACCAGGCGCAGGCAGAGTGGCAGTCGATGTGATATTTTTAATGAAAACAACACCGAGCACATAAAGCAAACTAATCGAAACCATAGGCTTAAACAAACTGAAACACTCCCCACTGACATGAAACATACAGGGAACAATGGCCGACAAAAGAGGGGTGCAGAGGAGGAACATTCAAACACATACTGATGACTTAATTGGGACCTGGTGTGAGTGACAAGTGGAGACAAGACAAATGAAGGAGTCCGGGGTGAGTTCATGAACCATGGGAAAGCGAGAGATGACGGAGCTGTCCGTCACCTCACCGTCACAGTCCACTCCAGCAAAACAGTTGATTCAAAAAGCATTTGGACATATGTAATTCGTTTTCTTGCTCTGTATTCCAGTACATTAATTAAGGTATTAAAATATATTTGACTAACCATTTAGAAATTACAGCATACTTTGTACATAGTGGCCCCATTTTAGGGACCACAGTTATTTAATTCCAGGCATTTGTGTTGGTTTGCATTTCTAGGGCATGCACAAAAGATCCGCCAAGGTCTAGTCTTGATTCTAGGATTTGCATTTGGAATTCAAATGTATTTGTTGTGGCAGAGAGGAAGAAGTACTCTTCTTTAAGGGTTTAACTATTTTTCTTTTATTACAGCATTCCCCTTACAAACAATGTGTTTAAGTTATATGAAAAGTTATATTATTGTATAAATGTTTATGTCATATGAGGTTAAGATAAATCCCGTAACCATAGACCAACTTCTACACATCTTCTACACAACTTCTACACAACTTCTACACTCCATGCCCAGATGCAGGTCAAATAGATTTAGAAACTCTCTTATCCCGACTTCTATCTCGATTTTAAACAAATTGTCAGAACTGTTTTAAGATGTTTATTATTGTATTGTTTTCTAAATAGTGTGTTTTAGAGGCTTAGAGATTATGTGTGCTTCTACACTATGGTGTATGTGTGTTGTGTTTTTGTGTTTTTTTCTGCTGGCTGTACAAATAATTGCCCCTTGGGGACAATAAAGTATCCTTGACCTTGACATAGACCAACTACATCAAGCAACCTTTAAACCAGAGGTGTCCAAACAGTTCCACGGAGGGACGAGTGTCTGCAGGTCTTTGCTCTCTCCTTGTACTTAAAGCGGTGGAAGAGTGGCACATATTGTATATGGGAAGTTGCACACAACCAGTAAGCAGAATATGTACACCAATATTGTATTATGTTCACTCCATTAATTTTAAGGTTCCATACATTTTTGGTTGAAAATCTAAAAACATTTATAGAAATCACAAAGGGGGGCAAACATCAGAAATCACAAAGGGGACAAAAAGTCTCCTGACACTAGTTTTACACCTTTTTTGATAGGTCTTCTTGTTTCTTCTTAACTCCTCTGCATTGTTTCCCCATTACAGGAATGGCAATATCAAAGAACAAGCTGAGTGTCTTTGTCATCCTGATGGCCTGCTATATTTTGGAAACACAGGAATTAATTGACATTTCAAGCCTAATTTCACAGGTATTATATTATAGTACACCATCCTATCCAATGGAAATGTGTGAAATAAAAGTTACGATTATCATTATATCCTGCATCATAGTGCTGTTTCTTTATTACCTCATGGGCTCAAGTGCAGGCTATGTCATGGACAGCTGTGGCCAAGAGTCCCATAAGGGCAGTGTCCCAGTACTGTCCTGAGCAGGGGAGTGATAGCCTGCAGGGATTTCCATGTCTCAAGGGGCTCTAGCAGCTCCTCTGGGTGATCAGGCACTTCCAGCTGGTTTAAGTTGAAAGATGAGTGATCGATTCCTCCAGCATGCTATCTTTCACCCTCAGAGAAAGATAGAGGCCTCTAGTGACCAAAAGGCCATTTTAGCATGGGCAGGTCCAACGAGGGCTTCCCTTGTTTATATGTAATCAACTACTGTTGTTGCAACTTTAATATCCTTTGACTGATCCCTAATGATGACTATTAAAGTTATGTCCAAACAAGTCATCAGCAAGAATCAACCAATCATGAAAAAGAAAATGTTTTACTGTTTCAAATCTTTTTTATCGTACACAACACAAAACTGTTTTTACAAGAGATTTTCCAAAGCAAATAGTGGATATGTTTTTTCATTATTCAACCTGATTGTAAAAAAAAATTTATACAGAGGAGAAAGGGTTGTACAAACATACAAGACTGAATTTGCACAGTATGGGATGCTTTCCCTGTGGTTTTACCGGGCTTCCTGGTTGACAATTAGTGAGATTACAAATTTGACGGCTTGAAGATGCACTGTATATAATCCTAAGTATACAAGACAGAATTTAAACAATGACATGACTTGTCTCCTCCTCCACTTCACTTAACGCAAGAAATCAGAAAATAATTAACTAGTCTAGGGTGGTTTAAAGTGGGGGGAAAGTACTGAGAGTGTAAGAATGAGGAGTTTACAAGTCAATGAGAACTGATAGATTGTCCGGCAAAAAAGTTGAACTTGGGAATATCTGAGGCACTCTGAACCATTATTTTTTTTTAACATTAACTTAAAACGTTCATCTCTGTATTTATGCTAGTGATTCAGTAAACATGGTAATGTACTTATTAACCCCTAACTGGTTATTCAGGAGCCTTGTGATTAAAATGATAACATTTTATAAAACACCAAAAACCTGTCAACATGATATACTATGTGTAAAATACAAAGAACTATTTGAAATCTCTAAAACATCAATGTAGATACTGACTGTCAATCTCCTGGTAAAGGTATTCAACACAAAGGAGAACCCGCATTATTTGAGAGGAAAAAGAGCAGGTGAGTCAAAGAAATGCATGACCTTGAAATGATCCAGGAAATACAATACTTTTTAAACCATGACTTTGACAACTGCTTAGGAACTTATTTATTATGCTTCACTCTTTCCTCTTGTTTCAATCCCTACAGTACCAGTCAATCATTGGACCTACATTATTGACATCGAAGTCAATGTGTCAGCTATTGAAACTATACAACAAATTAAGACAGCTGTAAATTCAACAAGTCTTCCGTACGTTATCAACAACACCACTAAAATCTCTGAAATTGACATCACCACAGGTAATTATGCTGTTAGGCGTTCCTAGTGGTAAACATTGCTTTTCTAATTGTCCCTCCACAATTAGGCATGGAAAAGAATGGGGAACAGTCTCTGCATTTACAAAATAACACTTACTAGCCAAAACATTTGGTCATGTTAGGCAAATTCGTCACGTCCCGCAACACTTCTCATCTATATTTGATGGATGGGTCACTCTCCTCACGAGACACAAACCCACATAAAGAATGTATAAGGTCTGCCATTTTGCATTTTGCTCGAACAGGAGAATAGCTTTTTGTCTTTCTAAAACATGAATTAGTTTGTAAAAATGCTGAACACCAAAGATATTGCAGTGATGAATGAAAGTGACCCTGTTATAATAAATAGCCTGACACAAATCACTGGTGTTAACATCTCTACAGGTAAAACTTTATTAGGTGGGCAAATTATTGTGTAGTTTTTTTAAGACCAACCAAGTATTTTAATTGAAATTTTAAATCTGCTGTAATTTTACCAGTTTGCTCCCTTAATGGAACTGGATTCCAGTGCAGATGTGAGAACCAGTATCAATGGTCATGTGACCAGTGTCTCTCTTATGGAAGATGTGATGACACTACATCTGACACATGTGGATGTATCAATGCTATTCCTTCAGATGGAATATACTGCCAGTCGTTTTTCCAGAAAAGTAAGAACCTACATCCAAGAATCTTTGTTAAAATCATGATTTATTACAGTTCTTCATTAAACAATACCCTCTCTCTTTCAACAAATAGACTTTACAGCATGTCCAACCACTACAGCCTCTCCAACAACAGGTAACGTACACTCACCTAAAGGATTATTAGGAACACCTGTTCAATTTCTCATTAATGCAATTATCTAATCAACCAATCACATGGCAGTTGCTTCAATGCATTTAGGGGTGTGGTCCTGGTCAAGACAATCTCCTGAACTCCAAACTGAATGTCAGAATGGGAAAGAAAGGTGATTTAAACAATTTTGAGCGTGGCATGGTTGTTGGTGCCAGACGGGCCGGTCTGAGTATTTCACAATCTGCTCAGTTACTGTGATTTTCATGCACAACCATTTCTAGGGTTTACAAAGAATGGTGTGAAAAGGGAAAAACATCCAGTATGCGGCAGTCCTGTGGGCGAAAATGCCTTGTTGATGCTAGAGGTCAGAGGAGAATGGGCCGACTGATTCAAGCTGATAGAAGAGCAACTTTGACTGAAATAACCACTCATTACAACCGAGGTATGCAGCAAAGCATTTGTGAAGCCACAATACGCACAACCTTGAGGCAGATTGGCTACAACAGCAGAAGACCCCACCGGGTTCCACTCATCTCCACTACAAATAGGAAAAAGAGGCTACAATTTGCACGAGCTCACCAAAATTGGACAGTTGAAGACTGGAAGAAAGTTGCCTGGTCTGATGAGTCTCGATTTCTGTTGAGACATTCCGATGGAAGAGTCAGAATTTGGCGTAAACAGAATGAGAACATGGATCCATCATGTCTTGTTACCACTGTGCAGGCTGGTGGTGGTGGTGTAATGGTGTGGGGGATGTTTTCTTGGCACACTTTAGGTCCCTTAGTGCCAATTGGGCATCGTTTAAATGCCACGGCCTACCTGAGCATTGTTTCTGACCATGTCCATCCCTTTATGACCACCATGTACCCATCCTCTGATGACTACTTCCAGCAGGATAATGCACCATGTCACAAAGCTCAAATCATTTCTAATTGGTTTCTTGAACATGACAATGAGTTCACTGTACTGAAATGGCCCCCACAGTCACCAGATCTCAACCCAATAGAGCATCTTTGGGATGTGGTGGAATGGGAGCTTCGTGCCCTGTATGTGCATCCCACAAATCTCCATCAACTGCAAGATGCTATACTATCAATATGGGCCAACATTTCTAAAGAATGCTCTCAGCACCTTGTTGAATCAATGCCACGTAGAATTAAGGCAGTTCTGAAGGCAAAAGGGGGTCAAACACAGTATTAGTATGGTGTTCTTAATAATCCTTTAGGTGAGTGTAGAAAAATCTCCATTATGCATTTTCACATGATTTTGGATTACCTTCAGTCAATTATAAATGTCAATATTTTACAGCTAATATTATAGTATAGAGCGCACAGTCACCATGATATGTTTTCATGCTCCTTTCATACAATCCAGCAAACAAAAATAACAAAAAAAATTGTTCCACAGACCTTACAACATCTGCCACAACAGAACAGAATAATATTGCTTTCCCAACAAGCCAAGTGATCACTGTTACCGGTAAGTAGAAATAACATCTGGAGAACAGCAGCAGTCAGAGATGTGCACACTATTGATGTTAATGCACTTTGGATATGTTTCTGTACTTCTCTTCCTTTCTCATCCATTCACTATCATTCTCTTCATTGTCAATACTGGTACCCTTCAGTAGGGGTGAGACGGTATGAGAATTTCATGCCACGATTATCCTGGCCAAAATTATCCAGATTTACGATTTTATCCTGATTAATAACAATCCCAATAACAACTCTGGTTTCTAGCTCAAAACGGCTGATTGGATATTCTTCCAATACATAAATATTGTTCTTGTGCATTTAAAAATCCATTACAATAAAATATCAAAGGTTTTTCATAATTAATACTATAATAACATGTTAATCTCTTAATGTACAGCTCAGGAAAACATTTGGAGACCACTGCACCTTTTCCTTTCCTTTCCAAAAATTTTTAAAAGGAAGGTTTTGAGTGAGGAACAGAAGTGTTAAAACTGCAAATTGAACTCTTCTGTTCCTCACTCAAAACTTTCCTTTTCAACGTTTGTGGAAAGGAAATAAAAACGTGCAGTACGTCTCTTAATTTCTTCCGGAGCTGTATATGGTTGCCAGATTCATTGACAAACATTGCAGAAGATGTGGTTCTAAAACGTTTATTCTTGTGCATCCTCAGGGAAGAGACCGATAATAGGCTGATGGAAATAATGGGTCGTTTCCTAATTTAAGATTGCATTCTTGCAATGGTGAGTTTAGAGAACGTTTTTTTTTTTTGTAAAATCTATACAATAAAATTTGTGAGATATGCGCTCCACCTCTTAAATAAAACAAGCTGTCAGGAACACTTCGGTGACTAGCAAGAGCTTTTTCAAGTCACTCCTCTGCGGATTTGGATTAAAATAGATTTAATTTCTTACCGGTACTGACATGAACTTCCGTGCATATTTTATGTGCCTTATCAGCTAGAAGGCCTATTGTGTCGATTCTTCATAATAACTTTATAATTAATTATAACAGCTCCCGGTTATGTTGTGCGCATCATGTATTGTGCAGATCGTATAGATCAATGTTATTTTGACCCTTGATATGTGTAATTTCTATCCTATTCATTTTCTACATTATGCAGTTTGTTAAGTTTCTCATTGTAGCTGCATGTCTTCTAGGATATGTGACGGTTTGGCTTCCTGTCACTAACTCAGAGTGCGGGTGACAATAAAAGGTCAGAGCAGAGATGAATTCAGGGGATTTGTTCTCAGTGTATTTTCCGTATTTGGTCTTATCTTTTCTCTCTTCAGCCCATTACAAACATATTAACGCATTTCCAGCACACCGCCGGTTAAAAAAATCTAATGAACATACATTCAAATAATGATGGCTCTTCCAGAGTTTTCCTGTACTCGCATGATGAATCGAGGGAAGCCCAGCACCTCCTTGGGTTTCCCTCCTGTATCAGCATGTCACCAAAAATGAAAAATCCCCATAATCGCCAGCAGCCACACCTACATAGAAGGCGCAAGGTGATTAGTGGGTACAGCTGTGAATGGGTGGACGTTGCTACAGGTACCTGACTTCTGGGAGGGGGGGTTCAAGCGCGGAATGTTCCCCTGCATTGGTCACTGAACCGTCACAGATATCATTGGTTTGTTTGAGCTCAACATTGTTTCAACTGCTTATTTTCCGTGGTAATGGAATGGACAGTTATTTGCATATAGCAGGAAGGGGAGATGTGATCAGCAGCTTTTTTGTAGACTACTAAGTGTAGTGGTTAGTACTGTTGTAAAGGAATTGGAAAACTAGTTTATTCTTTATATAATTACAATACAATCCCAACTCATAATGACATTTAAGAATTAAATCTCCATTTTTATTGATATTGACAATATTCTTCTACTTAAACTAGCAGAGCCATTTGGCTTCATTGACCATACATTGCAGAGGATGTTTAGTGACGTAGTACAACATGAGATGAGATGTGCGCTCCACTTGTAAAGTAAAACAAGCAGTCAGGGAAACTTCAGCGACTGGCAGAACCTTTTCAAGCCAATCGTGAGGATTGCAACAACCCTTGAGCAAACAATACAACTGACCACTCTTACCAGTTAGTATAATTAACCTCTGGGAAAAAGACAGTAACCCTAACACATGTCCACAGACTTTTGATGTTAAACGAAATGGTGACATTTCTATACCTCTCTTCTCATCTATTCCCTGTCCTTCTCTCCACTGTAAATGGCAAACAATGAGCCAACAACGCAAGTTACCACAGAAACCAGTAAATGTAATTTGTTAATAAAAAAATTTAAAAACGTTTTCAACTTGTGTAGGTTTTGGAAAATAATGAACAAAAATCTGTGTTCAATCTGAACTGAAGTGCTTACCCCATTACATGATAAACATAACAGTACTGCATTAATATTGACGGTAAAGTACTGTATATTTAAACAACAATGAAAGAGTTCTGTTCTGTTACAGATTCAACAGTACCACCAACTCTTTACATGTACATGATTGAAATTGAGCTGAATATCACAGATGTTGCAGCAATAAATACACTGAGAACCAGTTTGGGAAATGCAAGTTACCCTGTTACAATGAATAGCCTGACACAAATCACTGGTGTTAACATCTCTACAGGTAAACATTTACTTAGGTGTGCAAATTATTGTGTATGTGTTTTTTAATGATCAACTGAGTATTTTAATTGAAATGTTTTAATCTACTGTAATTTTACCAGTTTGCTCCTTTAGTGGAACTGGATTCCAGTGCAGATGTGAGAACCAGTATCAATGGTCATGTGACCAGTGTCTCTCTTATGGAAGATGTGATGACACTACATCTGACACATGTGGATGTATCAATGCTATTCCTTCAGATGGAATGTACTGCCAGTCGGTTCTCCAGCAAAGTAAGAACCTACACCCCGGAATGTTCATTAAAATCATGAGTATTTACATTTCTTAATTAAACATACCCTCTCTCTTTTAACCAATAGACTTTACAGCATGCCCGACCACTACAGCCTCTCCAACAACAGGTAACATAGAAAACCTGACTTTAAAAAAAAATCACATGATGTTGGATAAACTTAATCCAATAAAAGATAAAACTAAATATTGGTTTTATTGTAAGAATGTATTTTATCTGTGTTTTACTGCTTGTTAAGGTTAGATTTTGTGAATATTTTGAAAGAAAGATCAAAAGGATGAAAAATGTTATAAAGAAATTCACGGCCGTTTTAATCATATTTGCCAAGGGTGCCAATATTAGTTGCCTATATTATATTAGTTGAGGGCACAGTAGCTAGATATGCTTCAAACTCAAATGCAATGCCATTTTGACAAGACCTGTATCCCTTCTAGCCATGAAAATTGAAAAGACCAGATTGAGTGTGTCAGTTTGATGTGAGCTGTACCCTTTCTATCTGTTATGCAGTATTTTGAAGCCTCAAAATAGTACTTTGTTTCCTCTACATTGTATTTAGTTCCCTCAAAATAATTATTTTGTTCCTTCAAAATAATATTTTGTTCCCTTATTGAGCTTCTTCTGGCCTGAATTAATCTTCAAGTTCAGTTTCCTTAAAATGGCACCAACAGAGGTGTTGTTTTTTAATTTACAACTACAATTGTTTCTTAAGATGAAACTGGAAAAAAAACATGTAGAATAGAAGGTAAACATCCAGTACTGTGCTATTAATTGCACTTACATCTGGGTAACGCTGATGTATTGAAACTGGTTGGGAGTGAGCAATATGTTTTCCTGGGTGAGAGGGCAGCATGTTTCAAGGCAAAGAGTCCAACACTTTATGATGTTAGACATGTTGGTCGAAGTTCATCCATCACAACAATTCCATGAACTCTTTTACTTTTAGCACACAATTTGTACCTATTGAAGCTTGTTGCCAGTCAACTAATCCTAATTAATTTTTTCCCTGGACAGATTTGATTTCTCTCCCTGGTCTACTGTGTGGCACGTTGTGTCTCTAACTAATACGCTATTTAACAATGGGTAATCACTCAGTCAGTCAGTCACTCAGAGATATTCACTATTCTTGGCCAGCACTGCACATGGTCCTGCAAAAAGAAGGGCCTCCAGCAACCTGTAGGGCCGTAGGTGCACCCTCTTTCCCGGTTCGGTGGCAATGCGGTGACACGGTAGGTTAGTCTGCCTCGGTAGGGAGGAAAAGGTCCTTCCGTTGGCGTCCACTAGCTTCTCCAAGTGCTGGCTGGTTAGGGTGTTGCCGAAGGACACTTTCTCTGGGGCCGGCCCTGCCCCTTCCCCCCCTCTCCCCACATCATGGCTGCTTTTCTTTCCACATAAGCCTTCAGGAAAATAATGTGATAGACCTGCTCCGGGCACCTTCGTCCCCGGCTGTCTCACCCGGTAATTCACCGGTGAGACTTGAGCCAACACCTCATAAGTTCCTTTCCATTAGGCCAGGAGCTTGTGTGTGTTCCGGGGTTGGAACCAGGAGAAGCACCTTCTCTCCTGGATGGAATTGGTGTGGCTGGGCTGTTCAGTCATAATTGCGAGCATGTCTCCTTTGGGCCTTTGCCATGTGTTCCCTTACAATTGGCCAAATGGCAGCCATCCGGTCCTTCATGAAGGTCACATGCTCTATTAACGACCATGGTTGGTTCTCCCAAGCTTATTTAGCCAGGTCCAAAATGCTGCAAATAGCAACTCAAATGGGGAAAATCCTGTGGAAGCCTGGGGTCCTCACGGAACGCGAACATAAGATGGGGCAGCATCATATCCCAGTTTTTGCCATCCCGTTCTACCACCTTGCGTAACATCCCCTTGATTGTCTGGTTCAATCGTTCGCAGAGACCGTCCGTCTCAGGATGGTAGACACTGGTTCATATCTGTTTTACTTTGTACAGCTGACATAGGTCTTTCATTACCAGAGACATGAACTGGGTGCCGTGGTCTGTTAGGATCGTCGCTGGCAGTCCTACTCGGGAAAATATGTGGAACAGTTCTTTGGCAATTCCCTTGGTGGCCATTGAACGCAGGGGTATTGCCTCTGGGTAATTGGTAACATAATCCACTTCCACCAGGATGTACACGTGTCCATGCGAGGACCTCGGCAAGGGTCCCATCAAGTCCATGGCAATCCTTTCAAATGGCATCTCTATGATTGGGAGAGGAATCGGAGGATTACTATACAGGACCTGCAAAATCTCCACAACTGGTCAAACAAGGGATAGTCCCTGCCTAGAGCAGGGGTGGTTTTAGAGCAGCGACCACCCCAAAGGTCTTGGCTACCTTCCCCGCCACGGTCATGATGGAAAGGCACGTCGTCTGATAGTGCTTGGTGTCTCCATGTATGCAGGGCACCACTGCCCCCGGTCCCATGGGTGCTGCACCCCCTAGGAGGTCCTGTTGCACCAGGGACACATATGCTCCCCGAGTCCAGGAAGCCCTCTGTATCCTTTCCTGATAAGTGAATGGGTACACTCCGAGCTGGTGCCAACAGCTGTGTTGGGGTGGCCCCCTGTTATGCAGTGTTTGTAGACATCTCCGTAGGCATGGACATTTCTATAGTCAGGCATTGTCTGGCGATATGGCCGTACGCTATACACCGGAAGCACTGAATTGGGGCTGGTTGCAGGGGCTCCATGGTTGCCTGTTCTTTCACTGATCTACTGCTGGATTCCTGAGCTTTCTCACCCTTCCTGTCAATCTCTGTTCTGACGCCGGTGGTAGTCCGCTCCGATCTTCCTAGGAGGATTTGACCTTTGGTGGAAACATCATTTTCAATGGTCTGTGCCAACAGGTTGACTGTAGTCGGATGAACCTGTCCCACTACTCTCTGCATAGGTGGAGGAAGTTCCGGTAAACATTTATCAATCACCAGCGTCTCCAGGATCTCGGCGGTAGAGCGTCTGGTGTTGAGCCATACTTTTACTAGCCGGATGAGGTGAAAGAGCTTGCCCCTTGGGCTTTTTTCATCCCGGTATTTCCAGGCGTGGAACATCTCAGCCCGGTCGCGGGGAATGAGGCGATACCTAGAGCGCACCTCTCTCTTCAGATGCACATAATCTGAGGCCGCTTTCCCTTTCACATCCAGGTAAGCTTTCTGGGGTTTGCCAGTGAGTAGAGGAGCTAGCAGACCGGCCCACTCAGCTTTGGGCCACCCCTCCCTCGTTGCCATCCTCTCGAAGGCCAAGAGATAGGCATCTATGTCATCGCTGTCTGAGAGCCTAGGGATCAAGGACACTGACAATAGGAGTATGCTTGGGTTGTTGACTAGCACTGGCCGCTAGTTTGGCATGAAGCAATTCCAGATTCTTGTTCTGGGCCAAGTTGCAGTCTGCCAGTCTTTGTGGAAGTTGCTCCATGTAGATGGTTCTGTTGTGGGAGTCTGAACCCGGCGCCACCCATGGGGGATGTCTTGTCTAGGGCCTGTGCCTCAACGTGCCTGCATCGTCCACCAGATGAGACGGTTTGGCTTCCTGACACTATACCAGGGTGCGGGTGGCAATAAATGATCAGACCAGAGACTAATTCAGGGGATTTGTTCTCAGTGTATTTTCCGTATTTGGTCTTATCTTTTCTCTCTTCAGCCCATTACGAACATATTAACACATTTCCAGCACACCGCCGGTTAAAGAAATCCCATGAACTTACATTCAAATAATGATGGCTCTTCTAGAGTTTTCCTGTAATCGCATGATGAATCGAGGAAAGCCCAGCTCAGCACTTGTGTCCTTTGGTTTCCCTCCTGTATCAGCATGTCACCCAAAATGAAAAATCCCCATAATTGCCAGCAGCCACACCTAAATAGAAGGCGCAAGGTGATTAGTGGGTACAGCTGTGAATGGGTGGACGTTGCTACAGGTACCTGACTTCTGGGGGGGGTGGTTCAAGAGCGGAATGTTCCCCTGCATTGGTCACTGAACCGTCACAGATATCATTGGTTTGTTTGAGCTCAACATTGTTTCAACTGCTTATTTTCCGTGGTAATGGAATGGACAGTTATTTGCATATAGCAGGAAGGGGAGATGTGATCAGCAGCTTTTTTGTAGACTACTAAGTGTAGTGGTTAGTACTGTTGTAAAGGAATTGGAAAACTAGTTTATTCTTTATATAATTACAACACAATCCCAACTCATAATGACATGTAAGAATTAAATCTCGATTTTTATTGCAATTGACAATATTCTTCTACTAAAACTTGCAGAGCCATTTGGTTTCATTGACCATACATTGCAGAGGATGTTTAGTGGCGTAGTACAACATGAGATGAGATGTGCGCTCCACTTGTAAAGTAAAACAAGCAGTCAGGGAAACTTCAGCGACTGGCAGGACCTTTTCAAGCCAATCGTGAGGATTGCAACAACCCTTGAGCAAACAATACAATTGACCACTGTTACCAGTTAGTATAATTAACCTCTGGGAAAAAGACAGTAACCCTAACACATGTCGACTTTTGATGTTAAACGAAATTGTGACATTTCTATACCTCTCTTCTCATCTATTGCCTGTCCTTCTCTCCACTGTAAATGCCAAACAATGAGCCAGCAACGCAAGTTACCACAGAAACCAGTAAATGTAATTTGTTAATAAAAAAATTAAAAAACTTTTTCAACATGTGTAGGTTTTGGAAAATAATGAACAGAAATCTGTGTTCAATCTGAACTAAAGTGTTTACCCCATTACATGATAAACATAACAGTACTGCTTTAATATTGACGGTTAAGTACTGTATATTTAAACAACAATGAAAGAGTTCTGTTCTGTTACAGATTCAACAGTACCACCAACTCTTTACATGTACATGATTGAAATTGAGCTGAATATCACAGATGTTGCAGCAATAAATACACTGAGAACCAGTTTGGGAAATGCAAGTTACCCTGTTACAATGAATAGCCTGACACAAATCACTGGTGTTAACATCTCTACAGGTAAAACTTTACTTAGGTGTGCAAATTATTGTGTATGTGTTTTTTAATGATCAACTGAGTATTTTAATTGAAATGTTTTAATCTACTGTAATTTTACCAGTTTGCTCCTTTAGTGGAACTGGATTCCAGTGCAGATGTGAGAACCAGTATCAATGGTCATGTGACCAGTGTCTCTCTTATGGAAGATGTGATGACACTACATCTGACACATGTGGATGTATCAATGCTATTCCTTCAGATGGAATGTACTGCCAGTCGGTTCTCCAGCAAAGTAAGAACCTACACCCCGGAATGTTCATTAAAATCATGAGTTATTACATTTCTTAATTAAACATACCCTCTCTCTTTTAACCAATAGACTTTACAGCATGCCCGACCACTACAGCCTCTCCAACAACAGGTAACATAGAAAACCTGACTTTAAAAAAAAAATCACATGATGTTGGATAAACTTAATCCAATAAAAGATAAAACTAAATATTGGTTTTATAGTAAGAATGTATTTTATCTGTGTTTTACTGCATGTTAAGGTTAGATTTTGTGAATATTTTGAAAGAAAGATCAAAAGGATGAAAAATGTTATAAAGAAATTCACGGCCGTTTTAATCATATTTGCCAAGGGTGCCAATATTAGTTGCCTATATTATATTAGTTGAGGGCACAGTAGCTAGATATGCTTCAAACTCAAATGCAATGCCATTTTGACAAGACCTGTATCCCTTCTAGCCATGAAAATTGAAAAGACCAGATTGGGTGTGTCAGTTTGATGTGAGCTGTACCCTTTCTATCTGTTATGCAGTATTTTGAAGCCTCAAAATAGTACTTTGTTTCCTCTACATTGTATTTAGTTCCCTCAAAATAATTATTTTGTTCCTTCAAAATAATATTTTGTTCCCTTATTGAGCTTCTTCTGGCCTGAATTAATCTTCAAGTTCAGTTTCCTTAAAATGGCACCAACAGAGGTGTTGTTTTTTTAATTTACAACTACAATTGTTTCTTAAGATGAAACTGGAAAAAAACATGTAGAATAGAAGGTAAACATCCAGTACTGTGCTGTTAATTGCACTTACATCTGGGTAACGCTGATGTATTGAAACTGGTTGGGAGTGAGGAATATGTTTTCCTGGGTGAGAGGGCAGCATGTTTCAAGGCAAATAGTCCAACACTTTATGATGTTAGACATGTTGGTCGAAGTTCATCCATCACAACAATTCCATGAACTCTTTTACTTTTAGCCCACAATTTGTAGCTATTGAAGCTTGTTGCCAGTCAACTAATCCTAATTAATTTTTTCCCTGGACAGATTTGATTTCTCTCCCTGGTCTACTGTGTGGGATGTTGTGTCTCTAACTAATACGCTATTTAACAATGGGTAATCACTCAGTCAGTCAGTCACTCAGAGATATTCACTATTCTTGGCCAGGACTGCACATGGTCCTGCAAAAAGAAGGGCCTCCAGCAACCTGTAAGGCCGTAGGTGCACCCTCTTTCCCGGTTCGGTGGCAATGCGGTGACACGGTAGGTTAGTCTGCCTCGGTAGGGAGGAAAAGGTCCTTCCGTTGGCGTCCACTAGCTTCTCCAAGTCACCGACCTGCTGGCTGGTTAGGGTGTTGCCGAAGGACACTTTCTCTGGGGCCGGCCCTGCCCCTTCCCCCCCTCTCCCCACATCATGGCTGCTTTTCTTTCCACATAAGCCTTCAGGAAAATAATGTGATAGACCTGCTCCGGGCACCTTCGTCCCCGGCTGTCTCACCCGGTAATTCACCGGTGAGACTTGAGCCAACACCTCATAAGTTCCTTTCCATTAGGCCAGGAGCTTGTGTGTGTTCCGGGGTTGGAACCAGGAGAAGCACCTTCTCTCCTGGATGGAATTGGTGTGGCTGGGCTGTTCAGTCATAATTGCGAGCATGTCTCCTTTGGGCCTTTGCCATGTGTTCCCTTACAATTGGCCAAATGGCAGCCATCCGGTCCTTCATGAAGGTCACATGCTCTATTAACGACCATGGCTGGTTCTCCCAAGCTTGCTTAGCCAGGTCCAAAATGCTTCAAATAGCAACTCAAATGGGGAAAATCCTGTGGAAGCCTGGGGTCCTCACGGAACGCGAACATAAGATGGGGCAGCATCATATCCCAGTTTTTGCCATCCCGTTCTACCACCTTGCGTAACATCCCCTTGATCGTCTGGTTCAATCGTTCGCAGAGACCGTCCGTCTCAGGATGGTAGACACTGGTTCATATCTGTTTTACTTTGTACAGCTGACATAGGTCTTTCATTACCCGAGACATGAACTGGGTGCCGTGGTCTGTTAGGATCGTCGCTGGCAGTCCTACCCGGGAAAATATGTGGAACAGTTCTTTGGCAATTCCCTTGGTGGCCATTGAACGCAGGGGTATTGCCTCTGGGTAATTGGTAAAATAATCCACTTCCACCAGGATGTACACGTGTCCATGCGAGGACCTCGGTAAGGGTCCCATCAAGTCCATGGCAATCCTTTCAAATGGCATCTCTATGATTGGGAGAGGAATCGGAGGATTACTATACAGGACCTGCAAAATCTCCACAACTGGTCAAACAAGGGATAGTCCCTGCCTAGAGCAGGGGTGGTTTTAGAGCAGCGACCACCCCAAAGGTCTTGGCTACCTTCCCCGCCACGGTCATGATGGAAAGGCACGTCGTCTGATAGTGCTTGGTGTCTCCATGTATGCAGGGCACCACTGCCCCCGGTCCCATGGGTGCTGCACCCCCTAGGAGGTCCTGTTGCACCAGGGACACATATGCTCCCCGAGTCCAGGAAGCCCTCTGTATCCTTTCCTGATAAGTGAATGGGTACACTCCGAGCTGGTGCCAACAGCTGTGTTGGGGTGGCCCCCTGTTATGCAGTGTTTGTAGACATCTCCGTAGGCATGGACATTTCTATAGTCAGGCATTGTCTGGCGATATGGCCGTACGCTATACACCGGAAGCACTGAATTGGGGCTGGTTGCAGGGGCTCCATGGTTGCCTGTTCTTTCACTGATCTACTGCTGGATTCCTGAGCTTTCTCACCCTTCCTGTCAATCTCTGTTCTGACGCCGGTGGTAGTCCGCTCCGATCTTCCTAGGAGGATTTGACCTTTGGTGGAAACATCATTTTCAATGGTCTGTGCCAACAGGTTGACTGTAGTCGGATGAACCTGTCCCACTACTCTCTGCATAGGTGGAGGAAGTTCCGGTAAACATTTATCAATCACCAGCGTCTCCAGGATCTCGGCGGTAGAGCGTCTGGTGTTGAGCCATACTTTTACTAGCCGGATGAGGTGAAAGAGCTTGCCCCTTGGGCTTTTTTCATCCCGGTATTTCCAGGCGTGGAACATCTCAGCCCGGTCGCGGGGAATGAGGCGATACCTAGAGCGCACCTCTCTCTTCAGATGCACATAATCTGAGGCCGCTTTCCCTTTCACATCCAGGTAAGCTTTCTGGGGTTTGCCAGTGAGTAGAGGAGCTAGCAGACCGGCCCACTCAGCTTTGGGCCACCCCTCCCTCGTTGCCATCCTCTCGAAGGCCAAGAGATAGGCATCTATGTCATCGCTGTCTGAGAGCCTAGGGATCAAGGACACTGACAATAGGAGTATGCTTGGGTTGTTGACTAGCACTGGCCGCTAGTTTGGCATGAAGCAATTCCAGATTCTTGTTCTGGGCCAAGTTGCAGTCTGCCAGTCTTTGTAGAAGTTGCTCCATGTAGATGGTTCTGTTGTGGGAGTCTGAACCCGGCGCCACCCATGGGGGATGTCTTGTCTAGGGCCTGTGCCTCAACGTGCCTACATCGTCCACCAGATGAGACGGTTTGGCTTCCTGACACTATACCAGGGTGCGGGTGGCAATAAATGATCAGACCAGAGACTAATTCAGGGGATTTGTTCTCAGTGTATTTTCCGTATTTGGTCTTATCTTTTCTCTCTTCAGCCCATTACAAACATATTAATGCATTTCCAGCACACCGCCGGTTAATGAAATCCCATGAACTTACATTCAAATAATGATGGCTCTTCTAGAGTTTTCCTGTAATCGCTTGATGAATCGAGGAAAGCCCTGCTCAGCACTTGTGTCCTTGGGTTTCCCTCCTGTATCAGCATGTCACCCAAAATGAAAAATCCCCATAATTGCCAGCAGCCACACCTAAATAGAAGGCGCAAGGTGATTAGTGGGTACAGCTGTGAATGGGTGGACGTTGCTACAGGTACCTGACTTCTGGGGGGGGTGGTTCAAGAGCGGAATGTTCCCCTGCATTGGCCACTGAACCATCACAGATATCATTGGTTTGTTTGAGCTCAACATTGTTTCAACTGCTTATTTTCCGTGGTAATGGAATGGACAGTTATTTGCATATAGCAGGAAGGGGAGATGTGATCAGAAGCTTTTTTGTAGAATACTAAGTGTAGTGGTTAGTACTGTTGTAAAGGAATTGGAAAACTAGTTTATTCTTTATATAATTACAACACAATCCCAACTCATAATGACATGTAAGAATTAAATCTCGATTTTTATTGTAATTGACAATATTCTTCTACTTAAACTAGCAGAGCCATTTGGCTTCATTGACCATACATTGCAGAGGATGTTTAGTGGCGTAGTACAACATGAGATGAGATGTGCGCTCCACTTGTAAAGTAAAACAGTCAGCGACTGGCAGAACCTTTTCAAGCCAATCGTGAGTTTTACAGACTGAAACTGTGTCGCTGTGTGTAAGGGTACTGCACCCCGGAACCTTTATTAATTAACCCAGGTGCCCCCCCCCCCTCAGGGACGATAAGAGGGTTACCCCGCCAGGTTGACATGTGCTGCTCCAGAGTGATCCTACCTGTGTATGTGGGCTGATGCAGACGTTAAGTATAGTCTGTTAACCGTTCAAAGTGTGCGTGCATTCTTAACCATCTAAGGTTATAACAGTGAGGATTATCCCGATTTACGATTATCCCGATTATGGAATTTCTCCACGATTTCACAATAGTGAGTATTTTCCATCGCGATTAGTACTAAAATCGTCTATCGTCCCTTCCCTACCCTTGAGCCAATTATTACTGAGTATAATTGAAATCTGTAAAACTGGCACAGTACGTTTCACAGAAGTTCAATACTACTGATGTTAATGCGCTGGGTGTAATTTCTATACCTCTCTTCCTCTCTCATCCATTCATTGTCTTTGTCTCCACTGTTAGATGCTACAACCCTTGAGCCAACAACACAACTGACCACTGTTACCTGTAAGTATAATACATATCTGGAAAAAAGACAGTTACCCTAACACATGTCCACAAACTTTTGATGTAAAAGCAATTGGCAGCATTTCTATACCTCTCTTCTCATCTATTCCCTGTCCTTCTCTCCACTGTAAATGCCAAACAATGAGCCAACAACACAAGTTACCACAGAAACCAGTAAATGTAGTTTGTTAATAAAAACTGTTCAAGGTATGGAAAATAATGAACAAAAATATGTGTTCAATCTGAACTAAAGTGCTTACCCCATTACATGATAAACCATAACAGTACTGCTTTAATATTGATGGTAAAGTACTGTATATTTAAACAACAATGAAAGTGTTCTGTTCTGTTACAGATTCAACAGTACCACCAACTCTTTACATGTACATGATTGAAATTGAGCTGAAAATCACAGATGTTGCAGCAATAAATACAATGAGAGCCGGTCTGGGAAATGCAAGTTACCCTGTTACAATGAATAGCCTGACACAAATCACTGGTGTTAACATCTCTACCGGTAAAACTTTACTTAGGTGTGCAAATTATTGTGTATGTGTTTTTCAAAGATCAACTGAATATTTTAATTGAAATGTTTTAATTTACTGTAATTTTACCAGTTTGCTCCCTTAATGGAACTGGATTCCAGTGCAGATGTGAGAACCAGTATCAATGGTCATGTGACCAGTGTCTCTCTTATGGAAGATGTGATGACACTACATCTGACACATGTGGATGTATCAATGCTATTCCTTCAGATGGAATGTTCTGCCAGTCGGTTTTCCAGCAAAGTAAGAACCTACACCCCGGAATGTTCATTAAAATCATGAGTTATTACAAACCCGATTCCAAAAAAGTTGGGACACTGTACAAATTGTGAGTAAAAAAGGAATGGAATAATTTACAAATCTCATGAACTTATATTTAATTCACAATAGAATATAGATAACATATCGAATGTTGAAAGTGAGACATTTTGTAATGTCATGCCAGATATTGGCTCATTTTGGATTTCATGAGAGCTACACATTCCAAAAAAGTTGGGACAGGTAGCAATAAGAGGCCGGAAAAGTTAAATTTACAGATAAGGAACAGCTGGAGGACCAATTTGCAACTTATTATGTCAATTGGCAACATGATTGGGTATAAAAATAGCCTCTCAGAGTGGCAGTGTCTCTCAGAAGTCAAGATGGGCAGAGGATCACCAATTCCCCCAATGCTGCAGTGAAAAATAGTGGAGCAATATCAGAAAGGAGTTTCTCAGAGAATAATTGCAAAGAGTTTGAAGTTATCATCATCTACACTGTATAATATCATCCAAAGATTCAGAGAATCTGGAATAATCTCTGCGCGTAAGGGTCAAGGCCGGAAAACCATACTCGGGCCCTCAGACGGCACTGCATCACATACAGGAATGATACTGTAATGGAAATCACAACATGGGCTCAGGAATACTTCCAGAAAACATTGTCGGTGAACACAATCCACCGTGCCATTCGCCGTTGCTGGCTAAAACTCTATAGATCAGAAAATAAGCCCTATCTAAACAGGATCCAGAAGCGCAGGCGTTTTCTCTGGGCCAAGGATCATTTAAAATGGACTGTGGCAAAGTGGAAAAGTGTCCTGTGGTCAGACGAATCAAAATTTGAAGTTCATTTTGGAAAACTGGGACGCCATGTCATCCGGACTAATGAGGACAAGGACAACCCAAGTTGTTATCAGCGCTCAGTTCAAAAGCCTGCATCTCTGATGGTATGTGGTTGCATGAGTGCGTGTGGCATGGGCAGCCTACACATCTGGAAAGGCACCATCAATACTGACAGTTATATCCAAGTTCTATAACAACATTTGCTCCCATCCAGACATCGTCTCTTTCAGGGAAGACCTTTCATTTTCCAACATAACAATGCCAGACCACATACTGCATCAATTACAATGTCATGGCTGCATAGAAAAAGGATCCGGGTACTGAAATGGCCAGCCTGCAGTCCAGATCTTTCACCCATAGAAAACATTTGGCGCATCATAAAGAGGAAGGTGCGACAAAGAAGACTTAAGACAGCAACTAGAAGCCTGTATTAGACAAGAATGGGACAACATTCCTATTCATAAACTTGAGCAACTTGTCTCCTCAGTTCCCAGACATTTGCAGTCTGTTATAAAAAGAAGAGGGGATGCCACACAGTGGTAAACATGGCCTTGTCCCAACTTTTTTGAGATGTGTTGATGCCATGAAATTTAAAATCAACTTATTTTTCCCTTAAAGTGATACATTTTCTCAGTTTAAACATTTGATATGTCATATATGTTGTATTCTGAATAAAATATTGAAAATTTTAATTTCCACATAATTTCATTCTGTTTTTATTCACAATTGTACAGTGTCCCAACTTTTTTGGAATCGGGTTTGTACATTCCTTCATTAAACATACCCTCTCTCTTTTAATCAATAGACTTTACAGCATGTCCAACCACTACAGCCTCTCCAACAACAGGTAACATAGAAATCCTGACTTAAAAACATATAAACTTAATCCAATAAAAGATAAAAGTAAATATTGGTTTTATTGTAATAATTTATTTTATCTTTCAAGTGTTTTACTGCATGTGAAGGTTAGATTTTGTTAAAATTTTGAAAGAAAGATCAAAAAGATGAACAATTTTAAAAAGAAATTCACAGTCCGTTTTAATCATATTTGCCAAGGGTGCCAATATTAGTTGCCAATATTATATTAGTTGAGGGCACAGTAGCTAGATATGCTTCAAACTCACCCAAGAGCAATGCCATTTTGACAAGACCTGTATCCCTTCTAGCCATGAAAATTGAAAAGACGAGATTGAGTGTGTCAGTTTGATGTGAGTTGTATCCCTTCTGTTTTGCAGTAATTTGAAGCCTCAAAATAATACTTTGTTTCCTCAACATTCCCTCAAAATATACATATTTTTTCTTCAAAATAGTATTTTGTTCCCTTATTGAGCTACCTAGCTGGTCTATTGTGTGGCAGGATGTGTCTCTAACCAATACACTATTTATCAATGGATAATAACTCAGTCAGTCAGTCGCTCAGAGATGTTCACTATTTTTGGCCAGCACTGCACACAAACCTGCAAAAAGATCATATAGAACCAAGAAAAGGAACCATGCAAGCTTAGTTTGGTTGGCCCGTGATTAGAAGGGATGAATGTTTTCGCCCTCACTGGATTCCAAAACAGGGACACTTATGTGACAGGCCGTGTCTTTAACCACAACGCCACTAAGATATATGTGTACGTAGTGTCGGTATACTTGTGCATTTCATACCAGTTAGTCGAAACTCCACGGTTCTCGAAATGTAGTTCCCTACATGAGCTAGCATCCATACCAACAACAGGTATAACAGGGTTACTAAACTACTTTCAAGGTGTTAAATTAGAAAGAGAATACTGTGGATGGCTAGCTATACAGTAATGAAATTAAAACAGTCACTCCATGGCTTGTTCCACTATGCTATGTTAACAACGCTTGGTATATACTTCGCCTCCTCTCTCATTCTTTTGTTGTTCTTCTCTCCACTGTAGATGATACAACATTTGAGTCAACAACACAACTGACCACAGTTACAGGTTAGTATGAATTACATATGGAAAACAGGCACAGTTAGTTTAATAGAAGTTCATATACTATTGATGTTAATGAGCTTGGTGTCATTTCTATTCCTCTCATCCTCACTCATCCTATGGCTGTTGTTTTCTCCACTTTAGATGCAACAACACTTGAACAAACGACACAGTTTACCACAGTTACAAGTAAGTATTATTAAAATTTTTCTCTTCATTTTAGATGCAACAACACTTGTGCCAACAACACAGTTCACCACAGTAACTAGTAAGTTTTATCAACATCTGGAAAAGTGGTTTAGTAATTTTATCAGAAGTCCATAAACTATTGGCCTTCTGTTAACTGTAGATGCTATAACCCTTGACCCAACAACACAACTGACCACGGTTAATAGTTGATATAATCAACATCTGTATAAATGGCATTGTTATTTTAACAGAAGTCGACATTATTTTAGTGTTATTAGACTTGGTATCATTTTTTCCTTCTCTTTCTCTCATCTTTTTGCTTTTTTTCTCTCCACGGACGATTCTACCTTATTTGCACCAACCACAGTTCCAAATGAGTGTAATTAACCTCAGTTTCCACAATTACTTTAAAGGAAGTGCAGATACAATGTTTTCAGACCCATACCAGTTACAAAGAAGAATCCACATTTCAGACTGGCCAATATAAAGAAAAGATTAAGATGAACAAAATAACACAAACAATGGGCAGAGGAGGCACTTTGCTTGGAAAGCCAGCAGTCACATCTTCACTGTTGACATTGAGGCTGGTGTTTGCAGGTACTGTTTGGGTACTATTTAATGAAGATGCCAGTTGAGGACGTGTGAGGCGTCTGTTTCTCAACCTTGACACTTGTATTTGTCCTCTTGCTCAGTTGTGCACACGGACCTTCCACCCCTCTTTTTGTTTCTGGTAATTTTGAACCTACAAATGCTAATATGGAAGATACTGAACTAGGCTAAAGAAGACTAGTTTTATTTCTTCTTTAATCAGCACAACATTTATCCAAGGTACTAACATAATTTCAAAAGGTTATTCTAATGATAATTATGCCTTTTAAAATAATATACTTGGATTAGCGAACACAAAGTGCTATTGAAACACAGGAATGATGGTTGTCCTCTGCAAGCCTGTGCTGATATTCCATTGAAACTACAGATATTCCAGCTACAATTGTCATTTATAACATTAACATGTTCTACTCTGTATTCCTGATTAATTTGATGTTATTTTAATGAGAAAGGACATTTCTAAGTGTCCCCAAACATTTCAACAATAGTGTATTATTTATTCCTAACCAGCAGGTGTCAGTTCAAATGCCTGGAGAGAATTCATAGTTTTACAGCCCGATTTGATGAAATCCTCAAAACTTCATAACACCTAGATTTCCCATCAGTAGCTCAAGGACCACATGTAACACACTAATCACACTAAGAACAATAGAGAAAGAATGACAATGATAGAATTATTGCCAAAGTCACTCCTATTGTACAAAGTCCGGAAAAAAGCGTCTGAATTGCCTACATATTAAAGCTTTTTCATTTATTATGTCCTTTCATTAACATTATGTATTATCACCATCTTTATTGATGTTTCTACCGAACTACTTATCCAACACCAGCACAAACTACACCTGCAACAACTACAACAACAACTACAACAACTACAACAACAACTACAACTGCAATACCGCTTAGTATGTGTAAAACTATTTCCAATGAAATAGTGTATCAGGTATAGATAGCAACATATCCATTATATTCAAACATGTTTTTCATTCTTCTTTTTTGTTACAGAAATTACGTTGTTAACCATATCCTTCAAACTGAATGATAATTTCACAGCTGACTTAATGAATGAAAGTAGTTCCAAATATTTAAAGTACAAAAACGATATTCAACCAGTTGTAAGTATATGACTCCATCTACTGTTGATATAATGCATTAAATAACTTAATATGTATTAGATGTATCAGCATCAGCTTATAACATTGTCAGTATCATTGTCTCACACAGATCCAGGCACAGTATCAGAGTAACCTTCCAGGGTTTATTTCAGCAGCACTGACAGGTTTTGGGTAGGTTTTCTGATCCACTGTTGTTATTCAAGTAATGTCCATTCAACATGCATATATTTGTATTCTCTCTGTTTCTTGTTAACAGACCCGGAAGTGTTATAGTCAACTTTTCAGTTCTGACCACAGGTGCAAAAGAAAATGAAATTGATAACGCCAATAATGGACTTGCAACATCACTTCCAGCTGCTTATCGTGTTATTCCCAACTCTTTTGTTGTTGTTTCTAATGGTAAGTCTGTGAATACACGTATTAAATAATATTATTGCCGATCATAATGACCAAGAGAAATATATTTTTTGTATAATTACTAACTGTTGAATCAATGCCAACAGACACATCAACCACTCCACCAACAATAACCCCAACAACAACAACCCCAATGACAACAACAACCCCAGTAACAACCCCAGCAACAACAACAACAACAACCCCAATGACAACAACAACCCCAGTAACAACCCCAGCAACAACAACAACCCCAATGACAACAACAACCCCAGCAACAACGACAACAACAACAACAACCCCAATGACAACATCATCAACAACAACCCCAATGACAACAACAACCCCAGCAACAACCCCAGCAACAACGACAACCCCAACAACAACAACCCCAATGACAACAACAACCCCAGCAACAACAACAACAACAACCCCAATGACAACAACAACCCCAGCTACAACAACAACAACCCCAATGACAACAACAACCCCAGCAACAACCCCAGCAACAACGACAACCCCAACAACAACAACCCCAATGACAACAACAACCCCAGCAACAACCCCAGCAACAACGACAACCCCAACAACAACAACCCCAATGACAACAACAACCCCAGCAACAACAACAACAACCCCAATGACAACAACAACCCCAGCAACAACCCCAGCAACAACGACAACAACAACCCCAATGACAACAACAACCCCAGCAACAACGACAACCCCAACAACAACAACCCCAATGACAACAACATCCCCAGCAACAACCCCAGCAACAACGACAACAACAACCCCAATGACAACAACAACCCCAGCAACAACCCCAGCAACAACGACAACCCCAACAACAACAACCCCAATGACAACAACAACAACAACCCCAATGACAACAACAACCCCAGCAACAACAACAACAACCCCAATGACAACAACAACCCCAGCAACAACCCCAAACACAACAACAACCCCAGCAACAACTGCAAAACCACCAGTTGGTATGTGTTTAAATAAATATTATAATGGGATACAGAATTATGTGGGAAAATATTCAGACCCCTTCACTTTTTTCCACATTTTGTTGTTTTATTCTGGTGGCTACATAATTGGATATCAATCCTGCTGTATGGATTCCTCCAGTAAGCATGGCAAAACAACTTTATAAAATGAATGAGTTACTGTGTAAAAACAGTAAGTTTTGGAATCTGGGAAAAGGCATGTTGCATGAGTGCACCGCACACTGTTTTTTTTAGATGTCTAAATTATTTCTGCAGTGGATGTGTGCAGGTAGCCTACTGTTAAGTAATTTTTTTGAGAATGAGAACATTTTATTTTCACTCGTTGTGTGACATCCAGTGAATGAGATATTACAAAAATATTTTTACCATCCTCAATTAATAAAATGACAGGCTACTTCGACACTGACAAAAATTGTGAACTATAAAACAAATAGCCCATTGAGAAGTGTGGAGACAGATCATAATATCCAAAAACATCTGGAAGAAAAAAAGGGCCACTTTTAACGCATGAATCTGAAATGTGTATGTATGGAACATAAATTATAAATGGGTGTCATTTCATACAGTTCACCTTAATCAGAATCCAGTTTAGGGAAAATGTGGGAGGCATCTATATGCCCTTGTAGGGTGCAACTCATCATTGATCATGAATGTTTTCATCTCTTTCAAAGGTGTCTTGCCTGAAATCAACAACCTACTGACAAGTTCTGTGGTAATAATTTCTTTTTTAATATTATTGTTATAGCATAATTAGTAGACCCTAGCATGTGTTGACCTAACTATTTACACCTCGGATATTCTTTTGGTGTATGTATCAATCTGAAGGATGACCAAAATCAACAAGGTGAATTACAAGAATCAAATTATTAATTTAAAGTAAATCTGGCCCTCCATTGTCCTCTCCATTGGAGATTAATGGTGGAGATAATCAGTTCCATCTCAGTTGGTCACTTCAGTATAACATATATGTAAGCCAGAGAACGTGTTACAGAGAGCAAATTACATTTTCATATTTTCTCTTGGAGAATTGGTTATATATGTACCATTTGTAAAGAAAACACAAGTGAGCAGGCAAAACATGTCTTTTATTTCTGATGGGATTCACATTGAACTGTTGGTCATAACAGAAAGGCACAATCATAAAACAAAACAAGGCAACAAAGAAAAAAATTACCTGAACCCTGTTCAAAAGTTTGAATACCCTTAGTTCATAAAACTGTGTATTGCCCCCTGTAGCATCAATGACAGCGTGCAGTCTTTTGTAATAGTTGTCTTTGAGGCCCCGAATTCTTGCAGGTGGTGTAACTCCCCATTCGTCTTGGCAAAATGCCTCCAGGTCATGGAAAGTCTTTGGTCGTGTTGTATGAACCGCACGTTTGAGATCTCCCCAGAGTGGCTCGATTATATTAAGGTCAGGAGACTAATGGCCACTCCAGAAACTTAATCATTTTCTGCTGTAACCACTGGATGGTCAACTTTGCCTTGTATTTAGGGTCATTGTTGCGCCGGAAATTCGAAGAGAGTCCGATGCGCAGCTTTCATGCAGAAGAATGCAAATTGTCTGCCAGTATTTTCTGATAACATGCTGCATTCATCTTGCCCGCAATTTTCACAAGATTCCCCCTGCCTTAAGAGCTCACACACCCCCAAAATACAATTGAACCAAAACCATGCTTCACAGTGGGGATGGTATTCTTTATAAAGATGGTATTTTCCATCTTTATAAAGTTCTATTTCCTTGTTACGCAGGGCTTTTTACAGTCATTTTCTGCTCCCCATGGCTCAGTATCTAGCCTGCTCAGTGCATCCATGTGAGAGCTAAGAAACTCATTGACTTTTTATAAACAGACACTAATTGCAATTTAAAAAGCCACAGGAAATTCACCTTTAACTGCCATTTTCACCTGTGTGTGTCACCTTGTGTGTCTGTAACAAGGCCAAACATTCAAGGGTATGTAAACTATTGATCAGGGCCATTTGGGTGATTTCTGTTACCATTAGGATTTAAAAAGGAGCCAAACAACTATGTGATAATAAATGGCTTCATATGATCACTATCATAAATAAAAAAACAAATTCACCTGATTAGTCATATTTGCAAAATCAATGCCAAAAATGAAGTGCCTGGGAAAGACATGTCATAAACAACTTGGGAGGAGGGGCTCCGTTGTGACACATGGCACACGCGCAATGTCACCCTGGATGCTGAGAGTAGCGATTAGTAGCGAAAAATGAGAGGGAGCTTATTTTCTGTAGACCAATCTCTAATATTAATTCTAAACCACTCGTGTCACAGAAAATGGCTCATATGCAGTAGAGATGGGCATTCTGAGTCTTTTTGGTGAGCCAGCTCTTCTGTCCGGCGTATTTGGCTTCTGAAAGGTCTTCGTATAAAATGGTTGAAATAACCTCAAAGTAATGAAATAAGCATGGGTGTGGGAATATGTTTTGATCAGGGGGTGATTATTGATTGTGGGACCCATCAGAGGTAGTGAGGCCCGACATTGTGAACGGACAAGGCTTTCACATCGGCAGAACTGACATCACTTTTACATTACCCTACTGGTAAAACAACTCTTTTTCTTGATTCTGCAGTGTGCATTTACAATATCTTGTCAATATGTTTTTAACTTATCTGCAAGCAATTGTTATTTGAGCTTGAAAATGTAGGAAATTAAGGAGTCAAATTAATTTCTCCTTTCACCAGTGCTATTTGTTCTTCAAAAAGAGTTGTTCAAAACGAGCCGTTTGTTCGCAATCAACCCATTACTAATACTCAGCCACAAACACACCAACAGATGTATGCCATAATCTAGGAAGCTGATATTTTGTTGGATCTCCTTGGCTAATGACAGCAAAAGCAAGGACTTCTGAACCGGGGGTCTGGCAACTCCACTAAGGTTGTGATGATATCCTGGGACTTCAAAGGGTTGAGTGTTTTATTACCTTCCTATCATATTTCCCATTCTGGCACACAGCGTGCTGTTGGCTGGAGCAGGGGTGGTTAGGTACCCTGTATATTCCGCATCGTCCTATAGGGAGCACTTGTCAGTGCCAGTCAGTTCCCCTTGAGTAGTCTTTCATGTGCCTCTTCAATGTTCTGGCTGGTCGGTTTATATAACCCCATATGTGTAATACCAAAATCATCGACTGAAAGGGAAATAAGGTTTAAAATCACTGGTTCCCTGAATACCGGAACAAGGAATGAGAAGGGCCCATTCCATCAGAGCACAATGAAAAATTTACCTTTACCATCAATGTGGGGAGGGCCAAGCTATGATTTTATACAGCTGCAAAAGAAAGTTTGTGAACCCTTTTGAATTACCTGCTTACATGGCGCCAAATTGTAGTGGCCTTCATCTCAGATATGAAAATAGAAGGACAGTGTGGTTTAACAAATAACTTACATAAATGTGTACTTTTACATCACATTATTCAAACACAAGGTATTGGACCTTTAAGAATTTTGAAACCAATATTTTGATTTGATTCTACAAATGTAATTTACAGTGTCACTCTGACGTGTCTTGCTTGTCTAATCATATTCTTCCTCTGCAGAATTTGTCTGAATCAAAATTTGAAGATTTTGTTGTTGATCTAAGTGGAAACTCAAGCAGTCTACAAAGTAACATCACTTCATCACCTATAAATATTGTCAGCATTGTAAACATTCTAAGTAACATTGCAGAAATTTCAAAGAATATCAGCGCAGTTAGCATGAAGGTATGTTGAAATCTGACAAGCACCGAAAAATCACAGAGATCAATTCAATTAATAAACAGAAAAAATTAACAAAAATAAATGTACAGGTATATTAGTACATTAAATAGAACGTTAGATACACTTAAGTTAGTAGATAGTGGTAAAATAATCACAAATGTTTGTTTTTTAAACCAAAACCAAGCTATGACATTAGAATATAGAAAGTACCTTCATTTAAATGTTAAATTCAAAACTGAAATCTATGGTTATGTTTTCTTTAAACATAAAACTTCAGGTAACTGTAGCAAAAAATCTATACTCTATTTATAAAGTTCCAGTCATCTTCAGGTTATGTTCTCACACTTTCATTATTTCTCAGCTAGCAGTTGCTAAAGTAATATTACCTGAAGTTTGTAATAAAGAAAGCTGCCTCATATACACATTCTTTCAGATTGAACAACAATCCAACATAAAGTAAAAAAGTTAAATTTTCCTTTGACATTAAGTTTGAAACTAATAACTATTTGTACTTGAATCCCCAGAACATTCTACAAACAGTGGATATCATAGTATCTGATGATGCATCAGGAGCCTGGAGAAATTTAAATGACAACACTAATCAAAATACAAGCTCTAGTTTACTGCGCTCCTTGGAAACCTTTGCGTCAGTTCTTCCAGCAGAGTCCTTTAATATGACAACAAAGAATATCCAATTAAATATAACCATGGTCAACACATCATTCAACGCATTCTTGAACTCAAGTGTGCAAATGAATATTAAAGCTAATTCCACTGGCAACATAATCACCACTATGACCTTCTCCACGCTCCAAAATGTGTTACCTCCCAGGAATGCCAGAAATGACAGTTTGAACGACACCACCATCAATGGAAAGGTAGTGCTGGTGAAGTTCACTGGATGGACTGACAGTGTCTCATTGACATTCAGTAAGCTGGAACATAACCTCACAGTCAATCCCCAGTGTGTTTTCTGGAATTTCAGTTTTTTTGACAACCGTGGAGCGTGGGATAATGAAGGTTGTTCATTTAAGTCTGATATGAATGGAAAGGTTTCATGTTTTTGTAACCACCTGACCTCCTTCTCCATTTTGATGTCAACGTCCATTCCAGAATCTATTGCATACGCCTTGGATTTAATCACTTATATTGGTGTTGGCATATCGATGGGTAGCTTAGTCGTGTGCCTCATCATTGAGGCTTGTGTTTGGAAGGCCATGACCAGAAACAACACCGCCTATATGCGTCACGTCTCCATAGTGAACATCGCCGTGTCTCTCCTGATTGCCGACATTTGGTTTATCATTGGTGCGTCGCTAATAAAAGCCGATTTCCAAAACCCAAGTGAAACCACTACAGATGTACCAGCGTGTACTGCAGCAACATTTTTCATTCACTTCTTTTACCTGGCTCTGTTCTTCTGGATGCTGATTTCAGGACTTCTTCTTTTCTACCGGACCATCCTGGTTTTTTCACACTTGTCAAAATCCACCATGCTGGCTATTGGCTTTTCTGTGGGCTACGGCGCACCGTTAATCATAGCTGTTGTTACCATAGCATCCACAGCTGGAAGTGGTGGTTATATAAATGGAAATAAAGCCTGTTGGCTCAACTGGAGCAAGACAAAGGCCCTTCTTGCTTTTGTAATACCGGCACTGGCTATAGTGTTCATCAACTTTCTGATCCTGATTGTGGTCCTGTACAAAATGCTGAGGAGAGGTATGGGAGACTCCTTACAGCAAAATGACCGAAATGCTGCAGTGATCATCGCCAGGTGTCTGGCTATTCTCACTCCCTTGTTTGGCCTTACCTGGGGACTGGGAGTAGGAACCATGTTTAATCCAACAAATGAGGGAATCCAAATTGTGTTTGCCCTGTTCAATTCACTACAGGTAACTGCATATATGTAAAGATATATTTTCCACATCAGTTTCTTACACTGAAACCTTTTTTTGTATGGAATTGAAATCTTTTAAGTCATGGGTAGTGGTATCCACAAAGCCTAGGGGGTTAATGTCATAGGAATCAGTTACTGGAACACCAATCCTGGTTCTTATTTTGAAAATTCACTATTCACTATTTGGAATATACTGCTAAAGGGTAAAATACCTCTGTTTTTAGCACTTAGACAAATTTAGCATTTGAAGATGTTTTGTGGATACAGGCCCTTGATGTTAACATGTTAGGCAACATTGAATGAATATATATCTTTATTTATTTATTCAAAGGGTTTCTTTATTTTGATGTTTGGGACACTTTTGGATGGCAAGGTATGTGTTTGAAAAGGCACATTAAATGGTACATCTTTTTCAAATGTAAGTGTGTTGTTTTTTAAGTAACTGTCCTTGGATTTTAGATACGAGCAGCTTTAGCTGCAACATTTTACTCCATTGCCTCAAGCTCTGATCGTACAAGGGTAAGAACATATTTTTACGTTTTTCTTCTAACGTTTCATGCTACTTACACATACTACATTCATTGATGAGTGTTGTTCATTATGTGTGTTGTCATAAAAAAAATTTCAAGTTCAACAATGAGTTTATTGGGTTGGTTTTAGCCTTCCTTATAGTCTCAATTCTCTCTGAAAATATTACTTGTGTTTTAGCTGATTATTATTGTTCAGGAAGTTTATATACGTGTATGTGTTTTCCCCCCACTGTAGAGTACTAGTGCTGATGCAGCGACATCATCGTCATCCACTAGTGCATTGGACCTTCTCCGAAGAAGAATACGAAGGAGTAAGCTCAAGATCTGTTATGTAATTAGGAATAAGGTTTCTTCTCATTTCAAAATTGTTCCAGGTTTTTGTTTGTTTTGTTCATCTAGCCATGTGATATACAGTCGCATCCCTGATTAAACCAACTATTTGACCCCTCTTGCTTTTTCAGAGGCCTACAATGTTTCGGAAGCTGCAAATTCTTCCAGCAGCAATGATGTAACTGAGTCTTTCATCAATATCGATCTGAATGCAACCGACATTTAAGAGGCAGTAGTATTGGCTCATGTATAGAACCAAGTTAATCTCATTTAGAACATTTTATAAACATTAAAAAAAAAATTGCTTTGAATATGACTCTGGAATTGGCAAAGGCAATACAATTTATTATTTTCTGGATTGTCTGAGATACTTTTTTTGTGCTTAGGACAGAGTCAAGCAACTGCTCTGCATGATTATCTTGAACAAAACATAGCACTTTAAATAATGTATGTGATTGAAGGCCATCATATTCAAAATCTAAAGCAATATCCACATTTATTAAATCTGTTATATGGCTGCTATAGCATTTTCCTATGTTGTGTAAATGAAATGTATATTTTTTTGTTTATCTGTTGTGGCGGCTTTTACTAAAAATCGAACATTTTTGTTTCTCATTGCACCTGACTCAACTACATAACAAAAGTCTTATGTAGGGTGTACTGTATTATTTTAAACATACAGTAATTTAAATTGTAGTTAAAAATAAAGTCTGAGTGCTAAAAGATATTGCTCAATGTGGTTCATTTACAGTGGGGAAAACAAGTATTTGATACACTGCCGATTGAGCAGGTTTTCCTCTGTAATTTTTATCATAGGTACAGTTCAACTGTGAGAGATGGAATCTAAATAAAAAATCCAGATAATCACATTGTATGATTTGTTAATAATTTATTTGCATTTTATTGCATGACATAAACATTTGATCACCTACCAACCAGTACAAATTCTGGTTCTCACAGACCTGTTAGTTTTTCTTTAAGAAGCCCTCCTGTTCTCCACTCATTACCTGTATTAACTGCACCTGTTTGAACTCGTTACCTGTATAAAAGACACCTTTCCATACACTCAATCCAACAGACTCCAACTGCTCCACAATGGCCAAGACCAGAGAGCTGTGTAAGGACATCAGGGATACAATTGTAGACCTGCACAAGGCTGGGATGGGCTACAGGGCAATAGGCAAGCAGCTTGGTGTGAAGGCAACAACTGTTGGCGCAATTATTAGAAAATGGAAGTAGTTCAAGATGACGGTCAATCTCCCTCGGTCTGGGGCTCCATGCAAGATCTCACCTCGTGGGGCATCAATGATCATGAGGAAGGTGAGGGATCAGCCCAGAACTACACGGCAGGACCTGGTCAATGACCTGAAGAGAGCTGGGACCACAGTCTCAAAGAAAACCATTAGTAACACATTACGCCGTCATGGATTAAAATCCTGCAGCGCACACAAGGTCCCCCTGCTCAAGACAGCGCATGTCCAGGCCCATCTGAAGTTTGCCAATGACCATCTGGATGATCCAGAGGAGGAATGGGAGAAGGTCATGTGGTCTGATGAGACAAAAATAGAGCTTTTTGGTCTAAACTTCACTCCCTGTGTTTGGAGGAAGAAGAAGGATGAGTACAACCCCAAGAACACCATCCCAACCATGAAGCATGGAGGTGAAAACATCATTCTTTGGGGATGCTTTTCTGCAAAGGGGATAGGACAACTGCACCGTATTGAGGGGAGGATGGATGGGGCCATGTATCGCGGGATTTTGGCCAACAACCTCCTTCCCTCAGTAAGAGCATTGAAGATGGGTCGTGGCTGGGTCTTGCAGCATGACAACGACCCGAAACACACAGCCAGGGCAACTAAGGAGTGGCTCCGTAAGAAGCATCTCAAAGTCTTGGAGTGGCCTAGCAAGTCTCCAGACATGAACCCAATAGAAAATCTTTGGAGGGAGCTGAAAGTCCGTTTTGCCCAGCGACAGCCCCAAAATCTGAAGGATCTGGAGAAGATCTGTATGGAGGAATGGGCCAAAATCCCTGCTGCAGTGTGTGCAAACCTGGTCAAGAACTACAGGAAAAATATGATCTCTCTAATTGCAAACAAAGGTTTCTATACCAAATATTATATGATAAACCTATGACTTCTAAATGCTTTGTAAGTGGGAAAACCTGCAAAATCGGCACTGACTCAAATACTTGTTCTCCCCACTGTATATTGGATAACTGTCTTATACTGGCTTTAGGTCTTATATTGGATGACTGTCTTATATTGGCTTTAGGTATTATCAGCCATGAATTTCCTGATTGATGCATCCCTAATTATAACCTTGCTGATCTGGTATTTAAAATTATTAATTGCACATTGCAAACTGTATACTGTATGCAAAAGAAAATGCAACGAAAATAGCAGCAATAATAATAATAAAAAAAGCACCATGATGATGCTTCATGCTTTCTGGTCATCTGTCCCGCAGTCATTTTGTATAGATTTCCTGGATGGGAGCACAGACACAGTGAGATGCTGGGATATCTTCACACACTGAAGGGCCCTGAGGTTGGGTTGTTTCCATACCGTACTGTGATGCAACTGGTTAGAATGCTGTTGATGTAGCAGTGATAGTATTCGGAAAGGACTGGGTACATTTGGTGACATGCCAAATGTCTATAGTTGACTAAGGGACTAGAGACACTACTTGTCCTATCAACAACACTGCTGGCACTGATGTCCTTGCTTATGTGAAAGCTAAAGAGCATAAAACTGCTGACTCTCTACTAAAGACATGTTCATCTGGATTGAGGCTTAATCCTTTGCCTTTTTCATCTCCTTTGTTCTGCTGAGGTTGAGGATGTATCTGACGCCACAATGCTACTTTGTCTACATCCCTGTAGGCTGTCTCACTGTTGGTTATCAGGCCTACGATTGACAAGTAGAAGTTGACTATGCCCAAAAAGACGCCCATCAGCTGGTTGACACATTCTAAAGATATGACTTGGGATAAACTATTATCACTTGATCGTCTGGAACAGCATTCGTTTTCCATCTAGGCTCAGTGTTGTTTCAGCCAAGCCGAAAAAGTGTTTGTTAAGCTTGCCTAAAAAAGTGAGGTTTCAATAGAGTTGTTGGGTACTCTGCTGTGTCATTGAATGCAGCATTGTAGGCTTCCAGGAACTGGGCTTTTCCGTCCATTCTTATTCTTTGTTTAGGATGTACAGACAGATGACAAATTAATGGAAAAATATTCATAAGTGAGTGGAGGAAAATAACAAATACAGATTTTCAACATTGGTGTACTGCATGGTACAGGAATCAGCATTCTATCATGCTCTGTGGCATGTGTTAAATGCTGAGCCCTGTTGATCACACATTTGGATCAAGATGGCGAGAGAAAAGGATCCAAGTAACTTTGAAAGAGGATTCATCATCTTATTAATTACTGTATTAGACAGTGCTATCCACCACCATCATAAAAACACCAGATGGAAGAAAAACACTGATTGTGGTAATATCTTTTAGAAGAACAGTGTTCCAACCCTCCAGCAGAGTTTTAGAGACTCATATAATCTATGGCAAGGTGAATTGAAGCTGTTCTGGTGGATTGTGAATATATCACTCATGTAGGAAAAGTCAATTAGAAACTTGATTATTTTAAATTTAGCTTTTGATGGTTTTGAAGTTGACATAACAAAATAAAATAATGTAATCCAGATGTCAGTAAAATTAAACGGGATTAGGCTGTTCTGACTCTCCTGAACAGGTCTGGATCTTATCTGGATCTTATTTAAAATCTTAATGGCAGAAAAATCTTAATGACAACATTTAAATAGTAAACAGAAACAATATTAAAAGAATCACTGACATTTACATTTACTGTCCTGTCAACACTTTTATTTTAGTCAATCCTGTTATCGATACAAACTCAGGACTAAATTAGTACGATTGGCAAATACATGTGAGGCTAATACTTCATTCTGAAATTGGACGTTACACAACTATTAAATGTGTTTTGTTGCCTGAAAGTAGAACTTGCAGTTCCATGGTAAAATCATTGTAAAATTACATTTTCAATATAGTTATGGATTTCCTCACTCCAACAAATTACCTGAAAGCCCAATAAAAAAAGAAAATCAAAAGTGAAAGGAGACATGAATCTCTCATGCTGATCACGCAAGTATGTGTACTATCTATTTGTCACCCGAAACTGAAAAAAGAATGTATTATAACTGTTCAGCAGGTATTCTGTCAAAAAGAAAGAAGGTATTATAACTGTTGAGCAGGTATTCTGTCAAAATCTGCCCTTTACTTTGTGTTCTTTCTTCCTGTAGTCCATGGGGAGAGAGTGGCAGTAAAATGTATAGTTTTGAATATGGGTTTTCAGTCTCAATTACACACTTTTTACCTGGAAAGCAAAAAGAAGAAATTAAGACAGACATGTGAAATTATACATTAGGATGGTGATGAACTAATTAATGAGGTCAATGTTAAGAGGAATGTAGAGGCTGAAATTAATTACATGGGAGAGTCTCCACAAGGGTGGTGTGACAAAGGAGAAAAAAAAACAGCTGGTATTGTTTATAATATTTAATATATATATAATTTAAATTTTTTTGTCACAATAAAATGTATCATTATCAAACACATGACACAACACAAATGGAGAGGGGTTCACCACTCTGTGAAAAACTGCATGGGTAAATTAGTTTGGGGATCTCATCATCTACGGTACATAATATCATTAAAAGATTCAGAGAATCTGGAGTAATTTCTGTATGCAAAGGGACGAGGTTCAAAACCAATATTGAATGGCCATGATCACGATTCTGTAGCGGAAATCAGTGCATGGGCTCAGGAACACTTCTGAAAACCATTGTCTGTTAACACAATACGTCGCTGCATCTACAAATGCCAGTTAAATCTCCACCATGCAAAGAACAAACCATATATCATGGGTGTCAAACCGGTTCCACAGAGGGCTGAGTGTCTGCAGGTTTTTGGTTTTTCCTATAAATTGGTTCCTAGTTCATACCTACACAACCAGGTGAGGGTAGAAAGTAACCAATCAGTGACCTAATTAACAAATCAAGTACAAGGAGAGAGCAAAAACCTGCAGACACTCGGCCCTCCGTGGAACCGGTTTGACACCTGTGCCATATATAAACAAGATCCAGGACCAACGCCGCCTTCTCTGGGTCCGAGCTCATTTCTGATGGACTGAGGCGAAGTGCAAAACTGTCCTGTGGTCTTTATGATATTTTTTTTAGGAATCATGGATGCTGCACCCTCTGGACTAAAAAAGAGAGGAACAGGTTCTCTCCACAGTTCCCAAACGCTTACAGAGTATTGTTAAAAGAAGAGGTGATGCATCACAGCATGTATTTTTCCAAAATCTCAGTTTCAACATTTGATATGTTGTCTTTGTACTATTTTCATTTAAATATAGGGATAAATTATTTGCATATCATTGCGTTCTGTTTTTATTTGCATTTAATGTATGTACATCTCATCAAGCAACCTCTATACCGTAACCCTAGCCCCATATAGCTCAGATGGTTGCAAACCCGGGGTTGTGGTTGTTTTCCACAGGAGGCAAGTATGAAAAAGTATAAACATGTAATTACTCTTTACTGGATAGGACTCTCTTAAATTATGCAAATGTTAACTTGTGCACTATACAACTTATGAATGTCTAATCCCTCTGGACACTGTAGACACGTACTGGAACAGTAAATATCTGATATGGATGATTGTATAGGATATACTAATTGGTCATATTCCATTATCTTATATGTTCACCACCCATTGTATATCTCCGTATATACTGTAGATGTTAACACTATGAATATATATATATATACTTTTTTTTTTCCTGTAGCTTATATTGTTTAACAGTAACAACACAAATTCACAAGAAATAATTGCAGGTATGTGTAATTTGTTAGTTGAATAAAGGTGTAAAGGTGTAGCAGGACCTAACACGACCAGTTCATGCAAATAAAATCTGCAAATGTTGATTAATTAAAGCACTTAAGATTGAAACATATCAATCTGAAAGACTAAAAATCATATTGGGAGGTTCTGTTTTGTTCAGTTTGGATGTTGCTTTTGTTCTTGAATGTAGCTTGTTCTGCTCATTTTTCCCCCCTTTGTTCTTTCGTTATGTAGCCTGTCCTTTTTGTTCTGATTGTTTTCACCTGTTTGTTGTTACCCCTCGTTAGCAGCCTATTTAGTTTGCTTGTTTCTGTCAGCCTTTTGTTGAGTCACTGAGTCTTTTTGTGTATGTGTTCTAGTCTGCTTGCCTTATTCTTGCTGTTTTGGTGTTTTCTCGCCTGCTCTAGTTTTTCTTATTAAATCTATCTCTGTTGTCCATTAACTCTGTACCTGGTGTCCTGTTTACCCCAAAATGTGACATATACAGGAAGCATTTGTTTGCAGTCATTGCACACAACCAGTTGGGTAAATTAAGCATGTACACAAATATTATATTAGGTGTTCACTCAAGTTTCATATATTTAATGTTAGTTTTTGGTTGAACATCTGAAAACATCTGGAAACAAAAATGTGCAAGCTTTGGAAATCCAAGGGAATTTTCCACAGTACTTTAGCCTTTTATAGTTCTTCCTTAACTCCTCTGCATTGTTTCCCCATAACAAGAATGGCAATATCAAAGAACAAGCTGAGCGTCTTTGTCATCCTAATGGCCTGCTATATTTTAGAAGCACAGGAATCAATTAACATTTCAAGCATCATTTTACAGGTATTATATTTTGTTTCAAATCTATTTCTATGGAACTCAACACAAACAAATACAGTTTCTGTTGGTTCTGTGAGTGTTTAAAGCAAGTATGAGGAGACTAAGTCAATGCAAATGTGGTGCATTCTTTTTTGGACCATTGTTGCACAATTTTGTATACCTTTTTTTAACCTAACATAACTGCGGATATCTCATGGTCATTTATGCTTGAAATTATGCTAGACTTCTATGGACTTCGAAGGACTATAACATCTGCCATGACAGAACGGCATACAACAGACTACCTAACAACACTGACCAATGTTACCAGGAAGTGAGATTAACTTTGATGAACTGTCAAAGTTACTTTAACAGAAGTGCACATACAGTGCTTTCGAAAAGTAATAAGACTCCTTTCCTTTCAAGCTTATTCTGAAATGATTTCAAATATTTTGCCAACATCAATCTCCACAATAACTTAGGATGAGAAAGCAAAAACTGGTTCTAGAAATATTTGCTAATTAATAAAAAATATATATAAAACAGAAAAATCACATTTATATTATTGTATAAATTATATTAAGACTCTAACATCTGGAAAACTGGCACAGTTACTGTAACAGGTCCACATACCACATGATGATAATGCACTTGTTGTCATTTCTGTTACAACACAAGTGACCACAGTTACAAGTTAGTATAATTAAGATTTATAAAACTGTTGCAATTACTTTAACAGATGTCGACCCACTTAATATGAATGAACTTGGATTAATTTTTATACTTCTCCTTCTATCTCATTCTTTTGTTGTTGTTCTCTCCACTGCAGGTAACAAAACATTTGAGCCAAGAACACAATTGCTTATTATTACTAGTGAGTAAAATTAACATCTTGAAAATTGGTACAGTTACTTTAACAGAAGTCCTCATACTATTGAAGTTAATGCACTTGGTGTAACCTCTATGCCTCCCTCTCTCATCATTTCGCTGTCGTTCTTTCCATTGTGGACAATACAACACCAACAACACCACCACAGTCGCCACAAGTGTCCACGGTAAAATTAACATCTTGAAAATGGGTGCAGTTACTTTAACAGAAGGTCACATACCACTGATGTTAATGCACTTGCTGTAATTTCTATAATTTACTCTTTCACTTTCACTGTAGATGATACAACACTTGACCCAGCAACGGAACTGACCACTGTTACTAGTGAGTACAATTAACATCTTGAAACTGGTACAGTAACTTTAAGAGAAGTCCACATACCATTGATGTTATTGCACTTGGTGTAATTTCTGTGCCTTCTACCATAATTTAGCTGTTGTTCTTTCCATGGTGGACAATACAACACCAACAACACCACCACAGTCGCCACAAGTGTCCACGATTAGTAGTTAGTATAACTAATATATAAAAAATGTATACAGTTACTATAATTATTTTAATTATATTGTTTTTGTCTTAGATACCTTATTTTCTACTTGAACAAGATATAGCACTTTAAATTATGTATGGTATTCATCAAAATAAAATTTGTCAAATAAAAATGTTTTATCAGGCTGTTATAGTGTTTTTTCTGTTGTGTAAATTTATGGAATATTGACTATGTATTTCCTGTTGTTGAGGCCACTTCTGTACATAGTTCCAGAATTATTTTTACTGTGCATTCATTAGTCACTGTTGAATTGGAGTTGTGTGTATTAATTGCTTTGAAATAAAAGTATTTTGAACAGAAACATAAAGTTGGTATTTATTTTCTCATTACAGTGTATACAGTATATTTAAATTTATAGTCACTTACTCACCAGTGTTGTACTGTTAATACAGGTACATAGACTATGCTGATTGCGCAAGTGTATCTATTCTCACTGGGAATGAAGAAAGAATGAAACCTGTTAAACCTGAGTGGGGGCTTTGTCACCGTCTGTCCCTTACCATATTTCAGGAAGTTTCAGCTTAATTTTCTTTCACTACAGTCCATGCGAAGGGAGTGACAGTAGGGTAAATGGTTGTAGCTGGGTTTTTTTTTTTTACCAAGATAGGAAAGAGAAGCAAGGTAAGACTGTTTTTTGTGAAATTATACAACAGGATGAAGGTGAAGAACTAATTAATGAAGTCAATGTTAAGAGGATTGTAGAGGCAGAAATGGATTACATGGGAGAGTCTTCACATTGTGTTGTGACCGATCCTTCTGCGATTGGTTAGATTTTTAACATTGAAGGGGGTTGTTTAATGACAGTCATACATTTATTTTATTACAGTCATAATCTATCACTTGGTGATTGTGTTTCACATGGACAAATAATCAAGTTAGTCTTTTTAACCTGTTACACTGTGCATGACTTGAGCCTTACTCTTCATGTTGTCCTGGGAATAGTAGCACTGCTAGGTTTTACCCAGTCAAACATTTAGTTGGTGAAATGGCGCTGCTTGTGCTAGACAACATACATATAGGGACATAACACACAAAACCTGTGACATACACAACATAGTGAGCATATCAGATAATGAGGTATGAGTGGTTGATATATTGAAAACGTTATCAATTTACACTACCTTTCAAACGTTTGGGGTCACTTAGAAATGTTCTTGTTTTCCATGAAAACATACACTACTGTTCAAAACGTTGGGGTCACTAAGAAATGTCCTTGTTTTTGAAAGAAAAGCAATTTTTCTGCCCATCTTAATCTTTTTATTGACCAGTCTGAGATATGGCTTTTTCTATGCAACTCTGCCCAGAAGGCCAGCAGCCTGGAGACGCCTCTTCATTATTGATGTTGAGGCTGGTGTTTTGCGGGTACTTTTTATGAAGCTGCCAGATGAGGAACACAGTACAGATGGCTGCTTTTAATGGGCCTTTGTACGCCTCTGTAAAATCTGTAAAATGTCATCCTTCATTTTCAAAGTGAAAAATGTCTACACTATTTATGATCAATTTAATGTAATTTTAATCGATATAAATGTGCTTGTCTTTTGAAAAAAAGATCTAAGTGACCCCAAACATTTGAACAGTAGAGTTGATATATATTTAGAGTTGATGTTCACATAGAGTTCTAGTATAGATGCCGGGATCAGCAGAATTTGAGGGCAGTACTGGTATTAACAGTCAAAGTTTTGGAGGTGTCTTGATATGGTGAGCACACTGTTGTTAGTCTCTGAAATTTGTTTTTTACTCTTAAAAATAGTAATGGTAACAAATACACAACACAAAATGTAGAGTCCACAGGGGCAACTGGTTATTATGGGCAGGTGGGGTATAGCCCCACCTGTTGTCAACAGAAAGAACTGCAACAAAATGATGTTATTTTTATTTCTCAAAGATTACTTCCTATAATTTATTATCTTTGAATATATCATCTTCCTAAATTTGATATAAATTGTGTTTGGATTTTATTTCATGTTCATTGGTCACGGCGCCTTGCTGCTTCATACTGCGATCTGCCAATTCGATTTCGCAGTATGTAGTCCATAGGCTAAGCGTGAATGTGGGGCTAGCCCCTCTCTCACAATGCAATGTACATTGTACGTGTGAAAATATTAATACGCATGCTCAGAATGTTACTGTGATTAATGTAGATCACACAAATGTAATGCCTAGCCCCACTACAGTGTAATTTCGTATTTCAGACCTGATTGGCTGTCTGTCTGTCTGGCGCCAACATTAGTCGGCAAGAAGAGCGAGGAAGGTAGATTGCCTTAGCTAGCCTATTAGCTTCACAAACGCTAGATAACTTGAGAAAATGAATAAAGTGGATTTTATACTCGGTTATACACGGTTTGAAACCCTTAATTTGGAGGAAAACATTGAAGTTAAGCGACTTGGTGCCCATCAGCCACGGGATATTGTCATCACTCAAACTGCTGGTAAAAGTAATCTCGAGTTTAACGTGGAGTGGTTTTTGAAGAAAAAGTGGCTAACGGTTAGCATACAAAAGAAGGCACTCTTCTGTTTTCCATGTCTGCTATTTGGTGGAGATGGTACTTGATCGAGGATGGTTTACAAAGATTTGAAACATCTTTCTGAGAGGATTGCAAAACATGAGAACAGCGGGAGTCATCTGGACAATGCTGTGAAATTGGGCTTACTTGGAAAGGTCAATGTCGCAGCACAAGTTGACAGTGCGTACAGGCGCTCCATTGAGCAGCATAACAAACAGGTGGAGGAAAACAGGTACGTTCTCAGTCGGATCATAACATGTATTAAACTGTGTGGAAAATGTGAAACCGCACTGCGGAGGCACGACAAGTCGGTGGACTCCCTGAATCCTGGAATATTCAGATGTATTTTCGAGACTATGTGTGAGGGCAATTCGAGATTTCAGAGGCACTATGATGCTCAGCCCATCTTCAAAGGGACATCTAGCACTGTACAAAACAGTGGACGAGACATTTGTTGCCATACAGGCAGATGAGACAACTGATGTTTCCTGTAAATCACAAATGGTGGTTGTGTTGGGATACATGTTGCCTGACCACAGTGACAGAATGGTTTTTAGAGTTTGTGGAAGTCAAAGATAAAACTGGACTTGGCCTCTCTAATAGCATCAAGTTTGTGCTGGAACCACTGAAGCTGGGACAAAACCTGATCGCTCAGACTTATGGTGGTGCAGCTGTAATGAGTGGAAACGTCCGAGGGGTACAGACGCTAATGAAAGAGACATACCCACATGCCCAGTCTGTTCACTGCTGTGCTCACCAGCTGAACCTGCAAGGATGAGCATCCTGAAGGTGTTTTTTTTTGCAGATTTAACTGCTTTTGTCACCTTTTTCTCTGGCACTCCAAAACGTGTTGTGGCACTTGCTGAGGCAACACCGAGATGCATTCCAAGGCCACCCGCAGTACGATGGAACTTTGCATAAGTGAGGCATATGGCCTGTCAAAAAAACTCCGGGACCAAGCCTTTCTGCAGCTCCTGGAATTTTTTTTCTTCCTTATGCCAGAAGTTAATGTTTTATACAGCAGTCTGAAAAAACTGAGCATCCATGCATCTAGGATTAGCAGTGTGCTCACTCATTTCAAGGAGAACGTCCAGAATATACGGACGCAAACTGATGAATGGGCTGCCACCGTTCACGATGGAACAGACCATGCCAGGCCGACGAGTAACTAACACAGGGCCGGTGATGGAGGAGGCATACGACACAGTCATCTCCCAGATGGAGCAGAGGTTTTCACAAAGTGACCACCTGATCGCTGCCAAGCTGGTTGACAGCTCGCTCTTCCCACATTTTGTCCTGTCATTCCCTACATCTGAGCTTGACTATGCAGTGAAACTATGGCCTCTAGGAAACAAGGAAAAGTTGAAGTCTAATCAGACCCTCTCTTCTGCAGCTAGCCGCTTGTTACGTGTCCCAGTAGCTTCTTTTGTTTCATAATATTATTTTTCGTGTTGAACGTGTGGCGGCTGTAGGTGTTTCTTTTTTTTCTTACTCCGCCTGTTGACTTATGTTCCGCGGGGTAATCAACCGTGATCTGCCGCAGCTGTTGCGCCGAGTCGTTGACCGTGTCATGCGGGACTTACGGAGGATTTAAGGAGTGGTTGAGATGGTGGAGAGGAGGAGAGAGCGAAATTGTTTTTGTATGGTATGAAGAACCGAGTTATAATTGTAGTTTAAGTGTTTGGTTTATTTTGGAATTTGTGTTAACCACCTGTCCCTCCGTAGGGGAGGAGGGGAAGGTGTATAGTCAGAGCTGCCCGCGGGTATACTTGTCCGTAGGTAACTGTATGTCTAAACACACTAGGAAGTACCGAACGAACCAACCACTGTATGTTTTGTAAAGGGCGCCTTATTAGAGTGCCAGTTAGGGAACCTTTTGTTAGTCAGGAAGATTACATCTTTTGCTTAGTTCTTTGTTTTGGTTACGGTCGGACCCCTTTTCCCCTTTTTTCCCCATGCGGGTCGGTTGGAGACAGGTTGGTGTTTTTTTGTTTATAGGCTATGTTTCTGTTATCATTTATTATTTGCTCATTGTCATCGGGAACGAATAAAATCCCCTGACACGTACTCGTGAACTGTGTTGGTTCGGTATCTTCTGCACTTACGACCTCACAGCTTCACCAAAAGTGCTTCGGCACCTAGGGCGCCACCTCTAGGTATCACAAGCCGTAACACCGCTGGTGTAACGTAGTCGGGCCGCTGGTGGAAAGCTGCCTGAGAGGCCAAAAGCGTATGCAAATTGAGATCAGGAGAAAAGCAGCAAAAGCTGGTGGCCTGCTGGCTGTATGACATTATAGCCTCCTACGCTATCGATTTCTCACTGGGGAGCTGACCACTCTGTACCGCTACACTGAGCTTCACAATGGTAAGATTGGCCATGTGTCTGTTAAGATCCATCCATGAGAACAACCTTGAGGAGGCTTTGGCTGAGACCTTAACTCCGCTGAAAATTATCATAATAACGCCTGTGACGACATCCGAGTCAGAGAGGAACTTTTCCACCTTAAAGAGGGTAAAAACCTTGGCTCGCAATACCATGGGACAGCCGCAACTCAACGCATTGGCCATGTTGTCCATCGAAAGCTAGCTGATTCAGCAGCTACATTACTTCATTCCCAAAGTAATCAAAAAGTTTGCTCAGAGTAAGAACCGCTGTGCCACTTTTCTCTTCAAGTGAGCCCTCAGCCTTAGTGAGTGAAAGCATATTTTATCATCCTGCTTTTGTGGTGCTGGTCCGTACATTGGTCATATTTTTGTGCTGGATCGATTTATAGCGATGGCGATGAGTGTCAGTGTCCATGCGTATCTATTAACGTTGTTGTCATAGAATGGATCTGTATCCCTAAAAAGTTGCCTTTCCGCTTTGTTGTGGAACCACTACAGTGGTGTTGAGCTCATTGCTGTTCGCGTATGGCCCTGTAGACACATTGGTTCTGAGCTTGGTTGCATTACTAATTTAGGTTTGTAAATGTGACGGTGGTAATTTTACACGTGTGTGAGAGAGAAGGAGAGCAATTACACAAGGTCTGTCTCTCCAGTATGTGTACTACAACACCTGTTAGAAGCAAGCCGCTCTATCATTAATAGTGTTTTGTGGAGCCACGCTGTTAGTCGATGTGTTAAATAAACCCATCAGTAGAGTTTTACTGGTATGTATCCTATATTTTGAAATGATTTGTGCCCCAACAATTTTTTACATATAAAAACGCCACTGCATGTTCACTACACTGAGACAGCCGGGTGTCAAGTGGAGTTTTTCTAGATCTTCTGGATGCTTTTATTCAGAGTGTTTTATTAGAGCATTTATATTAAAATCAACAGTATTTAACGGTATTGTACTCCATTCCAGCAAAACAGTAGATTCAAAAAGCATTTGGACATATCTATTTTATTTTCTTGCTCTGTATTCCAGCACATTATTTAAGGTATTAAAATATACTTGATCACCCATATTTAATTAACCATTTAGAAATTACGGCAATACTTTGTACATAGGGGCTCCATTTTAGGGACCACAGTTATTTAATTCCAGGCATTTGTGTTGGTTTGCATTTCTAGGGCATGCACAAAAGATCTGCCAAGGTCTAGTCTTGATTCTAGGATTTGCATTTGGAATTCAAATGTATTTGTTGTGACAGGGAGGAAGAATTACTCTTCTTTAAGGTTTTAAGCATTTTTCTTTGATTACAGCATTCCCCTTACAAACAGTGTGTTTAAGTTGTTATATTAAAAGTTATATTATTGTGTAAATGTTTATGTCATATGAGGTTAAGATAAATCCTGTAACCATAGACCAACTTGACCACGCTCACTACATCAAGCAACCTCTAAACCGTAACCCTGGACCCATATACAGTAGCTCTTTTGGTCGCAAACCCAGCGTAGTGGGTTTGAAAAGGTATGAATGTGTAATCACTCCACTGGATAAGAGCATCTGCTAAATTATGTATATATATATATATATATATATATATATATATATATATATATATATATATATATATATATATATATATATATATATATATATATATATGTGTGTATGTGTGTGTGTGTGTGTGTGTGTGTGTGTATATATATATATATATATATATATATATATATATATATATGTGTGTGTATCTAAAAAAAGAAAATAAAAAAATGTGTACAGAAAGGTTTCAACAAAACGGGCATGATTTGTGCATGTACTAGAAAAAGACCTGTGGGGTATTATTGTATATTATGAGCACTATAGCTACTTTGCCATGAAAAAATATTGGTCGCCTTTCAGATTATCTTTATTTTTACATATATGTCCTTAATGTTTTCAGATCAAAATCTTATACTGAATAAGGACGGACACGTTGAATGAAAAAATAATACAACATGTTATGCTTCTATAGTTTTATTACGTTTTATTCAATACCTAATGCCCTCTGTGAAAACACGATGGGAAACCCAATTACAGCAATTAAAAAAATCCTGTACCTGTCAGTCTTTTGTGTTGCTGTGGAAAAAAAACATGCATTGATGTTTCAAGTACCAACCAAGATCTCAGTTAAGTCTCAAAACAAAGAAAAAGCATCCCCAAAACATCACATTAAAAATACTATAAATTACCACATACATGGTGTTAATAAAGAGGAATGCAATGCAATGTTGTTGTTTTTTAATAAAAGGGCCTGTCATCTGAAAATATCCCCTTTAGACCTGCAGCAACACAATAATCCAAAACATATTGACAAGTCTAGGTCAAAATGACTGAAAAGCAATATTTAAAGTTTTGGCCAATGGACCGAGGTAAATCAAAATTTGTAGCAGGACATGGAATGACTTCTTGCTAATAAAAACTGTAAATGTCTATGAATTAAAGCGGTGGAAGAGTGGCGCATATTGTACATGGGAAGTTGCACACAACCAGTAAGCAGAATATGTAAACCAATATTATTATAGTATTATGTTCACGCCAATAATTTTAAAGTTCCATTCATTTTTGGTTGAAAATCTGAAAACATTTATAGACAAAGATATGCAAACATCAGAAATCACAAAGGGGACAAAAAGTTTCTCAACACTATTTTCACATCTTTTTTTTATAGTTCTTCCTGTTTCTACTCAACTCCTCTGCATTGTTTCCCCATTACAGGAATGGCAATATCAAAGAACAAGCTGAGCGTCTTTGTCATCCTGATGGCCTGCTATATTTTGAAAACACAGGAATTAATTGACATTTCAAGCCTAATTTCACAGGTATTATATTATAGTACAGCATCCTATCTAATGGTAATGTGTGAAATAAAAGTTAAGATTATCATTATATCCTGCATCATAGTGCTGTTTCTTTATTACCTCATGGGCTCAAGTACATGGACAGCTGTGGCCAAGAGTCCCATAAGGGTGTCCCAGTACTGTCCTGAGCAGGGGAATGATAGTATGCAGGGATTTCCATGTCTCATGGGGCTCTAGCAGCTCCTCTGGGTGATCTGGCACTTCCAGCTGGCTTAAGTTGAAAGATGAGTGATTGATTCCTCCAGCATGCTATCTTTCACCCTCAGAGAAAGATAGAGGCCTCTAGTGACCAAAAGGCCATTTTAGCATGGGCAGGTCCAACGAGGGCTTCCCTTGTTTATATGTAATCAACTACTGTTGTTGCAACTTAAATATCCTTTGACTGATCCCTAATGATGACTATTAAAGTTTTGTCCAAACAAGTCATCAGCAAGAATCAAACAATCATGAAAAAGAAAATGTTTTACTGTTTCAAATATTTTTTATCGTACACAACACAAAACAGTTTTTACAAGAGATCATACATATACATATACAAAATATGAGGAAACAGCACTACCCATATACCTAAACAAGACTGAATTTACAAAGTATGGGGTACTTTCCCTGTGGTTTTACCTGGCTTCCTGGTTTACAGTTAGTGAGATTACAAATTTGACGGCTTGAAGATGCACTGTATATAATCCTAAGTATACAAGACAGAATTTAAACAATGACATGACTTGTCTCCTCCTCCACTTCACGTAACGCAAGAAATCTGAAAATAATTAAGTAGTCTAGGGTGTTTTAAAGTGGGGGGAAAGTACTGAGAGTGTAAGAATGAGGAGTTTACAAGTCAATGAGAACTGATAGATGGTCCGGCAAAATAAATTTACTTGGGAATATCTGAGGCACTCTGAACCATTTGGATTAATTTATTTTGAAACATTAACTTTAAAAGTTAACTGATGTCTTCAGTTCATCTCTGTATTTATGCTAGTGATTCAGTAAACATGGTAATGTACTTATAACCCCTAACTGGTTATTCAGGAGCCTTGTGATTAAAATGGTAACATTTTATGAAACACCAAAAACCTGTCAACATTATATACTATGTGTAAAATACAAGGAACTATTTGAAATCTCTAAAACATCAGGGTAGATACTGACTGTCAATCTCCTGGTAAAGGTATTCAACACAAAGGAGAACCCGCATTATTTGAGAGGAAAAAGAGCAGGTGAGTCAAAGAAATGCATGACCTTGAAATGATCCAGGAAATACAATACCTTTTAAACCATGACTTTGACAACTGCTTAGGAACTTATTTATTATAATTCACTCTTTTTGTTTCAATCCTTACAGTACCAGTCAGTCAATGGACCTACATTATTGACATCGAAGTCAATGTGTCAGCTATTGAAACTATACAACAAATTAAGTCAGCTGTAAATTCAACAAGTCTTCCGTACGTTATCAACAACACCACTGAAATCTCTGAAATTGACATCACCACTGGTAATTATGCTGTTAGACATTACTAGTGCTAAACATTGCTTTTCTAATTGTCCATCCACAATTAGGCATGGAAAAGAATGGGGAACAGTCTCTGCATTTACAAAATAACACTTACTAGTCAAAACATTTGGTCATGTTAGCCAAATTTGTCACATACCGCAACTCACCTCACCTATATTTACAATTTTGATGGATGGGTCACTCTCCTCAGGAGACACAAACCCACATAAAGAACCAATAAGGTCTGCCATTTAGCATTTTCAGGTATTATCAATTTTGTGAAATACATCCACGTAACTGATTTGTCATTTGGTGGTTTTTCGAACAGGAGAATAGCTTGTTGTCTTTCTAAAACATGAATTAGTTTGTAAAAATGCTGAACACCAAAGATATTGCAGCGCTAAATGAAAGTTACCCTATTATAATAAATAGCCTGACACAAATCACTGGTGTTAACATCTCTACAGGTAATACTTTATTAAGGTGGGTTTTTATTATCGTAAGTTTTTGTGTATTTTTTTAAAGATCAAGCAAGTATTTTAACTGAAATGTTTAAATCTACTATAATTTCACCAGTTTGCTCCCTTAATGGAACTGGATTCCAGTGCAGATGTGAGAACCAGTATCAATGGTCATGTGATCAGTGTCTCACTTATGGAAGATGTGATGACACTACATCTGACACATGTGGATGTATCAATGCGATTCCTTCAGATGGAATGTACTGCCAGTCAGTTCTCCAGCAAAGTAAGAACCTACACCCCAGAATTGTAAAAAAAAATCATGAGTTATTACAGTTCTTCATTAAACAATACCCTCTCTCTTTCAACCAATAGATTTTACAGCATGTTCAATCACTACAGCCTCTCCAACAACAGGTACTATTAAACTGTATTGTAAGAAAAACACAAAGGTATATTTGAAGCACTGGGCAAAAGAAACGTCACAAACTGGTTAACAATAAACTGGCAGATCCAAAATGACAAGCATTTGGAACGTCATTTTCATGTAACACTAACCATTGCTACCAGTAAGAGTAATTAAGATCTTGGGGACTGGCAAATGCATTTTAACCAAAGTAAATAATAATGATGTTAATGCGCTTGGTGCAATTTCTATACCACTCTTTATCTCTCATCTGTTCACTGTTCTTCTCTGCACTATAGTTGCATGCACAATTGTACCAACAAGGCAACTGACCAAAGTCACTATTGAATATAATTAACATCTGGAAAACTGGCCCAGTTACATTCACATAGGTGCACAAACGATTGATGTTAATGCACTTGGTGCAATTTCTATACATCTCTTCCTCTCTCATCCTTTCACTGTCCTTCTTTCCACTGAAGATGCAACACAACACTTGTACCAACAACTGTGCTAACCAGAGAAACCAGTTAGTGTCATTAGTGAATATAAACTATAACACTAAGTAGGTTAGGTTTCGGAAAGTATTTTAAATAAATGTGTAATAATCTAATGTTCACTGTAAACTAAAGTACTTGCTCCATTATGTCGAAAACCATAACAGTACTGCTTTCATATTGATAGTAAAGGATCATCTATTAAACCACAACTGAAAGAGTCACTTTATTTTACAGATTCAACAGTACCACCAACTCTTTACATGTACATGATTGAAATTGAGCTGAATCTCACAGATGTGGCAGCAATAAATACACTGAGAACCAGTTTGAGAAATGCAAGTTACCCTGTTATAATGAATAGCCTGACACAAATCACTGGTGCTGACATCACTACAGGTAATCCTTTAATTAGGTGTGCAAATTATTTTGTACGTTTTTTTTAAACGTCCATTGAGTATTTAAATTAAAATGTTTGAATCTACTGTAATTTTACCAGTTTGCTCCCTTAATGGAACTGGATTCCAGTGCAGATGTGAAAACCAGTATCAATGGTCATGTGACCAGTGTCTCTCTTATGGAAGATGTGATGACACTACATCTGACACATGTGGATGTATCAATGCTATTCCTTCAGATGGAATGTACTGCCAGTCAGTTCTCCAGCAAAGTAAGAACCTACACACCGGCATTTTAATTAAAATTATAATTTATTACAGTTCTTCATTAAAAAATACCCTCTCTCTTTTAACCAATAGACTTTACAGCATGTCCAACCACTACAGTCTCTCCAACAACAGGTAACGTAGAAAAATCTAAATTATGCATTTTCACATGATTTTGGATGACCTTCAGTCAATTATAAATGTCAATCTTTTACAGCTAATATTATAGTATAGAGCGCACAGTCACCATGATAATTTTTCATGCTCCTTTCATACAATCCAGCAAACAAATATAACAACGTTTTTTGTTCCACAGACCTCATAACATCTGCCACAACAGAACAGAATAATACTGCTTTCCCAACAAGCCAAGTGATCACTGTTACCAGTAAGTAGAAATAACATCTGGCGAACAGCAGCAGTCAGAGATGTGCACACACTACTGATGTAAATGAACTATGGATACGTTTCTATACTTCTCTTCCTTTCTTATCCATTCACTGTCATTCTCTTCATTGTCAATACTGGTACCCTTCAGTAGGGGTGAGACGGTATGAGAATTTCATGCTACAATTATCCTGGACAAAATTATCCAGATTTAGGATTTTATCCCGATTAATAACATGTTACACCTAAATAGTGGGCATAAGGTGATTAGTGGGTACAGCTGTGAATGGGCGGAGCTACAGGTACCTGACTTCTGGGGGGGGGGGGGGGGGGGGGGGTCTATCGTCTATCGTTCCATCCCTACCCTTGAGCCAGTGACACAACCAAGGTTATTACTGAGTATAATTGAAATCTGTAAAACTGGCACAGTACGTTTCACAGAAGTTCAATGTTAGTGATGTTAATGCACTTGGTGTAATTTATATACCTCTCTTTCTCTCAAATGTTTTGACTGTTCTTTCCACTGTAGATGCTACAACTTTTGAGCCAACAATACAACTGACCACTGTTACCAGTAAGTATAATATACATCTGGAAAACATAGTTACCATAATGTAAGTTCACAAACTCTTGATGTTAAAGCAATTGGTGACATTTTTGTACCTCTCTTCCTCTCTCATCCATTTATTGTCTTTGTCTCCACTGTTAGATGCTACAACCCTTGAGCAAACAACACAACTGACCACTGTTACCAGTAAGTATAATATACATCTGGAAAACGTACAGTTACCATAATGTAAGTTCACTAAGTACCGTGACGTCGCCCGGTATGGCGCAGCCGGGGCCCCACCCTGGAGCCAGGCCCGGGGTTGGGGCTCGTATGCGAGCGCCTGGTGGCCGGGCCTTCCCCCATGGGGCCCGGCCGGGCTCAGCCCGAACGGGTGACGTGGGGCCGGTGCGAAGAGGATCGGGCGGCAGTCAAAGGCAGGGGCCTAGACAACCCGATCTCTGGACACAGAAACTGGCTCTAGGGACGTGGAATGTCACCTCGCTGGCGGGGAAGTAGCCTGAGTTAGTGCGTGAGGTTGAGAGGTTCCGATTAGAGGTAGTCGGGATCACCTCTACGCACGGCTGGAACCACACTCCTTGAGAGAGGATGGACTCTTCACCACTCTGGAGCTGCCCATGGTGAGAGGCGGCGGGCTGGTGTGGGTTTGCTCATAGCTCCCCAGCTCTGCCGCCATGTTTTGGAGTTTACCCCGGTGAATGAGAGGGTCGTTTCCCTGCGCCTACGGGTTGGGAATAGGTCTCTCACTGTTGTTTGTGCCTACGGGCCGAACGGCAGTGCAGAGTACCCGACCTTCTTGGAGTCTCTGGGAGGGGTGCTGGAAAGTGCTCCGACTGGGGACTCTATTGTTCTACTGGGGGACTTCAACGCCCACGTGGGCAACGACAGTGACACCTGGAGGGGCGTGATTGGGAGGAACGGCCCCCCGATCTGAACCCGAGTGGTGTTCAGTTATTGGACTTCTGTGCTAGTCACAGTTTGTCCATAACGAACACCATGTTCAAGCATAAGGGTGTCCATCAGTGCACGTGGCACCAGGACACCCTAGGCCGCAGGTCGATGATCGACTTTGTTGTCGTCTCATCTGACCTGCGGCTGTATGTCTTGGACACTCGGGTGAAGAGAGGGGCGGAGCTGTCAACTGATCACCACCTGGTGGTGAGTTGGATCCGATGGCGGGGGAGGAAGCTGGACAGACTCGGCAGGAACAAGCGTACTGTAAGGGTCTGCTGGGAACGTCTGGCCGAGTCTCCTGTCAGAGAGATCTTTAACTCCCACCTCCGGCAGAGCTTTGACTGGATCCCGAGGGAGGCTGGAGATATTGAGTCCGAGTGGACCATGTTCTCCACCGCCATTGTCGAAGCGGCCGCTCGGAGCTGTGGCCGTAAGGTCTCCGGTGCCTGTCGAGGCGGCAATCCCCGAACCCGGTGGTGGACACCGGAAGTAAGGGATGCCGTCAAGCTGAAGAAGGAGTCCTATCAGGCCTGGTTGGCTTGTGGGACTCCTGACGCAGCTGACTGGTACCGACAGGCCAAGCGGGCTGCAGCCTGGGTGGTTGTGGAGGCAAAAACTCGGGCCTGGGAGGAGTTCGGTGAGGCCATGGAGAAGGACTATCGGCTGGCCTCGAAGAGATTCTGGCAAACCATCCGGCGCCTCAGGAGAGGGAAACAGTGCCCTACCAACGCTGTTTACAGTAGAGGTGGGCAGCTGTTGACCTCAACTGAGGATGTTGTCGGGCGGTGGAAGGAGTACTTCGAGGATCTCCTCAATCCCGCTGTCACGTCTTCCTTTGAGGAAGAAGAGGATAAGGGCTCTGAGGTGGACTCGTCCATCACCCGGGCTGAAGTCACAGAGGTGGTCAAGAAACTCCTCCGTGGCAAGGCACCGGGGGTGGATGAGATCCGTCCTGAGTACCTCAAGTCTCTGGATGTTGTGGGGCTGTCTTGGTTGACACGCCTATGCAACATCGCGTGGCAGTCGGGGACAGTGCCTCTGGGATGGCAGACCGGGGTGGTGGTCCCTCTTTTTAAGAAGGGGGACCGGAGGGTGTGTTCCAACTATAGGGGGATCACACTTCTCAGCCTCCCCGGGAAAGTCTATGCCAGGGTTCTGGAGAGGAGAATACGGCCGATAGTAGAACCTCGGATTCAGGAGGAACAGTGTGGTTTTCGTCCAGGCCGTGGAACACTGGACCAGCTCTATACCCTCTATGCGAGGGAGTTGGAGGGTTGGAGGGAGTTGGAGGGAGTTGGAGGGTTCATGGGACTTTGCCCAACCAATCCACATGTGTTTTGTGGATTTGGAGAAGGCATTCGACTGTGTCCCTCGCGGCATCTTGTGGAGGGTGCTTAGGGAATATGGGGTCCTGGGTCCTTTCCTAAGGGCTGTCAGGTCCCTGTACAACCGATGTTGGACTCCGGCAGGGCTGCCCTTTGTCACTGGTTCTGTTCGTAATTGTTATGGACAGAATTTCTAGGCGCAGCCAGGGGCCGGAGGGTGTCAGGTTTGGGGACCACACAATTTCGTCTCTGCTCTTTGCAGATGATGTTGTCGTGTTGGCCCCTTCTAACCAGGACCTTCAGCATGCACTGGGATGGTTTGCAGCCGAGTGTGAAGCGGTGGGGATGAAAATCAGTACCTCCAAATCCGAGGCCATGGTCCTCAGTCGGAAAAGGGTGGCTTGCCCACTTCAGGTTGGTGGAGAGTGCCTGCCTCAAGTGGAGGAGTTTAAGTATCTAGGGGTCTTGTTCACGAGTGAGGGAAGGATGGAACGGGAGATTGACAGACGGATCGGTGCAGCTTCTGTAGTAATGCAGTCGATGTATCGGTCTGTCGTGGTGAAGAAAGAGCTGAGCCGCAAGGCGAAGCTCTCGATTTACCAGTCAATCTACGTTCCTACTCTCACCTATGGTCATGAGCTTTGGGTCATGACCGAAAGGACAAAATCCCGGATACAGGCGGCCGAAATGAGCTTTCTCCGCAGGGTGGCCGGGCGATCCCTTAGGGTCAGAAGCTCTGTCACCCGGGAGGAGCTCAGAGTAGAGCCGCTGCTCCTCCACATCAAGAGGGGTCAGCTGAGATTGGCTTGGGCATCTTTTTCGGATGCCTCCGGAACGCCTTCCTGTGTCCTTCTTTCCACTGAAGATGCAACACAACACTTGTACCAACAACTGTGCTAACCAGAGAAACCAGTTAGTGTCATTAGTGAATATAAACTATAACACTAAGTAGGTTAGGTTTCGGAAAGTATTTTAAATAAATGTGTAATAATCTAATGTTCACTGTAAACTAAAGTACTTGCTCCATTATGTCGAAAACCATAACAGTACTGCTTTCATATTGATAGTAAAGGATCATCTATTAAACCACAACTGAAAGAGTCACTTTATTTTACAGATTCAACAGTACCACCAACTCTTTACATGTACATGATTGAAATTGAGCTGAATCTCACAGATGTGGCAGCAATAAATACACTGAGAACCAGTTTGGGAAATGCAAGTTACCCTGTTATAATGAATAGGCTGACACAAATCACTGGTGCTGACATCACTACAGGTAATCCTTTAATTAGGTGTGCAAATTATTTTGTACGTTTTTTTTAAACGTCCATTGAGTATTTAAATTAAAATGTTTGAATCTACTGTAATTTTACCAGTTTGCTCCCTTAATGGAACTGGATTCCAGTGCAGATGTGAAAACCAGTATCAATGGTCATGTGACCAGTGTCTCTCTTATGGAAGATGTGATGACACTACATCTGACACATGTGGATGTATCAATGCTATTCCTTCAGATGGAATGTACTGCCAGTCGGTTCTCCAGCAAAGTAAGAACCTACACACCGGCATTTTAATTAAAATTATAATTTATTACAGTTCTTCATTAAAAAATACCCTCTCTCTTTTAACCAATAGACTTTACAGCATGTCCAACCACTACAGTCTCTCCAACAACAGGTAACGTAGAAAAATCTAAATTATGCATTTCACATGATTTTGGATGACCTTCAGTCAATTATAAATGTCAATCTTTTACAGCTAATATTATAGTATAGAGCGCACAGTCACCATGATAATTTTTCATGCTCCTTTCATACAATCCAGCAAACAAATATAACAAAGTTTTTTGTTCCACAGACCTCATAACATCTGCCACAACAGAACAGAATAATACTGCTTTCCCAACAAGCCAAGTGATCACTGTTACCAGTAAGTAGAAATAACATCTGGAGAACAGCAGCAGTCAGAGATGTGCACACACTACTGATGTAAATGAACTATGGATACGTTTCTATACTTCTCTTCCTTTCTCATCCATTCACTGTCATTCTCTTCATTGTCAATACTGGTACCCTTCAGTAGGGGTGAGACGGTATGAGAATTTCATGCTACAATTATCCTGGACAAAATTATCCAGATTTAGGATTTTATCCCGATTAATAACATGTTACACCTAAATAGTGGGCATAAGGTGATTAGTGGGATACAGCTGTGAATGGGCGGAGCTACAGGTACCTGACTTCTGGGGGGGGGGTGGGGGGGGGTCTATCGTCTATCGTTCCATCCCTACCCTTGAGCCAGTGACACAACCAAGGTTATTACTGAGTATAATTGAAATCTGTAAAACTGGCACAGTACGTTTCACAGAAGTTCAATGTTAGTGATGTTAATGCACTTGGTGTAATTTATATACCTCTCTTTCTCTCAAATGTTTTGACTGTTCTTTCCACTGTAGATGCTACAACTTTTGAGCCAACAATACAACTGACCACTGTTACCAGTAAGTATAATATACATCTGGAAAACATAGTTACCATAATGTAAGTTCACAAACTCTTGATGTTAAAGCAATTGGTGACATTTTTGTACCTCTCTTCCTCTCTCATCCATTTATTGTCTTTGTCTCCACTGTTAGATGCTACAACCCTTGAGCAAACAACACAACTGACCACTGTTACCAGTAAGTATAATATACATCTGGAAAACGTACAGTTACCATAATCTAAGTTCACTAAGTGCCGTGACGTCGCCCGGTATGGCGCAGTCGGGGCCCCACCCTGGAGCCAGGCCCGGGGTTGGGGCTCGTATGCGAGCACCTGGTGGCCGGGCCTTCCCCCATGGGGCCCGGCCGGGCTCAGCCCGAACGGGTGACGTGGGGCCGCCCTCCCGTGGGCTCACCACCCACAGGAGGGACCATAAGGGGCCGGTGCGAAGAGGATCGGGCGGCAGTCAAAGGCAGGGGCCTAGACAACCCGATCTCTGGACACGGAAACTGGCTCTAGGGACGTGGAATGTCACCTCGCTGGCGGGGAAGGAGCCTGAGTTAGTGCGTGAGGTTGAGAGGTTCCGATTAGAGGTAGTCGGGATCACCTCTACGCACGGCTGGAACCACACTCCTTGAGAGAGGATGGACTCTTCACCACTCTGGAGCTGCCCATGGTGAGAGGCGGCGGGCTGGTGTGGGTTTGCTCATAGCTCCCCAGCTCTGCCACCATGTTTTGGAGTTTACCCCGGTGAACGAGAGGGTCGTTTCCCTGCGCCTACGGGTTGGGGATAGGTCTCTCACTGTTGTTTGTGCCTACGGGCCGAACGGCAGTGCAGAGTACCCGACCTTCTTGGAGTCTCTGGGAGGGGTGCTGGAAAGTGCTCCGACTGGGGACTCTATTGTTCTACTGGGGGACTTCAACGCCCACGTGGGCAACGACAGTGACACCTGGAGGGGCGTGATTGGGAGGAACGGCCCCCCGATCTGAACCCGAGTGGTGTTCAGTTATTGGACTTCTGTGCTAGTCACAGTTTGTCCATAACGAACACCATGTTCAAGCATAAGGGTGTCCATCAGTGCACGTGGCACCAGGACACCCTAGGCCGCAGGTCGATGATCGACTTTGTTGTCGTCTCATCTGACCTGCGGCTGTATGTCTTGGACACTCGGGTGAAGAGAGGGGCGGAGCTGTCAACTGATCACCACCTGGTGGTGAGTTGGATCCGATGGCGGGGGAGGAAGCTGGACAGACTCGGCAGGAACAAGCGTACTGTAAGGGTCTGCTGGGAACGTCTGGCCGAGTCTCCTGTCAGAGAGATCTTTAACTCCCACCTCCGGCAGAGCTTTGACTGGATCCCGAGGGAGGCTGGAGATATTGAGTCCGAGTGGACCATGTTCTCCACCGCCATTGTCGAAGCGGCCGCTCGGAGCTGTGGCCGTAAGGTCTCCGGTGCCTGTCGAGGCGGCAATCCCCGAACCCGGTGGTGGACACCGGAAGTAAGGGATGCCGTCAAGCTGAAGAAGGAGTCCTATCAGGCCTGGTTGGCTTGTGGGACTCCTGACGCAGCTGACTGGTACCGACAGGCCAAGCGGGCTGCAGCCTGGGTGGTTGTGGAGGCAAAAACTCGGGCCTGGGAGGAGTTCGGTGAGGCCATGGAGAAGGACTATCGGCTGGCCTCGAAGAGATTCTGGCAAACCATCCGGCGCCTCAGGAGAGGGAAACAGTGCCCTACCAACGCTGTTTACAGTAGAGGTGGGCAGCTGTTGACCTCAACTGAGGATGTTGTCGGGCGGTGGAAGGAGTACTTCGAGGATCTCCTCAATCCCGCTGTCACGTCTTCCTTTGAGGAAGAAGAGGATAAGGGCTCTGAGGTGGACTCGTCCATCACCCGGGCTGAAGTCACAGAGGTGGTCAAGAAACTCCTCCGTGGCAAGGCACCGGGGGTGGATGAGATCCGTCCTGAGTACCTCAAGTCTCTGGATGTTGTGGGGCTGTCTTGGTTGACACGCCTATGCAACATCGCGTGGCAGTCGGGGACAGTGCCTCTGGGATGGCAGACCGGGGTGGTGGTCCCTCTTTTTAAGAAGGGGGACCGGAGGGTGTGTTCCAACTATAGGGGGATCACACTTCTCAGCCTCCCCGGGAAAGTCTATGCCAGGGTTCTGGAGAGGAGAATACGGCCGATAGTAGAACCTCGGATTCAGGAGGAACAGTGTGGTTTTCGTCCAGGCCGTGGAACACTGGACCAGCTCTATACCCTCTATGCGAGGGAGTTGGAGGGTTGGAGGGAGTTGGAGGGAGTTGGAGGGTTCATGGGACTTTGCCCAACCAATCCACATGTGTTTTGTGGATTTGGAGAAGGCATTCGACTGTGTCCCTCGCGGCATCTTGTGGAGGGTGCTTAGGGAATATGGGGTCCTGGGTCCTTTCCTAAGGGCTGTCAGGTCCCTGTACAACCGATGTTGGACTCCGGCAGGGCTGCCCTTTGTCACTGGTTCTGTTCGTAATTGTTATGGACAGAATTTCTAGGCGCAGCCAGGGGCCGGAGGGTGTCAGGTTTGGGGACCACACAATTTCGTCTCTGCTCTTTGCAGATGATGTTGTCGTGTTGGCCCCTTCTAACCAGGACCTTCAGCATGCACTGGGATGGTTTGCAGCCGAGTGTGAAGCGGTGGGGATGAAAATCAGTACCTCCAAATCCGAGGCCATGGTCCTCAGTCGGAAAAGGGTGGCTTGCCCACTTCAGGTTGGTGGAGAGTGCCTGCCTCAAGTGGAGGAGTTTAAGTATCTAGGGGTCTTGTTCACGAGTGAGGGAAGGATGGAACGGGAGATTGACAGACGGATCGGTGCAGCTTCTGCAGTAATGAAGTCGATGTATCGGTCTGTCGTGGTGAAGAAAGAGCTGAGCCGCAAGGCGAAGCTCTCGATTTACCAGTCAATCTACGTTCCTACTCTCACCTATGGTCATGAGCTTTGGGTCATGACCGAAAGGACAAGATCCCGGATACAGGCGGCCGAAATGAGCTTTCTCCGCAGGGTGGCCGGGCGATCCCTTAGGGTCAGAAGCTCGGTCACCCGGGAGGAGCTCAGAGTAGAGCCGCTGCTCCTCCACATCGAGAGGGGTCAGCTGAGATTGGCTTGGGCATCTTTTTCGGATGCCTCCGGAACGCCTTCCTGGGAAGGTGTTCCAGTCCCGTCCCACCGGGAAGAGACCCCGGGGAAGTCCTAGGACACGCTGGAGGGACTATGTCTCCCAGCTGGCCTGGGAACGCCTCAGTGTCCCCCCGGAAGAGCTAGAGGAAGTGTCTGGGGAGAGGGAAGTCTGGGCATCCCTGCTTAGACTGCTGCCCCCGCGACCCGGCCCCGGATAAGCAGAAGAAGATGGATGGATGGATGGATAAGTTCACTACCTCTTGATGTTAAAGCAATTGGTGACATTTCTGTACCTCTCTTCCTCTCTCTCTCATCCATTCATTGTCTTTGTCTCCACTGTTAGATGCTACAACCCTTGAGCAAACAACACAACTGACCACTGTTACCAGTAAGTATAATATACATCTGGAAAACTTACAGTTACCATAATGTAAGTTCACTAACTCTTGATGCCAAGAGTTGATGCCAACCCTTGAGCCAACAACACAACTGACCACTGTTACCAGTTAGTATAATTAACCTCTGGAAAACAGACAGTAACCCTAACATATGTCCACACACTTTTAATATACATCTGGAAAACATAGTTACCATAATGTAAGTTCACAACTCTTGATGTTAAAGCAATTGGTGACCATTCTTTACCTCTCTTCCTCTCTCATCCATTCATTGTCTTTGTCTCCACTGTTAGATGCTACAACCCTTGAGCAAACAACACAACTGACCACTGTTACCAGTAAGTATAATATGCATCTGAAAAAAGTACAGTTACCATAATGTAAGTTCACGAACTCTTGATGTCAAAGCAACTGGTGACATTTATATACCTCTCTTCCTCTCTCATCCATTCATTGTCTTTGTCTCCACTGTTAGATGCTACAACCCTTGAGCCAACAACACAACTGACCACTGTTACCAGTTAGTATATTTAACCTCTGGAAAACAGACAGTAACCCTAACATATGTCCACACACTTTTGATGTTAAACGAATTGGTGACATTTCTGTACCTCTCTTCCTCTCTCATCCATTCATTGTCTTTGTCTCCACTGTTAGATGCTACAACCCTTGAGCAAACAACACAACTGACCACTGTTACCAGTAAGTATAATAAATATCTGGAAAAAAGACAGTTACCATAACACATGTCCACAAACATTTGATTTTAAAGCAATTGGCATAATGTCTATACCTCTCTTCTCATCTATTCCCTGTCCTTCTCTCCACTGTAAATGCCAAACAATGAGCCAACAACACAAATGACCACAGAAACCAGTAAATGTAATATGTTAATAAAAACAAAATAAACAAAGTTGTGTAGATTTTGGAAAATAATGAACAAAGATCTGTAAACCATAACAGTACTGCTTTAATATTGACGGTAATGTACTGTATATATAACCAACAATGAAAGAGTTCTGTTCTTTTACAGATTCAACAGGACCACCAACTATTTACATGTACATGATTGAAATTGAGCTGAATATCACTGATGTTGCAGCAATAAATACACTAAGAGCTGCTCTGGGAAATGCAAGTTACCCTGTTACAATGAATAGCCTGACACAAATCACTGGTGTTATCATCACTACAGGTAACATTTTAATTAGGTGTGCAAATTATTGTGTATGTGTTTTTCAAAGATCAACTGAGTATTTTAATTGAAATGTTTAAATCTACTGTAATTTTACCAGTTTGCTCCCTTAATGGAACTGGATTCCAGTGCAGATGTGAGAACCAGTATCAATGGTCATGTGACCAGTGTCTCTCTTATGGAAGATGTGATGACACTACATCTGACACATGTGGATGTATCAATGCTGTTCCTTCAGATGGAATGTTCTGCCAGTCGGTTCTCCAGCAAAGTAAGAACCTACATCCCGGAATTTTAATTAAAATCATGAGTTATTACACTTTTTCATTAAACATACCCTCTCTCTTTTAACCAATAGACTTTACAGCATGCCCAACCACTACAGCCTCTCCAACAACAGGTAACATGGAAAAACCTGACTTAAAGAAAAAAAGCACATGATTTTTGATAACCTTAATCCAACAAAATATAAAACTAAATATTTGTTTTAAAGTAAGAATTTATTTTATCTGCATGTAAAGGTTAGAGTTTGTTAATTATTGAAAGAAAGATCAAAAGGGTGAACAATTTTAAAAATAATTTCATGGCCGGTTTTAATCATATTCGCCAAGGGTGCCAATATTATATTAGTTGAGGGCACAGTAGCTAAATATGCTTCAAACTCAAATGCAATGCCATTTTGACAAGACCTGTATCCCTTCTAGCCATGACAGTTGAAAAGACCAGATTGAGTGTGTCAGTCTGATGTGAGCTGTATCCCTTCTGTTTTGCAGTATTTTGAGGCCTCAAAATAGTACTTTATTTCCTCAACATTGTATTTAGTCCCTTCAAAATAGTATTTTGTTCCCTTATTGGGCTTCTTCTGGCCTGAATGAATCTTCAGGTTCAGTTTCCTCAAAATGACACCAACAGAGGTGTTGTTTTTTATATTTACAACTCCAATTGTTTCTTAAGATGAAACTGGGAAAAAACATTTAGAATAGAAGGTAAACATCCAGTACTCTGTGCTAACAATTGCACTTACATCTGGGTAACGCTGATGTATTGAAACTGGTTGGGAGTGAGCAATGTGTTTTCCTGGGTGAGAGGGCAGCATGTTTCAAGGCAAAGAGTCCAACACTTTATGATGTTAGACATGTTGGTCGCAGTTCATCCATCACAACAATAGCATGAACTCTTTTACTTTTAGCACACAATTTTTTGCTACTGAAGCTTGTTGCCATTCAACTAATCCTAATTTATTTTTTCCCTGGACAGATTTGATTTGTCCCTACCTGGTCTTCTATATGGCAGATTGTGTCTCTAACCAATACGCTATTTAACAATGGGCAATCACTCAGTCAGTCAGTCACTCAGAGATATTCACTATTCTTGGCCAGCACTGCACACAAACCTGCAAAAAGATAATCTAGAAACAAGAAAAGGAACCATGCAAGCTTAGTTTGGCTGGCCCCGTGATTAGAAGGGATGAATGTTTTCGCCCTCGCTGGATTCCAAAACAGAGACACTTATGTGACAGGCCGTGCCTTTAACCACTGCGCCGCTAAGATATATGTGTACGTAGTGTAGTATACTTGTGCATTTCAAACCAATTAGTCGAAACTCCACGGTTCTCGAAATGTAGTTCCCTACATGAGCTAACATCCATACCAACAACAGGTAAAAAAGGGTTACTAAACTACATTCAAGGTGTTAAATTAGAAAGAGAATACTGTGGATGGCTAGCTATACAGTAATGAAATGAAAACAGTCACTCCATGGCTGGTTCCACTATGCTATGTTAACAACACTTTTTTATGTACTTCTATTCCTCTCATCCTCACTCATCCTATGGCTGTGGTTTTCTCTACTTTAGATGCAACAACACTCGAACAAACGACACAGTTTACCACCGTTACAAGTAAGTATTATTAACATCTAGAAAAGAGGGAGTTATTTTATCAGAAGTCAACTGTGTAGGTTTGTACTGTGTATTGGTAGTCTGTGGGTCAATGAATCTCAGAATTTTGACGCTTTTCCAGTGGGGGTCACATTGACCTGACTGTAATTTTGGGGGGGTCATGACCATCCATAGACTGCTCTTTGACGCAGTTATGTAAACAGAAGTCCATATAATATTGATCCTTAGGGATGCAGTCCTTTCTATACCTCTCTTCCTCTCTCATAATTGAACTGTCCTTTTCTTTATATTAGATGCAACAACATTTGAGCCAACAACACAATTGACCCCAGCAACTAGTAAGTATTATCAACATCTGGAAAAGTCACTGAGTTATTTTATCAGAAGTCCATAAACAATTGATCTTATGGATGTAGTCTTTTATGTACCTCTCTTCCTCTCTCATAATTAACTGTCCTTTTCTTCATATTAGATGCAACAACACCATTTGAGCCAACAACACAATTGACCCCAGCAACTAGTAAGTATTATCAACATCTGGAAAAGTCACTGAGTTATTTTATCCGAAGTCCATAAACAATTGATCTTATGGATGTAGTCTTTTATATACCTCTCTTCCTCTCTCATAATTAACTGTCCTTTTCTTCATATTAGATGCAACAACATTTGAGCCAACAACACAATTGACCCCAGCAACTAGTAAGTATTATCAACATCTGGAAAAGTCACTGAGTTATTTTATCAGAAGTCCATAAACAATTGATCTTATGGATGTAGTCTTTTATGTACCTCTCTTCCTCTCTCATAATTAACTGTCCTTTTCTTCATATTAGATGCAACAACACCATTTGAGCCAACAACACAATTGACCCCAGCAACTAGTAAGTATTATCAACATCTGGAAAAGTCACTGAGTTATTTTATCAGAAGTCCATAAACAATTGATCTTATGGATGTAGTCTTTTATATACCTCTCTTCCTCTCTCATAATTAACTGTCCTTTTCTTCATATTAGATGCAACAACATTTGAGCCAACAACACAATTGACCCAGCAACTAGTAAGTATTATCAACATCTGGAAAAGTCACTGAGTTATTTTATCAGAAGTCCATAAACAATTGATCTTATGGATGTAGTCTTTTATGTACCTCTCTTCCTCTCTCATAATTAACTGTCCTTTTCTTCATATTAGATGCAACAACACCATTTGAGCCAACAACACAATTGACCCCAGCAACTAGTAAGTATTATCAACATCTGGAAAAGTCACTGAGTTATTTTATCAGAAGTCCATAAACAATTGATCTTATGGATGTAGTGTTTTATATACCTCTCTTCCTCTCTCATAATTAACTGTCCTTTTCTTCATATTAGATGCAACAACACCATTTGAGCCAACAACACAATTGACCCCAGCAACTAGTAAGTATTATCAACATCTGGAAAAGTCACTGAGTTATTTTATCAGAAGTCCATAAACAATTGATCTTATGGATGTAGTCTTTTATATACCTCTCTTCCTCTCTCATAATTAACTGTCCTTTTCTTCATATTAGATGCAACAACATTTGAGCCAACAACACAATTGACCCCAGCAACTAGTAAGTATTATCAACATCTGGAAAAGTCACTGAGTTATTTTATCAGAAGTCCATAAACAATTGATCTTATGGATGTAGTCTTTTATGTACCTCTCTTCCTCTCTCATAATTAACTGTCCTTTTCTTCATATTAGATGCAACAACACCATTTGAGCCAACAACACAATTGACCCCAGCAACTAGTAAGTATTATCAACATCTGGAAAAGTCACTGAGTTATTTATCAGAAGTCCATAAACAATTGATCTTATGGATGTAGTGTTTATATACCTCTCTTCCTCTCTCATAATTAACTGTCCTTTTCTTCATATTAGATGCAACAACACCATTTGAGCCAACAACACAATTGACCCCAGCAACTAGTAAGTATTATCAACATCTGGAAAAGTCACTGAGTTATTTTATCAGAAGTCCATAAACAATTGATCTTATGGATGTAGTCTTTTATATACCTCTCTTCCTCTCTCATAATTTAACTGTCCTTTTCTTCATATTAGGTGCAAATACATTTCAGCCAACAACACAATTGACCCCAGCAACTAGTAAGTATTATCAACATCTGGAAAAGTCACTGAGTTATTTTATCCGAAGTCCATAAACAATTGATCTTATGGATGTAGTCTTTTATAGTACCTCTCTTCCTCTCTCATAATTAACTGTCCTTTTCTTCATATTAGATGCAACAACACCATTTGAGCCAACAACACAATTGACCCCAGCAACTAGTAAGTATTATCAACATCTGGAAAAGTCACTGAGTTATTTTATCAGAAGTCCATAAACAATTGATCTTATGGATGTAGTCTTTTATATACCTCTCTTCCTCTCTCATAATTAACTGTCCTTTTCTTCATATTAGATGCAACAACACCATTTGAGCCAACAACACAATTGACCCCAGCAACTAGTAAGTATTATCAACATCTGGAAAAGTCACTGAGTTATTTTATCAGAAGTCCATAAACAATTGATCTTATGGATGTAGTGTTTTATATACCTCTCTTCCTCTCTCATAATTAACTGTCCTTTTCTTCATATTAGATGCAACAACACCATTTGAGCCAACAACACAATTGACCCCAGCAACTAGTAAGTATTATCAACATCTGGAAAAGTCACTGAGTTATTTTATCCGAAGTCCATAAACAATTGATCTTATGGATGTAGTCTTTTATATACCTCTCTTCCTCTCTCATAATTAACTGTCCTTTTCTTCATATTAGATGCAACAAACATTTGAGCCAACAACACAATTGACCCCAGCAACTAGTAAGTATTATCAACATCTGGAAAAGTCACTGAGTTATTTTATCAGAAGTCCATAAACAATTGATCTTATGGATGTAGTCTTTTATGTACCTCTCTTCCTCTCTCATAATTAACTGTCCTTTTCTTCATATTAGATGCAACAACACCATTTGAGCCAACAACACAATTGACCCCAGCAACTAGTAAGTATTATCAACATCTGGAAAAGACACTGAGTTATTTTATCAGAAGTCCATAAACAATTGATCTTATGGATGTAGTGTTTTATATACCTCTCTTCCTCTCTCATAATTAACTGTCCTTTTCTTCATATTAGATGCAACAACACCATTTGAGCCAACAACACAATTGACCCCAGCAACTAGTAAGTATTATCAACATCTGGAAAAGTCACTGAGTTATTTTATCAGAAGTCCATAAACAATTGATCTTATGGATGTAGTCTTTTATATACCTCTCTTCCTCTCTCATAATTTAACTGTCCTTTTCTTCATATTAGGATGCAAATACATTTCAGCCAACAACACAATTGACCCCAGCAACTAGTAAGTATTATCAACATCTGGAAAAGTCACTGAGTTATTTTATCCGAAGTCCATAAACAATTGATCTTATGGATGTAGTCTTTTATATACCTCTCTTCCTCTCTCATAATTAACTGTCCTTTTCTTCATATTAGATGCAACAACACCATTTGAGCCAACAACACAATTGACCCCAGCAACTAGTAAGTATTATCAACATCTGGAAAAGTCACTGAGTTATTTTATCAGAAGTCCATAAACAATTGATCTTATGGATGTAGTGTTTTATATACCTCTCTTCCTCTCTCATAATTAACTGTCCTTTTCTTCATATTAGATGCAACAACACCATTTGAGCCAACAACACAATTGACCCCAGCAACTAGTAAGTATTATCAACATCTGGAAAAGTCACTGAGTTATTTTATCAGAAGTCCATAAACAATTGATCTTATGGATGTAGTCTTTTATATACCTCTCTTCCTCTCTCATAATTAACTGTCCTTTTCTTCATATTAGGATGCAAATACATTTCAGCCAACAACACAATTGACCCCAGCAACTAGTAAGTATTATCAACATCTGGAAAAGTCACTGAGTTATTTTATCCGAAGTCCATAAACAATTGATCTTATGGATGTAGTCTTTTATATACCTCTCTTCCTCTCTCATAATTAACTGTCCTTTTCTTCATATTAGATGCAACAACACCATTTGAGCCAACAACACAATTGACCCCAGCAACTAGTAAGTATTATCAACATCTGGAAAAGTCACTGAGTTATTTTATCAGAAGTCCATAAACAATTGATCTTATGGATGTAGTGTTTTATATACCTCTCTTCCTCTCTCATAATTAACTGTCCTTTTCTTCATATTAGATGCAACAACACCATTTGAGCCAACAACACAATTGACCCCAGCAACTAGTAAGTATTATCAACATCTGGAAAAGTCACTGAGTTATTTTATCAGAAGTCCATAAACAATTGATCTTATGGATGTAGTCTTTTATATACCTCTCTTCCTCTCTCATAATTTAACTGTCCTTTTCTTCATATTAGGTGCAAATACATTTCAGCCAACAACACAATTGACCCCAGCAACTAGTAAGTATTATCAACATCTGGAAAAGTCACTGAGTTATTTTATCCGAAGTCCATAAACAATTGATCTTATGGATGTAATCTTTTATATACCTCTCTTCCTCTCTCATAATTAACTGTCCTTTTCTTCATATTAGATGCAACACCATTTGAGCCAACAACACAATTGACCCCAGTAACTAGTAAGTATTATCAACATCTGGAAAAGTCACTGAGTTATTTTATCAGAAGTCCATAAACAATTGATCTTATGGATGTAGTCTTTTATATACCTCTCTTCCTCTCTCATAATTAACTGTCCTTTTCTTCATATTAGGTGCAAAAACATTTGAGCCAACAACACAATTGACCCCAGCAACTAGTAAGTATTATCAACATCTGGAAAAGTCACTGAGTTATTTTATCAGAAGTCCATAAACAATTGATCTTATGGATGTAGTCTTTTATGTACCTCTCTTCCTCTCTCATAATTAACTGTCCTTTTCTTCATATTAGATGCAACAACACCATTTGAGCCAACAACACAATTGACCCCAGCAACTAGTAAGTATTATCAACATCTGGAAAAGTCACTGAGTTATTTTATCAGAAGTCCATAAACAATTGATCTTATGGATGTAGTCTTTTATATACCTCTCTTCCTCTCTCATAATTTAACTGTCCTTTTCTTCATATTAGGTGCAAATACATTTGAGCCAACAACACAATTGACCCCAGCAACTAGTAAGTATTATCAACATCTGGAAAAGTCACTGAGTTATTTTATCAGAAGTCCATAAACAATTGATCTTATGGATGTAGTCTTTTATATACCTCTCTTCCTCTCTCATAATTTAACTGTCCTTTTCTTCATATTAGGTGCAAATACATTTCAGCCAACAACACAATTGACCCCAGCAACTAGTAAGTATTATCAACATCTGGAAAAGTCACTGAGTTATTTTATCCGAAGTCCATAAACAATTGATCTTATGGATGTAATCTTTTATATACCTCTCTTCCTCTCTCATAATTAACTGTCCTTTTCTTCATATTAGATGCAACAACACCATTTGAGCCAACAACACAATTGACCCCAGCAACTAGTAAGTATTATCAACATCTGGAAAAGTCACTGAGTTATTTTATCAGAAGTCCATAAACAATTGATCTTATGGATGTAGTGTTTTATATACCTCTCTTCCTCTCTCATAATTAACTGTCCTTTTCTTCATATTAGATGCAACAACATTTGAGCCAACAACACAATTGACCCCAGCTACTAGTAAGTATTATCAACATCTGGAAAAGTCACTGAGTTATTTTATCAGAAGTCATTAAACAATTGATCTTATGGATGTAGTCTTTTATATTCCTCTCTTCCTCTCTCATAATTAACTGTCCTTTTCTTCATATTAGATGCAACACCATTTGAGCCAACAACACAATTGACCCCAGCAACTAGTAAGTATTATCAACATCTGGAAAAGTCACGGAGTTATTTTATCAGAAGTCCATAAACAATTGATCTTATGGATGTAGTCTTTTATATACCTCTCTTCCTCTCTCATAATTTAACTGTCCTTTTCTTCATATTAGATGCAACAACACTTGAGCCAACAACACAATTGACCACAGTAACTAGTAAGTATTATCAAAATCTGGAAAGTCACTGAGATATTTTATCCGAAGTCCATAAACAATTGATCTTTAGGGATGTAATAATGTCTATACCTCTCTTCCTCTCTCATAATTAACTGTCCTTTTCTTCATATTAGATGCAACAACATTTGAGCCAACAACACAATTGACCCCAGCAACTAGTAAGTATTATCAACATCTGGAAAAGTCACTGAGTTATTTTATCAGAAGTCCATAAACAATTGATCTTATGGATGTAGTCTTTTATGTACCTCTCTTCCTCTCTCATAATTAACTGTCCTTTTCTTCATATTAGATGCAACAACACCATTTGAGCCAACAACACAATTGACCCCAGCAACTAGTAAGTATTATCAACATCTGGAAAAGTCACTGAGTTATTTTATCAGAAGTCCATAAACAATTGATCTTATGGATGTAGTCTTTTATGTACCTCTCTTCCTCTCTCATAATTAACTGTCCTTTTCTTCATATTAGATGCAACAACACCATTTGAGCCAACAACACAATTGACCCCAGCAACTAGTAAGTATTATCAACATCTGGAAAAGTCACTGAGTTATTTTATCCGAAGTCCATAAACTATTGGCCTTTTGTTAACTGTAGATGCTATAACCCTTGACCCAACAACACAACTGATCACGGTTACTAGTTGATATAATCAACATCTGTATAAATGGCATTGTTATTTTAACAGAAGTCGACATTCTTTTAGTATTATTAGACTTGGTATCATTTTTTCCTCTCTTTCTCTCTCATCTTTTTGCTTTTGTTCTCTCCACGGTACAATCAACCACACTTGCACTAACCACAGTTCCAAATGAGTGTAATTAACCTTAGTTTCCACAATAACTTTAAAGGAAGTGCATATACAATGTTTTCAGACCCATACCAGTAACAAAGGAGAATCCACATTTCAGACTGGCTTATATAAAGAAAAGATTATGATGAACAAAATAACACAAACACTGGGCAGAGGAGGCACTTTGCTTAGAAAGCCAGCAGTCACATTTTCACTGTTGACATGGAGGCTGGTGTTTTGCAGGTACTGTTTGGGTACTATTTAATGAAGATGCCAGTTGAGGACGTGTGAGGCGTCTGTTTCTCAACCTTGACACTTCAATGTATTTGTCCTCTTGCTCAGTTGTGCACACGGACCTTCCACTCCTCTTTCTATTCTGATTAGAGCCAGTTTGCGCTGTTCGTTGACAGGAGTCCTACACATTGTTTTACGAGATCTTTGGTTTCTTGGCAATATCTTGCATGGAATGACTTAATTCCTCAGAAAAACTATAGAAAGAAGACTTTCAGGAGAAAGTTCTTGTTTCAAGTCATTTTGAGTCTGCAAATGAACACACAAATGCTAATATGGAAGATACTGAACTAGGCTAAAGAAGACTAGTTTTATTTCTTCTTTAATCAGCACAACATTTATCCAAGGTACTAACATTTTTTCAAAAGGGCATTCTAATGATAATTATGTCTTTTAAAATAATATACTTGGATTAGCTAACACAAAGTGCTATTGAAATACAGGAGTGATGGTTGTTGAGAGAAGTCCTCTGCCAGCCTGTGCTGATATTCCATTGAAACCAGCTACAATTGTCCTTTATAACACTAACATATTCTACTCCATATTTCTGATTAATTTGATGTTATTTTGATGGACAGAAAAACAGCTTTTCATGCAAAAGAAAGGACATTTCTATGTGACCCCAAACCTTTGAATGGTAGTGTATGTTTTCATGGAAAACAAGGACATTTCTATGTGACCACAAACAATTCAACAATAGTGTATTATTTATTCCTAACCAGCAGGTGTCACCACTGTGCACTAAGTTCAAAAGCCTGGAGAGAATTAATAGTTTTACAGACCGATTTGATGAAATCCTCAAAACTTCATAACGCCTTGATTTCCCATCAGTTGCTCAAGGACCACATCTAACACACTAATCACACCAAGAACATTACAGAAAGAATGACAATGATTGAACTGTTGCCAAAAGCACTCCTATTGTACAAAGTCTGGAATAAATTGTCTGAAACCTTCTGTACGTGAGATATTTCTGTAAATTAGCACAGATTTCTAAATACTTGCTTTGTCATTATAGGGCATTCTTTGTAGATAAATGGAAAAAATATACTTTCTGAAGTCCTTGTTTTATTGATGTGAATGCACTTGGTGTAACTTCTATACCTATTTTCCTCTCTCATCCTTTCACTGGCCTTCTCTCCACTTGTACCAACAAATGTAATGATCGCAGGAACCAGTAATAGTCATTAGTTACAAAATGACAAAATATTGCAAACTGTGTTAAACCAGGTTTTGGAAAGTAAACAAAATACAAAGACGCGTATCCTGCCTCTACCCGCTATTTCATTCATATAAACAATAATAAATAACAGATACAGTTATGTACTTACAGTACCAATCAAAGATTATTGTTATCTGTATGTGTACAACACCCTCCTAGAGGAAGCTCTAGCCACCAGAAGAGTCCTAATGACATTCAGAGGCAGGCTTTTTTTCTGAAAGATTGGCGCTTGAGCGAGACCCATACATTCCAATCATGGGGCAGAGGGTGCAGGGTTTGGGCACTTGACCTGGGAATCAGGTTCCTGTGACACGGCAACCACTCAAAGGATTTCCTCCTGAACCCAAAGCAGAGCAGGATTCAATAACTGACCCGCACATTTTACACAATAGGACAAATTCATCTCTACATTCTACATTCTGAGTGCATTTTAATATTTCGTTTCTTTATGTTGTGGAATATTATTGCCTACATATTAAAGCTTTTCCATTTAGTATGTCATTTCATTAACATTATGTATTATCACCATCTTTATTGATGTTTCTACCCAACTACTGATCCAACACCAGCACAAACTACACCTGCAACAACTACAACAACAACTACAACTACAACTGCAATACCGCTTAGTATGTGTAAAACTATTTCCAATGAATAATAGTGTATCATGTATAGATAGCAACATATCCATTATATTCAAACATGTTTTTCATTCTTCTTTTTTGTTACAGAAATTACGTTGTTAACCATATCCTTCAAACTGAATGATAATTTCACAGCTGACTTAATGAATGAAAGTAGTTCCAAATATATAAAGTACAAAAACGATATTCAACCAGTTGTAAGTATATGACTCCATCTACTGTTGATATAATGCATTAAATAACTAAATATGTATTAGATGTATCAGCATCAGATTACAACATTGTCAGTATCATTGTCTCACACAGATCCAGGCACAGTATCAGAGTAACCTTCCAGGGTTTATTTCAGCAGCACTGACAGGTTTTGGGTAGGTTTTCTGATCCACTGTTGTTATTCAAGTAATGTCCATTCAACATGCATATATTTGTATTCTCTCTGTTTCTTGTTAACAGACCCGGAAGTGTTGTAGTCAGCCTTTCAGTTCTGACCACAGGTGCAAACCAAACTGACATTAATAACGCCAATAATGGACTTGCAACATCACTTCCAGCTGCTTATCGTGTTATTCCCAACTCTTTTGTTGTTGTTTCTAGTGGTAAGTCTGTGAATGCACGTATTAAATAATATTATTGCCGGTCATAATGACCAAGAGAAATATATTTTATGTATAATTACTAACTGTTGAATCAATACCAACAGACACATCAACCACTCCACCAACAACAACAATCCCAGCAAAAACGACAACAACAACAACCCCAGCAACAACTACAACAACGACTACAACTACAACAACAACTACACCTGCAATACCGCTTAGTATGTGTAAAACTATTTCCAATGAATAATAGTATATCATGTATAGATAGCAACATATCCATTATATTCAAACATGTTTTTCTTTCTCCTTTTTTGTTACAGAAATTACGTTGTTAACCATATCCTTCAAACTGAATGATATTTTCACAGCTGACTTAATGAATGAAAGTAGTTCCAAATATTTAAAGTATAAAAACGATATTCAACCAGTTGTAAGTATATGACTCCATCTACTGTTGATATAATGCATTAAATAACTAAATATGTATTAGATGTATCAGCATCAGATTATAACATTGTCAGTATCATTGTCTCACACAGATCCAGGCACAGTATCAGAGTAACCTTCCAGGGTTTATTTCAGCAGCACTGACAGGTTTTGGGTAGGTTTTCTGATCCACTGTTGTTATTCAAGTAATGTCTATTCAACATGCATATATTTGTATTCTCTCTGTTTCTTGTTAACAGACCCGGAAGTGTTATAGTCGGCTTTTCAGTTCTGACCACAGGTGCAAACCAAACTGAAATTAATAACGCCAATAATGGACTTGCAACATCACTTCCAGCTGCTTATCAAGTTATTCCCAACTCTTTTGTTGTTGTTTCTAATGGTGAGTCTGTGAATGCACGTATTAAATAATATTATTGCCGGTCATAATGACCAAGAGAAATATATTTTATGTATAATTACTAACTGTTGAATCAATGCCAACAGACACATCAACCACTCCACCAACAACAACAACCCCAATGACAACAACGGCAACAACAACAACAACAACAACAACGACTACAACTACAACAACAACTACACCTGCAATACCGCTTAGTATGTGTAAAACTATTTCCAATGAATAATAGTATATCATGTATAGATAGCAACATATCCATTATATTCAAACATGTTTTTCTTTCTCCTTTTTTGTTACAGAAATTACGTTGTTAACCATATCCTTCAAACTGAATGATATTTTCACAGCTGACTTAATGAATGAAAGTAGTTCCAAATATTTAAAGTATAAAAACGATATTCAACCAGTTGTAAGTATATGACTCCATCTACTGTTGATATAATGCATTAAATAACTAAATATGTATTAGATGTATCAGCATCAGATTATAACATTGTCAGTATCATTGTCTCACACAGATCCAGGCACAGTATCAGAGTAACCTTCCAGGGTTTATTTCAGCAGCACTGACAGGTTTTAGGTAGGTTTTCTGATCCACTGTTGTTATTCAAGTAATGTCTATTCAACATGCATATATTTGTATTCTCTCTGTTTCTTGTTAACAGACCCGGAAGTGTTATAGTCGGCTTTTCAGTTCTGACCACAGGTGCAAACCAAACTGAAATTAATAACGCCAATAATGGACTTGCAACATCACTTCCAGCTGCTTATCAAGTTATTCTCAACTCTTTTGTTGTTGTTTCTAATGGTGAGTCTGTGAATACACTTATTAAATAATATTATTGCCGGTCATAATGACCAAGAGAAATATATTTTTTGTATAATTACTAACTGTTGAATCAATGCCAACAGACACATCAACCACTCCACCAACAACAACAACCCCAATGACAACAACGGCAACAACAACAACCCCAACAACAACTCCAAAACCACCAGTTGGTATGTGTTTAAAATATTTATATACAATCAATAAATGATTATATACAGAATGATGTGGGAAAATATTCAGACGCCTTCACTTTTTTCCACATTTTGTTGTTTTATACTGGTGGCTACATAATTGGATATCAATCCTGCTGTATGGATTTCTCCAGTAAGCATGGCAAAACAACTTAATAAAACGAATGAGTTACTGTCTAAAAACAGTAAGGTTTGGAATCTGGGAAAAGGCATGTTGCATGAGTGCACAGCGCACTGTTTTTATCTAAATTATTTCTGCAGTGGATGTGTGCAGGTAGCCTACTGTCAAGTAAGGGCCACTTTTAACCCATGAATCTGAAAAGTGTATGTATGGAACATAAAATATAAATGGGTGTCGTTTCATACAGTTCACCTTAATCAGAATCCAGTTTATGAAAAATGTGGGAGGCATCTATATGCCCTTGTAGGGTGCAACTCATCATGTCAGTCAAATATAATAAATGAATGTCACTGTCAACTAGATAAAATGCAGTCCATAGATATTTGGACAGTGACTCAGGTTTGGTTGTTTTGACAAAGTACTCCAGCACAATGTTTTTAAAATTGTATTTACATCCATAAACCTTGAACATAAAAGTCAAAAGTATAAGTGTTTGTCCAACATGGGTCCCATAATGTCTGGCAAACACCAAACACTGCATTCCATATTAAGAACATAAAACCAAATGTTAAGCATAATGCATGGTACAGGGTGCTTTGATTGCCAAAATAACTAAGAATATGTCACTATCCAAATCCTTTTGGATTTCACTGTGAAAAACTGTTGACCATGAATGTTTTCATCTCTTTCAAAGGTGTCTTGCCTCAAATCAACAACCTACTGACAAATTCTGTGGTAATATTTTCTTTTTTAATATTATTGTTATATTATAATTAGTAGACCCTAGCATGTGTTGACCTAACTATGTACACCTTGGATATTCTTTTGGTGTATGTATCAATCTGACCAAAATCATAAGATTTTAACAAGGTGAATTACAAGAATCAAATTATTAATTTAAAGTAAATCTGGCCCTCCATTGTCCTCTCCATTGGAGATTAATGGTGGAGATAATCAGTTCCATTTCAGTTGGTCACTTCAGTATAACATATACAGTGGGGAGAACAAGTATTTGATACACAGCCGATTTTGCAGGTTTTCCTACTTTTTATCATAGGTACACAAAACAAAAATCCAGAAAATCACATTAAATGATTTTTAAATAAGAATTTGATCACCTACCAACTAGTAAGAATTCCGGCTCTCACAGACCTGTTAGTTTTTCTTTAAGAAGCCCCTCTGTTCTCCACTCATTATCTGTATTAACTGCACCTGTTTGAACTTGTTACCTGTATAAAAGACAACTGTCCACACACTCAATCAAACAGACTCCAACCTCTCCACAATGGCCAAGCCCAAAGAGCTTTGTAAGGACATCAGGGATAATTATAGAATTGTAGAAAATTGTAGACCTGCACAAGGCTGGGATGGGCTGCAGGACAATAGGCAAAATTAGAGCTTTTTGGTCTAAACTCCACTTGCCGTGTTTGGAGGAAGAAGAAGGATGAGTACAACCCCAAGAACACCATCCCAACCGTGAAGCATGGAGGTGGAAACATCTTTCTTTGGGGATGCTTTTCTGCAAATGTGACGACTGCACCGTATTGAGGGGAGGATGGATGGGGCCATGTATCGCAAGATCTTGGCCAACAACCTCCTTCCCTCAGTAAGTGCATTGAAGATGGGTCGTGGCTGGGTCTTGCAGCATGACAACGACCCGAAACACACAGCTAGGGCAACTAAGGAGTGGCTCCGTAAGAAGCATCTCAAGGTCCTGGAGTGGCCTAGCCAGTCTCCAGACCTGAACCCAATAGAAAATCTTTGGAGGGAGCTTAAAGTCCGTATTGCCCAGCAACAGCCCCGAAACCTGAAGGATATGGAGAAGGTCTGTTTGGAGTAGTGGGCCAAAATCCCTGCTGCAGTGTGTGCAAACCTGGTCAAGAACTACAGGAAACATATGATCTCTGTAATTGCAAACAAAGGTTTCTGTACCTAATATTAAGTTCTGCTTTTCTGATGTATCAAAATAATTACAAAAAAATCATACAATGTAATTTTCTGGATTTTTTGTTTTAGATTCCGTCACTCACAGTTGAAGAGTACCTATGATAAAAACGTGTGTTCTACATGCTTTGTAAGTGGGAAAACCTGCAAAATCGGCAGTGTATCAAATACTTGTTCTCACCACTGTATGTATGCCAGCAGAACATCTTAAATAGAGCGAATTTTCATATTTTCTGTTGGAGAATTGGTTATATATGTACCATTTGTAACGAAAACACAAGTGAGCAGGCAAAACATAGGTCTTTTATTTCTTATGGAATTCACATTCAACTGTAGGTCATAACAGAACGGCACAATCATAAAACAAAACTTGGCAACAAAGAAAAAAATGAACTGACCCCTGTTCAAACATCTGCATATCCTTAGTTCATAAAACTGTATATTGCCCCCTTTAGCATCAATGATATTGTGCAGTCTTTTGTAATAGTTGTCTATGAGGCCCCGAATTCTTGCAGGTGGTATAACTCTCCATTCGTCTTGGCAAAATGCCTCCAGGTCATGGAAAGTCTTTGGTCGTGTTGCATGAACCGCACGTTTGTGATCTCCCCATTGTGGCTTGATGATTTTAAGGTCAGAAGCTGTGAGGCGATATTTTGTGGCACTGACGCAGAGCAGGCTTCTTTCGGGGAACTCGATCATGCAGCTCATTTTTGTTCAAGTATCATCGTATTGTGCTCCTTGAAACACCACACCGTCTTTTTCCAGAGCAGCCTGTATTTCTCCTGAGGTTACTTGTGGGTTTTTCTTTGTATCCCTAAAAATTCTTCTGGCAGTTTTGGCTGAAATCTTTTTTGGTCTACCTGACCTTGGCTTGGCATCAAGAGATCTTCAGAATTTTCCATTTCTTAATAAGTGATTGAACAGTACTGATTTGGATCTCTTTTTATATCCTTTTCCATCTTTATAAAGTTCCATTACCTTGTTACACAGGTCTTTTGACAGTTATTTTCTGCTCCCCATGGCTCAGTATCTAGCCTGCTTAGTGCATTCATGTGAGAGCTAACAAACTCATTGACTTTTTATACACAGACACTAATTGCAATTTAAAAAGCTACAGATGTGGGATATTCACCTTTAATTGACATTTTCACCTGTGTGTGTGTCATCTTGTGTGTCTGTAACAAGGCCAAACCTTCAAGGGTATATAAACTATTGATCAGGGCCATTTGGGTGATTTCTGGTAGCATGGAACACGTGCAACGTCACCCTGGATGCTGTGAGTAGTGATTAGTAGCAAGAAATGAGAGGGAGTGTAACGATGTTCTTGTGGTGTAGTGTTGGCAAGGAACCAGGCGCAGGCATATATCGCACTCGTAGGTTTTAATAAACAACAAACAAACCAAACACAAACGGAAAACGATAACTAATCTACTGAATGAAAACAAAAGTGCGCGACAACGCGGCTTAACAGCTAACATTCAAACACTACATCAACAACACTCACCGACACACGAACAGGCATAACCGCAACAATGATCCACAATGTGGGGAGCAGAGGGGAAACATTTAAACACATACAAATGATGTCAATTGGGACCTGCTGTGAAAGATTGGAGACATGTGACAGTCCGGGATGTGTTCGTGTGATATGGGAACTTGAGAATATATGGCACGGTGGCACTGCTGCTCACCGCACCATGACAGGGAGCTTATTTTCTGTAGACCAGTCTTTATATTAATTTTAAACAACTCGTGTCACAGAAAATGGCTCATATGCAGTAGAGATGGGCATTCTTAGTCTTTTTGGTGAGCCAGCTCTTCTGTCTGGCGTATTTGGGTTTGTATAAAATGGTTGAAATAACCTCAAAGTAATGAAATAAGCATGGGTGTGGTAATATGTTTTGATCAGGGGGTGATTATTGATTGTGGGACCCATCAGAGGTAGTGAGGCCCGACATTGTGAACGGACAAGGCTTCCACATCGGCAGAACTGACATCACTTTTACATTACCCTACTGGTAAAACAACTCTTTTTCTTGATTCTGCAGTGTGCATTTACAATATCTTGTCAATATGTTTTTAACTTATTTGAGCTTGAAAATGTAGGAAATTAAGGAGTCAAATTAATTTCTCCTTTCACCAGTGCTATTCGTTCTTCAAAAAGAGTTGTTCAAAACGAGCCGTTTGTTCGCAATCAACCCATTACTAATACTCAGCCACAAACACACTAACAGATGTATGCCATAATCTAGGAAGCTGATATTTTGTTGGATCTCCTTGGCTAATGACAGCAAAAGCAAGGACTGCTGAACAGGGTGTCTGGCAACTCCACTAAGGTTGTGATGATATCCTGGGACTTCAAAGGGTTGAGTGTTTTATTACCTTCCTATCATATTTCCCATTCTGGCACACAGCGTGCTGTTGGCTGGAGCAGGGGTGGTTAGGTACCCTGTATATTCCGCATCGTCCTATAGGGAGCACTTGTCAGTGCCAGTCAGTTCCCCTTGAGTAGTCTTCCATGTGCCTCTTCAATGTTCTGGCTGGTCGGTTTATATAACCCCATATGTGTAATACCAAAGTCATCGACTGAAAGGGAAATAATGATTAAAATCTCTAACACTGGTTCCCTGAATACCGGAACAAGGAATGAGAAGGGCCCATTCCATCAAAGCACAATGAAAAATGTACCTTTACCATCAATGTGGGGAGGGCCAAGCTATGATTATATACAGCTGCAAAAGAAAGTTTGTGAACCCTTTTGAATTACCTGCTTACACCAAGTTATAGTGGCCTTCATCTCAGATATGACAGACAGTGTGGTTTAACAAAGAACACACAGAAATGTGTACTTTTACATCACATTATTCAAACACAAGGTATTGGACCTTTAAGAATTTTAAAAGCAATATTTTTATTTGATTCTCCAAATGTAATTTACAGCTTCACTCTGACGTGTCCTGTTTGTCTAATCATATTCTTCCTCTGCAGAATTTGCCTGCATCACAAGTTGCAGGATTTGTTGCTGCTCTAAGTGACACCTCAAGCAGTCTACAAAGTAACATCACTTCATCACCTATAAATATTGCCAGCATTGTAAACATTCTAAGTAACATTGCAGAAATTTCAAAGAATATCAGCGCAGCTAGCATAAAGGTATGTTGAAATCTGACAAGCACCGACAAACCACAGAGATCATTTAAATTGATAAACAGAAAACTAAAATAAATGTACAGGTATATTAGAACATTTAATAGAACGTTATATACACTTAAGTTAGTAGATAGTGGTAAAATAATCACAAATGTGTGTTTTTTAAACCGAAAACAAGCTATGACATTAGAATATAGAAAGTACCTTCATTTTTAATGTTAGATTCTAAACTGAAATCCATGGTTATGTTTTCTTTAAACATAAAACTTCAGGTAACTGTAGCAAAAAATCTATACTCTATTTATAAAGTTCCAGTCATCTTCAGGTTATGTTCTCACACTTTCATTATTTCTCAGCTAGCAGTGGCTAAAGTAATATTACCTGAAGTTTGTAATAAAGAAAGCTGCCTCATATACACATTCTTTCAGATTGAGCATCAATCCAACATAAAGTAAAAAAGTAAAATTCTCCTTTGACATTAAGTTTGAAACTAATAACTATTTGTACTTGAATCCCCAGAACATTCTACAAACAGTGGATATCTTAGTTTCTGATGATGCATCAGGAGCTTGGAAAAATTTAAATGACAACACTACTCAAAATACAAGCTCTAGTTTACTGGGCGCCTTGGAAACCTTTGCGTCAGTTCTTCCAGCAGAGTCCTTTAATTTGACAACAAAGACTATCCAATTAAATATAACCTTGGTTAACACATCATTCAACGCATTCTTGAACTCAAGTGTGCAAATGAATATTACAGCTAATTCCACTGGCAACATAATCACCACTATGACCTTCTCCACGCTCCAAAATGTGTTACCTCCCAGGAATGCCAGAAATGACAGTTTGAACGACACCACCATCAATGGAAAGGTAGTGCTGGTGAAGTTCACTGGAAGGACTGACAGTGTCTCATTGACATTCAGTAAGCTGGAACAAAACCTCACAGTCAATCCCCAATGTGTTTTCTGGAATTTCAGTTTTTTTGACAACCGTGGAGCGTGGGATAATGAAGGTTGTTCATTTAAGTCTGATATGAATGGCAAGGTTTCATGTTTTTGTAACCACCTCACCTCCTTCTCCATTTTGATGTCAACGTCCATTCCAGAATCTATTGCATACGCCTTGGATTTAATCACTTATATTGGTGTTGGCATATCGATGGGTAGCTTAGTCGTGTGCCTCATCATTGAGGCTTGTGTTTGGAAGGCCATGACCAGAAACAACACCGCCTATATGCGTCACGTCTCCATAGTGAACATCGCCGTGTCTCTCCTGATTGCCGACATTTGGTTTATCATTGGTGCGTCGCTAATAAAAGCCGATTTCCAAAACCCAAATGAAACCACTACAGATGTACCAGCGTGTACTGCAGCAACATTTTTCATTCACTTCTTTTACCTGGCTCTGTTCTTCTGGATGCTGATTTCAGGACTTCTTCTTTTCTACCGGACCATCCTGGTTTTTTCACACATGTCAAAATCCACCATGCTTGCTATTGGCTTTTCTGTGGGCTACGGTGCACCGTTAATCATAGCTGTTGTTACCATAGCATCCACAGCTGGAAGTGGTGGTTATATAAATGGAAATAAAGCCTGTTGGCTCAACTGGGACAAGACAAAGGCCCTTCTTGCTTTTGTAATACCGGCACTGGCTATAGTGTTCATCAACTTTCTGATCCTGATTGTGGTTCTGTATAAAATGCTGAGGAGAGGTGTGGGAGACACCTCACAGCAAAATGACCGAAATGCTGCAGTGATCATCGCCAGGTGTCTGGCTATTCTCACTCCCTTGTTTGGCCTTACCTGGGGACTGGGAGTAGGAACCATGTTTAATCCAACAAATGAGGGAATCCAAATTGTGTTTGCCCTGTTCAATTCACTACAGGTAACTGCATATATGTAAAGATGTATTTTCTACATCAGTTTCTTACACTGAAACCTTTTTTTGTATATAATTGAAATCTCATGGGTCATGGGTAATGGTATCCACAAAGCCTAGGGAGTTAATTTCATAGGAATCAGTTACTGGAACATCCATCCTGGTTGTATTTTTTAAAATGTTATACTGCTAAATGGTAAAATACCTCTGTTCTTAGCACTTTAGACACATTTTGCATTTGAAGACGTTTTGTGGATACTGGCCCTTGATGTTAACATTTACACATATTAGTGTAGTTTTTATCATTTTAGGCAACATTGAGTAAATATGAATCTTTATTCATTTATTCAAAGGGTTTCTTTATTTTGGTGTTTGGGACACTTTTGGATGGCAAGGTATGTGTTTGAAAAGGCAAAAATAATGGTACATCCTCTTTGTATGCAAGTGTGTTGTTTTTTAAATAACTGTCCTGGGGTTTTAGATCCGAGCAGCTTTAGCAACAACATTTTCCTCCATTTCCTCAAGCTCTGACCGTACAAGGGTAAGAACATATTTTTACGTTTTTCTTCTAACGTTTCATGCTACTTACACATACTACATTCATTGAGTGTTGTTCATTGTGTGTGTTTCAAGTTCAACAATGAGGTTATTGGGCTGGTTTTAGCCTTCCTTACAGTCTCAATTCTCTCTGAAAATACTACTAGTGTTTTAGCTTATTATTATTGTTCAGTAAGTATATATACATGTATGTGTTTTTCCCCCACTGTAGAGTACTAGTGCTGATGCAGCGACATCATCGTCATCCACTAGTGCATTGGACCTTCTCCGAAGAAGAATACGAAGGAGTAAGCTCAAGATCTGTTATGTAATTAGGAATAAGGTTTCTTCTCATTTCAAAATTGTTCCAGGTTTTTGTTTGTTTTGTTGAATGTTCATCTAGCCATGTGATATACAGTCGCATCCCTGATTAAACCAACTATTTGACCTTTCTTGCTTTGTCAGATGCCTACAATGTTTCGGAAGCTGCAAATTCTTCCAGCAGCAATGCTGTAACTGAGTCTTTCATCAATACCTAACTCAATGCAACCGACCTTCTAGAGACAACTCATGTATAGAACCAAGTTATTCTCATTTAGAATATTTTATGAACATTTTATAATTTTTTACTTTTAAAATGACTCCGGATTTGGCAAAGGTAATAGAATGTATTATTTTGCTGAAGAAGAAGAGTAGCCTTTGATCTGGCTTTCAGTACAAAAAGTATTTATGTTAAGTTAAATTTACTTAATTAATGATTAATGTTGTCAATTCTATAGTTGTTGTCTGAGTTACTTCTCTCATTTTGGTGCTTAGAACAGAGTCTAGAAACTGCTCTGCATGATTGTCTCGAACAAGACATAGCACTTTAAATGATGAATGTTATTGAAGGTCATCACATGTTATTCAATATCTAAAGCAATATCCAAATCTATTAAATATGTTATATGGCTGCTATAGCATTTTCCTATGTTGTGTAAATGAAATGTATATTTTTTTGTTTATCTGTTGTGGAGGCTTTTACTAAAGATAAAAAATAAATAAAAAATCTCATTGCACCTGACTCACCTCCATTACAAAAGTCTTGGTTCAACCATCTAACCAATAAATATCAATCAATAAAATGTATTTTGGAATGTAGGAAGGAAGGATTCTCTTTTGGCTCTGCCAGCTGAAGATAATATGTGTACATGATCTTTTTAGGGCAAGATGTTTACCTGTTCAGATGACCAGCCGATCAGTGCATTTGTGTCCCGAGTGTTTAGGGAGAATCCTGATCAGCTGTATAACCAGGTGGACAACCAGGTGGTCAAGGACAGAAGGGAGCATTCTTTAGATACAAAAGGATATTTCAGCATATTAATCACATTGACCCGAGTCATATAAACCAATGCAACATACCATTGTTACTGAGCTAAGACGGACTACCCTAGTCCCCTGGCAAGGGATTTTTTAACCTTGACATATTTGACCTTATTTCCCTAAAAAAAGATTTATACACTTGATAGTTGGATTACATTTGAATACTTTGAGATTATTATGAATGTACGCTTTGTAATAATTTAAATGTGTTTAGATGATACGTTCAAAGGAAGTGTCAGGCTCGAGCAGGAAGACGAAGTCGTACTTGTTAACTGTATTTTAATTGTTAGAATAATGGTGTAGCTTAACAATGCTCTTAGCAGGCGAGACAATAACACCCAGACAGGGGAAGCAGAGGGAACATATATATACTGGGGGGAATGATTAGAATGAGGACCAGGTGCGCTAAACAAGACAACAGGTGAAATGAATGAATGAGATGGGCAGTGGTGTTAGAAGACCTGTGATGTCGTCCGCTGGAGCCTGCCTGCTGCAGTGGGGGGAGAGGCAGTCGTCACAGGAAGTCAGGTTAGTGTGGTGTGGAATTCTGGGAAGCTGTGTCTATAAAATGGGTTGTGACTAGAATTATAGCTGAGATAGATCGATGGAACAAGTAAGATCTAGACAACTCTGCTCTGGTGTTTTTCAATAATAAAAAATATTTCTCCCTTGATTTTTTGACCGAGTACATTCTTACTAAAGTAACCACTAGATGTATTATGGGCTGTATCCCTGCAGTGCCAGTCGTAACTTCCTTAATAACAAGCCACAAATACTGTTGCTGAAACAAAAGGGATAATACCTTTGGCTGGGAAGCACCATGGCGATGCAAATTCACCAGCTCTGCTCTATTTGCTGACTGACATTGCTCATTGCCACAGATTCCTGATAAAGAGATTTGAGATCTTTACAGAGCTGAACATGGTTCCCTTTATTATCCTCCTGAATTACTGGTGCATTGAGTTTAAATGTGTTTAGTAGCCAGCCAGCCTGTCTAGAAATATTATAGTGTTTTTCTTTTGTTTTTTTGTTGTTTCAATAGAATTCATAAACAAATATCACATTGCTTGCCGATGGCAATTATGCACACTGTCACAATACTATTAAAACCTCTGACATCCCATATCCGGCCAAAAGTTTGATGAAAAAGGGTTTCAATACATGCTACACAACAAATGTTATTTATTTTTTAAGCTTCCCATGTCACAAGCTATATTTTGGCAAAACCTCCAGGTGTCTTAAGCAAAGCGTGGTCTGCCATTTTCACAAACATATGTAGTATAACCCTGATGTAAGTTTCTCATTTTCAAATTAGATGACCCCACAAGGGATAAAATATTTTACTTGTTGGCAGCTTTTCTTGAGTAAATAGACATATATAGATTGTCCTGAATTGAGTGATGATGACTGGGTAAAACTCCGAGTTTATACAGTTAACCAGGTTATGATATTATGATGCTAATTTAATTTTGGCTTTAAAATTAAGTCTGAGTTCTAAAAGATATTGTTCAATGTGGTTCATTTCTGTTCATTTTTTGTGGCAGGTAACAGTTTGCATTTTCTATGGTGATTGTGTTTGCACAGTGAGTGCTTGTCAAAGATTTATCCCAGTGTTACAGGAACACAAGTTGACATTTGACAAAATGTTTTTTTTTATTATAATATTGTCATGCTGATGTTCGTTATGTAGCATTTCAATCTTAATTAAGGAATTGTAGCTCAAATACCATCAAGTCTCATCAGGAGAAAAGAGAGGCCTATATGTGTTTTGAATTGCCTAGCTTGTAGATATTTTAAATAAACCAAACAAACACATTGGACCACTCAATGCTTTACCAGTCATTACTCAATTTAATTAATAGGAATGACATCCAAACAACATTTCCCTTTACGTAGTTTGACCTCTTTGAAGGAGAAAGCTGGATTTGTTAGCCAAATGTGGATGGAAAGTTAAAGGGCTGAGGCCCCATGTTGATTAGTCCTAGTGACACAGGGAGATGTAGGTAATGCAAATAACAGCACCTTTCAAAGTAGCTACTCTATGTCATCTGCTTTTTGTTGCATTCAAGCTGTTTTCCATTTTATTTAGACACAACCAGTTAGTTGTGAGCTTTGAGCCAACCCGGATGGTCTTCTGATAATGATGGATAACAAACTATTCTCCACCTGCTGATCACTGGTTTTATAGGTTTATGAGCACATATCCCAAGATTAGGTCAGTATTTTCTCTTCTTAAAAAACTTTTGTCTTTTATCATTTCTAACAAAGACTGCATTTACAAATGTTTAATACTGCCTTATACTCTGGGGTATATTTACATCAAACCTATTCCCTATTGTGGTCTAAATTCTTTTTTTATTCAGTGAATTACATATTTCAGAACATTTGTTTTTTGGCCACTTTTAGTGAAGTTGCTAATACTTAGTAAAATGATACCATAATCATACCATACTAAAGTGAAAATGCATTTACTCTTCTGGGCGGTTTCCAAGACCCAAAATGTGCATATTTCTGGAGTAGTACTTTCAATAGGGACACGTTCACAGTTTTTGGTTTATAGTCTTTTGAACTGAAAAGTTTCGTCCAGGGTTGGGATCGGATGCATTCAAATTTCAGTTTTTTGAATTAGAGAGTTTCCATCAGGTTGGGGATCTATTCCATTTATATCCCAGGAAATCAGAATATCTACCAAATATCAATTCGAAATGTTCCTTATTTCAACAAATTCACGGAAATTGGAGTGGAAATGTAAGTGTCACTGTACTTCCTTACTTGAATTTAAATGGAATTGATTCTACAACCTTGTTTCTAAAGATTGAAAACATAATTGTCTGGTGCATTGTATATTATGATCACACTCTTTTGAGATATATAATTCTTGAATGTAGTGTAATAATGGATTCCATAAATGTGCAAACAACTTCTATTATTATAATATTTCATAAAACAATCAGAGACGATATGAATTTAGTTCTAAAAAGTCATACATAAATTCATAACAAATTATCAGGATCCAGCTGTCTGCAAGCCTACTCTTTATACCTGATTCTGAACGCATCTCTTATCCTGGTCTTGTCAACACATTTAGATTGGGATTTGATCTCCTTGACCACTTCCAAAAGCAGCCAGCCTTCTGGAGAATTCTACATAATTAGGATAGATAAAGTGATACTTTATTTATCTCACTGGTGATGAGTTGCAGGTATCTACAGAGTATTCATTGCCACTGCACAGCCAAATTAAACCCTATAGCAAATATGACAAATATAAAATATAACTTTTTCGACTAAATGCAAAGCTTTTCGTCTGTTGCAACCCAAACACAACACATCACCCAAAGAACATCTTTCCTACTGTGAAGCATTGTGGTGGCAGCATCATCAGGAACTGGGACACCTAAAATAGTATGACCGGCCTGCGATTAGAAAGGATAAATGTTGTTGCCCTTGCTGGATTCTGAGGCTGTGTCTTTAATCACTACGCCAACAAGCAATACGTAGGCCAAGTGTTGGTATAGCATCCCGACATTAGGTCATTTTGCTAGACAACATTGAGCATTATGTTAAACTGACTAATGTTTCTTATTATGTTTACTTCCATCCCAAATGGAACGGGATGCGTACTTCAAAAATCCACCAGAAATAGTTGGAAAATAACTGTAAACTATTTTATTTTAGGCTTACTATTATGTAGCTTCTGAAGGTTGTGGCCAACAAAGCTTTTGTGTAACCTGAACAATTCCTAATGCATAATTTGCTTTGACTGCGGCAAGGCTCGAACACCACTGCGTGGGAGTCTGAGTCTTTAACCACTATGCTATTTAACAAGGGGTAGTCAATCAATCACTCACTCCCTCACTCAGTCACTCAGTAAGAGACATTCTTTCTTATTGGCTGGCTCCGCTTATGTGGTCTGGCAAAAATTGTCAGCTTTTGACTTGGCTTTTGGATTATTTTATTGAAATGGTAATGTTTTTTTCCAGGTTTATATTCACAGTTTTGCAAACATTTTTATAAAATATATTTTAGTCTGGACAAATGTCCTACCAGGTTTATTTTGGTATTTCCCCCGTGTTCCACTGCCTATTTATATTTTGTTTTCAGTTAGCAGTTTCTCTTATCCAGAGTGACTTATGGGAACATTAAGGGTTAAAGTATTTTTTTCTATCAAAAACAAGAACGTTTTTAAGTAACCCAAAAGCTTTCAAGTTCATAGTTCAAAAGGTTTATTTGTCATTTGCCATAACAAGTTACGGCAATGAAATGTTTGGTTTTCCTACTCCCAACGGTGCAGTTAAAAGTTAAAAAGTAACAGTAATTATAATTTAAAAAAATAAGATACAGTCAATCAGTAAAAACACTATCCTCTGAAGTGCTTTGCGGTCGAGGGTGGTGCAGCTGCCATACCAGACAATGACACAGCCAGTCAGGAAACTCTCAATAGTGCATCTGTTGGAGTTTGTGAGTATCCTGGAATCCATGCCAAATCTCCTTAATCGGCATAGGAAGAAGAGCCATTTCCTGGCCTCCTTCACTACGATGTTAGAGTGATGAGACCAGGTCAATTAATCACTGAAGTTGACCCTGAGGAACCTGATGTTGTGAACTTTCTCAACTGTAGACCCATTGATGTGTATGGGGGTGTGGTCTCCCCACCGCTGCTTTCTGTGAACAACAGTCATCTCCTTCGCTTTGCTGATATTGAGCTGGAGGTTGTTATCCTGACACCACGAAGTCAGTGACCTTACTTCGTCTCTATAGGCTGACTCATCGTTGTCAGAGCTCAGGGCTATGATGGTGGTGTCGTCAGCAAACTTAACGATGGTGTTGGAGACGTGAGTTGTCAGGTAGTCGTGGGTGAAGAGAGAGTACAGGAGCGCGCTCAGCACACAGCCCTGGGGGGAACCCATACTGAGAGTCAGTGTGGAGGAGGTGGCGTTGCCCATCCGCACCCCCTGGGGTCTGCCCCTCCGGAAGTTCAGGATCCATCTGCACATAGTGGGGTTGAGAACCAGATCCCTGAGCTTAACCGCCAGCTTGTAGGGCACAATGGTGTGGAAGGCTGAGCTATAGTCAATGAACAGCATTCTCACATATGTGTTCCTTTTGTCCAGATGAGAGAATGCAGAGTGGATGGTCAGAGCGATGGCATCCTCTGTGGATCTGTTTTGTCTGTAGGCAAACTGTAGCGGGTCAAGTGTTACAGGCATGGAGTCTGTGATATGTCTTTTAACTAGCCGCTCAAAGCACTTCATGATGATTGGTGTGAGTGCTACAGGGCGGTAGTCATTCATGCAGAGGACCTTTTTGGCACAGGAACAATGATGGACTTTTTGAAGCTAATGTAGCAGTAAGTTGAAGATATCAGCAAAGACATCAGCCAGTTTGTCAGCACAGACCTTGAGAACACAGCCTGAGATGTTATCTGGTAGTATATGATAGTGTATGGTAATGTATGTATATCCATAAACAGCATTTTGATGCATGATTATTTCAATTTCAAAAAAGCTGCCTGTCATAATTATATGGTTCTTATTCCACAGGGACCACTATGTAAATAATTTAAACATTAGAGAGGCAGACAGACACATTTGTACTCGCTGTTCCTTGGCTAAAAGAAAGGAAATATAGCTTTTTACATTGGGGGTCAAGTTCATTGCACTAGCTAACCTGGTAGTAGTGCACTCATTGCACTACAATGTAAACACATTTGTATTTTAACTAATTAGATATTTTTTACATAGTCTTAGAGCACATTTCAACATAGCACAATTTTGACAAAGTAACATTTGAACCAATGCTATTACTGTAAACTGCAGTGGAAATTGTATTTGAATAATGGTGCACCCTTTTTCCTTAATTACGGTTAAGAATGTGAAATAACAAGAAGTTGTCCCGCACAATGGTATTTGTTTTGTACTGTGTTTCATTATACTGGGAGACCCAGGTCCAGAAATAATTGGACACAGATACAAGATTTGTTATTTTGGCTGTAAACCAAATTATATTGGAGTTACAATTAAATAATGAACATGGGCTTAAAGTGCAGTCTCTCAGCTTTAATTTGGGGGTATTCACATTCCAACTGGAGGAAGGGTTTAGGAATTACAGCTCTTTAATATGTAGCCTTCCCTTTTTCAAAAGTAATTAGACAATTGACTCAAATGCTGTTTCATGGACATGTGTGGGCTATTCCTTCATTATTAATTCATCAATTAAGCAGGTGAAAGATCTGGAGTTGATTCCAGGTGTGGCATTCACATTTGGAAGCTGTTGCTGGGAATCCACAACGTGCAGTCAAAGGAGCTCTCAATGCAAGTGAAACAGACCATCGTAGATTATCGTATATGATCGTAGGATCCTTTCCATGGTAAAGAAAAACCCCTTCACAACATCCAACCAAGTTGAGAACACTCTCCAGGATGTTGGCATATCATTATCCAAATCTACCACAATGAGAAGACTTTAAGAGAGCAAATACAGAGGTTCACCACAAGGTGCAAACCATTCGTAAGCCTCAAGAATAGAAATGCCAGATAAGACATAAAAACATCTTAAAAAGCCTGCTCTGTTCTGGAACAGCATTCTTTGGACAGATTAAACTAAGATAAACCTGTACCAGAATGATGGGAAGAAAATAGTATGGAAATAGCTTGGAAAGTTTGAAACCACATCATCTGAGTTAGTATGATGGCATGGGCATGCATTGCTTCCAATGGCACTGGGTTTTTAGTGTTTATTGATGATGTGACAGAAGAAGACATGTTAGTGTCCAAATATTTCCAGACCTAACTGTATAAGATTTGTGAAGGTGAAATATTGTTTGTTTAGTGTGGGGAAAAACAAAGCATATACTGTAAATAAAAAGAGGTATGTAGATGATGCTTTGAAATTTGTATGGTCGTTTTGATATACAGTACAGGCCAAAGGTTTGGACACACCTTCTCATACAATGCGTTTCCTTTATTTTCATGACTATTTACATTGTAGATTCTCACTGAAGGCATCAAGACTATGAATGAACACATGTTGAATTATGTACTTAACAAAAAAGTGTGAAATAACCGAAAACAAGTCTTATATTCTAGTTTCTTCAAAGTAGCCACCCTTTGCTCCGATAGCTGCTTTGCACACTCTTGGCATTCTCTTGATGAGCTTCAAGAGGTAGTCACCTGAAATGGTTTTCCAACAGTCTTGAAGGAGTTCCTTGAGATGCTTAGCACTTGTTGGCCATTTTGCCTTCACTCTGCGGTCCAGCTCACCCCAAACCATCTCGATTGGGTTCAGGTCCGGTGACTGTGGAGGCCAGGTCATCTGGCGCAGCACTCCATCACTCTCCTTCTTGGTCAAACAGCTCTTACACAGCCTAGAGGTGTGTTTGGGGTCATTGTCCTGTTGAAAAATAAATGATGGTCCAACTCAATGCAAACCAGATGGGATGGCATGTCGCTGCAGGAGGCTATGGTAGCCATGCTGGTTCAGTATGCCTTCAATTTTGAATAAATCCCCAACAGTGTCACCAGCAAAGCACCCCCACACCATCACACCTCCTCCTCCATGCTTCACGGTGGGAACCAGGCATGTAGAATCCATCCGTTCACCTTTTCTGCGTCGCACAAAGACACGGTGGTTGGAACCAAAGATCTCAAATTTGGACTCATCAGACCAAAGCACAGATTTCCACTGGTCTAATGTCCATTCCTTGTGTTTCTTGGCCCAAACAAATCTCTTCTGCTTGTTTTCCTTTGCAGTGGTTTCCTAGCAGCTACTTGACCATGAAGGCCTGATTTGCGCAGTCTCCTCTTAACAGTTGTTCTAGAGATGTGTCTGCTCTGTGTGGCATTCAGCTGGTCTCTAATCTGAGCTGCTGTTAACCTGTGATTTCTGAGGCTGGTGACTCGGATGAACTTATCCTCAGCAGCAGAGGTGACTCTTGGTCTTCCTTTCCTGGGGCGGTCCTCATGTGAGCCAGTTTCGTTGTAGCGCTTGATGGTTTTTGCGACTGCACATGGGGACACATTCAAAGTTTTCGCAATTTTCCGGACTGACCTTCATTTGTTAAAGTAATGATGGCCACTCATTTCTCTTTACTTAGCTGATTGGTTCTTGCCATAATATGAATTATAACAGTTGTCCAAAAGGGCTGTTGGCTGTGTATCAACCTGACTTCTACACAACACAACTGATGGTCCCAACCCCATTAATAAGGGAATAAATTCCACTAATTAACCCCACACCTGTGAAGTGAAAACCATTTCAGGTGACTACCTCATGAAGCTCATTGAGAGAACACCAAGGGTTTGCAACGCTATCAAAAAAGCAAAGGGTGGCTACTTTGAGGAATCTAAAATATAAGACATGTTTTCAGTAATTTCACACTTTTTTGTTAAGTACATAATTCCATTTGTGTTCATTCATAGTTTTGATGCCTTCATTGAGAATTGACGATGTAAATAGTCATGAAAATAAAGAAAACGCATTGAATGAGAAGGTGTGTCCAAACTTTTGGCCTGTACTGTGTATATTTTTGTGTAACATTGCAGTTCCAATAGGCTGCTGTTCAGACCAGTGAGTCAAAGATGTCCCTCCTCTGTGAGTCACATGGGTCATGTCAGGCAGGATAGCAGGAAAGTTTTTTTAGGCTTTTTTAGCGCTTTATTTCCAGTGTCAAACCCATAGATAATAGAACACTATATCTGTGGTAAAACCAGTGGTAGACCATTCTTAGAACTTAACCTAATAAAATGTATTAAACTATGCCAAATATACACTTTTAGGAAACTTTCTGAAATATGAAATATCTAGAAAATATCGTTTTTTCAAGTTCTTAAAATGTGCTTAGAAAGTTCTGATGATAAGCAATATTATCTTTCACCATTCAAAAAGAGTTGTATGAAGGTTTTATTTACTGCAAATAGCCACATGAAAAGGTTTGGTTCCCAAAATAGTAAAATCCACTGGGCCCCAATTTTTTCTCTTATACATTCTCACTCAGATATTATACACCATTGAAAAATATGCAGAAGCACAGAACATTTTCTCTAAAACTCCAACAACAAAAAAAATCTCTCCAGCCAATGCCAAAAAGATTGTAAGATTTTTTGGGGGGGCTGTGTCCGCCATATTTCAAAATAGACAGATTTGTTTTTCATCATTTAATTAATTAACATATGCAAATGTTAGTCGTGACAGTTTTGACTATGTACAACCCAGTTTCCAAAAAAGTTGGGACACTGTAAAATCTAAAGAAAAACAGAATGCAATGATGTGCACATTAATTAATCTCTATATTCAATAGAACAACGTACAAAGACAACATATCAAATACTGAAACTTAGAAATCTTATGGTTTCTTGAAACATATATGTCCACTCTGAATATGATGCCAGCAACATGTTTCAAAAAAGCTGGGGCAGGGGCAACAGAAGACTGGAAAAGTTGGGTAATGCTAAAATAAAAATCTGGTGGAACATCTCACAACTAATTAGGTTAATTGGCAACCGGTCAGTAACATGGTTGGGTATAAAAAGAGCATTCCAGAGAAGGTGAGTCTTACAGAAGTAAAGATGGGGAGTAAAAAAAAAAAAAGTATTTTTCCAAAATCAGTACAGATTCTCAGTTTCAAGATTTGATGTTGTCTTTTTACTATTTTCTATAGAATATAGGGTTAAAATGATTTGCACATCATTGCATTCTGTTTTTCTTTACACTTTACACAGCATCCCATATTATTTAGAAACAGGGTTGTACATAAATGTAAAGATGTACATCATTCCAGTTGCCATGGTACCATTATGGCAGCCTACACTGATTGCTCTGCAATTTTAATAGCTTTTAATGTATTTTTTGTGTTGCTTTTTTGAATAACGTTTAATTTATGAGTTTCTAATCAAGTACTGATCAGCTGTATTTAAAATATATTTTCTTTCAACTCTAAGAATTGAAAAAATTTCTGCAATCAACTCAGTAGAGCTAGCTGATTATTTTCTTTTGAATATTTGTGGGAATGCAGTACTAGGGGGCCTGCCTGCATATTCAATCAATAAAATACAGCTCATCCTACACAGAGCTGCAAGGATCCTAAGCCAATTAAAAAAGAATGCTCACATCACACCTCTCCATGCTGACCTTCATTGGCTTCCTGTCCCTCAAAGAATTTACTTTAAAACTATCCTTTGAGTTTATAAAGCTATCAATGGTATGGGACCTGTCTACTTATCTGACCTGCTCTCCCCCTATGAACCTCCACGCCCTCTTCAGTCACCAAAGACTGCGCCTTTTCTTTCATTGGACCTCACCTCTGAAACGCCATTCCTGACAGCCTCAGACAGTAATGGCTTTTAAATCAGGCCTTAAGACACACCTCATTCGGTTGGCCTGCCCTCCCCTTTTATCAAATTATACTGTACATTATTATATAATAATGTCTTATAAATTTTGTTTACTGTATTATCATTATAGTTTAACGTATATACTGTATTCTACAGTGGGGAGAATAAGTATTTGATACACTCCCGATTTTGCAGGTTTTCCTACTTACAAAGCATGTAGAAGTCTATAATTTTTTATCATAAGTACACTTCAACTGTGAGAGACGGAACCTAAAACAAAAATCCAAGCAATAAAATGCAAAATAATTACTTAAAAATCATACAATGTGAATTTCTGGGTTTTTGTTTTAGATTCCGGCACTCACAGTTGAAGTGTACCTATGATAATAATTACAGACTTCTACATGTTTTGTAAGTGGGAAAACCTGCAAAATCGGCAGTGTATCAAATACTTGTTCTCCCCACTGTATATATATATTTTATTTCATTTTATCTTTTATTTATTTTATATTAATGTATTATTTATTATTTTCTTTTTCAGTCACTTTGAGATTATTATAAGAAGTTAATAATGATCTTCAAGTTCATTTCAGCTTCAGCACTCAGAGATGGGTAACCCAATTGAAATAGAAAACTAAAAACATTGGAGACTCAAGTGAGACTAAATTCAACAGCAAAATCAGAACATCAAAGTGAACATAACATTATTTTTATTCAGTCTAGGGTTCCATTGTAGACAATTACATTGACATATTCAGAAATTAACAATGTATCATTTTTTGTTATTAATTCATTTTCAAATTGTTACAGCTGTGTCAGTCTTATTTTCTTCCCTCAGAAAAACAATGTGGGCAAGAGCTGTAATACTTTTCTTTGGCATGGTTTTACTCCACCCTAAGGTAATTTTTTAATCAGCCATTAGGATTATTCAGACAGTAGCCATGGAAGTTTTTATAAGTAAATACAATTACAAATATATGAAGACAAAACCAATAAGCGATGTTATAAAGTAATGGAGAATGTTGATGAATTCATATTTTCTCACAGCTCATGCAGTAATGTCCATTAGAGAACATACTTTGTTTATTGTTACTTTGATCGGGGATATCTCTCTCTTTGATACAGGTCATTGCATTTGGTAAGTTATTTGATCTTTATATTTAAGTCTGAATACATCTATGAAAGAATTAGAAACTCACACATGCAGGTCAGTTGCTGAAAAGATCCTGTGAAGCTTTTGCCTATAATTTCACTTATTAATGTTGTTAATTTCACTGATTGTTTTAGATAACTACATGGCTGAATTCATTATAGAGGGCAATGTTACATTTGACATCTCGGATGCTATAGCAGCAATCATTACACAAGGGTCTCAATTTGGGAACACGACGATTGAACAACTTCAACTAACAGCAGGTACAGAATCCATATTTCTTCCAAAAATAGTGTATAAATAAAAACTTGGAAAGAATTAAAGAATTATCTTCTACCAGTGTTTCATCCATATTGTTATTTTTGTTAATTGATCATGTATTTTTTATGTAGATTGCGAGATTGTTGGGGAGTCGTCTACTTGCAACTGTACATCAGGGTATACCTGGAGCAACTTTGTGTGTTACCAGTTCCAGTGTTGCAATGATTCATATTGTAATGCAAATCTTTCTAACATCACAGCATTCTGCATTCCCAAAATGGAAGGTATTATTGTTGTTACGTTGTTTCTACTTTCATCATTTTACACTACATTATCAATGTCCTAGCCCTACATAATACTTGAATAACTATGAAAAGATAAGTCATTGTACCATTGTTTTTTCTATTTTTACTAAAAACCTTCATCCAATGCCATTATTTATATAACTATTGTTATTGTTGCCATGATAATAACAACAACAGCCATAATAATGTTTTGCTATTTACTGTTTTGTTTTTTATTACAAAGTTCATCTTAATGGAATTGTTGCAGTGAGCATAATATTTAATGAAACAAATATTATCACAAGACAGGTATATTTTTATTGTTATTATAAGGAATTGAAATCTGCTTTTGATTAAATGAATAAAATGCATGACTTTCATACACCTAAAAATTATATAACAATGATGATATAATTTCTCTTTTCTCTTAGCTTACAGATGGTTTTCAAGGATTAAATGGATTTAAGAGCCTTAATGTATCTGGACCATGGTAAAGCAAATTAAATAATTCCTTATTCACTATTTAATATTGTTGGAGCTTGTGTTTCTTAGAGGAAAATGCACCATAATTTTTTTTCCCCTTTTACATATTGGAAACTCAATACTGACACATAAGGAAAAATGGCAACATTATTTTCGAAGTGGATATCAGTGTCATATTTCCAACTGATAAACTTACAGAAATATTAAGGTCCATGGAAACAAGAATTGGCTACTCTGCCAACATATCTGTTGAAACATCAGGTAAATGTCTTGACCCTTCCATTACAGACAACTTATTTCATGCAATGATATAAAGAACATGAGGTGATTAACCACACACACCCACTTTCAACCGGCTCAAATAAGGTCCATACAAAAAACAGTATGATATTAAGACGTAGCTTGGTAATGAGTATGTAAGGTGTGCAGGGATGTCAAGAACATACAGTAAATCTAATATATTTATCCCCTTAGATAAAAAAAAACAGTGTAACAAATTAAACTGAAAATGGATGGAAATTTTGCCACTGATCAACACAAAAAAAATCCATAATGTCCATAAAAAATAATTGATTGTCTAAGTAGTCACCCCTGTTAATCAATATTTGTTAGAGGCACCTTTGGTGAGACAGGTGATCATCATATGCATCTTAATTGCACACAGGTGAACTCATCATTCAACAATATACATGAATTCTAAACACAATTGTTTGCAGCTCATTCACGTGTTTCATGGCAAAGGGGGTTAATATTTATGCAATCAATTCTTCTCTATTTTGTATTTGTACAACACTGTTTCCAAAATGTTTGGATGCTGCGTAAAATGCAAATAAAAACAGAATCCAATAATGTGCAAATCATTCATCTCTATATTTAATTGAAAATGGTACAAAGACAACATATCAAATTTTGAAACTGAGAAATGTTATTGTTTTTGGAAAAATGTATGCCCATTTTAAAAGTAGGGACTGGGGCGTGTTTACCAAAGTATTGCATTATCTCTTCTTTTAACAATACTCTGTAAGTGTTTGGGAACTGAGGAGACCAATTGCTGTTGATTTGAAAGTGAAATGTTTTCCCATCCTTGCTTGACACAGGATTTCAGCTGCTCAACTGTTCGGGGTCTCCTATGTCATAAGTTTTCAATGGGTGACAGGACAGTTTTTCACTTTGTCTCAGTCCATCTTAAATGAGCTCGGGTCCAGAGAAGGCATTGGCGTTTCTGGATCTTGTTTATATATGATTTGTTCTTTGCATGGTACAGTTTTAACTAGCATTTATGGATGCAGCGACTTACTGTGTTCACAGACAATGGTTTTTCGGAAATGTTCCTGAGCTCATGCAGTAATGTCCATCACAGAATCATGTCTGTTTTTAATGCAGTGCCATCTGAGGGCCCATAGGTCCCGACCCTCCAATATTGGTTTTTGGCCTGGTCCCTTGCGTACAAAGATTGTGTTGCCCCTGTTCCAGTTTTTTATGAATTGCTGGCATCAAATTGAAGTCGGCATATATTTTTCACGAAACAATTAAATCTCTGTTTCAATATTTGAAATGTTGTCTTTGTACGATTTTCTATTGAATATAAGGTTTAAATGATTTGCACATCAATGATTTGCACATCATATTCTGTTTTCTTTACTTTTTACACTTTTTTGGAAACAGTGATGTAATTAATTTTAAAAAGTTGCAGATTAGACTTATTATGTGTTGATTAATGACCAAAAAATAATTGTAAATCCATTTTGATTTCATGTTATAACACAATATATCTGGAAACGTCGATGGGGCTGATTACTTTTGAGAGCCCCTGTATGTGTGTTATTATTCTCCCTTTGGAAGCTAGGTGAACCATTGCATTTCATTACAAAACACTTGGAATTGCTGCTTGGCAATTATTAGGTTCAGAATTACTACAGACGATCAGTTTTGCGCACGGAAATAACTTCCTCTTATCGCTTCCGTTGACTTTTACTATCGATTTGTTCTCCTGTTTTGTGAGCTGGCGTTTAGCGACTAGCGATTCAACAAGACGAAACGCTATGCGCTAAACGCTGGCCGTGGATGGTCATCAAAACACCGTATGAGGTGAGTTAGCAATCAGAGGTAAGATGAGTGTCAAGTAGTTGCATGGTCGGTTATCACCGCAGTGAGCTACAGCCTATATAGGGGAATGTAATCCAAATGTACTTTACATTTTTGGACAGTTTTGGAGTTTTTCAACCATATCAGTTACAACATTAAGAAAGGACAACACTTGCACGGTCATTTAGATTTTATACACCCCATTGTCTTAAACCAAAAGTATTTGGACAAATTCTACTGAATTATTTTGATCTAAATTACTTGTTTGAATATCTTAATGATTGACCCAATATGGATGAAATAATATAATTGTATAAATATGTGATCACTGTAGCTAATCTAATTAATCACAAATTAAAAGTTTATTGTAAAAAGTATATAGTCTGTATCAGTGGCATTCAAATCTGGCCCGCAAAACCAGTTCCACTCCATTTGTCCATTGCAACCCCTTTATCAGGGACCTCTGTTCTACCTCAACATTGCATCCACCTGGTGTCCCAGGTCTTAAATAAGTCTGATTAGGGGGTTGCAATGAAAACAGGGAGTGGAATTGTCTTCGATGGCCAGATTTGAGTACCACTGGCCTGTATTGTGTGATTATAGGTTGACATTTTTAGTGCCCCTATTTGGGTATAACCCTTTAGTAAATTTCTATTTTCCACAGGAATTGTGAACATCCTTTATCCAAAGGACATGGTAGATTACAACTCAACTCAAATGTTGAACTGCACAATTAACAATGAAAATTACGGCTCCTGGAATTGGGACTTCATTGCAGGAAATAATACCTACGTTCTGAATAATGGAACCAGCATTACCATCACATCCACGGCAGCTTGTACCACAGTCCAAATTAACAGTTTGTCAGGAATGTGGGCAGGTACGTCTGAGAAGACCCGTCATTCTTGCCAATCTGAGAGTTTAAAAAGTGCACCTGTGTTGTTCATTATTGAAATAGGACTGTTGATTTGATGTTGTTTTTAGGGTGAGCTTTCATGTCATCTCTAAAATATAATTACCTATTTTATTCCTCTCTAAATTTTCAGAAGGGATTTATAAGTGTGGATTTTCCAGTGGGTCCATTGTGCATGCAGCCACTGCAGAGCTGAAGGTAGCCCTGCTACCCGATACGATCTCCATGACGAGCGACCCACTGACAGTCGAATGCCCAAAGGATGTTATGGTCAATGCAACCATTCAAAACAGCCCTGAGAATTACACTGTAACGTGGACATTAAACCAAGTACCAGTTACATCCCAAACACCATCAGGTAAATAACTCTCAGTATTGGATCTTGAACTACAATGTGTTGTACCATATTTCCCTTTGTTCTGAAAATATATAAAGTTGCGGAAACCTGAGAAAGATTTCAACATTCTTCTGTAGTCCAAACAGATGGACAAATCACCTACCGCCTAAATTCAAAGATAACATGCCAACAACCATCTACAAATGCTATTATTATCACTGTAAATTTTATGAACCAGAAGAACAAGAACAAGACTCAAAATATAATTATCCCAGTGATTGATGGTATGTATATGTATATATTTTTTAATGTACTTGGCCACAGTGAGACAGAAGGCCATTAACAAAACACTTAAAGGTGCTATGCAGAGTTCCATTGTAATTTAATACATTTTTCATAATAGAGTAGATCTGCCATTGTAGTGGAATGATAGTGTTTCTCAATATTTATTTTCCAAAATACATATTTTGGGTGCATACAAAGTCTCATTGGAAAATATAGAATGTCTATTTGAAAACAATGGCCAGATCATCTTCTGTTGTCAAAATGAGAATACAAAAAACCGTGGCTGTATTATCTAATGGAGACTCGGACAACCTGCCAATGTAGAAATAACTCTTCAATTTCCTGTTTTCTAAAAATGCTTGCTATACTGTTCACATAATTTTCGTTTATAAAAGAAAAAACAAGCCCTGAATAGTTTAAGGATTCATTTTATAAACTAGTTTAGATGTTTAGATGTATGTTTTCAGTAAAAAAAAATACATATGCCTGATTTTGATCTAGATAATGTCCAGGTTTGTCAGGAAGACTCTCCTTGGCCAAAAACTCCAAAAGGCTTCACTTTAGTAATCCAACAATGTGAGATTGGGAGAGTGGGGTATCAAGAACGGACATGCATTTCGCCTGAATGGATGAATGAACTGGATAGATGTGTCAGTGAAGAATTAAATAATGTTCTAAATACAGCAGCTGTGAGTACAACTGAACCCATACAACTCTTATACTGTAAAGTTGATATCAAATATTGGTACTGTTCAGTTGGATGTCTATATTTTTTTATGAAAGCCCTTGCATTCCTCCATTACAGTAAGTTGACTGCATTAATTGTGTTGTACCATTTCAGGCCTTTAGAGGGGGACTTGGGGTCACTCAGAAGGTTGCCCTAGCAATCTTTTCGAGTTTGAAGAACATCAGTAATGACACGTCCTACTCAAATGCTGATTTGAGTGCATCCATCGGAGTGCTGGATATCATGTTTGAAGCCTCAAAACAATTCACCCTGGATGAATCCGTTTTAGGAGTGAGTCATCCTGTATATTCAAAATGTTTAACCTTTTTCTCCTAATTTCAGGATGCCCAATTCGCTATTTTGGATTTGCCTCATTGCAGCAACTATTTAGCAGGTTCTGGAGAGTCAGAGAGGATTGCATGTGTTCTCCAATGCACATCAGCTTCTTTATGTCAGTACACCACAACCTGGCAGAACCATCTGTACCCCGGGTGGAGGAATCCAATCTTCAAATCTCACATTGAAAACCTTTCGGAACATAATTTAAAAATAAATATCAAAATGTTTCAGGGGGGTAAAATGCAGTTCAAACAATAACAAAGCAGTCGTGCACTAGTGATTTTGTAAAAATCCCTAAGTTAAGGATGCGAGGACTGAGAGATCACACAGGAGGCTGCATTCATGTTGGCTAGCCTACTCTACAGGCCCATTTGCCCTTCTATCTAGAGAGAGTGAGTGAGTGTGACAGTGAGGATGACTGAGTGAGTGACTACCCACCCACCCTGTGTTAAATAGCTTAGTGGTTAATGATGCAGACTGCCACAAGGAGATTTGTTTTACCCGTAGGAATTACACTATCATTCGTAATGTGATCATCAATGACACTGAATCATATTTGTTGAGTACAAAACATTTCTTTCTCTCAGGATTTCCTCGGTGCAGCAAGTAACATGCTGAATGCAAATTGGGAACAAGTCAACACAACCATTTCCTACCAGATGTCCTCATTATACCTCAAGTCTGTTGAGGGCCTAGTGGAGAATATCTACATGAACAACAGCGATGGATATAGCACCCAAAACCTAGAATTCAAACTCTGCAAAAACATCACATGCAATCAAACTGTGTTTGGCGTAGAGGTCAACCTGAACCAGTCTTCAGGCATAGTGAAAACCTTAGGGGTAAAAAATCTGTCTGACAAATTAAATAATGAAAACTTCCCAGTCTCTATATTCCCTAGCATTGTGGTATCAGCCACACTGCAAAACCGCACTGACTCCAACATAGACATCAAATTGGACTTTCCTATCAACCAGCCAGTCGCTAAAGGCTCCACAATCCAATGTGTGTTCTGGAACACCACATTGAATGAATGGTCTGAGGATGGCTGTATGTGGAAAGAAATGGTCAACAACAGAAGCTACTGCGAGTGCTCCCACCTGACCTCCTTCTCAGTGCTGATGTCCACGTCCCAGCCGAACTTGCCCTATCTGGATGAGATTACTTATGTGGGATTGGGTGTGTCCATCGGCTCCCTCCTCATCTTCCTCCTCATCGAGGCGCTGGTGTGGTCAGCCGTAGTCAAGTCCAAACTCTCCCACTTCCGCCACATGGCCCTGGTGAACATCTCTCTGTGCCTGTTACTGGCTGATTGCAGTTTCTTGGCATCCTCCTCCTCCAACATTTTGCCAACAACCTGGTGCCTGGTTCTGACTCTGGCCAAGCAGTTCTTCTTCCAGGCTATGTTCTGCTGGATGCTATGCCTCAGCATCGTGCTACTGCACCAGCTCGTCTTTGTCTTCTACCCGTTGAGGAAGCGTTTGTACCTGTTTCTATCCATCGTCCTCGGCTATGTCTGTCCTACACTGATCGTGGCATCTACATTTGCGTACTACCGAAACGAACGTTACTACGATGTGGACACCTGCTGGCTTGTTTATACAAGTCCTCTGAAAGGTTCAATGAACGCATTTTTTCTGCCTGTTGGGACAATTGTTTTGATGAATATGTTCTCCATGTACGTTGTCATCCAGACGCTATTCAAATCCAGTTTCTCCAATGGGAGTAAAGCAGATGAAAAAGAGACCGTCAAAAGCATCTTGAAAGTGGTTGTCTTTTTAACACCAGTCCTTGGGGTGACATGGGGTTTGGGATTCTTTACGCAGATCTGGGACAGCCGTGAACCAGTGGGTGCTTTTATGGTGTATGCTTTCACCATCACAAACTCCTTTCAGGTACTTTTTCATCCATTGTCCGTAACCTTATATTATTTAAAGGTGCACTCCAGGATAATTTGCACAATAAAACCATAAAATATTATGTGAATTAGATCTGTCACAAATGAATTGTCAAAACATTTCAGGACATAATATTATGAATTTGCAGATCATATTACAACTTTTCATGACATAGTCTACATAATTTGAAACTATACAAAAGCTCTTGAGTGCATATTTAAGTTTAAATACGTTTTTACTATGGCATTTATTGTATCGTTGTGTCATTTTTTTCAGGGCCTCTTCATTTTGCTTACTGGATGTTTTGCAGAGAAAAAGGTATTTGTGAATCATTAAGGATCTGTGATTTAATTAATATTAAAAGAACCTTTTGTAAATGGATGATTCCAAAGAAGGGGTGTAAACCAAATGGTTAAGTGGTTTTACATCTTGTATGTTTCATTTCATTTCAAGGAAAGTTTTGCACATTTTACTTTAGCAGTTGTCAAAAAGTGCACTAACAAACAGTATATTTTGTTTAAAAGAACTAGCATAGTGGCAATAAAATACTCCCTAAAAAAGCAGCACTTTAGGGAACATCCTAATGAAGTGCCAGGCCCTGTGGATGACCAGTTCCCTTCTGCCTGTGCCATGTGAAGCGAGATTGTTCATTAAGCTATTTAAATATCCGATTGATCATCTTGGTCAAAAATATATACTCCATCGACTCTGATCGACGTCATTCAGGACGAGTTCGGTGTGTGGTGAAAACATTTCCAATGTAATGTAATAAAAACTGCATGAGTAGTAGTATATTATGAACTGTCCGGAAACAGCCTACAAATTAGTTTCAACCCTGAATTTACTCCACTTCCATAGAATCACCAATACATATTATGTCTGATATGTGCTTAACACTATTTTAATGCCAGGTGCGAGATGAGGTCTGGAAAATTATCATGACTGGGGTGAGTTCCACTCTTGAAATTACAAATATATATGTATGTGTGTGTGTGTGTGTGTGTGTGTGTGTGTGTGTGTAGTAATACAATAGTCACAATAATTACAATATTGTAGTTACATTACTCTGTACTTTGGTAATTGCCTAGTAATAATAGTAATTTAATTATTTTCTTATACCCAAATGGAATACAGACAGGGAAATAACAAAAACTTGACATTCCTTTATAGATAGAATGCAGTTATAATTAGAATGCCAACAAAATTTAGCATTTTGTGCCAACATTGTAATAAAAAATTTACTTTTGTAAGTACAGTTTGACTACACAAAAAAGCAGCTTCATGTTTTGTCCAGATCTAAAGCTGAATACCTCTATCACCAGGCACCTCCTCCCAAAGGAAAAACTGAGAGCATGAAAAACCTGACTAAGTCTGCTTTAAAAAAATAAAAAATATCAAGGTTGGTCAAATCTTCATACTGGACACACTGACCTCTGACTGCCAAACATGATATTTTATTAATTCAATTGACACATTAGTAAAATGATTCACTCTTCAAGCACTTACTCTGTTAAATCAGGTGTGCAATTTTGAAGCTGTAACAAAACCCTGCAACCCCTAGAAGTCTGCAGGATTGGTGATTGAAGAACACTGTACTCATCATATGTTTTCTGCCTCAGAGAATGAATTGCTGTGTATACTGGATCAAGCTACCGTACTGCTACTGCTCTTACCAAGAAGGAAACCTCCACTTGTTTGGTTCTGTAAAAACATTAAAGGCTGATATTTAGGTTGTGTGCGGACAGGTCTCACATGATTTACAATCGGATTCCATAGTAGCATTGATGCGCAAAGCTAAGCATCAATTTCCGATTGAGCCGACTGTAGGCTAATTAATGCAGCATTTATTGTGAATAGCCAGTAACAACTGCAAGGCAGACTATTGCCAGAACAACTGCAACACAGACTATTCAGTCAAACAATTAGATCCTTTCCTCTTAGCATCCTGATCTATCTTGATGGCATTTCTGTATCTGCCACAGAGCAAGATATATATTGCTTAATTGTATCATTCAGTACACCTGTATAGAAGCATCTGTATTTCGTTATGTTCCTCCACAATTTTTTTTGTTGATCTGTCACCCATCTGTATATTTTGTTTAATCTTTAACATGTCAGCAATACAAATGTTTAACATTCTACAATGCAGCTCTACATATTGAATCAAACCATTATTTTAATTGTAGCCTTAGCTTGTATGGCAATTACCTATGATTTTTGATATTAATGGAAAAGCTCATTTGACAATTGCTAAACACATTTGTGTGGTTTTTGTGTCTATTATCTACAAACATACCTGTAGCAGTCTCGACTTGTAATGCATACTTTAATGTCTGACCCGATTTCATAATGTTCAGCAATGTAGTGGTAAATAAAAACTTGGTTAAACTCTGATTACAAGTTGCATCATTTCATCAACTGCATTTTTTCATGCCCTTCAACATTCATAGAGTATGAACCTATCTCACACCAGAAGCAGCAAGGTATTTATCCAGGCCCTTGTCATTTCGTTTCTGGATTACTCCAACTCACTCCTGTAATGACTCCCGGTGTGACTCCCGGTGTGACTCCCGGTGTGACTCCCGGTGTGACTCCCGGTGTGTGCCACCAAACACTCATTCAGAAAGCAACGGCCCGTCTAGTGTTCAGGTACATGTCCCCCCCCCCGCCGCATTGCATTCTCTACTGGCTTCCACTCAAAGCTTGTGTCCGCCACAAGGCCATGGTTCTTGCCTACAGACCAACAAGAGAATATTCTTCCTTCATGCCATGCTCAAACCCTACATCCCTATCCGGGCTCTTCATTCAGCCACCTGTGGGCTCTTGTCTGGCCCTGCCCTTCGGGGCAGTTCCTGATACACTCAGATAAAACTCTTCTGTCCTGGCACCTAAATGATGGAACCAGCTTTGAGTGGAAGCCCTTTGTAGCATTGTTCTCATTCATCTGTATCGTAAAACCTCAAATCATGTTTTAAAGATTTTTTCCTAAATATTTCCCTAGTTTTTGAATATAGGCCTAAATAAATATGTGTATGTTTATATATATACACTCACCTAAAGGATTATTAGGAACACCTGTTCAATTTCTCATTAATGCAATTGTCTAATCAACCAATCACATGGCAGTTGCTTCAATGCATTTAGGGGTGTGGTCCTGGTCAAGACAATCTCCTGAACTCCAAACTGAATGTCAGAATGGGAAAGAAAGGTGATTTAAGCAATTTTGAGCGTGGCATGGTTGTTGGTGCCAGACGGGCCGGTCTGAGTATTTCACAATCTGCTCAGTTACTGGGATTTTCACGCACAACCATTTCTAGGGTTTACAAAGAATGATGTGAAAAGGGAAAAACACCTTTTGGGCGAAAATGCCTTCAGCAGTCCTGAAAATGCCTTGTTGATGCTAGAGGTCAGAGGAGAATGGGCCGACTGATTCAAGCTGATAGAAGAGCATCTTTGACTGAAATACAACCACTCGTTACAACCGAGTTATGCAGCAAAGCATTTGTGAAGCCACAACATGCACAACCTTGAGGCCGATGGGCTACAACAGCAGAAGACCCCACGGGGTACTACTCATCTCCACTACAAATAGGAAAAAGAGACTACAATTTGCATGAGCTCACCAAAATAGGACAGTTGAAGAATGGAAGAATGTTGCCTGGTCTGATGAGTCTCCATTTCTGTTGAGACATTCAGATGGTAGAGTCAGAATTTGGCGTGAACAGAATGAGAACATGGATCCATCATGCCTTGTTACCACTGTGCAGGCTGGTGGTGGTGGTGTAATGGTGTGGGGGATGTTTTCTTGGCACACTTTAGGCCCCTTAGTGCCAATTGGGCATTGTTTAAATGCCACGGCCTACCTGAGCATTGTTTCTGACCATGTCCATCCCTTTATGACCACCATGTACCCATCCTCTGATGGCTACTTCCAGCAGGATAATGCACCATGTCACAAAGCTTGAATCATTTCAAATTGGTTTCTTGAACATGACAATGAGTTCACTGTACTGAAATGGCCCCCACAGTCACCAGATCTCAACCCAATAGAGCATCTTTGGGATGTGGTGGAACAGGAGCTTCGTGCCCTGGATGTGCATCCCACAAATCTCCATCAACTGCAAGATGCTATCCTATCAATATGGGCCAACATTTCTAAAGAATGCTTTCAGCACCTTGTTGAATCAATGCCACGTAGAATTAAGGCAGTTCTGAAGGCGAAAGGGGGTCAAACACAGTATTAGTATGGTGTTCCTAATAATCCTTTAGGTGAGTGTATATATATATGCTATACACTATTTGTATCTGTGTGTTCTTGCCATCATTTCATTATCAATTAAAATAAGCTATGGAATGCAAAAATTATTTCATTTTGGAGTAACTTACAGTACCACAATTTTATTTAAGCCCATGTAAACCAAACATAAAGCTATTAATGTACATGAAACTATTAAGAGTGAAATTGTCAGAAGTGACTATATGTAATTATATCAATTACATAGTAGGTGTGGCACAATCCTATCATTGTTTCATATAGATGCATTGAGATTGAGATGGTACTGAGATGAGTATTGTGGTGGTGTGATGGGGGTGACTCAGTGAGGTCTCCGGATGACTGAGAAGATGGCCAGAGTCAGAACAATTGTCCCTGCTGCTCCACCACTCAGAATGCCCAAAATAGTGCCATCGATATGCTGCTTCTCACATAACTCTCCAGCATAGTATGTGGCTTGGCCAGAGATACACCTTAGAGAGAATAAAATGTATTACGAGTCAGTGGTTGCAGGAACATCCATTTCACTCCTGGTCTTATATACCATAATTGACTGTTTTCAGGAAGTTCTAGTGAAAATGCATGTACGGTCAAAAGTATAATGCACTGAAAACTGAACCCAGACCAAAGATCTGTCCGGTTTTGAAAAGGAAATTGAAATGTGTGAAAGGCGAGAAAATAAATATGTATATTGTCAAACAGCCACTACAATAAGTGCAGATATGGGAATTGAGCCAATAACTCATGCGTACACACCTGCATGTGGCTTTCCCCTGTTTCTCCAGCACACACACACCACTGTTGTGGCACGGGTTGGGGTTACACGCATCTTTAGACACAGCCCGCACCTGTCTACGTTTCGGAACCTCAGCTATCTCCTCTCGGCGGGTCTCCTCCTCCAGTAGGTCAGTACTGGGACTCTTCGGCTTCACAGAGACCTCTGACTTCACCAGATGGGTCAAATCTAGAAGATATCCACAAAGAGTAATTGTGTAGTGTTAAGATTGTTCATTGTTCATTCATCTTGATGTTGTTACTGTTGTTGCCTTGCATGGTGAGAATCGAACTCCAACACCTTTTCAGGCTTGCAAAAAACCAGCTAACTTTGGCCCCTATTATCATTTTTTTGGAGAACTAAAATGTGAATGAACAAGTTTAAAATGTAAGTGAACTGGAAAACAATGGAATGTTTTGCTGTTAAATAGTCCTTTTCAAATCCACCACCATGTTCATAGAAATATGTTAGTTCAAAGTTTGTTTGTTTTTTCATTTTATGGATTTTCTTTTAAACAAGTTGTGAATCGTGGAATTTGACAGATTAGCTATTATGTATCAAATAGATCAGTCTTTTTTTTTTCTTTACCCAGAACTTTCTAGTAGACATCTCAGTGAAGACTATAATGTTTTATTTAAAATAAATATTATGTAATTGAACAAAACAGTAAGGTGGCCTATAATTGGAACAGTGAAAATATTAATATTTCCCCTGAAATTTCAGAATTGCAAATTAATGATATGCGACGGTAGCATTTTTATGTCACTAATAATCACAAAACACTGACAACTTGATTAAATTATTATTTGGTACAAGAAGATATATTTAAAGACTGCTGTCTACGCTATTGCCTTGCAGATATTTAGGGAGACTTACGTTGAGGTATGTTAAGTTTAATAGTGACAGAAATATGTCAAATCATTACAAAACCGTATAGTATATTTCCAAAAATGTTTATGTGGGTGAAAGGAACTGACGTTCTCAGGTTTGTTGAAGTGGTCCTCACCGTCAAAGTCGACAGTAAAAATGAGGTCATTGTTCTTGAGAAAGCTTCTTCTTTGCAGCTGTTTATGAGAGATAAATGTACTCCATCCATACTCAGGTCCTCTATAGCAGTCGCAGCTTGGATCCCAGTCAGCACCACTAGTGCTGCTGGGCTTAATCCAATTTGGGATAGTAGTCTCTGGGGTTGAAGAGTGTAGGAGAAAAGTTGAAACAGAACAACCTACTAAACTAAATGTGAAAATGATTATCTTTACATATGCTCTTATAATCTAATGATAAACTGATCATGGTAATGATTTGCAGACTAAGCAATAGTAATGTAAACATTTTGCAAACAGAATTTTAAATCAGAGAAACCGTACATTGGTTCAATCACCTTGGATTTCTGATCAATATTTAGAATTAAGGCATTACTAGCTGGCATAATTTGTGTAATTGCATAATTACGTTACGTGAAGTTAGAATTAGGAACTTGGAATTAAATGGCATTGGCAAAAATAATACAGTCAGTGTAGAGTGTTTATTTAGATTTGCTGTCAATCAAGTAGTCATGTCACCCTTTGCAACTGCATTAACTAAGAAATGACGTTAATCCAACTATCAAGAATAATTACAAGTATTGTGACAGCTGATTATACTAACTCACCAGTGGTGAAGCTTCTGGTGGCAGACATCCTCAGCTTGGCATCAGAATCCTGGTCCATGGCAGTGATGGTGGCCTGCCTGTTGATCACTGGCCATTCCATCATGCCGTCGTTCTCCCCGCTGCATAGATGGAAGGTCACGCCCACATACTCAGTGTTATTGTTGTTTCTTCCATTTGGGTAGATGTTTACCCCGTAAGCGTAGCCCTCAGGGCTGTAGAACCGTCTACTCCTGATTCGCTCTCCAGTTGGCATGGTGGCGAGCAAGCCGGTGAAGTTCCGGATTTTCCAGACGCCGCTGGGGCATGTTGTTTCGGTCAGTGTGATGTCATCGATTAAGATTGCCCCTGCTGAAGTGTTGTTGGACCCCCCCACACCCTGAAATATGTAGCGGAACTTCCTTTTCATGTGCAGGTTCACATAGGCTGGCTGCCAGGTGTCATCTACACTGTCTGAGGAAATAAAAGACATCTCTATATTCAGCTACCAGATTACCTTACCAAGGACTGTCACACCTGGAATAACATGCAATGCAGACACTATCAAAACTCTCCAAACCATAAAACATGCGTAACATATATCAATTTTTCTTTCTAAACACAGTACCTGTGATGGTATGGATTTTGCTGGAGCTGCTAACATTTCCAGTTCCGTCATCTGTTCTGACCCACACCACCAGCTTGTCCCCAGCCGGCCCAGACATCTTGTAGAAGAACTGCAGACACTGTGCGCTCCTCTTTGGGTAGAGGATGCGTGACTCTAGAATTGCACTGGTCTCCACCTCCACTTTAGAAGTGTCGAACTTCATGAAATGGCCCGCATCTACGGAGCGTGTTAAAGGTACAGTATCAATTTATTCAGCCCTTTTCAGCTGCTAACATCTAGTGAAATGAAGAAGGATGTGAAAGGCAGTAAGTAAGGGGATACCTCTGCAGCGTCCCACCAGTGTGTGGTCTACCTCATCGGAGCTGCTCAAGGTCTGGACCCAGTCTGCATCATCAGCCTCACTCTGGACCATCCCACAGACATTGATCAGCTCGAAAGAACACTGGTCCAAGAGTGTTTGTGTGTTGCCTGCCATGACAGGGACATTGTCTTTCATTACCGTCACCAACGCATTTCCTTTGGATTGGCAGCCTCTCGTGGTGGTCCACTGTCATTTTCGTACGTACCGTTTTGACGCTACTGGGGTACGGTACAGGCGGTGCGATCATATGGCTCAGTCTAACAGGGTCACTTACTGCAGTCGTACATGCGGTTCAGCCTAAGCAGGTCCACAGAACTGAAGTCCAGGCGCTGTCCGATGAGGTCGTTGAACGACGGGATGGCTGTGGTTATGGTGGGGGTGCTTGGGTTCTTGTTGAAAGACAGGGGCCGGTAATGCATGACAGACTCGTAGTCGTATGGTGTGTTCAGGTCTGTGACGTAGTCTGCTTCATATTTTTTGAAGTTGTGCTCCTTTCCTATGTTGGCAGGTTGTGTGTTTGCCAAAGAAAATCGTTAGAAACGTGACAAAAACACTTCTCCAGAGAGCCGCTCTCCATGGGAGGCAGAATGCAAAACAGATAGTGTGGCTACCACGAAGTGCAGTGTGCTTAATTCTGTTACATCCCCACCTTCTATGATTTGGTCCCACCAGATCTTGACGTAGTCATCTCTGTCAGATCGGGACTGCTCATGGAAGAAGCCCAAAGCATGGAGAAGTTCATGTTCCACGATGGCCTTGGTGTCACAACCCGCCCCTATGGAGAGGTTCTGTCCAATCTTATCATCTCCCACAAAGGACCAGCATCTGAGGTCATCACACAGAGGATTAGAGGACACCTGCAAAGGCCCTATCCAAGTGGACGCAGATCTAAAAACTAGTTGTGCTTTTTTTGTGGATTGTAATCAAACAGATTGTTGTGAAAATTTGAAAAAAAAAAAAATGATTTACGTTTTCCGTTATTATGTTATTGGAATAATTTGTGACACCAGCACTGTGTCATAGAAAATTTATATCACAATTTTATCTCAAATGTTTACTAAATACATAATCTGTTGATGAATGGAACACTAATGAATGCACATTCCTTAGATAAGCATATTCTAATCAGTGCTCTTTGATTTTATGCTTTAGAGGGACAGTAGGTCCATAAAGTTGAGCAAGAGCTCATAACATGACAGTGGATTTGGCTGCACTCACCCCTCCAGTTTTGTGAAAGAGATGTATGTGCTTTCTCCCTCATAGGGCTTGAAGTCCACACAGGATTTCAGGCGGTATGCTTCAAAAGCCTGGTGAATAACACCTTTTGCGTTCAGCTCTGAGGGAATACATTTGTTTTCAGAATAATGCCTGCCATGATTGTACCTTCATTGCATACAGCAGTGAGGCAAGTGTGGTTGAGTGTACATACCCAAGGAATCTGTCAAGATATAAGGAATTGGAAACTTCCATCTTCTTGTTTCATCCAGGATTGCATTTCTTCTTGGCTGCAAATTGTACAAAATAAATTAGGTTGGTTAACTGCTTCATGTCATCTTTCAGTTTACTGAAGATAGACTATGAAGAGGTGTCTACTTACATCACCTGCAATGTCTCCCTCAAACAGGTCAAGATCTGATTAAAAAATATTCGAAAATGCAAACGTCAATCATACAGTATTTTTTACAATCTGCCAAATTTGTAAGATGGTTGCAAATATGGTGATTAGAGTAATATTACTGTGTATTGACCTAATGTAGAGCAAAGTACCTGAATTGATTTCTGGTATATCGTCTCGTAATTCACCTCCATCTGCATCCCCACCTTATTTATTTAACATTGAAACAATGATGTACAATCGTGACTAACTGCTTTTCACAAAGAGAATTATCCAAATGAAGAAGAAATGTACAATACATGTTACACGCTAAGATCTAGAACCTACCGTAAAGTGTTGGAACAGCATGAACCTACAAGAAAAAAGAAACACCTTACAATCTAAATGATCGAATGTAAAATCATAAAATATTTTCAATAGCAAAGGATGTGTACTCTACCTTGAACACAACTAGAATTGTAATTAAAATGGTAATCCTCCCCTGTGTCTTGACATACTCCATGTTTAATTTGGAGGGGTTGGATATGTGTTTCACTACTATTGTGAACTGGCCCATGAAAGCAGTTACTTAAAGGAACTTTGACCGTAGATCATTTCTGTAATAAGTAACATAGACTTAAGGCCTTGAAGGACAGAGGAAGGAAAAATCTCACCACAGGTTCCAGAAAATAAATTGTGTGACAACTGCCACTAGCAATCTCCACGATATGAAGAATTGAAATGGCATAAGTGAAATGTGTTATCACATATTAATTATTTTTTTGCCTCTTGGCAAAATGGGAATATTTCAGTAACACTTTACAAAAAGGGTACATTAATTGACATTAGTTAATGATGTAGTAAATATTAACAAACATGAATTATAGGTCTTAATAAGCATTTTTATTCATTTTTGTTAATATTAACTAAAGCAGTTAGGCCCTATAAGTATTAATGTTACTAGATGTATTAGTTAAAATTTATGTTTATTTCTGTTGATGTAAACACCTACACATACATTAATTAACGATTCTATTGTATCTAGCTTCTTTCAGACTGCTCAATTAACTTGCTTATCTTCCAGCATCACATCTTCCTCTTGAGAACAGATTGAGAACAGAGGACAAATTTTAATGTACTCATCTTTGAGTTATTACTATACTTTATGAATATTTGTGTACACATACGGTACAATTACTAAATAGTAAGGAAATATTCACCAGATGTACTGTATGCATGACCATCATGGTATATTTGAAATCAACAGCTATAAATGTATTACCAATGTTTGTGGGCTATTCATTAGCATGACTTAATAGTAGTAAACCATTAATTAAAATAAATTGTGACCCTTAATGTAAAGTGTAAACTACCTGAATAATAATTAATGGATCATTTACATTTGTAGAGTCTTTATTAGTATTACTTAATAGTAGTAAAACATTAATTTAAGGCATGTGTGACCTTTATGTTAAAGTGTGAAGTACATGAATAATAACTAACGGATAATTAATGTTTGTGGAGTCTTCATTAGGCTTACTATACTATTTCTTAAGTCACCTTGATTACGCATGTTATGCTTCTTTATAATACATTAAAGGAACAAAAAGTTATTTTTCTGGGAGTAAATCAACCGTGATTAAGTAGACATGATCTATCTGTTAACCATCTACATTAGCAGGCATGATCTATCTGTAAACCATGTACATTAGCGGACATGATCTATCTGTAAATCATATTAGCAGGCATGATCTATCTGTAAACCATGTACATTAGCAGACATGATCTATCTGTAAATCATATTAGCAGGCAAGATCTATCTGTAAACTATGTACATTAGCAGACATGATCTATCTGTAAACCATGTACATTAGCAGACATGATCTATCTGTAAATCATATTAGCAATCATGATCTATCTGTAAACCATCTATATTAGCAGACATGATCTATCTGTAAACCATCTATATCAGCAGACATTATTAGCATCATTTTATCTCTGATTTTCTGTTTTTAAAACTCTTTGTTAAATGTTCCCTTTGCAGCCCTGCCATAGGGTTAGAGTTAGAAATAAGGTATGGAACCTGTCAGAATTTTTTTATTATTTAGGAATATATGTAATTTTAATTTATTTCAAATCGATGAGCAGCTGCTCAAGAGGTCAAAAGATCATGGAGTCATTTTTCCAAATCTACACTTTCCAGAAAGTTTGACTGAAGAAATAATGAAGTTGAAATTTTTATGGAAAAGGATTTCTATTTCTTAGTGTAATCCAAAATTTGAAGTTGAAAACAAAACCACATGGCATTATTTTCTACTGGCCCCCGATGGGAATTGGACCCCAGTGGTGGGCCATCAGGGCCCGCAAGGCCTTCTCTGCTAGCCTAATGATTGTGAGAATTAGAACATTTTATTTTTATTATTTAATATATATTTTAATTAACGCTATATATATTTTACGAAGTTCATTCACTTCAGTCTATTAACATTATTTCATTGCTACTCTCTCCTTCAGTTGAGCTGCTTCTGGTGCAGCTCATAAAAAATAAAAACTTTTATCCAATCAGATTTTTCACCTGTGCTGTCTCCAGGTAAACTGGGGGCCTTCAGAATTTCGAGTGAATCCTCTCTGCTGTTGAAGTGAAAGGTACCATATTGTTAATTGTCATATTAATGGAGTTTGCCATGTTGGGCGTAGTCTTAGACAAGCCTAAGCCATCTAGTTGGCCTAGCCTTACGTCAGCATTTTTCTTGTTGCTGATAGGAGAGGCAGTTAGCTAACTGAACAAAAACTAGGTGACACCTGACTTAGCAATATGTCGGATTGTTTGAAACTTTCGATTTTTAGCTTTGGTTTTAGCTGTAATGCTTTAGATTTGTTGTTTTTTACTTTTGTCAGAATGGAAGATGGAGGAGAAGTAGACTTGATGGCTTGTACAAAAGGTCGACCAACTCCAGCGTTAATGGCACTGTCCCAGCCAGGGAAAGGATTTGTACGGCACTTTCAAGTAAGCAGCTATGAGAGGTACTTGGCTTATAGCTTCCAAAGAACTTTGCAGTGTATTGTTGGGGATGTCTGCTGTTTGCAACCGACCGATATGGTGTTTGGTGCCACGCTGGGTTTGCAAACCTGAATTGCCTAACCAAGGCAGCAATAAGACACCAAAGCATGGCAGGACAGTTGCAAGCAATGGTACTATTGAAAACGTTAGGAGACACAAGTGGATCTACAACTCAACAAACAAATGCGAAGGGAAACGGAGCTCCATAACGAAAAAGTCCAGAAAAATAGGGAAATACTGAAAAGACTGATCTTTCTGGGAAAACGAGAGCTTTCGTTTAGGGGACACAATGAAAGCAAAGAGTCCACAAATAGGGGAAACTGTCGAGTTTATTTCCTTTCTGGCCGAGCACGGCATTACCACTTTACCACGAACAAAGTGTTTACTGGGACTTCAGGCAAAATACAAAACGACCTGATTAGTACTAGCTGATGTGATGGGAGACGAAATAAAAAGAGAGATCAGTAAAGTACCTTTTGTCGCAGTTATGGTGTACGAAATTACAGATGTGAGTACCGCAGCCCAGCTAGCACTGGTGCTCCGTTATGTAACAGACACTGGTGTCAAGGCGAGTTTTGAAGATGTTACGAGTGGTAAGCCGGCTGATTAAATTATTATCCGATTCCTGGAGGAAAACGAAGGAATGGATAAAGTTGTCGCCCAGTGCTTTGATGGCGCTGCCGTCATGACATCTGGACTAAATGGAGTGCAGAATAAAGTTAAGGTGAAGGCTTTTTCAAGATCCCCTTCAGCGCAAGCAGCTGCTTGATGATAACTGCCAGCGGGGTCTTCCTTGTGTGGCACCAACAAGGTGGCAATGTATTTCTAGATTGGTTAGCACGGTATTTGAGAAGAGAGTTGCCTTAAAGGAACTATTTGAACACATAATAGAACACTATGACGAGTACGACAATGATGCTGTGCAGATGGGTACAATGCACATGAGTTTAGTTTTTTGCTTTCCACGTTTAATGGGATTTTTGAGTATTCGGATGTGCTTTTTGAAATACTACAGAACAAAGCTATCCATGTACAATTCTGCCTGGGGGTAATTGACTAGTTTTGTGACATAATTGCGAGGGAGAGAGGCCATGTAGAGGTAATGTATGCCATGAATGATTTTGAAGGCCAAAGCACCGCTGATCTCCTCGCGGTGGCGGTCACAATCCCGGTATCTACTGCTTCGGTCGAGGGGACATTATCAGCCCATTAAAACGTATTCAAGAAATAGGACTGGGCAGGATCTGCTGTCAGCACTGGCCTCCACGGCGATAGAAAATCACCTTTTGTTGGAACCTAAAGGCTAAGATGTGCTCTACGACTGCGTCATTGAAGTTTTTTTTTTGAAAGAAAGGAGGATGGACTTTGTCTTCAAGTAAGCAGCTTTGGTAAGTTTGATTGATTTGAATGTATTCTTTCTACCAGAGTCGGCGCCATGAGGGGCCTTAAGGGGGAAGGAGGATATCGATAAACAGACAAACCTGGCCTGTTTATTTACACGTGTTATTAGTGCTTGCTTTAGATCGTTGCTGCTGGTGTGAAGCATGGTCAGTTTCAGTGGCCTAGCTGGCTGTGCCTTTGAGTGTGCGTGGCGGCATACGTGTGCGTTTAGGCCCAGCAGCTTGGCTGGAATCTCTGGGGATGCCTGAATCCTGATTGTGTTGTTCCTCCCGGCATTTTTGCTTGTATTGTGCTCGTATGAGCACATGTGACTGGTTGTTGTGAGTTTGTTCTTGTTTATTTGGTAAGGACATTGATTTCGGCTATGAGATGTATGCGTGATGCAGTATCCTGTCATACTGCGTTATAGTGGTACATTCTTGATGGTTTCAGTCACCGTGTAATCATGTCGTGTCAATTAGTGTATTGGATGTCTCATAGGTGTTGAGCGTTAGTGTTAAATCAGTTGATTCCACTCGATAAAAGTTATTGTGAATATGGGGTTGTTATGTCGAATGATAATAGCCTTTTAGCCCGAATCATGGTGAAGTTATTAGAATGCGGTTTAATTACGAGAAGATAGTGCTGTAGGCCTAGGTGTAAAATGCTCCGCCCGCCTCTGTTGGACCTACAACCTGAAATTTAATGAGTATCTATAACTCCCCCCGGCTCCCAATGGTGCCATATGTGAATTCGATCATGATTGCAATTTTCTCTTTTAACTGAACTTGGAAGACACATACAGATGACAGTACATTATTAAGCATTGTAACTTTATTTGTAATACAGTACAAATGCACTTGCAGTTTAATTACAATATAAAATGAAAAGAAATGTGAACATTTTTTTTTTCACCGTGGAGTGTTGTGGACAATCTGAGTTGTCCTGATGTTAAGGCTTGATTGGAACTTCACTGTTAATCAGTGGAGTAAGATCTGGAAATAAAAAGATGAACATATTAGGATGAATATGTCATTTTAAAAGAAATAATACTAAAACCCTTGAAACTAGAGTCTGACTCACCTTCAAACTCAACAAGGAGAATTAGGTCATCATTCTTTAGATAGCTCCTTCTATTAAGGTCGTAGTGGGAGAAGAAGGCATTCCAGCCCCAGGTCCAGCCACGATAGCAGTCACAGGATGGGTCATATGTACCCATTTTGGATGGGTTGTCCCAGTACAGTATGTTGGAGCCTGAAAAGGGGTTGATCAGTCAGTGGATGAAATAGGGTGATAAAAACAATGGATAGCACTTTATAACATCTACTGTATAATAATAAACACTCAAATTCTACCTAGGAGAAAAATGTGATTGTTTTGACATGTTTCAAAGTGTTAGTTTGATGCTGCCTCGGATTCAGGAGGAACAGTGTGGTTTTCGTCCGGGCCGTGGAACACTGGACCAGCTCTATACCCTCTACAGGGTGTTGGAGGGTTCATGGGAGTTTGCCCAACCAATCCACATGTGTTTTGTGGATTTGGAGAAGGCATTCGACTGTGTCCCTCGCGGCATCTTGTGGAGGGTGCTTGGGGAATATGGGGTCCTGGGTCCTTTGCTAAGGGCTGTCAGGTCCCTGTACAACCGAAGCAGGAGCTTGGTCCGCATTGCCGGCAGTAAGTCAGACTTGTTCCCAGTGCATGTTGGACTCCGGCAGGGCTGCCCTTTGTCACCGGTTCTGTTCGTAATTTTTATGGACAGAATTTCTAGGCGCAGCCAGGGGCCGGAGGGTGTCAGGTTTGGGGACCACACAATTTCGTCTCTGCTCTTTGCAGATGATGTTGTCGTGTTGGCCCCTTCTAACCAGGACCTTCAGCATGCGCTGGGACGGTTTGCAGCCGAGTGTGAAGCGGTGGGGATGAAAATCAGTACCTCCAAATCCGAGGCCATGGTCCTCAGTCGGAAAAGGGTGGCTTGCCCACTTCAGGTTGGTGGAGAGTGCCTGCCTCAAGTGGAGGAGTTTAAGTATCTAGGGGTCTTGTTCACGAGTGAGGGAAGGATGGAACGGGAGATTGACAGATGGATCGGTGCAGCTTCTGCAGTAATGCAGTCAATGTATCGGTCTGTCGTGGTGAAGAAAGAGCTGAGCCGCAAGGCGAAGCTCTCGATTTACCAGTCAATCTACGTTCCTACTCTCACCTATGGTCATGAGCTTTGGGTCATGACCGAAAGGACAAGATCCCGGATACAGGCGGCCGAAATGAGCTTTCTCCGCAGGGTGGCCGGGCAATCCCTTAGAGATAGGGTGAGAAGCTCGGTCACCCGGGAGGAGCTCAGAGTAGAGCCGCTGCTCCTCCACATCGAGAGGGGTCAGCTGAGGTGGCTTGGGCATCTTTTTCGGATGCCTCCGGAACGCCTTCCTGGGAAGGTGTTCCGGTCCCGTCCCACCGGGAGGAGACCCCGGGGAAGACCTAGGACACGCTGGAGGGACTATGTCTCCCGGCTGGCCTGGGAACGCCTTGGTGTCCCCCCGGAAGAGCTGGAGGAAGTGTCTGGGGAGAGGGAAGTCTGGGCATCCCTGCTTAGACTGCTGCCCCCGCGACCCGGCCCCGGATAAGCGGAAGAAGATGGTGGTGAATGGTTTGATGCTGCATGTTTAGTTCTGCAATGTGTTTCATTGTTTTTACGTAATAATGTGATACACCTCATTGTTTCTAATGTAAAACATTTCTTTACACTAGGTAATGAACATGATTGTTTTTTATATTTTTTCTTGCTTATTTCAGCCAAAGGGAAATATAGTTCTCATCAATGCTAGCCCATCAGAATGTTGTCATGGGGCATACGTAAATATTTGACTACCAAATTCATAAGAGGTATTAGATCACAGTAAGAGTTAAATAGAGTGGATTTTCTTGTATTAGGGTCATGGTCTGAGAAAGGTTGTAAGTTCGCATCGAACCAGATGTGATTTTTCTTTCTAATCTTGACCCTAACCTTAACCCCAGCACTCTGATTCCTCACCTAATCCTTAACAATAATTCAAAACATTTCATACATTTCTATGAATTTGTAAAACAACTTATATTTGTTGGAATTGTAATGTAGCATAATATAACACATCATACAAACAAATTTGAGTACTAAAAATTACGTATTTCCCTGAAACCAAGATAAGCCTGCCCAATACCTGGGATGAGATGCGTGGGACTGGTAGTGAAACTGTAAGAGAAGGACTGCCTCTGTCGGACGTCAGAGTCCTGATCCATCAGTGTGATGGTGACCTGTCGGTTCCCCGCCGGCCAATTCAGGACATGGTCGTTTTTGCCTGTGGTCAGGTGGAAGAAGGCCCCAATGTAGCCATCGTAGTAGGAATTGGGTAGCAGCTGGATGCCGAAGGCGTAGCCCTCAGGGCTGTAGAAACGTGGGCTTTGGATGTACTCCCCCGGGGTGTAGCTACTCATATACTGCCGGAAGTTCTTGATCCGCCACAATCCGCTGGGGCAGCGTGTCTCCACTTAAGAGAATAACAATAATGGCAATCTAAAACATCATTTAAACAGCACCTGGAATAATTCCAAGCCACCCAGCGTTTTCCAGTTAAAACTTCAAATGTTTAGATCAAGCAGCATACCTAGGGTAATGTCATCAACCTGGATCCCTCCCAGAGAGTTAGCCGGGTCACCCCTGATCCCCTGGAAGGCATAGCGGAACTTGCCATCCATTGTGAAAGGAACATGAGCGATCTTCCATGAGTGGTCGTCATCACCTGTGACAACAGATGTGGGTGAGATGGTGGTGATTGTATTTATTGGTCTGGTTGAATTTTTTTTACATAATGTTGGACAGTACAGTATAATAATGCAGCCAACATTATATCATTGAGCTTGGTATTTCACCAGGTTTTGTATCCTACCTGTGAAGTTCCCCACTGCAGTAGGGGATAAAACATTGCCTTTAACACCCTGCTTCCTGGTCCAGACCACCAGTCTGTCTTTAGGACTTCCTGTCATCTTGTAGAAGAACTGCAGACATTGCAGTTTCCTCTTGGGCTGCAGCACTCTGGATTCCAAAAATGCTGACTCCCCCACCTGGCCGGTGTTGGTGTAAAAGTTCATGAAGAACCCTGCATCTATCAGGATCACAAAAACAATGTCATCAGAACAGTACATTAGACTGTGTTTTTGCCATTGCAACCATGTCAGACTTCAATGATACTGTGCCACAGGGTTAACGTTACCTTTGCACTGGCCAATGAGAGTGTGGTCATTTGACCCTGGCTCGCTCTTGGTTCGTACCCAGTCACCATCATCATTCTGGTTCTGGATCATGCCACAGGTGTTGACAGCCTCAAAGGCACATTGATCCAACAATGTCAGAGAGGAGGCTACAAGAAAGATGCCATGCACAACCACATTCAGCAAAACATTATTAGCCAAACACAGTTTCGATCAGTATTTTGCAACATCAGCAATAACTGATAAAATAAGGTTCCTGGGGCAGGAAAGCACCTGGGCCATGTGATCTGACCAGGAAATCTCCTGGCCCTAATTTGAAAGGGCCTCACAGCAGTTATACATCCTGTTGAGCCTCAGTAGATCCAGGCTGCTGAAGTCATTATACTGGCCCAGCATTTTGGTCATCTCTGGGTCCTTGGCTGTGATGGTGGGGTACCGTGGGTCTTTGTTAAAGGAATACGGTCCATAATGCAAAATGGACTCGTAGTCGTACGGCGTGTTCTGGTCCGTGATGAAATCATCAGCATATTTATCAAAATTCTGTTCCATACCTGTATACAAATATCAGGTTAGGGTAGTAGACTGATGCTATGAAGAAGTTGTTTGCTGTTGAACTTGTTCATGAGCCTTACCTGGGAGGACCTGGTCCCACCAGATGTTGACATAGTCGTCCCTGTCAGTTCGAGACTGCTCATGGTAGAAGCCTAGGGCGTGAAGGAGCTCATGCATTATGGTGCCTTTATAGTCACAGGATGGGCCCAACGACAGCTGCTGCCCTGTCTGTAAGTCTCCGACCATTGACCAGCACCTGGAACCATTACATGATGCCACAGCAGTAAATCAACCTTTCTCTCAGCTACGCTTAGGCCTTATCTGCAGAATGTATGTGTGTTGCACATGTTTTGTTCCATACAATCTGAAATACACCTCAATAAAAAAAACTAAGACTTAGCTGAAGACTATAATTGGTTGATTGGCAGAATCAGATGGATAGGTGTAGCGCAACACAACTATACCCATCTAGTTTTTCAAACTTGATGTAGCTCTTCTCTCCTTCATAGGGTTTGAAATCCACACAGGACTTCAGCCGATACATCTCAAATGCCTGGAAAATTACCCCCTTGGCATTCAGATCTGAGAAACAAGAAACGGTTTAGGGACTTGATAGATTTGCATGTATTTTCACTCTTATAGTAGGAACAGAAATGTATGGAAATAATTTAAAGCACTAGAGTGATTTCCAACATTTTAAGGCCCCAGTGTGACATCAATTGGATGCTGATATTTACCAAGGCTGTCAGCTAGTATGTATGGGATGGGGAATTTCCATCTGAAGGCTTTATCCACAAGGGCATTGCGTCCAGGCTGGTGGAGTGATATTACTTTTATTGAAACATATGTCATGGGTGTACTGTTGTTATCTTTATTTCAATTATTATCTAGATAGCAATGGTCAAAGTTTACTTAATAAAGAAATTGCCATTCTGTCCATATTTCTTTCCTTCTAATTTGTCAGACACATAACATACAGCTCCAGAAAAAATTAAGAGACCACATCACCTCACAAAATACATATTTGAAAGTTAAACATGGCTATTACATTAATATATACAGTACCAGTCAACAATTGGGCACACTTACTCATTCCAAGGCATTTCTTTAGTTTTACTATTTTCCACATTGCAGAATAATAATGAAAACATCAAGAGAATGAAATAACATATATGGAATAATATCAATCAACCAGAAAAACGGATCAAAATGCATGTTATATTGTGAATTCTTCAAAATAACCACCATTTGCTTTTATGAAAACTTTGCACTCTCTTTGCAGTCTCTCAACCAGCTTCATTAATGTTTTTGAATTAACAAATGTGCCTTGCTAAAAGTTTTTGTGGAATTTCATAATACGTTTGAGACAGTGTTTTTGTGAAAAGGTAGGGTTGGTTTACAGAAGAAGACCATCATTATGTTTGTACTGTAGTAATCGATATTATGGCAAGAACAGCTCAACTGAGAAAACAGAAATGACAGTCCATCATTACTTTAAGACATGGTCAGTCAATCTGGAAAATGTCACAAACTTTGTTTCTTCAGGTGCAGTCACAAAAATCATTAAGCACTATGATAAAACAGGCTCTCATCTTTAATGAGGACTGTCACAGGAAAGGAAGACCCATAGTTCCCTCTGCTGCAGAGGACACGTTCATTAGAGTTACCAGCTTCAGAATTTGGAAATTCAACTTCAGCTGTTCAAAGGAGAGTGCATGAATCAGGCCTTTAAGGTTGAAGAAATTCCCTTGAATGTGTACGCGTCCAACCTTTTGACTGGTACTGTATAGTTAAACATAGTATAAACTTACAGGCAATGCAATATCACCCTCAACAACAGGGGTCTTGAATGGAAATGATGCTACGGAAAAGAAAGTTTTATAGAAACAATAAAAACATACGAACAGCACTTCAAAAGAGGATATCATGCATTCACTTTACAGTACACAAGTATGCACATGGACTTGCCTGAGTTGACAAAGGGGATGTCTCTTCGTATCACTTCATCAGCATCAATGGCAAAGGCTACAGTCAGAGACACACTTTTAGATGATGAATTAATGTATTTGACTTTGGTATAAACCTCATTATAGACGTTTACGTAGACCCATCTGTAAATACTGTATCAAATAACACGTTACATCAAATAATCACAAATACGACGTGTACCCGATCAGGGTTACATACATTACAAACATACTAACATGCCACAATTTTGTAATCATGATGTTGAAAAAAAGAAACATGTTCTCACATTTCTCTTTTGACAAGCGCCTAATCTGTAAAATGAGATTGGAATTTTTATTTTAATAACATCACATTCATGGGAAATGTATCAGAGAGTGAAAGAGAAAAATTGAGAGATCTTACTGTGAATGCAGAGGACAGAGCCAGCAGCCCCAAACAGAACCACAGGAGTGTCATTTTGGAGAGGTTGACTGCAGACCTGAGACAACAGCACTTATTAAGCCCATTTAAATACTCCTAATTCAGCAGCGTTGGAGGGAAACTTTGCCCCTCAGGTCATCATGTTACACATACAAAACAATACAATAAAACACAAATACTTTATTGTTGTGTTGAATGTGTTTTGTCAGGTTCAGTGTTATCTCCTTCCCAGACATTAGCAGCCAAATGCACAGTGCAGTCTAGTACAAGGGTCGGATTTTTAAAAATGCTGAGTGCCAGTTCATTATTTATCATCATATTTCCATTGATCTGCTTGCCTCTTATGATTTTCATTGTCTGACTGCCTGCCTGGCTTACTCAAACAGAACTGCAATCAATTTATTGTTACAGAGCTCCACCCCATTTATTGTTACAGAGCTCCATTGTGTGAGGGAAGGCTTAATGAGGCCACCTTGAGATTCTGAATCCAGGACATACTCTTAAAAGGCATTTGTAATTATTACTTTTTCTGTCAAGTTACTTCATTATTATTAACCATTGTTTTCGTGTATTTTATTTAAACACCTTAGATGTGTAGATCTGACAATAATGTGTTATGTTGGTAGACTACCTGTATTTTGTTTTGTAAATATACTAACTGTTGGTTTTGATTCATGGATGTTGTTTGGATCACATCCACAATCTTATCAAGAGCCACAGTAAACACAGGCACATTTTTTAATGATAGTTTATTTGAGATTATTAACTTTCAAACAATCGATCAAGCTTCCAAACTATTGATGAAGGCCTCCTTGATTCCCCATCAGGAAATGTTTTTCCATTTTTAGCAATTTGCACAACATTGTAGCTCCCCTTTGTAGCTAAATTGTATTGCCTGCTTTTTTTTGTACCAAACAGGCTAGCCCTTTGGTAAAACAATTATTTATTACTGTGACCAAGAAATAAGAGGACAGAGGACATTTATTTTATATGCTAACGGCATTTTGGAACTGAAATTATTACCATTATCTCGGATTGTCTGTTGTTTTGTTATACATGAGAATAACATTTAAAGTGTATTGTGCATAAAGTCATAGGAACAGGGGCATAGGTTTGATTTCAATGTGAGGGGGACAAACACTGGTGTAGCGTGGTGACGCCGGGCCAAGGTGCAAGCCGTCCTTACATGGACCCCCCCCCCCAAATAGTGAAGCGGTATATACGCATAGAAAGCCGATCCTGAAGTCTGACTATGATAACCACATAGAAACACACAATTTAAAATAAAATTACAAACAAAAAAATTATAGAAGTCAAGCACAAGCCCCCCCCCATCCACTGCGGGCCCTGGTGCAACCGCACTCCAGATAGCTGCCCCAGTGGAGAGAAATATGTTTTTGCAAATACCAATGGTTTTGGAATGGGATGGCCAACCAGCTCATATAGGTGTGATGGTTGGGTGTCCACATACTTTTGGCCAAATTATTCTGCTACATCTCATTAATTCTGCTACAACAAACACGGAAAATACAGCCTTCATCCATTTCATTTAATATTACTTCGTTAACATGTTTTCTATGATGTGTGCTCTTAGTGAAGAGCTACTACAGCCCTCTGTATTTCAATGTGTGTGGCTGATGTGATCTACATGTACATTGCCAGTACTGTACTTGAATTTCACAACCTCACCTCCCAAGCTCCACCACTCTCGTGCATGACTACACTAGTTGACTCAACATCCTTCTGGTTCTGCTAATAAATAAGAACATTCCAGATATGGGCTACACATAACATAACACATTTTTTAAGTTATTCACCTTTAAAGACAACTTTTCACCTCAGCTCCACAGTTGACCTTTTCTCCCTTGCTGTCTGATCCTGCTATGACAAGGACCTTCTCACGTTCACCATCTGATCCTGCTAAAATGCATAATATGACATGAACAACTTGAGCTACATTGACGCCTGCAGAACCGATGTTTGATCTATAAGACCCACATTAGGTTGAAATGTCAAATTCAGCTACTTATGTAAGGAACTACAATGTCAACCAACTTTTCAAGAGATCAACTATTAAGCTAATTAGTTATGTCTCATATCTAGCAAGCTGTACCACTCACTTTGTCACTGCATAAAAAAACGCCTGTTCGCCAGTCTTTTCTTGGCTGGTGTCATACGGTGCTAGCTGTGAGAGAGGTGAACCTAGTGTAATGTAGACTGTTTGCTAGCTAGCGAAATAATATTAGCTAGCAAGCTTATATATATTTTGCAACTATCAATATAATTCATATATAACATTAGCCTAACTACACCTAGAAAAACACTGATAAGATAAATATCTACCTCAATCATATGTTACGGGAGGTAATTAGCTAGAGGTAATGTCAGCTAGGTTACCAAACTTTCATGAGCCAGAGATCGCAGTTTCTAGGTGCAACCGTGGCCTCTACAACCATTACCAGACCTATCTAGGAACTACTGTACCTAAAGCAAAGTGCCTGCGTGTGGTCTTAAAGCCAGTCTGATTCTAATTAAACAATTGCTTACCGTACTGCCACCGCAACGTTCTAAAGAGTTTGAGCTTTTCTTATAAGAGTTGTGTTGATAAAAAGTGGAGGGGACAAAATGCCATTTTCAAAAAGTTGGGGGCACATGTACCACTCATGTATAATGAAACCTACACCACTGCATAGGAAGGTACTAACTTCAGAAGTTCAGAATATTCTAAATTAAAGTGTTCTGACAAGCCTTCTCAATGCTAGCACTAGGTCTCTACAATTGTTTTTTATTAAGACTGCATGTGGCTTACCTTCAGTGCTATGGACTGACAACTGACAGTTGGCCTCGAAATTGTTTGGGAGAACAAGAACTTAAGGCAAAATGGCTGACTACTACAGTATTCAGCTTTTATCATTGATGTTCTCGCCTTTCCTACTCAGATAGTTAGTTGATTGACTTGATAATGTTCGACTTAACACCAGGAAAGGAAAAGTCTGGGTGAGCAAAACCAGTTGGTCAACATCATAAAAGCTCATAAAATTGGCTAATCAAGGTTGTAATGTTCTACCACCTTGCAGTTTAAAACAATCCAATCTCAATCATGTACTCCAGTTGAGACAACTGATGATAAGCAATAAAATATTTTATAAATGTATGCAATGAATTGGTGTGCCAAGGCAAATATCCTGGTGTGCCATTGCTGGCCCGTTCACCTCAGATTGCTGATCCCTGTCAAGACCATGAACGATGTGTCAAACTTGGCCCTCCTTACCCATTAACAAAGTGTTGAGAAATGACCAAGGTGATAAGCATTGGCTTCATAGGCTTAGTCTACCAACCAAGCTTTATCCACAATGAAGCTCAAATAAAAATGGTGATGTTGGAAACAGAGCCACCTCGGGTTCTTACTGATGTATTTTAACAACATTTTAACACGATGTAGTTTACCAGTGTAGTATAAAAAAAGTCCAAGATAATTCAGGATGTTGCTTGTGGATTTAACAGCACTAACGCAGATCCAACTACGCCGTCAATACACCAACAAATCGTACATTTTCTGTAGCTGTGTTTTCTCTAGGTTTCTGTATGTACTAGTCCTAATTTCACCATTGGTCCCAACCTGTTGAAGTGGATTTCACACAGTTATTGGCCCTGCTGTAAAACCAAAATCAAACTTGACAAGACAGATGTATTCTTCCTCTGGGCAAGGCCTGTCCTCTCCAGTCAGAGACTCACTCATGTTGGATGGTACTATACAACATTTTTATAAGGAAGAACAACATTTCCAAGTCATTTAGCAGAAGCTCTTTCCAGAGTGTCTTACACCTCTGCATATATACATTTTCATACTTTTCCCACATTTACTGTCCCCATGGGAATTGAACCCACAACCCTGACATTGTAAGCACTGTGAGCTACACAACACCCAACAACAGAGTCCATGCCTAGTTTCTGAAAAGTTGAGAAACACTACATCTTTCAGTATCTAAAACAAACTCTTGTTCCTTTTCGTGAATGAACGCTTGCAATTGTTTTTTTAACACACCTGGAGGCCAAAGAGAGATGACAGTACAATGTAAACCATTGCAACTGATAAATGCACCTTTATTTGAAATGCAATACAAATGTATTTGTAATTCAATTTCAGTGCCACTATGTAAATGCTGAAAATGAAAATAAAAGTGAACACTGGTATTTAAAAATGCAATTGATCAGTGTTTTCACTGTTGAGTGTCCTGATGTTGAGGCTTGATTGGAACTTCACTGTTAATCAGTGGAGTAAGATCTGGAAATTGACAATAAAACAGTTTTATCAGGTTGAACAATACATAAAATAAAGAAATAAAACATTTGAAACTAGAGCCTGACGCACCTTCAAACTCAACAAGGAGAATTAGGTCATCATTCTTTAGGTAGCTCCTCCTATTAAGGTCATAGTGGGAGAAGAAGGCTTTCCAGCCCCAGGTCCAGCCACGATAACAGTCACAGGATGGATCGTACGTACCCATTTTGGATGGATTATCCCAGTACAGTATGTTGGAGCCTGAAAAGGGGTTGATCAGTCAGTGGATGAAATACAGTGATAAAAACAACATGCTGACTCACCCAAATGGGTAGCACTGCTTCAACAGGAACCACATAGTCATGGCTAAGAGATACAAGATGTCATCGGGATGCTAGCTCACTGTCAACGATGGCCAGATGCTAACAGTAGTTAAAATAAAGTTTCCTTTGAATGCTGAGGGAGCGATTACTTGCAATATTGATCCACCTGTATATCACTGTGATTACTGTAATTTAAGAATAATAAAAAAAAAATATGTATGAATAAATCACTTACCAATCCAGAAATACTACATTGCTTATCATTTTAAAACACCTGTATTGTTATGACTGCACATTTGACCACAAGCTTTATTAGTCACAATAAACCAAGTGAGGAATCGCTCATCGTGTGGCCCTTTGAATTGTCCTCATCCTGCTCCCATATTGTTGCCATACCATCAAAACCATTGCTGTATTGCCTGCATTAGATGCCTGGATAATTCAATATTCGCCAAATCAATCAATCAATCAAATTTATTTATAAAGCCCTTTTTACAACAGCAGTTGACACAAAGTGCTTTACAGAGACACCCGGCCTTAAACCCCAAGGAGCAAACAACTGTAGTGTTGGATTTCAGTGGCTAGGAAAAACTCCCTAAGAAGGCCGAATTTTAGGAAGAAACCTAGAGAGGACCCAGGCTCAGAGGGGTGACCAGTCCTCTTCTGGCTGTGCCGGGTGAAATATTAAGAGTCCAATTAGAATAATAGATAGACTCTGGATTTAGCCCAGAGAAATGTATTTGATTCTAGACTAGGTCAAAAGTATGACCAGGTGGACAAGGACAGGGACAGCAACGGGCCCCCCAAACCAGGTACTCCGCAGGTGTGGACCAGGACCTCATCTCCTCCTAAAATTTAAAACTGGAGGAGACTGAGAAAAGTTAGCACCATAATATAGCAGCGTAACACTTTGGACCTGAGATGGGGGGGTCCGGTGACACTGTGGCCCTACCCGGGGGAGGCCCCGGACAGTGCCCAACAGGCAGGAAATCAATCCACCCACATTGCCAGGCATCAACCAAAGGGACACCCACCAACCGCAACCCCCCTGAAAGAGGGCCGAGTATTGCCAGCAGTGTACAGCCCAATTGCACAAGTGCACAACAGAGAGACGAAATGGCTAGAAAGGACTGCTGGATTCCAGGGGTTGAAAAAGTATTTCATGTATCTAAGGAGAGGTGTTGAATACTGCCATTTTATTGTTAATATTTAAAAATGCATCATTGTTTTACACTAGGTCTCTACAATTGTTTTGTGTTTCTGTTTGTGTTGTTTTGTAATTTTAGCCATGAAATGTAAAAAACAGTCTGGTTCTCAATCAGGCTAGGCTGCCCAATACCTGGGATAAGATGCGTGGGACTGGTAGTGAAACTTTGGGAGAAGGACTGCCTCTGTCGGACGTCAGAGTCCTGATCCATCAGTGTGATGGTGACCTGTCTGTTCCCTGCCGGCCAATTCAGGACCTGGTCGTTTTTGCCCGTGGTCAGGTGGAAGAAGGCCCCAATGTAGCCATCGTAGTAGGAATTGGGCAGCAGCTGGATGCCGAAGGCGTAGCCCTCAGGGCTGTAGAACCGTGGGCTTTGGATGTACTCCCCCGGGGTGTAGCTACTCATGTACTGCCTGAAGTTCTTGATCCGCCACAATCCGCTGGGGCAGCGTGTCTCCACTTAAGAGAATAACAATAATGGCAATCTAAAACATCATTTAAACAGCACCTGGAATAATTCCAAGCCACCCAGCGTTTTCCAGTTAAAACTTCAAATGTTTAGATCAAGCAGCATACCTAGGGTAATGTCATCAACCTGGATCCCTCCCAGAGAGTTAGCCGGGTCACCCCTGATCCCCTGGAAGGCATAGCGGAACTTGCCATCCATTGTGAAAGGAACATGAGCGATCTTCCATGAGTGGTCGTCATCACCTGTGACAACAGATGTGGGTGAGATGGTGGTGATTGTATTTATTGGTCTGGTTGAATTTTTTTTACATAATGTTGGACAGTACAGTATAATAATGCAGCCAACATTATATCATTGAGCTTGGTATTTCACCAGGTTTTGTATCCTACCTGTGAAGTTCCCCACTGCAGTAGGGGATAAAACATTGCCTTTAACACCCTGCTTCCTGGTCCAGACCACCAGTCTGTCTTTAGGACTTCCTGTCATCTTGTAGAAGAACTGCAGACATTGCAGTTTCCTCTTGGGCTGCAGCACTCTGGATTCCAAAAATGCTGACTCCCCCACCTGGCCGGTGTTGGTGTAAAAGTTCATGAAGAACCCTGCATCTATCAGGATCACAAAAACAATGTCATCAGAACAGTACATTAGACTGTGTTTTTGCCATTGCAACCATGTCAGACTTCAATGATACTGTGCCACAGGGTTAACGTTACCTTTGCACTGGCCAATGAGAGTGTGGTCATTTGACCCTGGCTCGCTCTTGGTTCGTACCCAGTCACCATCATCATTCTGGTTCTGGATCATGCCACAGGTGTTGACAGCCTCAAAGGCACATTGATCCAACAATGTCAGAGAGGAGGCTACAAGAAAGATGCCATGCACAACCACATTCAGCAAAACATTATTAGTCAAACACAGTTTCGATCAGTAATTTGCAACATCAGCAATAAGAATAATTGATAAATAAGGCTCCTGGGGCAGGAAAGCACCTGGGCCATGTGATCTGACCAGGAAATCTCCTGGCCCTAATTTGAAAGGGTCTCACAGCAGTTATACATCCTGTTGAGCCTCAGTAGATCCAGGCTGCTGAAGTCATTATACTGGCCCAGCAATTTGGTCATCTCTGGGTCCTTGGCGGTGATGGTGGGGTACCGTGGGTCTTTGTTAAAGGAATACGGTCCGTAATGCAAAATGGACTCGTAGTCGTACGGTGTGTTCTGGTCCGTGATGAAATCATCAGCATATTTGTAAAAACTGTGGTCAAAACCTGTAAATAGATATCAGGTTAGGGTAGTAGACTGATGCCATGAAGACATTGTTTGCTGTTGAACTTGTTCATGAGCCTTACCTGGGAGGACCTGGTCCCACCAGATGTTGACATAGTCGTCCCTGTCAGTTCGAGACTGCTCATGGTAGAAGCCTAGGGCGTGAAGGAGCTCATGCATTATGGTGCCTTTATAGTCACAGGATGGGCCCAACGACAGCTGCTGCCCTGTCTGTAAGTCTCCGACCATTGACCAGCACCTGGAACCATTACATGATGCCACAGCAGTAAATCAACCTTTCTCTCAGCTACGCTTAGGCCTTATCTGCAGAATGTATGTGTGTTGCACATGTTTTGTTCCATACAATCTGAAATACACCTCAATAAAAAAAACTAAGACTTAGCTGAAGACTATAATTGGTTGATTGGCAGAATCAGATGGATAGGTGTAGCGCAACACAACTATACCCATCTAGTTTTTCAAACTTGATGTAGCTCTTCTCTCCTTCGTAGGGTTTGAAATCCACACAGGACTTCAGCCGATACATCTCAAATGCCTGGAAAATTACCCCCTTGGCATTCAGATCTGAGAAACAAGAAACGGTTTAGGGATTTGATAGATTTGCATGTATTTTCACTCATAGTAGGAACAGAAATGTATGGAAATAATTTAAAGCACTATTGTGATTTCCAACATTTTAAGGCCCCAGTGTGACATCAATTGGATGCTGATATTTACCAAGGCTGTCAGCTAGTATGTATGGGATGGGGAATTTCCATCGGAAGGCTTTATCCACAAGGGCATTGCGTCCAGGCTGGTGGAGTGATATTACTTTTATTGAAACATATGTCATGGGTGTACTGTTGTTATCTTTATTTCAATAATTTCAAGAACAGTCTTGATAGCAAAGGTAAAAGTTTAATTAATAAAGTAATTGCCATTTAGTGCATATCCTTTTCATTGAAAGTCATATGTTTCCTATTAATTTGAAAGACACAGAACATTTATTTTCACAAACAATTATACTGTGTATATTTATACATCTATATAATATACACTCACCTAAAGGATTATTAGGAACACCATACTAATACTGTGTTTGACCCCCTTTCGCCTTTAGAACTGCCTTAATTCTACGTGGCATTGATTCAACAAGGTGCTGAAAGCATTCTTTAGAAATGTTGGCCCATATTGATAGGATAGCATCTTGCAGTTGATGGAGATTTGTGGGATGCACGAAGCTCCCGTTCCACCACATCCCAAAGATGCTCTATTGGGTTGAGATCTGGTGACTGTGGGGGGCATTTCAGTACAGTGAACTCATTGTCATGTTCAAGAAACCAATTTGAAATGATACGAGCTTTGTGACATGGTGCATTATCCTGCTGGAAGTAGCCATCAGAGGATGGGTACATGGTGGTCATAAAGGGATGGACATGGTCAGAAACAATGCTCAGGTAGGCCGTGGCATTTAAACGATGCCCAATTGGCACTAAGGGGCCTAAAGTGTGCCAAGAAAACATCCCCCACACCATAACACCACCACCACCAGCCTGTACAGTGGTAACAAGGCATGGTGGATTCATGTTCTCATTCTGTGTACGCCAAATTCTGACTCTACCATCTGAATGTCTCAACAGAAATCGAGACTCATCAGACCAGGCAACATTCTTCCAGTCTTCAACTGTCCAATTTTGGTGAGCTCGTGCAAATTGTAGCCTCTTTTTCCTATTTGTAGTGGAGATGAGTGGTACCCGGTGGGGTCTTCTGCTGTTGTAGCCCATCGGCCTCAAGGTTGTGCGTGTTGTGGCTTCACAAATGCTTTGCTGCATACCTCGGTTGTAATTAGTGGTTATTTCAGTCAAAGTTGCTCTTCTAACTGCTTGAATCAGTCGGCCCATTCTCCTCTGACCTCTAGCATCAACAAGGCATTTTCGCCCACAGGACTGCCGTATACTGGATGTTTTCCCTTTCACACCATTCTTTGTAAACCCTAGAAATGGTTGTGCGTGAAAATCCCAGTAACTGAGCAGATTGTGAAATACTCAGACCGGCCCGTCTGGCACCAACAACCATGCCACGTTCAAAATTGGTTAAATCACCTTTCTATCCCATTTTGACATTCAGTTTGGAGTTCAGGAGATTGTCTTGACCAGGACCACACCCCTAAATGCATTGAAGCAACTGCCATGTGATTGGTTGATTAGATAATTGCATTAATGAGAAATTGAACAGGTGTTCCTAATAATCCTTTAGGTGAGTGTACGTATATATACATACATACACACACACATACTTTTGACTGGTACCATGTATATTTCTATGTTCATACCATTTATATTTATATACTATATATATATATATATATATATATATATATATATATATATATATATATATATATATATATATATACATTAACAGCTTACAAACTTACAGGCAATGCAATGTCGCCATCAACAACAGGGGTCTTGAATGGGAATGATGCTACAGAAAATAAAGTTATATAGAAATAATAAAAACATATCAGCAACAGTTCAAATGGGATATTATGCATTCACTTTGCAGTACACAAGTATGCACAAAGACTTGCCTGAGTTGACAAAGGGGATGTCTCTTCTTATCACTTCATCAGCGTCAATAGCAAAGGCTACAGTCAGAGATAAAATTTTAAATGTATGCATTTAACTTGCCTCTAAGACCCAATAAACACGTATTCTTAGACCCATTTGTTAACAACAAATAACAACAAATAATTATTTTATCAAATAATCACAAATATGACATGAAACCCATTAGGAAAACATACTTTATAAACATACTACATGAACCCTATTAGGGCTACATACTTTACAAACATACATACTGTATGTGCCACATTTATGTAATCACAAAGTCAAAAAAATAAATATGTTCTCACATTTCTCTTTTGACACTCGCCTAATCTGTAAAGTGAGATTAGAATTTTTATTTTAATAATCTCACATTCATGGGAAATGTAAGAGATAGTGAAAGAGAAAAATGGAGAGATCTTACTGTGAATGCAGAGGACAGAGACAGCAGCCCCAAACAGAACCACAGGAGTGTCATTTTGGAGAGGTTGACTGCAGACCTGAGACAACAGCACTTATTAAGGCCCTTTAAATACTCCTAATACAGCAGCGTTGGAGGGAAACTTTGCCCCTCAGGTCAAAACAATACAATAAAACACAAATACTTTATCGTTGTGTTGAAATGATCTTGTCAGGTTCAATGTTATCTCCTTCCCAGACGTTACCAGCCAAATCTTCAAGAGCTCCGGTGGAACGATGCGTCTAACTTGGCCTTCATTAGCCAGAAGAAAGATGTGAGAACTTAGCTTAATAATATCACTCAAAACACCTTTCCTGGAGTGTTTTATCAACCGAGGCACCAATCCCTTAGGCTAATTGTAATGTTGTTGTATGATACCTGCATGTGCAGTGCACCAGATCTGTCTCTGTACTGCACTGACCCGGGGCAGAATGAGGCAGTTACTGGCTGGCTCGGGCTTGAATAAATTGGATTGGACAACAATCGAGGCTAACTGTGTTTGATACGGATCAGTCTGTCTACTGTGTATTTTATTGTACATATTTCTACATACTGTTGTTTTATCGGCCTATTAACAGGTTAAATGAGTGTTATTGCACTGTTATTCGGGCTAATTGATGAAAAGTTTGTACAACAGACAAGTGTTGTCGTTCATAGCACAAACAACCAGATTTTGTGAAAGTAGGAATTTGCTCATCAAAATAAAATTTGAATTGGATTATTAATTAGCTTAATGGAATTGTATACAATATGTTGCTTAACAATCTGCCAGCCAAATGGTGAAACAGCATGAAATCACTAAAATAACTTATAGGCCTACTTTGTTTAATATTTTGGAAAATGTGTGTTAATGTTAGGCTATTGTTTGTTGGCATGGTATTAACGAAACAAAAACAGAAAAGTAAAGTCTTGGTCCGATGTTTAATAAAATGAAATAAAACACAGTCATATTGCACATATTCCACATGCTTCTGTATTCCAAGTCATGTGAAATTCATAGGTTAGGGCGGGGTTTTTTTTTCTCCAATTACTGATTTCCATTTATGAAGTTCATATTATAAACTGGAACTAGGTAAGATCTTAGACATTGTTGCATGTTGCGTTTATATTTTTGTTCAGTATATTTGTAATGACTACAATAAAACATTTTACATTATGATTTAAGTTTGTGAGAGAATACACAAATAATGTATTTATTGTATCTTATAGATTAAGACTTTCTGGTCCCACATGCAGATGGCCATGTTTTACTTAGGTCATATGTTCTTAAGGTACAGTATGAATGATTATGTGTTATAAAAAACATGTATATTTTTATAAAAGATACATGTTTTGCCACAACAGAAGAAAACATTATTTATGAAACTGAAGAACAATAATTTATCAAAATAACTGTAAAAGCTTCAAAACAATTTTGTTTAATAAGGTTTTACAAACCACATTTATAGAAAATATTTTCTATTTTCTACTTTACACATTACAGATGCATTACATGTTTTGAGATGTTATTTTCTTTTGACTTCTTAAGTCTGTCCGTATCCTCAAGACTGCTGGTTCTGTCAAGATATCAAATGAAAAAAGACAAAAAATAAATACATTGGAACAATATTAAGAAAATAACAATGTAAGAAAAAAGCTTTGAAAATAGCATACAAAGTCCAAAAAGCAATTATAAAATAAAATGCTTACCTCCTCTGAGTAAAACATGTCAATATTTTGGGATGACGGGAACCTCAGATTGTACCAGAGACGTTATGTCTATGAAGACAGTAAAAGCTGTGTTACCATTCATCTAGTAATAGCGAAGTATTTCAAGTGTTAAAATCATGGAATCTAACAGTGATTTAAACCATGTAGTGTACTCCTGGTGTTCGACAGCTAGAAAGGGAACGTTTTCCCTGTGGTCTAAAGATCCAATCCATATGCTTTATGGAACCTTTTTGTTTGCCAACATTTAAAAGTCAATGGAAGGAAAACATTAACAGGTTTTACATGGCGCTAGACACCCCTTCCCCATACCTTCAAAGTCAACAAAGATTATAAGGTCGTCGTTTTTCAGGTAGTTTCGTCGTCGCAAGTCATAGTGCTTGATCATGTTTTGCCATCCCCGCGACGTTCCCCTGTAGCAGTTGCACCCAGGGTCGTACGTCCCCACCTTGGATGGTCTATCCCACCACAGCTTTCCATCTGGAGCTTGAGATCACAGAAATATACAGTAAATCTGTGATTATTAACGCACGTTACGCAGCTGTTTCATTACTGCTGCAATCTGACCAGACCTGAAAGGCAGAATGATTGAAATGTTACGTGTACATTAGGAAAATTCTATCTTGAAGTGTAGCCATATAACTACAAGAATGACCTACTCTTTAACAGGTCTGTGGTCAGACTACGCGCAGAGGACATCCGCAGTTTGATGTCGGGATCTTGGTCCATGACCACGATTGTAGCCTGGCGGTTCAGGACTGGCCACTGCAAGACCGCATCGTTATCCCCACTGGCCAGGTGGAAGTAGATCCCAGTGTAGCCACCGGTGTAGTCAGTGTAATTAGAGATGGGCAGAAGGCGCACTCCGTAACCATAGCCCTCTGGGCTGAAGAAGACAGGACTGTCGATCACGCTGGTTCTGTCTGCAGTGTTGAGGATTCCTGTGAAGTTCTTGATCTGCCAGACGGCATTGGGACAGCGAGTCTCCGTCAGGCTGATATCGTCGATGAAGATTCCTCCCCCGGATTTGGCTGGATCCCCTCGGACACCTTGGAAGACGTAGCGGAACTTCTTCCCGATCTCCATGGGGACGTGGACAATCCTCCACGCGTGGTCAGCATCTCCTGGTAATCAGAGACAGCAAAGTCAGTGTAGTTACCAAAGGTTGGGCCTAAGAGGAGGATTATCATTCCACGCATCAGTGGGTGCGCATTTGAAAATGGGTACCTGAGATGGTGTGCATTTTCTTCAGTTTGCGAATTGTCCCGGTTCCGTCGTCCATCTTGACCCAAACCACGAGCCTGTCCTTTGGTCCACCGGTTATCTTGTAGAAGAATTGCAGACACTGTAGGTGTCTTTTGGGATAAAGTATGCGAGACTCTAACAGAGCTGACTCCTCTGCCTTGCCAGTCTGTGTGTTGAAGTGCATGAAGTAACCTGCATCTAAAACACCACAGAGATTAAAACACATGAACGTATGGGATTCGGATTGGGTTAAGGGTATCTGCTCCTAGAAGTGGTTGATTTTTTTGGGGGATTTCTTCTTGAACTCTGACCTCTGCATTGACCAGTGAGAGTGTGATCCTCATTCCCTGGGCTGCTCTTAGTGTGGACCCAGTCTGCATCATCAGTGGAGCTCTGAATCATCCCACAGATGTTGATGTACTCAAATGAGCACTGGTCCAGTAGAGTCAGTGGGGCCGCTGGAAATGCATAAAATGCGGATCACGGATGATGTGTCTATATGTTAATGATTAACTAACAACGACTTTGCCATCACATACGACAAGATAGCATTTTCAACCAACAAAAGAGAAGAGGCAATCTGCTCAATTTTCAAATTAACAGTTTGGCTTTTTCCTAAACCGCTGCCACGCGACTGTGTGAGGACTAATATGTAAAACTCTCGGTCATGTCTCGAAAACACTTACAGCAGTTGTACATCCTGTTCAACCTCAGCATGTCCAGCTTACTGAAGTCCAGATACTGGCCAATGATGTTGTTAAACTCTGGAATGTTGGTGGTGACAGTGGGAATGTCAGGGTCCACGTTGAAAGAGTATGGTCGGTAGTGCATGACGGACTCATAATCGTACGGGGTGTTCTGGTCTGTGATGAAAGAATCATCGTACTTGTTGAAGTTATGTTCCATCCCTGGAAGACAGATTTTTGGGGGGAAAAAAGAGTGTCTTTGTGACGTTGCTAAAACGTAACAGAACTTGATAACAGAGAATGAAAACATGACATGAAACCAGAACAACATTTCAATGGAAGAAAAGACACATGAGGAAAGAAGGAACCTGAATAGGGACAGTTATCAGGAACACAGGTCAGGTCAGGTCAGGTCAGGTCAGGTCAGGGCAATAAAGTTAAATGCATTTGTAAAAATAAGTATTTCTTTATGAAGTAATCTCTCACCACAATAAAAACCCTGCGGTTGACTCTTTAAAAGGGCCATATGTAAGATTTTAAAATACGAACATAAACGACCAGAAAACTTCAATCTACAGTTAATGTTTTACGTTAATGGTTCAAATATTTTTTTCTACTAAATTGAGTGCCTGATATATTTGCTCATTTAAACTTTCTTGTCTGTCCGTCAGTCAGTTTGCACTGACTTGCAGTCTCCTCAAACTAGCGTAAGACACTCACAATATCATAACCCCACCCTAAACCGCCCTGGACTAACTAATTATATTCTGGTCTCATTCGTCAAAGGAAGGGGGGCAGGAGACAGGATGTGTCCGTAAAATTCAGTCGTGCAAATGTTAGAGACAGGATTCTAAACAAAGCATCTTTAATATCATCCACCTTGCGTTGTCTAATTAACCAGAGGGCAGACTGATACCGACCTGGAATGACCTGGTCCAGCCAGATCTTGACGTAATCGTCCCTGTCCTGGCGAGACTGCTCATGGTAGAAGCCTAGAGCATGCAGCAGCTCGTGTTCAATCACAGCCTTGTGGTCACAGCCAGTCCCGAGCGACAGGATCTGGCCATTCTGCTGGTCGCCAACACTGGAGAAACACCTGGCAAACACAATTAAGCATTGAGTTTCATTGTGCGTTCAATAACCAACTGCCAGGTTATATGGATGTTAGGGCAGACATGTTTACGGTAAACGGATGATAAAGCCTGTATCCTGTCTTTGTATTTTTAAATCACTGTGTGCTTATTTAAGGGATACTTTCTGAGCCTCCTTTTACCATGAAAAGGTCTAAATGATAATGTGGGTATTAGGCAATAAATGTGAATATATTTACATTCAGTACATAGTCTTTATTGGCCGAGTGGGAGGTCTAAAGCCCAACGCTTTACCCACTGATACTTTGTCTATAGCAATCAGATCAAATCTGTGACAATACAAAGTAGGCCAACAGGTCCATCTCACAAATGTATATAGTGTGGAATTATCAAGGAATACTATGCAGTATTAACAATTAGGTAGGTAACAATTTTGCATAACTAAGATTGTGTAAAAGATTCCATCAGTATTTAGTTCTGTCTTAGTGAATGTACTTTATGCATGAAAGCTGAAAGCATCTGTGTAAAATATTTGGCTGTTATACAATAACTGAATACTCAGATCATACCCCCCTCTCTTTTCAAACTTGATGTAGGTCTTCTCGCCTTCATAGGGTTTGAAGTCGATGCAGGATTTCAGACGGTACATTTCAAATGCCTGATGGACACAACCTTTGGCATTCAAATCTAAAAGAAAAGGTAATAAATATGAATTGTGCCTTTTTTTAAATAAATTAATTGAACTCATGTTAGACTTTAAATTCATCTTACCCAAGTCATCTGACAGAATGTATGGTATGGGAAACTTCCATCTGTATTTAGTGTCAATCAAGGCATTCCGTCCAGGCTAATAAAAGGCACAAAAAGAATAAGGTACTGATTGGACTGATTATTATAAAGATTATTAAAGGACAATCTTTTTTTAAATTGGACTAAAATTATGAAGATTACTAAAGGACAATCTGTTCTTCAAAAGATAACAGTAATCAGATAGTAACTAGAATATAGTGAAATAACCTTACCGGAATAAGCATATCCCCTTCAACCAAGGATTCTTCTGCTCCTGTCATGTTAAATATCAAAAGAAAACAATGCATAAAAAATCTAATCACTGCTCATGTCTTGAATTCTCATGTGTTTGACTGCTAAATATGAAATATCTTATTGAATAACTTGGTTGAATGAATAAAAATGACCTCATCAGGTTAGGTTCCTCAAACTTACCCAAGTTAAGTAAAGGGTTATCATCTTCATTATTTTCGAATACCTCTGCGCATAAAAAACATAGCAAAAATCAAGATAAGGAGTTGGGGAATATTTTCACATATTTAGAATGGAATTTATTGAAAAATATTGAGTTGACATACCATGCACACGAGATGACAGAGGGATCTACATAAAGAGAGAAGACTATATTTAGCAACTTTTAAATATGTTATCATTGAAATTCCACTATTCCCTTTTAACATTACATATCCAATTACCATATTCACCCTCATAATAATCTGTTTTCAATACTTACCGTGTTTGAACTGGTAAGTGCAGCCAGCCCTATTAAAAACAGAACTCTTTGTATAAACATGGTGTCTATGGATGAGACCAGAGTGGGTGCGTTGATCTATTTGTCCAAGTGAACAAGGAAGACCTTTAGCCCTTAATAAAGTTAATATCTGCTGTGGTAAAACATAACTGGGGGTTTTGACTCTGTCTGCTTCCAATATGGGGATTGTTATAAACCAGTTCAAAGTGCCTTCCCTTGCATCATTGTGTTCCTAAGCGATAACCATAAGCTTGGTTAATTAAGGTCACAGTGATGGGCAGCACTCATTGGCTGAGGAAAATTTGAGTGTGTGAGAGGGTGAATGTCATCATCTGATAAGTAGTGAAAAATACCCATCTTTGCTTTGGTGTTTAAAACAAGGCCATGACTGCAAATCCAGGTTGATATTCATATTCATTCTATATGCGCATCTGCATACCAACACACATTTGTTTGTTTGTTTGCTATTAAATATAGCACTTAGAAGAAATTGCATTGCATTATCATAACAAACATCTCCGCAGTACCAAGGGCTCATGACCTTTATTTCAAATATTTTTTATTAAACATAAAAGTAAAAGTCTAGTTCAAGAAAAAAAACACACATTTTATTTTGCATTAAATCCTTGCCCTTTGAGCAAATTTTACATAAATTAAAGGTTACATTTCTCATATTTTGAGTGTATAATCAAGCAGACCATCTAAAGAGTTTTTTGCTCTGTGGTGCATTCAATAGGAACAAAACATAATGTACAAGACAATTACACATGCTCAACAAATGTCATAATATTTGACAATCCACCAGTAGAACTGATCGCTGCTCGTGTACGTACAGTATGTTGTATTTGAAGCAGTGAGAGGTGAGAAAAATGTCAAGTTTCAGGTACTTTATCAAGTTATCCAGCAACTGACATCAGGGAACTGAAATGAATGGAAGGTAGGCCCAAGGCAGTGACCAACGTAATATCCAGTTAACATTGAAACAGCAGATGTTGTGGCCTTAGTAGGGTCCTGTGGTCTCCAGGGCCTAACCTTGGTGCATGGCTTCAGATGCAGACCTTGGCGGCAAAAACGCGGTCATCTATCTTTCCCCGAAGTCTTAATCTGAAATCATAAAATGTCTGACAATTTTTATTTTTTTTAACTAGCAGATGTGTAGGCACTAACTGAAAAAGTCGGCCTTAACCCTACAATGAATACTAGTATACTATATGTCCCTAAAGAATGTATGGAATGTTCTGCCTCCTTTAGTCAATGTTTGCCATGGCAGCTAAAAATATTTCACATGAAATCGGCATTATGACTTCCTGCCTTCCTTCCTGATTGATATTCTGCCTGAATAGCTTGCCAAAATGTCGATTTAAAAACATGATCACACTGAAGTAATGTAGTGACTACATCATTTTCAGCACCTGGTGTAAAAACAAATACTTCTCATTTTGGTGCAAAACAGTGTTCAAGCAGGTAGTAATGATCCTCCCTCCCAGGGACGTTTCATTTGCATACAGTTTATTCTTTGTCAACCAGGCATCACCATGGCCGTTGGTTTCCTGTCACAGTTGCCCAGGGGGAAAAGGGGATGTAGTGTTTCATCATTCTAAACATGATGCGAAAGAACTGCCTACAGGCACAATAATCAGTTCAGGCCCCATAATTGTCAGAAGTATTTATTTGTCAACAATTGACTTCGCAATAACCATAAACAACAGGCATAATATCAAACTGTGAGTATAAAACAATAGTTGGTAACAGAACAAAACATAGTCAAACAGGTTGGACTCAGGGGAATATGTAAGATATTATATGTAATAGACAAATTCAAAAGATGTTACATTATATTTGTTAGGCCAGCCACAAGTTTTAGCAGCATTCATAATGTGATATACGTTTTCGCATTTTTTTTTACATTTTAGTAGCACATTGATACACGTTACATTGTAACGTATCATAACAATGTAGCACATTAATTCAGCTGTCAAAAATGTACATATACTGTCATATATTACCCTGGGACCATGCTGGCCAAAACTAGGCTGTTAATTCATATATCTGCATCCAAGCTTCCTCAAATGGGAGTCTTACACTGGTGGACAACGGAAATGATGCGTCCTCATCAGTCAGTTGTTTTTTAAGGAAAAAGGCCACATTGATCTATTGAGAATGCAGACCAAATTAGCACAGGATGAATTTTCCAAGTAAAACCTTTTTCTAATTGGTCCGTGTAGACATGAGCAGTGTGTACCATGTCCAGAATCTTTAGAAACCGCCAAAGGATAGCATTCAACATGGTCACCAGTTACTGCTGTAAGATTTTCTTGTAATGTCTAACAACCACTTTTCAATACTTGCTGTCAACCAGTGATTTCAATTCAGGGATACAGGAGGTAACATTCTTAATTTAATCCATGAGCATATTTATTCTGATGTTTTCCTCGTTCCCTTGAATCAGTGAGCCAGTCACATGCTTGTTCAAAAAGAGCATTGCAGACAAAGCAGGCGTAGACGATTAAACTGGCTAGTATAAGCATGAGTCCAGCTTCACTGTGTTATCTTCCTGCCCTGTCATGAGAAGTCAAAAGTGTTTTGGAAAGTTATATAATTGCACCACTGAACTGTTTCCTGAGCTTTTTTGCGGGATGACAGGTTGATATCACTAACTGGATTCATATCTGTTTGTCTGTAAAAAAAAATTGAAGTTAAACTCATTGAACTTTTTGTCAGTGAAAACAGATTCCCATTTTCTAAATAGTGGATACATCATCACCATTACTGCCATACAGAAAATATGGAAATCATGGTTCCAGATAAAATCAGATATGCCAGTTTGGCCATGCCCATACTTTTCTGATGAGTTGAACTTGTTGACTGACTGACAAATATGTTAGCGCATTAAAAAAGACCAAACTGCTCACAGGCCAGTTATAAAAGGGCAGCATGAATCACACATCTATAATCATCCATCATTTGTAGTTCTTAATAAATCACTTTGGACAAAGCAGAGGCCACGCTAATACATTGAGGACAAAAACAAAATTAGAATATAGGAATGTTGTTCCACTGTCACATGAGTGAGGAGTATGATTATTGGCTAACTTGTCCATCAACATGTTAAAAGTTAAACTCAACTGAAATGTTTGTTAGCATAAACAGATCAACGTTTTCCCGAATAGGGATACTGGACTTTCCACCTTTGCTGCCAAACAACATATGACTCCTATTGTGTTACTGGAACAATGCTTCATGTAGAAGTTGGTGAATTTTCAGTTTTACAGCACTCTTCTTTTTATGGGGAAGCTTCCTAAGATATGGAAGCAAACTGAAGAAAAACATCTCGTCCTCTATGTCCTCCATCCCATCCCCCTGCCACCTCCTCTTTTGGCCGGGCCCATTGGATCCCAATGCAGTGTCAGGAGAGGCAGCACCCTCGCTGTCTGCCTGGTCCCCCTCAATCTCATGGATGATGAAGGCGGATTTATCATCTACATCTTTTGTGGCAGTTTCCCCGTTTCTCTCCTTCTCCACTTCATCCTCCCCGCTCTCCTCCAAGTCCTCATCGCTCTCCTCCAAGTCCTCACCCCTCTCCTCCAAGTCCTCACCCCTCTCCTCCAAGTCCTCACCCCTCTCCTCCAAGTCCTCTGCAGCATCTCCTTGCCAGCCCTTGGACTGGATGAAAGGGGTGAGGAAAGACATTCTCCTACTGTGCATCCAGGTCTTCTTGTGACTCTCCGGCTCCCCAGAGGCTTTCCTCTGTTGCTCAGCCCGCTTGAATCTGATGAAAGTGTCCCTCAGGTTCTTCCATTTCTTCCGGCAATCATCCACTAAACACACCAAATTATACAAGACGATCAGGAGAAATACATAGGAATATCTGTGCGTCGCACAAACATGTCTCTCTAACATATCACAAGTTAAGGGAAATGTACGCTCTCGCATTATAGAAATACACACGATGACATATCTTGAATTTGTTCTAATTTACCTTATTGCAGGATCATAAAGTTGTTTCATTAAAAAAATAGGTATCGCTAGGTAGATATGCGGTTGATTAGGTGTAGCTACAAAAAAAGTTAGGTCCTGCAGAATATGATAGCCCGCTATTATCGTTATCTGAGTAGCTATCCTACTAGCAGCAAGCTGACCTTACCAGGCAATTCCACTTGCAGACTTACAGCCCTCCATGCCCTTGCCTTTCTCTGTGAATCCTTGTACGAGTTCAACGTTATGTTGTATAATTCAGGATAATCTGAAACAGCCGAAATTACTTTATCTGACAGTTGCATGTTGGCAAGCAGGCATTAGCTTCTGAAGCACTCGCTGTTCTATTCTCTTACAGAATTCATAGTGCGCCTGCGTTTCAAGTGTTTTCCTAATGCTGATTGGTCGAGCTTCAAACGCTTGCTAGCTGAGTAGCTAACATTAGCAATACACTTGCGAAACGTGTATTACCTACATTAAAATGAATACATTTTAATAATAAAAATCAAAAGAAGACATTGATTGAACACAGTTACATATTGACGAATTGTATTAAAATAGTGAACTGATTAAAAACGCAATCTCAGTTTAATAATCTAGCTGAATCCATGTTTAAGCACGACGAGGTGGCCGAGTGGTTAAGGCGATGGACTGCTAATCCATTGTGCTCTGCACGCGTGGGTTCGAATCCCATCCTCGTCGATCCGTTTTGACTTTAGTCTCAACGACGTAATTGCTGTCAATAGTGTTTAATGTTTGTGTATGAATCTATTCAGAGTTCATGAAATTGAAAGCATTCGTGGAAATGTGTTTAAAAATATAACATTTTATTAATATAGACAGATGAAGTGCCTGTCAATCTTGATAGCCCTGGTTGCAGGATCCTGTAGTTTTACACTCAGTGTTCTTTGAGGCTTGAGAACCAGCTTTGTGCAAGGTAGTGGCCCCATATTCACTGGTGATCCTTGAAGAAAGTTGAATTATCTCTGTTCTTTCCTCATATGAGCATTCAGTCACTTTTCTGCCTGTTTCCTAGGAGTGAACAAAAACAATAATTTGTCCATATATCAATTGGGTTAAGATCAATTGTTCTGAGTGTGATTGCTTGGTTATTACATTTGGTGAATTCTGATTCAGAGCTAAGACATGACTGATGATTAGAAAGAATGATTTGACATTTCTGACATTTTACCCAGGCCAGGATTCACAAGACACTTCGTAAGAAAGATTTGTGAATCAAGGCTCTGGTGCTTGAGTTCCCTTTGGCTCAAACTCAGATTGGGCCCTTATTTTTGGACAGGTGTAGACAACTAAACACTGAATGATCTGATTGTGCAAACGGACAAGACCAGGACAGAGGGAGCAGGTTGAAACCAGTTACAAATCGTGCTTATGTTTTTGAACATTGTATATGGAAACTTGATTATTTTCCAGGACACCTGAACTGACCAAAACTTCTGATTCAATAATTGTGTCATGTTGTATTTACCTTGCTGTCACGGTGATATTCATCTACAGCATACTGGTATTTGGCAGTGTTAAGGCCAAGTAGACCAGCCAGTTTCCCTCCAAGAAAATCACAAGCTGAAGGAGGAATGAATGGACATAGTAAAATAGTATTCCTCTACAATGTCTGAATTACACTCACCTAAAGTATTATTAGGAACACCTGTTCAATTTCTCATTAATGCAATTATCTAATCAGCCAATCACATGGCAGTTGCTTCAATGCATTTAGGGGTGTGGTCCTGGTCAAGACAATCTCCTGAATGTCAGAATGGGAAAGAAAGGTGATTTAAGCAATTTTGAGCGTGGCATGGTTGTTGGCGCCAGACGGGCCGTTCTGAGCATTTCACAATCTGCTCAGTTACTGGGATTTTCACGCATAACCATTTCTAGGGTTTACAAAGAATGGTGTGAAAAGGGTAAAACATCCAGTATGCGGCAGTCCTGTGGGTGAAAATGCCTTGTTGATGCTAGAGGTCAGAGAAGAATGGGCCGACTGATTCAAGCTGATAGAAGAGCAACTTTGACTGAAATAACCACTCGTTACAACCGAGGTATGCAGCAAAGCATTTGTGAAGCCACAACACGCACAACCTTGAGGCGGATGGGCTACAACAGCAGAAGACCCCAACGGGTACCACTCATCTCCACTACAAATAAGAAAAAGAGGCTACAATTTGCACGAGCTCTCCAGAATTGAACAGTTGAAGACTGGAAGAATGTTGCCTGGTCTGATGAGTCTCGATGAGTTCACTGTACTGAAATGGCCACCACAGTCACCAGATCTCAACCCAATAGAGCATCTTTGGGATGTGATGGAACGGGAGCTTCGTGCCCTGGATGTGCCTCCCACAAATCTCCATCAACTGCAAGATGCTATCCTATCAATATGGGCCAACATTTCTAAAGAATGCTTTCAGCACCTTGTTGAATCAATGCCACGTAGAATTAAGGCAGTTCTGAAGGCGAAAGGGGGTCAAACACATATAAGTATGGTGTTCCTAATAATCCTTTAGGTGAGTGTATATGGATTGCACTACACATTTCTTTTTCTGTTTTGGTTCTGCAGTTGAATGTTTCAAGTGCACACTGGAATGGAATGCTACTTACTGTGCAATGTATTTCTTCCCAGAGACCATATAAATGCTCTCCAAGGGATTTTGGGCTACAACACACACAGACACACACAGATTAGTGCTATATTTCAAATACACTACAAATCAAAATCCCATTATACTTGAAGAATTCCTTACTTTGTCTTCTGGCTCCCTAAACACCTGCTCCTCTGATGGAGCCTCTTCTTCCTCAGCACTGTCATCTTCCTGCAAAGTCTCACCACTGCAGAAATGGATGACCCTCATCTGCTGGGACTGAGAGGGACCCCCAAACTCTGTCTTCTGAATACCTGTGCTCTAAGACAGACACTGTTAATTATATATTTTTTTTTCATACCACTGACTTGCTACATAAACAATTCATTACATATGTGGTAGGTTAGCTTTGAATGAAGTGGACAATTTCCATTGTCACCATCTACAGTATTTGCTACGGGATAGTGAATAGTTAGCATATAATTAGCATGTTCCATACAGGAAACGACCATGAAGTAGATAGAACCGAGATATACTAAAAGTGCTATAAAGAAAAGCCTGTAACAGCTCTGAAAACTACAACCATTGGCCTACATATGAACAGCACTTACTTCCTTGAAGCTGTCATTCATTCTCCACTGTATTAATGTTTTCCTTAGGATTCTGTCTTTTAAGCATGTTTTCTCAGCTCAGAGTAAATGCATTTCCTGGGTGTTGATAGCACAGGAATCAAGGAAATAGAAAAGGCAAGGTAAGGAATCCTGTATTCATTTTGAAACCTGATACTCATTCCAGTTGAAAGATAACTTTCACTGTAGTCATGTTTGCTGTGTACACTATGCAGACTTATGTCATTGGGTGACAGGCTACATGTGATCCTTTTTAGACTAGGGGTTGGGCTTGTGTCACTGTGTTGAAGGTCAAAGTTTATTGTAAATTGCTTTATGAAGTGACGTTCTTGTCAACAGAGACACACTCCCAATTCGTTCACGAGGAGAAAAAAAAAAAGTTGGAATGTCACATAAAACAGCAATACATGTTTTCTTGAAGTTTTTATTCTGATATGTAACATTTTCAACAAAAAGACATCATTGCATGGACAGTTATGACACAGGTCTGAAAGTTAACGTGTGTATATATTGTTATGATACAGCAAACTATAGCCAGTAATGTTAATTAGAAAAAGTGAAAATCAAATGTTAGAAGAAAAGTGAGGTCTTGTAGAAATAGAATGTTCTATTTTATTCATTGATCTGACAAAAAAGGTACAAGGCATTGAAAAGTGCACAGAAAGACCTAACATTTCTTTTGATTAGCAAGATACTATACCATATTGACTGTTTTATTTCACACAATTGTACTGCCTCAGCAGAAGCTAGCAGTCAATATTTTTCAAAAACAACAGTAAGTTATGGTGAATCAGTACTTGGTAGCAAATGCACACATGGAGTCTATCGTCGTACTTTAAAAATAAAACATAATGCATAATTCATGAGATTTACATGCATTGCAGGATACTTTGACATTATTTTATTTAAGACAATGTGCCAAAGTTCATCACTCCCATCACAAACATGTTGAGAAAAGGATCGACATCAAGTCCCAATGAAAATTGAGACAAAAGCTGTTCTTCCTACATTAGCTGTAATTATGTCTGTGTGCTAGTAAATGGCCAACACATCCAGTAAACAACAATCATGACCACCAGTCTGGGGTTATATACATGCATTTTATGAGCATCATGAAGACCTACAGTGCTGTGAAAGTGTTTTGCCTGCTGTCTGTACACAGACATCCCACTGCTGTCTAGCCTATGACTAAGCCTATTCGGTCCCTGGATGGGAGAACAGAACACTGCTGGAAGTGGTGGGGGGACAAGTGAGAGGGAATTTCACCACTGGTCTAAAGATCAAATCTCAACGCCCCAGAAGGCTGTGAAGGAAACAATACTCGGTGGCATCTTTTGGATGGGACGTTAAACAGCACTCCTTACACTCTGTGGTCACTAAAGAGCATGTAGCATTTATCCATGACAAGTTCTTTTAACACAGGCATCCAGGAAACATTTCCAATCTGGCAATTATATCATCATGCTCTGCTACAAATTGGCTTAAGCATCACCACTCCTCCACCTGTAAATAATGCAAGTATAGGTACTAAATGTAGGCAATCAAGTTGCTCCAAGTTGCTCTTGCTAAGAGCATCAGCTAAATGACAAAAAAAAAAAAGGTTACTCAACTAAATAAAAAGGATAATTAGTGTCAGCTGAGTATTTTGGTTATCAACGACAGTTGATTTGGGTCAGCTTTAAACAACCTTGCCCATTCCATCAGTGCTGTTGTTAACACACAGCTTCTAAAGGCCATCATACCATGAAAAAAATCACATTCCTGAAAAAATGTCAGGAGAAAGTCAAGTCTGGAAAATTTACACAGTCAAAGCAATATTGTCCAAACTGAGAACTTTGGGACCACAGACAATTTCTTTAGGCAAAATTCTATCCAAGAGCAATTCAGAAAGCCACAAAGAAACCTTGAAAAACCATATATGTTTTGGTACCTCCACTGCTCACCAAAAAGAGGAGAACCCTTGTTAGATTTACCAAGAAGTACCTGGATGATAAATGTATGACCAATCTAGAACAATGTTCTACGGATAGATGAGTCCCGAACACTGCACCCTTCCACTGTAAGACCATTACACCAACAGTCAAATGTGGTGGTGGTAGTGTCATTGCTGGGCTCCATCAGGCAGTGGAAGGCATTCCATCAAAAGAACCATTCATTCTGCTCTGAGAATTTAAAAGGAAAATGTCAGGCCAACCACCTGGATGATAAATGTATGACCAATCTAGAACAATGTTCTACGGATAGATGAGTCCCGAACACTGCACCCTTCCACTGTAAGACCATTACACCAACAGTCAAATGTGGTGGTGGTAGTGTCATTGCTGGGCTCCATCAGGCAGTGGAAGGCATTCCATCAAAAGAACCATTCATTCTGCTCTGAGAATTTAAAAGGAAAATGTCAGGCCAATGTCAGGCACAGCTAGGTCACCCAGCAAGACAACCGCCCGAAACAGGGAGATTACACAGAGATACTGGGTTCTGCATTAATTAAACTACAAAATTAAATTTGTATCACTTTGGTGTTGTTTGTACATTCAGACTATTTTATCTAAAATGATGCAGTGGTTGATGATCAGATAAAATTCATATATGCAAAAATGCATGGAAATCTGACAGCAAATGTTTTTCACAGTACTGTACATAGCCTTCTGCAGAGTATGAGGTTATGGAACGTTCAGAGAGTAATTATGTCAGCTTTGTGCATTGTATATCTGTCTGCAACACACTCCCGAGTGCTTTCCAGATGTTGTCCCAGGTTTCTCCTTAACAGCAACCCTTACCCAAGACAAGCACAGTCATGTTTTCAATAAAGAGTGGAATATTACACAATTGTCATAATCATTAATACAGTCTATACCTAGCAATTAAGAGCTTTGAGAATGAATATGATATGAGTCCTTCCAGTTGCTAGAAAACAGATTAAACCAAATAATCTTATAAAGGACAAAAAGGTAAACCTATGATTTCTTTTAAAATGGATATTCTTGGATATACATCACTGTGTTATAAGTTCTTACTAAATGATTTGTCTGATCTTAAATAACAGCAATAAATAAACATCTAATATGACAGAGGCTTTTATACAAAATCCTCAACAGCACTAGTGAGATAACTATTCAGCTATAAATCTGCCCCAAATATTTTAACATAATACCAAAAACAATTGAAAACTGCAATATACACAGTTAAGTATAACAGATAGCGATGCCACCGTTAATCATGGATCATAAAACAGTACAGAAAAACCAATGCAACTGATCAACATTTTTTCTATTACTCTTCATCCTTGTCTATAATCAATGACTGAATACTCTGGTCTAGCTGGTAGTGCATAATGTAAAACATGTGACCATAAACCAAGGACACAAAAATTACTTTTCCAATGGAGGTTTACTTTTCATGGAATGGAAATGGAATCCGTGTCTCCATGTCAGGTGGAATATAAGCCTGTGTATGGGAGTAGTGTTGTTTAAGAGATGACACAGCCGGTGTCTTTCTGGGGCTTCAAATCTGGTTCCTTTACTGGCTTAACCTCCTCTTCCTGCTTGGGTTTGGCCTGCAATCCAAACGGCGGGTGACATTTTTAAACCTTCTGCCCCAGACCAGCAAATGTACAAAACCATATCAGTGTCTTTACCTGGTCATCATCAGTAACCAGACAGAACATATTAAGATATAACATCAACATCCCGAAACCCCACCCAACACAACATCTGACCAACATTACCTTCTCGTCTCTGACGCCCTTGGTAAGGTCAAAGGTGGCATAGACTTCAGGGGTGCATTGCTCACTGAGGGCTGGGAACTCAAAGGACATTGGGTCAGCCAGGCCATAGCTGGCTTTCAGCTCCAGCTGGGGAGCTTCAGCTGGGACCTTGTGGAAGTATCTGGACAAATTATACATTTATGTATGACCGCAAAAACAGCTTATTACCTACTCAAAACACAATTCAACAAATATCAGCATGCATGCGCGCGTGTGTGTGTGGGCTCACATGAATCCATTCTCTCTCTCGCACTTCTGCAGAGTGTTTTTAATCAGACCACCCAGCTTGGTGAAAAAGAGCTGCTCAGAGGGCTTGGCAGTGCTACCAGGCCCTTTGGTTTGGCGGTACTCTTTGCACAGAGCCTCGGCTCTGGAGTAGCCTAAACACAGCAAGTCAGAGCTAGGTGTTTATACTTGTTAAAATGGAATATGCGCTGCTTCAAAAGGACAAACAAGGCACATCTCTAGAACAGAAATACCAACACTTCTCTGCTTCTTGGAGGGATCTTATTGACTCTCCACACTTGTCACTCGCGAGGAGAGTTTGTCCATGGTAGCAGTACGCCTAAGTGAGAAATGACAGGCATCGTATCATTAAAAACATACATAGAACAGTCCAAAACAAAACTGCCTTGACTGCTTAAGGACTTACATAGGCCATGTAGAAGTGCTGTTTAAGCTGGAGGTACTTCCTCCACTTGCTGCTACACTCTGGCTCCAGGGTGTTCAGTGCGTGGTCTGGCAAGAAAGACAAGCAGAGGAGACTGTTCACAAGGTCCCAGAACACACCAGAGCCCTGCTCATATCTCCTTGCTTAAATAATATTCTATTTTGGGCCTACAACAAAATGTAAGGAGTTTCAATGTTTACATTCTTTGGTCGCACATCAAAACTTCCTTGCCTTTCCTTCTTCATTTTTTAAATTTTATTTACATTTTTACATTATTCCCTCTCGCTGCCCCTCTTTCTCTCAACATGTCTGCTTTTCTCCTCCCAGAAAAGCAGACATGATGAATACAAAAACGACATAAGCTACCATAAGCTTTAAAGTCAAAATGCCTCCAACAACTGTCAATAATCTAGTCAACCATTTCGACTGCCATCACATGAACACATTATACATAAGGCCAATACAACAAGCATTTTTTTCATTTGACCACAAATCTTGCTGATGGTATATCATATAACCAATAGCATGGGCCAAAGTTATTTTTTCTTAGCAGGTCACTTCACACTTTTCATCCAATCACGAAACAGGTATGCAGGGACGTTTCTTTTGATAGTATACATGAAATGACGTCAAAAGACATTGTTACAAGAACAGGTGACAAAAAGGGTGTGCCTGTCTAGTGTTAGGGTAATGACAATACCAGTCATTAGAAACCTAGACTCCCAAGCCCCGTTTCCCACTTGCTATTGGATCCCATCTCTTATTGACGCTCATTTGTAGGTAGGTTAGACAAAGCAAGTCAATTCTCAATCCGTGCAAACAAATGTTTGATTGTAGGTTTTTCAGTGATGTATTATTTTGTGGTACTGCTGTTAGTGCTGGAGTGGACAATAACATTATAATAACCCTTTTCTTAAATGGCAAAAACCTGTATGTGTACTATGAAATCATATATAAACACATGGCCTGCTGTGTTTGACATGACACCCTAATGAAGGCAGCGTGGCAGTCGAAACTTTGGTGAAAGCAAAGGATTGCGTTGGAGGCTCTAGATTCCAGAGTCTACAGTGTGCAGTGTCTGCTTTCCTTTAAAAATGACAGAAAGGATGGCTTTTTTTTTTCAGTGATTAGGACAACCAAACAGTGGTAAGAACCAGACGTTCCTAAAACATGAGACCATTCCAAAAAATGCATCAAAATCAAGGTGTGATGAAATGCCTTAACACTTACCGGCTTTCTGGTAGAAATTTGCTGTCTCGAAAGCCAAGGCAGCAATAAGAGTGGCGTTATGCTTGAGCTCAATTGCTCGAGCGATCGTCACTGCAAAAAGAAAAAAAGTTTAAGAACTGCTATTATTATATTCCTTATTGATTGTATAAGTCCAGTTCCACTTCCTCACATAAACACAAGTATGAGTTTGCATTAAGGCCGAGGGTCCCACTGACAGGTCCTGAACCAAATTATTATGCTGAGAAATCAACTGACTGTGTGGATACCTTCCTGTGCTTCTGCTTGGCACTGGACCATGTAGGTGTCAATGACTCTGGGCTCCAGATCCCGACCCTTCTCTGCCGGAGTGATGAGGCGGGGGATGTGGACCTCCTACAGGAGACAGATATCAAGATAAACGCTGTTTGACAGCAACTTGTTTTAAAAGTTAGACATTTGACATGCGTATCTGCGTATACAATGTGAGTTTGGCACCTTAAGGTGTTTGAAAATCCCAGCAGCAATTTTCAGGCTTCTGTGGACATCTTTAGCTTCTACCTCTGTTACACTGCAAAATGGGTGAAAATTAAGACATTGAGATTATACATAGCCTAAATAGCCTAATTAGATGCAAATGATCAAAAGAATAACAGAGATGGTGGAAAAAAACAAACATACTTCTCCTTTCCCGCAAGTCTTGAGGCAAACTTGGTGTGCCAAACTGCAACATTAAATGCCATGGAGACCAGTTCAAAAATGGCATCTTGTTGGGCACTGTAAAGAGGGCAAAGGGACATTAAAACATCAAAACGTTATCTAAGAGATTGAATTAATAATGGCCGGACATATTTATCTGCAGTGAGAAAATTAAAGAAATAATGAAGCGCAGTGATGCATTTTTTAAAAACAGGGTGAACAGGAAATACACAAGAACCAAGACAAAGCTATTGCAACCAAACCCATGACTAAAATGTATATTTGGAGCTTTGACTGTTACTGTCTGTGTAACCAGCTATGGGCTAGTAATTTACCTTGGGATGTTCCCTTGCAAAGTGTCAGTCCACTTAAAGTTCTGTATGAAACGAAGCTTGTTCTCTTGTGTGGTGCCATCCAGAGATGCAATAAATCCTGTATCATATCAAGCAACCAAAAGACCAGGAACTGAGTGTTACTATCAACAATGGGAATATTTATGAATGATCTGAAGGGTAGAAAGACCACACAAAAACCTATAACAACCAACCCTGCTGCCTCACCAAAGACAGAACAAAAAGCACAAACAGCACAAGTTCACCTTGTAAGAGGGAAAAATAAGCATCTGTGGCATTTTTCATGATCTCAGGATTGCAGGTGGTATCTGTGAACATCTCCAAAAGTCTAGCCCTTGTTGTCCTCAAGTCGCTGATGAGGACAGAAATGTAAATAGTCAATCAAACGTGCTTTGCAATGGTCAGCGTTCTACTGCTAAGTGTACACGTGTAATTTTGTCTACGTACTTGCATATCTTATTTGCTGCTTGGCTTCCAGCTACTCCATACAAGTTGAAGGAGACAGGTGCAGTTGCTTTAAGTGGGTTTCGGTGGAACCAATGAGTCATTCTGTAGTTTGGGTGACAAAAGCTGGATGTCTGCTAAATGAAACAGATGGACAGGGATATAATTACAAACAATTCAAATGTGGCTACATAAATAAATAATACGAATACAGAATTGCCTAATTAGTATCAAATATCAGACAAGTACAGAATTTAAAGAAAGAAAATAGCGTGAAATCAATCCGCCAAGCTAAACGTTTCAGTTTCGAAACGTTTCGTTAACCGAAGGAAACAAGGAATGCTGTCCAATCGTTCATCTCTTTTTGACGAAACGGTCCCTCCCAGTCTCGTTGAAGAGACGTTTCTATTTTGCCAACACAGAATACACTAGCAGATAGTAGAAGATTGTAAACCACTTACAGAAAATGTGTTTTGTATATTAGATACACACTAAATTAAATAGATGTACACAAAATAAAAAGTAACCTTAGCTTGGCTAATAGTTAGTCTGCCGTAGCTAAGGTTAGCTAGGGTAAAGCTTCACTTACAACAGTAATGCGACGTCTAACGTCATTAGCTTTGTAGATAATTGAAAAAAATAATGTAAATTAAAATCTATAACACCAATACTCTTATTAGTACAATATTAGCTGTGTTAGGAAATGTTTTACAAACCTTGAATTCTGAGTCTGAGAATCTGAGATATACTTCCGCAAATAAAAGCACAGAATGGATTTTAACCAGTCGAAAGAAAGGATCGAGTCATGTGACTGTATTATTTCCGGAATCAGTCTACAATAAGCTTTTTGGCTTCAAGTTCTAAGTAATGTAGGCAAGTCAGATTTTAAATACATTTTGAGGCCGCCTGCGATCTTTTGTGTTTTTAACAACTAGTTTCGGTAGGTAGGTTACAAAATAAGGCAAAAGCAAAACATGTCGTCCCCCATTATGTGCCACTCTTGTTTGGCTAATCAATCATTTATTTTAATATTTACGACGGGCAACATAAATCATTGTGCATGTCCCACCCAAACTTGCCACTCAAAAATTGACCTATAGCTTGGTTAGCGAGACAAATTCTTCAGCATGCTAGCCAGATTACATCGGTCACCCATTGAGATTGAGATGCGAACATGGTCACTTATAGCACACCCGTGTGGTCGTTATTAATTTAGTTGTGTGTTATTATTAGTCATGACGGTGTTTGCAACATAACCAAATTATGTTATCATAAAAAATATCCTTGTCTGCTTTTCTATTCATTTTTGTGACATATCAAGTCTACCAAATTTTTTGTTGGTCAATGGTTTATATTTTGTTTTAGGTATTAATTTAGCATTAAGGTACAAGGGTGTGCAGTCTATGGGCAATACCAAAAAGATGCACATTGTCTGGACACAGCTAACCCAAGAAGCCAAGAAGACTTATCGCTATAATATTCCAGTTACATAATTAGACCCTTAAAAAGTTATACAATGTCATATTAATGGTATATGTTCTCGTATAAACCAGATGGTTTGAGTCCTGATTGCTGTTTGGCTGATAGGTGTGTTTTAGGAGACTGTATCATGGCTATGAAATCACAATCACATAACTGCTCTCAGCAATTTTATCTGCTCTCATGTTAGTTGCCAGTTTGTAAGAGCAATAAGGCATCTCAGGGGTTTGTGATTGTTGTGTCCAAGAACTGCTCATAGCCCTGGTATATTGGTCATATACCACACCTCCTCATTCAAATAGCTGATAGTCATACACCTTCAGCATTCAAAATTTAGCAATCGGTATATCACCATAGACGCCACATATTAAGTTAAATGCAGATCATTTGCTGCAGAAAGTGTAGCGTTTAAAGGGCTCTTAATCTAATTGTTCATCTTGGAGCACTTGCCACTTACCACTGAATATTTTATAATGAAAACCATCTTGCATAATGTGCAAGTAAATGCTGCTTAACTCCAACAAACTAGAGGTTCTTGACTGGTCAAGCTAATCGCCAGATTTAAATCCAATTTACCATGCCTATAAATTTGCTTAAGATAAAAGAAATTGCAAACACCTCAAGCCAGCTACAGTACAGGCCTGGCAAAGCAATGCCAGAGAACACATCTAGTGTCAGGTTCTATGTTTTAGACTTCCGGCAGATATTCAATGCTAAGGATAATGAGATCAAATACTACACCTAAGAACCTAATCTGTCCCAATACTTTCGGTGCCCTAAATTAGGTGGACTGCCATATAAAATGAGTCACTTTTGAATTAATATTTGATGCAACAATGGCATGAGGTCTTTTAATCTGATATATAAAACAACTATTGAATCATCCATTTTTATTTAAGATATTTCATAGAAAGCTCAGCATTTGGAGCATTATGCACCGACTATACCGAGAAGCATTGCCCCAAAACTAAACATAACGTCAAGCTAATTTGAATAAATGGTGTCCAAACACAACCCTCATCAACAAAAACAATCTTATAATTAGGAATAGTTTTGAGAGGAAAACATTACACCCTGCTAATTATCCAACTCAAACAGCTTAGTGTTTCTATCTTTTTTGGGGGAAATCATTATTTGCATTCATCAGCTAATTTGCTTTTTTTGGTGCAGGACTTCCGAAAGTGCATCTTCTGTATAGTATACAGTGAATCAGGGTGACATCTATTAAATGATAGTGTAACAAGTAAATACAGAATAATGTACATGTTAAATAATTACATGGCATTAAGTCATATTAAATTGAGGTCAAAAACCTTGTCTTTATTAATAGGCAATGACACAGTGTTCCTTAATTTTGTTGGGTCATCCATCTATTAGCATAGTCCCTGGTAGCGGCACCCAACCTGACTGTAGCAGCCACGATCCGACGCTGTTAATGAACAGTATTATTCTGAAAACATAGTGGAAAACGATTGGATACCATGGTGGTGTTTCTCTCTTGAAGCAATGACTGTATAAATTTTATTTTTTTTTTTTTAAATAAGGAAGATTAGGTTATACACTGACACTGTACCAGCAAACGATGAATCACTAGAGACAGACAGACATTTTCTGTATTTTCTCTAGTTGGGATGTGTGGGAATATGGAAAAAGGGACTTTTTATATAGTTGGTGGTTTTTCATAAAAAAGAGACTAAATGCTATATGATCCTTTCTATAAACAATTGTTATGCTGTAGACAACCATACAAAAGTGATGTATATGTTGATGGTTCAGAGTTTTTCCATCTATTAGCCAATCTGTTTCTCAATGAGTTCAAAGCATGTGAATACATTCGACTGGTATTTACAACTGGTAATGGACCACCTCCCACATGGTTACGAATGTAGCATTAATGACAGGCACAAGGAAGTGAACCATGTTTTTTTTAAACAGACACATTGTCAAATTCACAGGAATAGAGACGGGGAAATATTTGCTAAAGCAAAAACAGGTCATGTTTGTAAGGTTCTAATGGAAACAATAACCAACCCTTAAAATTAAAAACACACAGGCATAAAGCAGTACTAATAATTCACTGTATTTTGACCCTCCTTGTCAGTACATTTTAGTACTGTACAAAACCATAATATACAATGTTTTCCCAGTTAATCCTATGAAACAACCTGTTGCTGTTGTTTTTCTATTTCTACCATATGCACCTCATTGTTCAAAATAAAACTTAAAATTGGCATTTTATATTTCTGATTTTACATAGATTTGTTTGAATGGGTAATAGACTCATGCTGTTTAGGCATTAACAATTTAGGAAATTAGGCATGAAGAATGTATGCCACTGGCAATGATCTAAGATGTACTAGATGCCCATGATACATAACTTCAGAGCGGTTTTGTTTTAAATATGCAGTCATTTCTGCGTACCAGAATAATTATCTGCTGGCAGGTTTCATGATGAACATAGTAATGATTTACTTTGATCAAACAAACATTTTGGTCATTCTTTACAAAGTACAAGGCAAACCTCTTTACATAAACAGAGAAGCAAAAAGAATCAGCTTGCATATCCTGTTGTGTGTGTATATATATATATATTTGGCAATAGTTTAGGAAATAACAGCAACAACAACAAGGCATGAATCAAATTGCTGCATATATTTTAACATTCCCAAATCATATTTCCACTAACCCTTATCCAATCTCTTAAAAACACATGTAATATAACACACTGCAGCTTTTGGAACCCTGAAAGTTTAAATGGCGGTTATTCCCTCAACCCTCAGTACATCAAAAATGCCCTGTCATTCATAGACGTTTGGCATAGTTTTTACAAAGGACGTGGTCACGGATATCACCCCAGCCTCCATTTTTCATGTGAGGCTTGTGTTCCACTGACTCAGAGCTAGTTAGGACCAAGGACGGAGGGAAGAGGTAGTCCTTGGCAAGCTGTAGGGACTCCTGGGCTTTCTGCAGGGCCAGCTCAGGCCGACATGCTTCCTTGTTCTGGTGTAGCCCACAGTTGCCAGTGTGAAGAACCCTGGACCCCTGGGCCACCAGCACTTTGACTGGTTTTGACAGGCAAATCCCTGACAGGTGCTGGAGGGTCCAGTCCCAGTTGTAGTCATCATAGGTGCAGAAGTCATTGTTGCACCCCATCAACTTGTAGTATACCTCCCTGGAGATGCCCATGCCAATGTTGTGCTTGGTCGACATCCACCCGGTAGTCTGCAACTTGTCGCTGAGCTTAGCGAAGTCTGCCAGGCCGTTATGGTTTCCTAATGCCAGCACATCACAATCAGGACAGCTGCTCTTCCTGTACCCAACCATTGACATGTACATGTGGTAGAAGTCGGGCATGATGTAGTTGTCTTCCTCAAGGAAAACAACAAAGCCACTGTATCCTTGCAGGCCCTGCACTCGCTCCCACACAAAGTGAAGTTTCCACCACCAGTGGTGTTTGGTCTGTGTAATGGAGGCTTCCCTATAGTGGCCGTATGAATCTGGATGCTCAGCATTGAGGCATCCTGTTTTTAAAGCACCGTCCTTGGAAATGTCTCGTGGACAGTCCTGAGGATCCTGTCCTGGAAACTCATTGGGATAGAGCTGGGTGCTGTAGGGGAAGTATATCTGCAAGACCCTGCAAAAAGATATTCCTTGCACCATTTTATTGATTTCCTCTGAAAAATAGTCATGGCTGAAAATCAGCAGAAGGTTTTGGACTTCAGCTGCATTTTCCAATGATTCAATTAGTATTTTCAGGTAGTCTGGTCTGTTGTGAACCTGAATAACAAGGACCAGTTTAGGCTCTGCGGGATACTTGTTCGCATTCAGAACGGTTTGCTTGTAATTAGCATTGTAAACGGACTTTTTCAACTCAGGTAGAGAACCGTACTGAAATGTCATCTCGTCAGACAACATATTTTCCTGATTGACAACATTAGCATTTTCTTCCGAAATTAATACACGTGTTGTGAACATGATAGTGGCGATAATAAAGCTAACACCCAGGAGAATGAGCAAGTTCTTTTTGACGAATCGTAACCTCATTTTCGTAAGGGCTGAGGCAAACCTTGAATATAATTATAAAGTCTCGAATCACCTGACTATCGAAAGCGTCCTCATCGTGTGTTTCATCTTGCTTGCAGTTGCAACCGCCTAACTTTCGATCGCGGTAAGAAGCAGTGGTTTCCGCAGAAAGTTACAAACTGGCACTTAAAGTTTCAACGTTCGAAGATTACTCCTTTTTCTGACAGGAATAACTGTCAGTTTTGTCCTTACTGCAGTTTAGAGGTTTTGCGTTCAGTGGATTATCTGTGAAAGGAATACGATAATTACTTTAGGTATTTATGTTGTAACAAAGTGCTCACGCTAGTTGCACTATATATTGGATACTTATATTTGTTTCTGTTAATTTAGTTATTTTAAAGTCGTTGAGTCGACTTACCAAGAGAGAGCTGTCATGTGTCACTAAACTGCTACCAGGAAGAGAGTGTTTCGTTTAAGCACTATGACTGCTGTAGTGAACCAGTAACTTACTGAAGTGTGTGCTGACGTGTATGTAGCCAACAGGAAAAGACAGTATTCTTCGTCAACGAATCAGAGTCCTACCTATGCTTATGTAATATGAGACCTACACATTACCTACATATTAGCGTAGGCTACATCCATTGCTTGGGAGCATTGTTAAACCGATGGTTTGGAGCTAACAAGTTATTCAGTGTTTTATACTATTTGTGTTAAAATAGGCCTAATTAAAAGACGAATGAAATTCCACTGTTGTAATTTATTTTATTAAGGAATGTTTTATTATGTGCTGGCTTTGGCTTGTGCGAAGACCTCTTCAATCAGGTTGGACTGGTTAAAGTTGCTTGGCTGGTATATTAAATAATCCCGACGCCCATGCGTCGTAGCTGCAGATTTGTACATGCAATAACGTACATGTTTGGTGCTGGGTAGTAACACAAACTTATTTCCCCCCCCAAAATAAAAATATTTACGTCATTGTCCATTTGTATATGCGTCTAAATTTCAGAGATGCTGTTGTGATCAACGTTTAATAATGTATGTCCATAAATGTATGAAAATCTAATTCTAATAAATGTTAAAGAAAATGTAATAAAAACAATAAATGATCTTGCAATGAAACTGGGAGCCCCCAATTCAACCATGTTACCCTAATCCAGACCATAATCAGTATAGTCAAATCCACCAGAGAAACCAACTCTTGCCAGTAGCCATTTTACCGATCAGCCCTGAAAATTGACATCAGTCATGAATTGCTAATTAGGAAACGTGTTCTTAACTTTTTAACCTTTAGATGGCAATAGTGGACAGAAAATACTGTAGTTAGAACACAGATATGAAAAGAGGTCTCGTGTATCGGTGAGCAGCGCAGGGGCAGCCGCAGACAACATCATAGTAGATGGGCTGATGTCAGAGCCCCTATAAATCAGAAATGAAGCAAATTGACTGCCATCTTACCTGGGACCTGTTCTAAACAATCTACAATACAAACACATGGTAAAAGTGGTATTTCAGTTCTTATAACAGTTACATTTCCTTAATAATATATAAATAGCCACTGTCATGCATAGCTTAATACATAAAATAACTGTACTTTTCAGAATATAGAAAATGTGTGTAAAATAAAACACAGCTGTGGCATTTTCATTATTATTCATGAATTATTATTCATGACAACATACAGATTGCTTGTTGTCTAATTATGTTTGCTAATATTTACACCAGCTGTGTCTTGAGAATGTTAGAATTGAGATTATTTGAGTTTGGTACATTAAATGGCAATGTTTTCTACATGACAATGCAATGACAACATTGTTTTGCAAGGGGATTCTTTATGTAGTTTTGCTAAACTAAACATTAATTTATCTGGAAAATGGTTTTGTGTATAGCGTTCTTAGAACCAGTTTTAGTGTGTTGGCGATTGTGAGAAATGCTCAAAAAAGTTATCTTATTCACATTTCTAACCTCTATAAACTGCACTAGTTTACAAAATTCTTAAGTACTTGAAATTCTAACTAAAGCCCTTTATTTGGGTGGTGTTTATTTGAAAGACATATAAAGTATGTATTTTTCTTTACAAATAAACACTTACTGCAGTGCACAGTGAAATTGTGGGTTGCATCTGTCATCCTAGAGATGGCAGTATTGCAGTTCTTAAAAAAACTGTTGATTACAAGTCGAAGGACTTAAATCATAAAATAACCTTCAGAGACACGCTGTGCTCAGTATCAGATGAGGAATCAGCAAATCCATAACTCTCCTAGAAATGTTAAGACATTTTTAAATGTTGTATATAGTCCCTTTATTTTTTTCTAAATAAAAGCTAATTGATGTAGGTTACGTCAAACAGACTTCTGAAGTTTTCAGTGATGATACAGTCACATTCTACGCTTAAACCTACATAAACCTTAAATGTCAAGATTTAGCACTCTGGTGGCAAAGTTGGCTTCTTTTCTCAAATGTCTTTCCTTTGTGTATTTATTGATTTTGATATGATAGAGGAAGATGTTACCAGACATAACTAAGAAAATTGTCTGCTATTAGCAGAGGACTAAATATGCAAGCTTAGATGATGGCAAAAGCCACCATGTAGCTTTTCAAAAATGTGAAAATTTAACTGGGGCTTTCACCCAGAGTGACGTACATGCCTATAGTACTTTACAATATGTTTTGGTGATTGGGGGACCTATTGAAAGATGGGCATGATAATGTGGCCATTATGCCATAGGGCCAAATTAGAAATGTTGCAAGAACACATGGGTCAGACCCCTGCTCTCACAATAACTGCCATGGAATCGTTATGGACCAGAGAGTATCAGGAAACTGCGTTTGACACTCATTTATCATCTCATTTGAAAGACGGCACTGTATACAAGACAATGTCTCCTTCACTGTCCATGGGATTTTGGGATTGGATCTTTAAAACAGAATCTAAGAGTACCACCTACTAGCCCTCCAACACCATTTGCAGTATCTGGTATCCCATCTGGGTACCAACTAGGACCTACCGTGTTAACCTTCAGAAGGGAGTCAGCAGTGGGATGCAGGGTGCTATGCTGCTGGCTATCCTATGCTACTATATCAAATTCAACTTGAATTTGAGCTAATGTTTTAAGTATGGCTCCTCAAAGTCTGGTGAACTTGTAGCGGTCCTGGACCATTTCTGACCGACATTACTGTGTACAACATACTCTCTTAATGGTGCAACATAAATTCCTGGATACTCACTGAAGCAACTCTGTCTCCCCATTCACCTTTCACTGTATGTGATAAGCTATGATAAAGGACTTGGATTGTAGAGTACTATGGAGAATTACTAGTTATTGTTTGTTGCGATGTCATGAAAAAATATAATTTGGTTACGTCTAATTAAGTGTTAAATAATTTATAGGCAGTGATTGGAAACAGTAAACTATTCATTGCACATGTGCCATTGACAAAGTGCGGAACATATTACTGAGTTGTTTTCCCCAACTAAGATTTTCTTCAACATTAATAGGTTTTCACTGATGGTTTGGATGCTATGGAATAAATATTTGGAGAGCCAAGAACATTACTGGCAAACACTAATGTACAAAAGCAATGTTTTTAAATAATCATTTTTTCTGCCATGTTATTCATCTAAAAACACCTGGGTATAAACTGTAAACTATTAACAAGCACAGTGCTAAACATTGCAATGATCAACAAACATTTAACTTACTTGAAACTGACGTTGATTGAAACTTTCTACATGAAAATATTGGGTAATACTTTAATGTGGAGTTGGTCTTAAAACTATTTGGTATCACAAAAACCGTGTTGTTACATTGCATGTATTCATATAACAATCAATCAATGGCAAAGAAATGGCAGTTCGAAGATTGTCGCCTTGTATGTAATATCAGGCTCATGGCAAACGATTCAAATTACGTCATCATAGACAATAACAAAACATTGTTCTACAACGTGATGTGGTCTTATAACTTAAACAGCTGTTTCTACTTAGCAATGTATCTAAGCAAGCTTACCACTGTCATGAGTTTGCATAGAAAAACAGTTGAAAGAGGGAACTGGCGTTCAGTGTACCATCGTGACATGAGCTGTTGAGGCGTAAGTGAAAACAGATGACAGCTGAACCAATGGAGCTGGAACTGAGTTATGCAGACACGCCCCTCTGACACGAAAACGTTCACTTCGCCAGAAAACTGGGAATGGGGAATGTGTTTGTGTATGTGAGTGTGTGTGTGTGTGTGTGTGTGTGTGTGTGTGTGTGTTTGTGGGCACAACTGAAGTGCAAGGGCAAGTAAATTTTATGTGTTTATTCAAAGGTCCCTAAACTTTTAAATATGAAGTACTTTTTACTGCATCAGTTTCATTTACAGATTGATATTATGAATATAAAACCCTTATAAATATAGTTTATTCAAACAATGCCTAATGAATGTTAACACAATTCTCACTTTGTTTCCCATAACAGACAGAGTGTCCTCTAGTTTAACCACAGTGTTTCTCCACATAAGACCACTGGTATTTCTAATGAACATGAAATTGAATGACTGTGTTCAACGCCTTGAACCATTCAACACAATTTCCAAATCTCCCAAATTCTCTTCATTCATTAGGAAATATTCCTATTGCTAGTGCTTACTTCCCTTATTTGTCTCTCTTTTTACATTTTATAAGAGGTGTATTTACACTGTAACAGGTATTATATGTTAGTAAGTTATAATATCTCATAGTGTTTGTTTGACAGCTTATTACAAAGTTTCCATTTAATTCACCACCTGTGTTTCATTATCAAGCTGCATTACAACAGTCAAATGATTCCCTGTGAACATATACCGTATGCCAGGTGTCCAAAATTAGAAAGTGTCTAATTACTTGCCAGTGAATGTTCTGTCTTGAAAATCTCAGGTCAATGCTGTTGCTTCCAGTTTGTCTATGATATGGGTGTTATCCCAACTTAAAATGTATACATTAACTTGAACATTAACTTCATGAGCAGTTGATATTATCTACATAAGTAACATTTAATTGCTAAATGTTCCACCAGAGGTAGCTAGTAATAGTTAAGGTTCTTAGTAGCATGTTGTGCTTCCATAGTATGCACTACCTAAATATGTGTTATAGTTACCTAATAGTAGTTACTATATACGTATTACTCAGTGTTTATGTGAATAACTATAAATGAAAGAAATGCTTCAAATTTAGTAAACTATATTGTGCTATGTGTTGGGGATAGTTGGGGGGGGGAGTAACTAATTACAGTTAGTAGTTACTTGTTGTAGAAAGTAAGGCGTTAAGTTTGCTTAGTTTCTTTAGTATAAGTCCTTTGTTTTAATATTCACATGTCTTTTGTATTGTATATTCACAGTTTTATTGCATAGTCAGGTATTGCAAAGCCAGTGTCATTCACCAGCATATAACATTATCAATCATTATTCATTATACAGCAAGAGTGACCAAGCCTATTATCTCAAGTAATCATATGCCATAATGAGAAACAATATTTGCGTTTAGTTCTCTGAACAAGAATCTCTTAAATCAATAAATGAGTTTGTAATGCAAGTCCCTCCACATTTTCAGGCTTAGCTTATTCAACCGTCTGTATTTACAGACTACTGGATAGAGCAGTTGTAGTAAACAATGAAGAACAAAAAAGCAGCTGTAGCCTTGTACACTGATTAACCTGTCTTCTCAAAAAAGACATTTTAGACGCATTGCAATTTGAAATCTCTTGGCAATATTGTGCATAATCCATTCATGTTTCACAACTATATTCAGAGGTGAATAATTACTAAATCTGTTTTTAAATGATTCAGAATAATCGCGTTAAGAAACATAACATGAATTTAGATGTTAATTTGTGACCAACTTTTGTTACCCAACAGAGGATTTGGGATCAAACATTGGTTGTTCAACAGGCAAGATATTCCAGCAAAACATGACAGTAACCCAGGTTATTGGAAAATATGCTAGGGTAATAGTGCAGTACTCAACGCTACATATCGATTTGAAAGTAATGGGAGATGGGTGTGTGGCTTTGGTAGGTGCATTAGCAAGGGGAGGTGCCATCTTTGCTATCTTTGTTATCTATTCAAAAAATTAACTAGTAAGGGATTACTTAAATTAAATAACTAAACGTTAAAAGTAGTCTGATTACTGACAACTTTGTAGCACTTTACCCCAACACTGTTATAAATTAAATGAAGCATTACAATCTGTTTTTAATTCAATTTAATTGAATGTCTGATGTTATGCTGTAAATCCTGAAAGATATATAAAACATGTGAATGTGGTTATCCTTTTCTGCATCAGAAACAAAAACAACCTCTTTAAAACATACTTTGATTATGACTACAATCATCAAGCCCAGCCATTCTATATCCATATATAGGGTTTTGATGAAGCTAACTATCCTTTACATAGATTATTCTGGATCTAAACATGACAATACTTTGAAAGCCAGGGAGCTCAGGTTATTGGCAATTTGGGAGTTTCTTGAAGTACCTTGAGACTATACATCTGGTTGAAATTTGTCTTCCCTGTCTTCTGGCTCCCTGCCGCATTAAGCAATGTACATTGCAACAGAGTTTTGGTTAAGAGGGTTCTTATTTGGTTTATTAAAACTACTAGTTATAAGATGTTGAACCATCATTGAAGTGTTACCCAGGCTAGGGAATCAAAGAGGGGTAAGAGTTTTTTTTTCTTTTCTTTTTATTAGTAAAATGTAGCCATTATAATTGAGTTGGGTGATGGTCTCACCTTACTCTGCTAAATGACAAACATTTAAATATAAAAAAAGTGTAAATATATAGGGCCAGTGTGAATGATGTGCATTACATGTAGAGCAGCAGCCCCTGAGAGAAGTAGACAATGGATGTGACAGATGATTTGTTTCTGCTTGGTATCCGCTAGAAAACATTAAAATTAGTTTAGTGTCTGTTGAAAAAGCCATTAATCACTACCATCATCCACATTTGTGTTTGTATTGTACAAATAATTCACAAAATGACTGATGACATAGGCCAATATCTGAAAGGGTTTTTCAAATATTCCCTGTTTAAATTCCCTGTTTACAATTTTTTGCAATCACTAATGCACTAAAACTGGTTCTATGAACAATAAATGCAAAACCATTCCATTAGGGAAATTGACCACAACCCATTAGCCAATGTTGTCTCAGGGGAATACGTCACATATTATACGTGAATCTGTGACACATGATTTTGTAAGAATCTTTTCAAATGTGTCATGTTACGAACGCTACTAAAACATATCATATATTACGAATATTTGGTCAACATTAGGTGTCAAAGTACTGGTGTTAAGGTTTGACTTGTGATTACAATTTTTTTTACTTGCAACCATTGGAGTGAAGGTCAAAGATGTTTCCCCCCATCCACCACCCCCTACTAAAATTCCCCTCTATTTTACTGTCACCGCGCTCACCACTGGCTCTAATGGCCACTCTTTACTCTAACGTTACTCATGACATAATATACCTTATGAATTTGGTTGTCAAAGATTTACATTAAATAGTTTACATATGCCCCCTGAGACTAGTCTGCATAAACACTATTTACTTGTTTACACATGAATCATTCACAACTTTTTGCTAAATTCTACACAAAATTCTCTTCATAAAGTACAATCGTCAAAATGTTGTCAAAGAGAAAACACTGCCACTCAATAACCAAACTCAACAGTTGTTGAAGTGCGAACCTTAGAAAATGAATAACACCCTATAGTAACAGCACCTGTTCAACACAATATGTCAAAAGTAAAATAGTGTTGCAGGAATAGTGAATGTTTTCCTTAAGAAATTAGGGATTTACGTTAACAAAATGTTTCTGTCACAGAAAAAAGGCACAATTTACTAAAAAGTATAAATAATGTTGCGGTATCAGCACTACAGAGAGAGACAATGTCCCATATTCCAGTTACACAGGCACAGAAAGGGTTTTTTCACTACAGCTCAGCTTTTTGTACTAATAATTAATCAGCAAATGTTATAAAAATGCACTCTCTTTTCACATCCAGAAAATGTATCTTTTGAGTGCTGTTTGCCTGGTGACAGCAACCAATGCACCCATAAATAACCAAAACAAATCTCATGGGTAAATGTTTGTTTTTTATAAGGATCCACAAGGAGAGAGAGACTGTGTTCCATTGATTGTAACAATTTACCTGTTTTATTAGTAGTCAAAACCATCCCACTTGAGGCCACAGGCCTAGGAGTGCTGGATTAAAAAATTTAGTCATGTTTCAGAACTTGACACTAGTTAGTTAGTAATCTTTATTATCCAAGAGGGGCAATTTGTTCCACACTATAGAACATATTTATATTTTTAATATGGACTAGCAAAAAAAAAAAAGTTAATCTTGATGAATGAGCTTCACTATTTTGATAGATGACATGGGGAGTTTGACATGCGTGTCTTCTCATATTCATACCCAGTGAAACAGGAAGTCATGGATGGCTACTTAAGAAATTGAAAACATAAATCAATGAGATTATATTTTTGTTCATATGAACTTTTAGGGGTGCCAGAAATCTTGACACATGTTTTAGAGATAATATTTAGTTATTGATTGATATTTAATTCATTTAAATCCAAAATTGTATTTAAGGTCAAGCTGAAAAATACATGTTTGTAGTCTTTTTGGTAATATTTACCAAAGATCCAATAATTGTGAATGGTACAGTACAGTATTTTCTGTTCAACATTAGAACACTATTTTCAGCTTTTAGTCCTTCTGGAATAATCTGCAGAACTCTCTGCTTCAAGACCTGGTTCCTCTGGGGTAGTTTGCTTTTGCATGTGTATGATGAGAGTTGCAGTCGTTCTTGTACTCAAATTTTCCACTGTTTACTATGAAGTGAAAAATAAAAAAATAATACAAAATTAGGTAACTACATTTAATCATTTGATGCTTCTAAATGTTAATATTAAGACATGCCTTTCACTACAAATGCCTTGTCTATATACGCATAGCATCATATATGGCTGAAACCCCTCAGTGCCAGATGTTGAAATCAAATATACATTATAGCAGCACAACCAGCTAACAAAGCAAGACAGCACACCTGTGTCATGTTTCAAGGAGGTTCGGAGGCAAATGCAGGGTCAAAGAACGCGCTTTAATAAAGACAAAAGGAAAACAAAACTGATTGCCGTAGACTACAAAGGCTATACACTGAAACACAGGACGTTTTGGGTACAAATCTGAAATATTGCATTGAGCAAACTTACCTGCAACATATCAAGTTTTGTGCATATGGACCATTTACTGCTGGAGAATTAGAATTTTTTTTCACAATGCAACACCTTGGAAAATCCACCATGATAGACTCTAATTGTTCAAATTTGCAAATGTGGTCATTTTGAGGAGGAAGACCTACAGCCCTGGAAAAAATTAAGAGACCAATGCACCTTTTTCTTTCCTTTCCAAAAAAGTTGGAAAGGAAGGTTTTGAGTGAGGAACAGAAGGGTTAAAATAAAGAGACCACTGCAAATTGAACACTTCTGTTCCTCACTCAAAACTTTCATTTTCATATTTTTTGGAAGGGAAAGAAATTTGTTCCAGAGCTGTATGTTCAAAATGTAATAACTTTATAGGTCAAAAGGAGAGAAGGATGTGATCTTAAAGTTTGGAAGTTCAATTATTTCTTATAGCGCTACCATCTGACCAAACAATTTTATCTCTATAGCATGAGAAATCTTCCACCCGAATGTTGTCCAAATCTTCCCAGGGGTGTCAGAAATGACACATATGCGTGCATACTTGACATGTGAAGAATCCACAGATCCTTTTGTGATTTAATTATGAAGGACAATGAGGACATAGAGAATTCCTTAAGGAAACAGCTGGCCCTATTGAGGAAATGCCAGCTTTTTGCTGATATGCATAGCCTGCATGAGAACAGTCCTGTGGTAAGGCAGTGGCTGCTGTGGAAAGGTTCTGGGACTGCTTTATGAGAACAGTCTCTCTAGACAAGCCAAAGTTACTGAGCATCAACCCTCTCAACTATCATAAATGGCCATGGTCTGGAGGAGCACCAAGCCCAAAAATCATATTTTGTTTATAAAAATAGACTGAAGTAAATTGATGGTCATTTTGATTATAGACTGGTAATCTGAAAGGAATTTCAGCTGTTTATCAAGACTGAAGCTCCAATAAGGCTTTATCCTTTAACCTGCCAATTTAAATGTTATCAAATACATACAAAGTCTGATTCTTTGAGGTCCGTATTTTCGATATAAAATGAAGCAGTTACATGAATGCATCTGGCTTAACTCCATGTATATTTCATCATATCCCTATTAGCCCTTGAAACTTGGGGAAAATAGGTTGGCAGCATTCCTGAAAAGCAATGGAAGGAATGTCCTGTTTTAAATTGGGGAAAGTGGAATAGAACTTTGCACAAATGTTTAGAACAGATCAATCTGCCTTTTCTCTCATACTCTCTCATACTTTTCTGTCAATGCTAATGAGTTGCATGTGTGCATTTAAGTTCTGCAGCTGTTCCTAAAGTAATGCTACTGAATTGAATATTCAGTTACATAAGTAATGTATACACAATCATACAATGTATACTTATAAACAATGCATATATACAGTGGGGAGAACAAGTATTTGATACACTGCCGAATTTGCTGATATTTCTACTTACAAAGCATGTAGAGGTCTGTAATTTCACTTCAACTGTGAGAGATGGAATCTAAAACCAAAATCCAGAAAATCCCATTGTATGATTTTTTTTTATATTTTTTTATTTTTTTATTGCATGACATAAGTATTTGATCACCTACCAACCAGTAAGAATTCCGGCTCTCACAGACCTGTTAGTTTTTCTTTAAGAAGCCCTCCTGTTCTCCACTCATTACCTGTATTAACTGCACCTGTCTGAACTTCCTACCTGTATAAAAGACACCTGTCCACACACTCAATCAAACAAACTCCAACCTCTCCACAATGGCCAAGACCAGAGAGCTGTGTAAGGACATCAGGGATAAAATTGTAGACCTGCACAAGGCTGGGATGGGCTACAGGACAATAGGCAAGCAGCTTGGTGAGAAGGCAACAACTTTTGCCGCAATTATTCGAAAATGGAAGAAGTTCAAGATGACGGCCAATCTCCCTCGGTCTGGGGCTCCATGCAAGATCTCACCTCGTGGGGCATAAATGATCATGAGGAAGGTGAGGGATCAGCCCAGAACTACATGGCAGGACCTGTTCAAATTACCTGAAGAGAGCTGGGACCACAGTCTCAAAGAAAATCTTTAGTAACTACGCCGTCATGGATTAAAATCCTGCAGCGCACCCAAGGTCCCCCTGCTCAAGCTAGTGTATGTCCAGGCCCGTCTGAAGTTTGCCAATGACCATCTGGATGATCCAGAGGAGGAATGGGAGATGGTCAAGTGGTCTGATGAGACAAAAATAGAGCTTTTTGGTCTAAACTCCATTCGCCGTGTTTGGAGGAAGAAGAAGGATGAGTACAACCCCAAGAACACCATCCCAACCGTGAAGCATGGAGGTGGAAACATCCTTCTTTGGGGATGCTTTTCTGCAAAGGGGACAGGACGACTGCACCGTATTGAGGGGAGGATGTATGGGGCCATGTATCGCGAGATCTTGGCCAACAACCTCCTTCCCTCAGTAAGAGCATTGGAGATGGATCGGGGCTGGGTCTCCCAGCATGACAACGACCCAAAACACACAGCCAGGGCAAGGAGTGGCTCCGTAAGAATCATCTCAAGGTCCTGGAGTGGCCTAGCCAGTCTTCAGACTTGAACCCAATAGAAAATCTTTGGAGGGAGCTGAAAGTCCGCATTGCCCAGCGACAACCCCGAAACCTGAAGGATCTGGAGAAGGTCTGTATGGAGGAGTGAGCCAAATTCCCTGCTGCAGTGTGTGCAAACCTGGTCAAGAACTACAGGAATCGTATGATCTCTGCAATTGCAAACAAAGGTTTCTGTACCAAATATTAAGTTCTGCTTTTCTGATGTATCAAATACTTATGTAATGCATTAAAATGCTAATTAATTACTTAAAAATGATACAATGTGATTTACTGGAATTCTGTTTTAGATCTCGTCACTCACAGTTGAAGAGTATCTATGATAAAAAATGACAGACTTCTACATGCTGGCGGTATCTCCTGGGGTCACGTGTCAGTAATATTTTCCTAGTTTTAGGTGGGAGTTAATGGTGCAATAGCTGGCAGTGGCACAAAAGGGCTGGGTTTTGATTGATTCAATAATGAATAAGATGTAGAGGGGTCGAGGGTGTGAACATTGTATTGACAAATCAGTGTTCTATGGCTTACAGGGTAATCCCCCCCCCCCCCTATTTTGATGAGGTTTCCAGGCCCATGCCAAATGAATGTGCCTGTTATGTTAGAGGGCAAACCATTCGTATTAGTGCAACTGGGTAGTTGGGTTCCAAAATGCAATCATATCAAGCAATTTTACAATTTGCATGACCAATGTGTAATAATAATGTTCTGGTAAAAAAAGTGGTTAAATTTTTTCCATGGAATGCTACATCAGAATTTTGTGTAGCTGTTAGTTCTGACTCAAAACATTTTGCAAAAACTGAAGGATATATGTATCAAAAAAAATATTAAATACCTTTCATTTTGGGCTTGATGTGTGCCCTTTTTAGGCATAATTACTTTATCTCTAACACTCATGGGTCATAAATCTCAGTCATCCTACCTGGTAAAGTAAGGATATTTGTTATGTCATATTCGCTGAATGTAAAAAAGGCTTAAGATACAGCAGTCTTCCTATCATATTTTTTGTTTTTAGATTGACAAAAAAAAATCACTATCTGAAAAAAAGTCTGAAAACAAAAATAAACATGTTAGGGGAGAGCTACTTTGAAACTTTTTGCAATCATGAATTGTTATTCTTCAGAATCAGAAAGAGTTTTATTGCCAAGTAAGTTTCACAACAACCAAGGAATCTGTTCTGGCTGTTTTGCAACAATTAATACAAAAGGGAATAAAGGATAAGGGAAGTAAAAATAAATAAGAACAGTGGACTGGGCATAAAAATTGTAGCCTGTGCATTAATAAATTATTGAAAATAACAAAAAAAAGTGCAAGATGCAAGATTTTGTCCAGTTCAGGGTTCTTTATGAATGTGAGGAGGGGCAATACATTTGTCCAGTTGAGGGTGTGTGTGTATGTAGGAGAGGGTTATAGATCTGTCCCATTGGGGGTGTGTGTGTATGTTGGAGAGGGTTATAGATCTGTCCCATTGGGGGTGTGTGTGTATGTTGGAGAGGGTTATAGATCTGTCCCATTGGGGGTGTGTGTGTATGTTGGAGAGGGTTATAGATCTGTCCCATTGGGGGTGTGTGTGTATGTGGGAGAGGGTTATAAATCTGTCCCATTGAGGGTGTGTGTGTGTATGTGGGAGAGGGTTATAGATCTGTCCCATTGGGGGTGTGTGTGTGTATGTAGGAGAGGGTTATAGATCTGTCCCATTAAGGGTGTGTGTGTATGTAGGAGAGGGTTGTAGATCTGTCCCATTGGGGGTGTGTGTGTATGTTGGAGAGGGTTATAGATCTGTCCCATTGGGGGTGTGTGTGTATGTTGGAGAGGGTTATAGATCTGTCCCATTGGGGGTGTGTGTGTATGTTGGAGAGGGTTATAGATCTGTCCCATTGGGGGTGTGTGTGTATGTGGGAGAGGGTTATAAATCTGTCCCATTGAGGGTGTGTGTGTGTATGTGGGAGAGGGTTATAGATCTGTCCCATTGGGGGTGTGTGTGTGTATGTAGGAGAGGGTTATAGATCTGTCCCATTAAGGGTGTGTGTGTATGTAGGAGAGGGTTGTAGATCTGTCCCATTGGGGGTGTGTGTGTGTATGTAGGAGAGGGTTGTAGATCTGTCCCATTGAGGGTGTGTGTGTATGTTGGGAGCGGGCTATAGTCAATTTGGTTCCAGGGACATGTTCATGAGGCCTACTGCTGTAGGAAAGAAACTGTTCTTGTGGCAGGATATTTTGGTCCTGATAGACCTCAACCTTCTGCCAGAGGTAGAGCACTGAATAGTCCATTTCCGGGGTGAGAGGAATCAGCCCCAATCTTTGCCGCTCGCCTCCGCGTCCTGTAGGTCATGTAGAGAGGGCAGATTGCATTCAATCACCCTCCCTGCAGAGCAGGTGATGCGTTGCAGCCTGCCCTTGTCCGTGGCAGTGGCTGCAACGTATCAGACAGTGATGGAGGAGGTCAGGATGGACTCTATGTAGAAATGCACCATCAAAGCTGTTGGTAGGTTTAATTTTTTAAGCAGTCACAAGAAGTACATTCCTCTGCTGTATTTTATTTGTAAGATAGGTGATGTTTAGCTCCCACTTGAGGTCCTGGGCAATGGTGGTGCCCAGAAAGCGAAAGGAATCCACAGCGTTGACTGAGAAGCCACCCTTAGTGATGGGGGGAAGGGAAGCTGGGCTTCTCCTGAAGTCCACTATCATCTCCACAGTCTTTAGAGCGTTGAGCTCCAAGTTGTTCTGACTGCACCAGGACACCAGATGGTCAATCTCCCACCTGTAGGCAGGCTCGTCTCCATCAAAAATAAGTCTGATGAGGGTGGTGCCATCCGTAAACTTCAGGAGCTTGACAGAGTGGTGACTGGAGGTACAGCTGTTGGTGTACAGGTTTGAAGAGTAGGGGGGACAGGATTCAGCCTTGGGGGGAGCCAGTGCTGATGGTCAGGGGGTCGGAGAAGTACTTCCCCAGCCTCACATGCTGCTTCCTGTTGGACAGGAAGGTCTGTGATCCACCTGCATGTGGACTCAAGCATTCCCAGTTGGGACAGCTTGTCTTGGAGAAAAGAAGGGATTATGGTGTTGAATGTGGAACTGAAGTCCACAAACAGGATTCTGGCGAAGGTTGCAGGGGAGTCCAGATGCTGGAAGATGAAGTGAAGAGCCGTGTTGACCATGTTTTCTACAGACCTGTAGGCTTTGTAGGCAAACTGTAATGGATCTAGTGGAGGGTCGGTGATGGTTTTGAGGTGGGACAGAACAAGACGCTCAAATGACTTCACAAGCACAGAGGTCAGGGCGACGGCAGAAAGCTGATCTGCACAGTGCTTAAGTGTGGATGGGGAGAAACCTGCTGCTTTCTGGGTGTTCTGTCTCTTGAATAGTCTGTTAAAGTCCCTCTCCAGGATTGGAAGTTCCATTGTAGTGGCAGAGGTGGGGATGATTGGGATGGGTGATTGTGAATGGGCCCCAAAGGTGGGGGGTTGGTGTTGTTGGCTGGACACATAGGGAGAAGGAATGTTGTCAGGATTTCCCTTTTGTCTTTCAAATCTGCAGTAGAACTCATTCAGGTCATTGGCAAGTTGCAAGTCATTAATGGAGTGGAGGGATTCTTGCACAAGTTAATTGTTTTATTTTTATAAAAAGACTGGTTAGTGAATTTGCTTTCTCCTGATTGATATTACATTTTTTGTGGAGGTCTCTTGGATATTTGAAAACTGACATTTTAAAATTGGAAGTCTATTAATGGGTTTACATCCAGTCAGTACAGTTTCAGGATAAACATGTTGTTACCCTGATTGGGGTCAGAGTAACAATGGTCAATATTTAAAGGAAGGACTCAATTCTCCTGTCGGTTCCTGATAAATGTCTGTTATGGGGAATGTCAACAGTTATTGTTCCTTGTGCATATATGTTTTTCAGCTTTCCATGTTCATATTATTAGCCCTAACAAGGTTGTTTTTTTGTTCCAAAAAATTGCACAGGGATTGTTGAGGATATGATGGAATACTTCACAATCCAACTGGCCAAGTTAATATAGATACTTTATTGAAAGAGGTAATAAAATATTACTAACTGAAGTATTATTGTTACTATTTGTATTACAAGAAATGGCAAGGTGTCCGGTCTGTGAGAGCTGCAAATTAGTGGAATATTGTCTAAAAATAGTTTTTTTAAGTCACTTTAGTTTTTTTATGTTTTAATGGGACCGCTTGCCATTGCCAAACACAACACTGAAAGAACAATGGAAATTAAAGACTGGTTTGTCAGGAAAAAAGGCTGTTTCCCTCCATACAATATATTATGGAAATCTCAAGTGAAATGAAATAATGAGAGAACTGGGGGATAATGTTTTCAGTTTACGTGTTCATTATTATTCCTTAAAATAAGTAATAAAGACATAAATCATTGTGGAGCCTGACATAATTCACAGTGCATCTTAAATTAATATACAATGTTATTCTGTCATAAGCTTTAAATGTATTTACACCAAACATACTTTTCATAATGCCATTTTCCTTCCAGTGCCCAAAGCAATATCGAATCACTGACCAATAATTCGAGAAAAAAATGCTTTATAAAAAATGGTTGCTATTTCTTCAACTTAATCAATCAATAAAATGTATTTATAAAGTCCTTTTTACAACAGCAGTTGTCACAAAGTGCTTTACAGAGACACCCGGCCTTAAACCCCAAGGAACAGACAACAGTAGTGTTGAATTTCAGTGGCTAGGAAAAACTCCCTAAGAAGGTCGAATTTTAGGAAGAAACCTAGAGAGGACCCAGGCTCAGAGGGGTGACCAGTCCTCTTCTGGCTGTGAGATATTAAGAGTCCAATTGGAATAATAAATACATTTCTCTGGGCTAAATCCAGAGTCTATTTGATTTTAGACTAGGTCAGAAGTATTACCAGGTGGACAGGGACAGCAACGGGCCCCCCAAACCAGGTAATCCGCAGGTGTGGACCAGGACCTCATCTCCTCCATCCATCCATCCATCTTCTCCCGCTTATCCGGGGCCGGGTCGCGGGGGCAGCAGTCTAAGCAGGGATGCCCAGACTTCCCTCTCCCCAGACACTTCCTCTAGCTCTTCCGGGGGGACACCGAGGCGTTCCCAGGCCAGCCGGGAGACATAGTCCCTCCAGCGTGTCCTAGGTCTTCCCCGGGGTCTCTTCCCGGTGGGACGGGACCGGAACACCTTCCCAGGAAGGCGTTCCGGAGGCATCCGAAAAAGATGCCCAAGCCACCTCAGCTGACCCCTCTCGATGTGGAGGAGCAGCGGCTCTACTCTGAGCTCCTCCCGGGTGACCGAGCTTCTCACCCTATCTCTAAGGGATCGCCCGGCCACCCTGCGGAGAAAGCTCATTTCGGCCGCCTGTATCCGGGATCTTGTCCTTTCGGTCATGACCCAAAGCTCATGACCATAGGTGAGAGTAGGAACGTAGATTGACTGGTAAATCGAGAGCTTCGCCTTGCGGCTCAGCTCTTTCTTCACCATGACAGACCGATACATCGACCGCATTACTGCAGAAGCTGCACCGATCCGTCTGTCAATCTCCCGTTCCATCCTTCCCTCACTCGTGAACAAGACCCCTAGATACTTAAACTCCTCCACTTGAGGCAGGCACTCTCCACCAACCTGAAGTGGGCAAGCCACCCTTTTCCGACTGAGGACCATGGCCTCAGATTTGGAGGTACTGATTTTCATCCCCACCGCTTCACACTCGGCTGCAAACCGTCCCAGTGCATGCTGAAGGTCCTGGTTAGAAGGGGCCAACACGACAACATCATCTGCAAAGAGCAGAGACGAAATTGTGTGGTCCCCAAACCTGACACCCTCCGGCCCCTGGCTGCGCCTAGAAATTCTGTCCATAAAAATTACGAACAGAACCGGTGACAAAGGGCAGCCCTGCCGGAGTCCAACATGCACTGGGAACAAGTCTGACTTACTGCCGGCAATGCGGACCAAGCTCCTGCTTCGGTTGTACAGGGACCTGACAGCCCTTAGCAAAGGACCCAGGACCCCATATTCCCCAAGCACCCTCCACAAGATGCCGCGAGGGACACAGTCGAATGCTTTCTCCAAATCCACAAAACACATGTGGATTGGTTGGGCAAACTCCCATGAACCCTCCAACACCCCGTAGAGGGTATAGAGCTGGTCCAGTGTTCCACGGCCCGGACGAAAACCACACTGTTCCTCCTGAATCCGAGGTTCTACTATCGGCCGTATTCTCCTCTCCAGAACCCTGGCATAGACTTTCCCGGGGAGGCTGAGAAGTGTGATCCCCCTATAGTTGGAACACACCCTCCGGTCCCCCTTCTTAAAAAGAGGGACCACCACCCCGGTCTGCCATCCAAGAGGCACTGTCCCCGACCGCCACGCGATGTTGCACAGGCGTGTCAACCAAGACAGCCCCACAACATCCAGAGACTTGAGGTACTCAGGGCGGATCTCATCCACCCCCGGTGCCTTGCCACCGAGGAGTTTCTTGACCACCTCAGTGACTTCAGCCCGGGTGATGGACGAGTCCACCTCTGAGCCCTCATCCTCTGCTTCCTCAATGGAAGACGTGTCAGCGGGATTGAGGAGATCCTCGAAGTACTCCTTCCACCGCCCGACGACATCCTCAGTTGAGGTCAACAGCTGTCCACCTCTACTGTAAACAGCGTTGGTAGGGCACTGTTTCCCTCTCCTGAGGCGCCGGATGGTTTGCCAGAATCTCTTCGAGGCCAGCCGATAGTCCTTCTCCATGGCCTCACCGAACTCCTCCCAGGCCCGAGTTTTTGCCTCCACAACCACCCGGGCTGCAGCCCGCTTGGCCTGTCGGTACCCGTCAGCTGCCTCAGGAGTCCCACAAGCCAACCAGGCCTGATAGGACTCCTTCTTCAGCTTGACGGCATCCCTTACTTCCGGTGTCCACCACCGGGTTCGGGGATTGCCGCCTCGACAGGCACCGGAGACCTTACGGCCACAGCTCCGAGCGGCCGCTTCGACAATGGCGGTGGAGAACATGGTCCACTCGGACTCAATATCTCCAACCTCCCTCGGGATCCAGTCGAAGCTCTGCCGGAGGTGGGAGTTAAAGATCTCTCTGACAGGAGACTCGGCCAGACGTTCCCAGCAGACCCTTACAGTACGCTTGGGCCTGCCGAGTCTGTCCAGCTTCCTCCCCCGCCATCGGATCCAACTCACCACCAGGTGGTGATCAGTTGACAGCTCCGCCCCTCTCTTCACCCGAGTGTCCAAGACATACGGCCGCAGGTCAGATGAGACGACAACAAAGTCGATCATCGACCTGCGGCCTAGGGTGTCCTGGTGCCACGTGCACTGATGGACACCCTTATGCTTGAACATGGTGTTCGTTATGGACAAACTGTGACTAGCACAGAAGTCCAATAATTGAACACCACTCGGGTTCAGATCCGGGGGGCCGTTCCTCCCAATCACGCCCCTCCAGGTGTCACTGTCGTTGCCCACGTGGGCGTTGAAGTCCCCCAGTAGAACAATAGAGTCCCCAGTCGGAGCACTTTCCAGCACCCCTCCCAGAGACTCCAAGAAGGTCGGGTACTCTGCACTGCCGTTCGGCCCGTAGGCACAAACAACAGTGAGAGACCTATCCCCGACCCGTAGGCGCAGGGAAACGACCCTCTCGTTCACCGGGGTAAACTCCAACACATGGCGGCAGAGCTGGTGAGCTATGAGCAAACCCACACCAGCCCGCCGCCTCTCACCATGGGCAACTCCAGAGTGGTGAAGAGTCCATCCTCTCTCAAGGAGTGTGGTTCCAGAGCCCAAGCCGTGTGTAGAGGTGATCCCGATTACCTCTAATCGGAACCTTTCAACCTCACGCACCAACTCAGGCTCCTTCCCCGCCAGCGAGGTGACATTCCACGTCCCTAGAGCCAGTTTCCGTGTCCAGAGATCGGGTTGTCTAGGCCCCTGCCTTCGACTGCCGCCCGATCCTCTTCGCACCGGCCCCTTATGGTCCCTCCTGTGGGTGGTGAGCCCACGGGAGGGCGGCCCCACGTCGCCCGTTCGGGCTGAGCCCGGCCGGGCCCCATGGGGGAAGGCCCGGCCACCAGGCGCTCGCATACGAGCCCCAACCCCGGGCCTGGCTCCAGGGTGGGGCCCCGGCTGCGCCATACCGGGCGACGTCACGGTACTCAAAATGTTTTTCTTCATTTAGGGGGTTTTGAACCGCTCTTAGTCTGACCCGTCGCCTAAGACCTGTTTGCCTTGGGAGACCCTACCAGGGGCATATAGCCCCAGACAACATAGCTCCTAGGGTCACTCGGGTACTCAAACCCCTCCACCACGTTAAGGTGGCAGTTCTTGGAGGGGCTCCTCCTAAAATTTAAAACTGGAGGAGACTGAGAAAAGTTAGTAGTGGATATCCCCCAGCACAATAATATAGCAGCATAACACCTTGGAACTGAGACGGGGGAGTCCGGTGACACTGTGGCCCTACCCGGGGGAACTTATACCTCAAAGATGTTATATAACATTGTGGCGTTTCAAACGCAGCGCAACATCATAGGTCATAGTTACATATAGTACCATGCAAAAGTCTTAGGCACCTGAAAGTTGAACTAAGGCCATTTATTTGGGTAGTGAGTGGTTTAATAAAAAAATCTATACAATATAAATACATGAATATAATACAGTATATATATATATATATATATATATATATATATATATATATATATATATTTTTTTTTTTTTACAAATAAACACAAATAAATGACTTTAGTTTGACTTTCAAGTGCCTAAGACTTTTGCTCAGTACTGTATGTAACTATTTTGGAAAACGTGATTAGGTTTAGCATGAATACATATGTGACGGTGAGGTGATGGACAGCTCCGTCATCTCCCGCTTTTCCCGGTTTCCCATGGTTCATGAACTCACCCCGGACTCCTTCATTTGTCTTGTCTCCAATTGTAACTCACACCAGGTGCCAATTAAGCCATCAGTATGTGTTTAAATGTTGCTCGTCTGCTCCCCTCATTTGTCGGTCATTGTTCCTTGTCTCTGTTTGTGCACGTGGTGAGTGGTTTGATTAGTTTAAGTCTTTATTTTTTGATTCAGTTCGTGTAAGTGCTCTGTGTTTTTCTATTAAAATACTCAACATCGACTGCCACTTTGCCTGTGCCTGGTTCCTCCTCTCTACACCATCCGTGACAGAATGACCGACCGAAATGGAACCCGCAGGCGTGCCAACAAAACCCGCCATGGTTTTCCCTCACTGTACCTCTGAATCATTAAAAAAGTAGATCAGGGTTTTGTTTCACCAGGGCCCTGTATTTTACAATGGATACACACCCTCCCTGAAAAACAGAAACAACTCCTAAACCACAGTTATTACCATACTTTTTTTAGGGGAGCTTGACTGGCTTTTGCATACAAATGACAGTTCAGTTGTGTTGGGAGGACAGTTATGGCTGAAATTGTATTAGTCCATTTACATTGAAGGGGCTAGTTAAATAGAGTGGCTGTTTGCTAGGGCTTTGTGGTCGTGGATGGTGGGTGGGTATTCCAGCAAGTGACTTATAGTCCGATGATTGAATTTGATTCCAGCAGGAGGTAAGACATTTATTCACTGGGGGATTGTGTTGTTTAGACAGGGGGTTTTCTGTTTTTGTAACCTTAATCTTAACCCTAACCTCAGTACTGTGATACCTAAACCTAACCTTATTCCTAACCCTAACTCCAGAACTGTCATGCCTATCCTTAACCCTAAATTAACCTTAATTTTTATTTTGAATTGATTACGTGAAGAACCAACATAATAGCGAGTTATTAAAGACCAATAGCACTGGGCATATGTTGATAACAAATGTAATTGCACCAATTTATATTCATGCTGAACGTAATCGCAATTTACAAAATAGATCCATATGAACGTAATTCCTGAGAAGTGCGGTTGCAAAGATGTCATCATAACATCTGTCCTGACTGGCAACACATGCAGCCTGTCTTTTGTTTCTTATTCACTCTTTACTCACTGCTCTAGATCAGACCATGCGTCTACTGGCACACTTGAAGACGCAAGCCAGACAAAAGCAGCACGTCACAAAGCTTATACATAACAACAGTCTGCGTAAGAGATCTACGAATCGTGTGGGTTTCTATTTGATGACTTAATCATTACAAAGGAAGCCGTCTGTTGCCAAATCAAATGAAGTTTGATTATCAGGGCCCACAAGGGAATTTTGTAGCTGCGCTGTCATGGTAGGCGTTGTTAACACAGTGTGTGTCCTTAAAATCCACACTTTCTTAACCCAAATTATGTTATTGCATATTGGATCTATGCAAACCATAAAATCGAGAATGTAATAGTAGAATGTGATACCACCAGTTATGAAATGTCATATTCTTACTAGAAACCTGTTTGAGGACTCAGGACCGCATTATGGGGTCTTTCTGCATCAAAATTGATAAAATGTAAATGTGTTTATTGTCTGTAGCTTATGCCTGCCTATACCCAAACACTCCCCTCAGAACTCTGATTGACATCAGCTGCTTCAGACACTGGTGGCTGAAGGCCAATAGCACCGGTAATAAAACCGCTCTGGTTGCGGGGGGTTTTGGTCAAAGTTAACCTGTAATTCCTGTAATGATCTGTAATGATCCATTTTGGAACAGTGAGTGACTGGAGAGCGAGGAAACATCAATGCTGGCAGTCTTGCCTGCAGACTTTCTTGCTCTGGAGTTGTCGGCATAAAGGGAAGGTGGCATTACCCTTTCTGCAGACCATGCAATGTATTTTAGTTTACCTTGGGCAGATGCAGATCTAAAACAGATATGTTTTTCATTTCATCTGTTGAGATGTGATATTTGATTGCACTTGGGATTCTGGGAGCTGGCGGTCCCTAGGAATTTGAACTATTTCATTTGGTGTATAATCCCTAAAAGTTATGAACTGCTTACAGCAATCTTCTCTACCTCAAGCGTCTTTGTTATTGTAGTAGATTTCAATATCCATGGTGACTCATCCTCATGTCCCTCCACTGATTGGTTTCTGTCTTGACCTAAATCAAGTTGGTGATGCCCCCACTCATACCCATGGGCACATACATAACAGCATGCAAGTCTGACCAGAAAGCTGAAATATAATTTTTTTTTCCCTTAACTCTGAGCAAAGGTGTTCACTTCACTAATTTCACTTATTTTTTCGAAATAAGTTATTGCTCTTTTGCTTGAACCAAGAGCGAGACTTCTTTTATTCCTTCCATAAAATAATGTGTGTTAACTTCCTGGCAAGGCAACACCACAATCCCCTCAAGGTTACACTTGAACTAGAGTTTTCTTTGGTATCTTCGAATATCATTGTGAAATTTTGACTATAAAGGCCAAATTACTATTTAGTGTTTGTAGCATAAATAATTACTTTCAGCTTTAGGCTTTCATGATGGATTACCCTTTTTTTAATCTTATACAAGGGTAATATATCATACAAATAAATGTTTCCCCCTCACCACAGGAACTATACCCAGAAACTGGAAACTTTCCACCGAAGGGACCAGGGTCTAGAACCAGGAACTACATTTTACCCCTAAAACAGCCCCTGCTCTAGAGGTAGGACTTTCCCATAGTACCAGCAAAGTACAGCAAAGTCTGGCACACTTCATGATCATTTTGGCATGCAAACTGTCTTAAAATTGTGTCTAGAGTCAAATACTTTTTTTGTGGTACAGTCAGGTGATCAACATGAGTTACCAAAATGACTATATTTTTGCCGGACTGCCTAAGCGGAGCCGGCTAAGAAGAAGTTCAAAAGGTTTATTTGTCATTTGCAATAACTAGTTATGGCAATGAAAGGCTTGGTTTTCCTACTCCCAACGGTGCAGTTAAAAGTAACAGTCATTATAATATAAAAATAAGAATTATAAGAAGAAACTATCAATAATAACACTATACAAAAAACATGCATCAGTAATAATAAATATACAACTGTACAACCGTAGTGCAATGTAAAAGAGACAGGTGTGCATGATATGATGGGCAGATGAGCATGATATAAAGTGACAGGTGTACATGGGACTATGGATGGAAGGGAGGAGGGGTTCCTGAATTGAGCAGCTTTACGGCCTGGGGAAGAAGCTGTCCCATAGGCTGTTCGTTTGGGACGGAATACTCCTGTACCTTCTGCCTGACGGCAGCTTGGTAAACAGTCCATGGCATGGGTGGCTGGGATTTGTAATGATTTGTTTGCTCCTCCTCCTACACCTCTCTGTGTAGAGATCATGCAGGAATGGCAGGTCAGACCTTGTGATGCTCTCTGCTGTTTTAATCCCCCTCTGAAGTGCTTTGCGGTCGATGGCGGTGCAGCTGCCTCTCAGCATACTCTCCGTAGTAAATCTGTAGAAGTTGGAGAGTAGCCTGGAATCCATGCCAAATCTACTCAATCGTCGTAGGAAGAAGAGCCGTTTCCTGGCCTCCTTCACCAAGATGTTTGAGTGATGAGACCAGGTCAAGTCATCGCTGATGTTGACACCAAGGAAACGGATGTTGTGAACTCTCTCTACTCCAGACCCATTGATGTGTATGGGGCCGAATGTCTCTTACTGACGCAAAGAGCGAATGTCTCTTACTGACTGAGTGACTACCCCTTGTTAAATAGCGTAGTGGTTAGAGATGCGGGCTCTGGAACAACAGGTCCCGCGTTCACCTACGGTAACAGTCAAAACGCATTATGTCAGAGGGGCAAACTCAGAGGCTGAAAAACAAAGCCTACCCGGAAGTACCAAAAACTGTAATACATTGAATGGCCACTTGAGGCTGGCAGCAAAAGGGAGCAATCTCCATAGATCTCTATGGCAAAATGCCCAACTTTACAGCAAAAATAAACATGTTTACAGTCTGGTTAAAAGAAATGTTGGGTGTATATTGCTTATTTCACACATTGTGATAACTGTTTGTGTGTGTGTGTATTATACTATTCAATAATAATTCTACCAATTGCTGCTAGTTTGTACTGTTATATTACTGCCATATCTAAATGTTCAATAATACTACCCAGATTGCTGCTAGTATACAGTACTATTTGTATTTTGCACCTGCATTTTTTGCAGATAAATACAGGTGCTGGTCATAAAATTAGAATATCTTCAAAAAGTTGATTTATTTCAGTAATTCCATTCAAAAAGTGAAACTTGTATAATGTATACATTCATTCCACACAGACTGATACATTTCAAGTGTTTATATCTTTTAATATTGATGATTATAACTGACAACTAATGAAAAACCCAAATTCAGTATCTCAGAAAATTTGAATATTTTGAAAAGGTTCAATATTGAAGACACCTGGTGCCACACTCTAATCAGCTAATTAACCCAAAACACCTGCAAAGGCCTTAAAATGGTCTCTCAGTGTAGTTTTGTAGGCAACACCATCATGGGGAAGACTGCTGACTTGACAGCTGTCCAAAAGACGACCATTGACACCTTGCACAAGGGGGGCGAGACACAAAAGGTCATAGCTAAAGAGGCTGGCTGTTCACAGAGCTCTGTGTCCAAGCACATTAATAGAGAGGCGAAGGGAAGGAAAAGATGTGGTAGAAAAAAGTGTACAAGCAATAGGGATAACCGCACCCTGGAGAGGATTGTGAAACAAAACCCATTCAAAAATGTTGGGGAGATTCACAAAGAGTGGACTGCAGCTGGAGTCAGTGTTTCAAGAACCACCACGCACAGACGCATGCAAGACATGGGTTTCAGCTGTCGCATTCCTTGTGTCAAGCCACTCTTGAACAAGACACAGTGTCAGAAGCGTCTCGCCTGGGCTAAAGACAAAAAGGACTGGACTGGTCCAAAGTTATGTTCTCTGATGAAAGTACATTTTGCATTTCCTTTGGAAATCAAGGTCCCAGAGTCTGGAGGAAGAGAGGAGAGGCAAAGAATCCATGTTGCTTGAAGTCCAGTGTAAAGTTTCCACAGTCAGTGATGGTTTGGGGTGCCATGTCATCTGCTGGTGTTGGTCCACTGTGTTTTCTGAGGTCCAAGGTCAACGCAACCGTCTACCAGGAAGTTTTAGAGCACTTCATGCTTCCTGCTGCTGACCAACTTTATAGAGATGCAGGTTTCATTTTCCAACAGGACTAGGCACCTGCACACAGTGCTAAAGCTACCAGTACCTGGTTTAAGGACCATGGTATCCCTGTTCTTAATTGGCCAGCAAACTCGCCTGACCTTAACCCTATAGAAAATCTATGGGGTATTGTGAAGAGGAAGATGCAATATGCCAGACCCAACAATGCAGAAGAGCTAACGGCCACTATCAGAGCAACCTGGGCTCTCATAACACCTGAGCAGTGCCACAGACTGATCAACTCCATGCCACACCGCATTGCTTCAGTAATTCAGGCTAAAGGAGCCCCGACTAAGTATTGAGTGCTGTACATGCTCATACTTTTCATGTTCATACTTTTCAGTTGGCCAACATTTCTAAAAATATTTTTTTTGTAATGGTCTTAAGTAATATTCAAATTCTCCGAGATACTGAATATGGGATTTTCTTTAGTTGTCAGTTAAACATAAACATTTGAAATATATCAGTCTGTGTGTAATGAATGAATATAATATACAAGTTTCACTTTTTGAATGGAATTACTGAAATAAATCAATTTTTTGATGATATTCTAATTTTATGACCAGCACCTGTATATAGTTGTGGAACCAGATTTGTGTATAGTGACTGTTTGTGTAAATCTGAAAACCGAAGAACTCCCACACACAGTCTTGCTCACTGCTGAAATATTAAATCACAACAGAAAAATAACAAAAATGTAAAACCTGGTGTACTATAGAGGCTGAGGGCCTAGATGCACATACAGGTCTAATGATATACTTCAGCTCTGTAAGCAGTATCCTGACAATTTCACAATGTGTTCAGAAGCTTCATTAGACCTGTAAGTGCATCTAGCCCACTGGCCTCTACAGTGGATGGCAGTCTCCTGTCAGGCTGGTTTAATGCAGTGACACCCCATTCTTCTCTGTACTCATCACCAATCATTTCACAGAGGTTATGCAGAACACAAAATGATATCATCATGGATTTGACCTTGTGTATGTTGCAGTCATTTAGTTTTAACAAGCACCTCCATCTGCCCTTCAGTCTGCTAAAAGCGTTCTCAACGTTTGCAGAAATTGTGTACAGTGACACACCGTAGTAATGCCGACTCCAAATGAGAAATGCTCCTGTACTCTTGAGTTGGTTGCAGGTTTCCACAGTGCAGTGGCGATCCTTTTTTTGTAATGGATAAAACAACAGCTATGTCATGTCTACCCAGTTATGGTTGCAATCGGCGGCACAGGTGCAATGGACATCGGTGCAAGTTGGAACCACGGTTTCCCACAACTCCGTTGTTCTTTTATGGACCCAAACGTATGGAGAAACACGACGCGTTCTGTTGTACTCGCATATCTGAAACACACAAAAATGTGCCAAAATAAAGTATATGTAGTTTACAATAAAATTATTCGCCGTTGTGATTAACTTAAACGTAGGCCATTTAGGCCTACTAAAAAAATCTTACCATTATTGTTCTTTGTGCGCGATGGCGCAAATCCGTCTGTCATCTCATTGTCAATCTCCGCGTTAACTCTTAAAATCCGTTCACTTCATTTCTATTGCAACTCGTCTAGCATTTTGGGGATTTTGAATCCGCTTTGCTAGTACTGCTCGTCTATTCCACCGTTGACTCAATTACCACATTTACAAACCAATAAATCATGATCAACACAACTTGAATCACCTCCAAGGTTGCTTCGATGTTCCAGTCACATAAATAATAGAGATGACTCTGTCGCTATGGCGTATACGTCAGCGGACTAATTTGCCAAATCTTCGCGGGTCTTTTAGACCGCAGTGGAAACGCACAACAACAATGGGCTGAAGGAACCCTTTAGTTCCTTGAATAGCAATTCCTGGTTACAGTCACTATCCTGGTTACAGGCATATAGCCTAGTGCCAGACAATGCAGACAGTAAGACAGTGGTCACATCAATCATGAACTGGACATGACTAAAAAGTGTTCAAGTTTCTTGTGAATCAGTCACCACATACAACCCTAAGATTTTCATGACCAATGAATATGAACAGGAATTCCTATTTTAAATATTTGTGGTTCATTTGTGGTTCATTCTTTCCTCATGTGCGATCATATCCTTCCCCCCAGAAATTATGAATCCTCAATGCAAATATTTCTATATTGGCTGCACAACATTTCCATCTCCTCTGACCACAAGGGACGGGAACACCTCTACTGTTCTCTGAAAAAAATACACTTCTATAGATATAAAAAGCCTTTCCCGGGGTTGCCCAATATAGCACACTGACAGGACCGATGAACTAGCGGCAACTCCTGTTACAAGAAAAAGGAGGTTATATTTAGATTTCTCCCCCTGGAAGAGCGCTCTTCTAGATGAGTTACAGGCCTCTAATAAATATCCAGAGCCCCCACTAGGAACTTGGGTACATTCCAAAATGCTTGACCCCTTGTACGCCTGAACAAGGAGGCCTGGCTAACCGCTTCATAACCCACATTATTCATCAGCATTACTAGAGTAAGAGCCCAGGGTCCCCAGGTGTCAAACCATCTGGAAGTAACCGGCCTGCTTTGCCCTTTCTTTCTCAGCTACAGCATTTGACTGTTGAGACAAAATGTAAAAGTACCCCGTGGTAACTTAATAGAAAAATACATACATCTCAATGAATATGTCCTTTAGTGGTTAGGGGAGATTCAGATAGATGTGCACTCGTCCCTGCAGAGTAACATTACCATGTTAGAAATTATTAATTCCCCAGGACGGAGAGAACCGAGTCACGTCTTTTTAGGTACCCTTCTAACTAAGGATTTCTTTAGAACCTGCCTCACACAACTTGTTTGTGTATTAAGTATACTCTTCTACTGCATGATTGATATTTCTCTCTGGCTGGAATCCTGCCTTTCGTGCTCTCTCTGCTCAAGTAACTGTCTATATTTAATGTCCAATCATCTGAAGCTGTGAAAGCCAGTCAGCCAAGAATCTGCCAAATATTCTGCCATCTGTTTGTGTGTTTGCGACTCTGAGATCTATTCGTAATGAAAAGCACTATATTAAAATAATTATCAATTTGATTTACTACACTGTTTTTCTCTTTCTCTTGTAGTACTAGTCATAGTAGTTGTTGTTGCACAAAATGTAGTCTAGAGTTTGTGTCCTTCTTTTATAACCCTCCCCAGCCCTGCATGATAAACCCTTTTCCCAGTCTTCATTCTCCTGTTCATCTCAAAACATCGGGGGACTTATCAAACAGTCATTATCTCAATAAACTACAGGGTACATTGAGAGGCTAGGTTTCACATGCACACAGAAAGATTGTACGCATCTTGTAAGCATCTTTTCTTTTTTTATAACTAGTAGTAAACTGTGACGATTCCAGCCTAACATGATTGTTCCAGTCCTTGTTATAGTTTGGTTTCCTTGCTTGTTAGTGTCATGTCCTTATTTGGAGTTTCCTGTTCTGTTAAGTTGATTAGATTCAGACCCTTCACCTGCGGTTCAAAATGTGTATTTAGTTGAGTCCAAGTCCTTATCGGTTATTGTTAGTTGTTTGACACTGTGCATGGGTATGCTGTTTCAGATCAGTCTGATTAAACTTACCTGTTGTTGAAACTCTTCGTTTTGCCTGCGCACTGGTCCTGATAACCCTCCAAACGTGATATATATGTTTTACCATTAATCAAACAGATAATTAGCCTGGAAAGAAAATCTGCTTGCAACATACAGTGGGGAGAACAAGTATTTGATACACTGCCGATTTTGCAGGTTTTCCCACTTACAAAGCATGTCTATCATTTTTATCATAGGTACTCTTCAACTGTGAGTGACTGAATCTAAAACAAAAATCCAGAAAATCACATTGTATGATTTTTAAGTAATTAATTAGCACTTTATTGCATGACATAAGTATTTGATACATCAAAAAAGCAGAACTTAATATTTGGTACAGAAGATCAATGATATTTGCAATTACAGAGATCATACATTTCCTGTAGTTCTTGACCAGGTTTGCACACACTGCAGAAGGGATTTTGGCCCACTCCTCCATTCAGACCCTTCTTCAGGTTTCGGGGCTGTCGCTGGGCAATACAGACTTTCAGCTCCCTCCAAAGATTTTCTATTGGGTTCAGGTCTGGAGACTGGCTAGACCACTCCAGGACCTTGAGATGCTTCTTACGGAGCCACTCCTTAGTTGACCTGGCTGTGTGTTTCGGGTCGTTGTCATGCTGGAAGACCCAGCCACGACCCATCTTCAATGCTCTTACTGAGGGAAGGAGGTTGTTGGCCAAGATCTCGCGATACATGGCCTCATCCATCCTCCCCTCAATACGGTGCAGTCGTCCTGTCCCGTTTGCAGAAAAGCATCCCCAAAGAAGGATGTTTCCACCTCCATGCTTCACGGTTGGGATGGTGTTCTTGGGGTTGTACTCATCCTTCTTCTTCCTCCAAACACGGCGAATGGAGTTTAGACCAAAAAGCTCTATTTTTGTCTCATCAGACCACATGACCATCTCCCATTCCTCCTCTTGATCATCCAGATGGTCATTGGCAAACTTCAGACGGGCCTGGACATGCGCTGGCTTGAGCAGGGGGACCTTGGGTGCGCTGCAGGATTTTAATCCTTGACGGCGTAGTGTGTTACTAATGGTTTTCTTTGAGACTGTGGTCCCAGCTCTATTCAGGTCATTGACCAGGTCCTGCCGTGTAGTTCTGGGCTGATCCCTCACCTTCCTCATGATCATTGATGCCCCATGAGGTGAGGTATTGCGTGGAGCCCCAGACTGAGGGAGATTGAACTTCTTCCATTTTTAAATAATTGCGACAACAGTTGTTGCCTTCTCACCAAGCTGTTTGCCAATTGTCCTGTAGCCCATCCCAGCCTTGTGCAGGTCTACAATTTTATCCCTGATGTCCTTACACAGCTCTCTGGTCTTGGCCATTGTGGAGAGGTTGAAGTCTGTTTGATTGAGTGTGTGGACAGGTGTCTTTTATACAGGTAACGAGTTCAAACAGGTGCAGTTAATACAGGTAATGAGTGGAGAACTGGAGGGCTTCTTAAAGAAAAACTAACAGGTCTGTGAGAGCCGGAATTCTTACTGGTTGGTAGGTGATCAAATACTTATGTCATGCAATAAAATGCAAATTCATTATTTAAAAATCATACAATGTTTGTTTTAGATTCTGTCTCTCACAGTTAAAGTGTACCTATGAAAAAAATTACAGACCTCTACATGCTTTGTAAGTAGGAAAACCTGCAAAATCATCCGTGTATCAAATACTTGTTCTCCCCACTGTGTATAGTTTTTAACTTGCATTTGTGAATGCAGCGACATACTGTGTTCACAGACAATGGTTTTCGGGAATTGTTCCTGAGCCCAGGCAGTAATGTCCATCACAGAATTGTGTCTGTTTTTAATGCAGTGCCGCCTGAGGGCCCGTAGATCACAGCTATCCAATATTGGTTTTTGGCCTGGTCCCTTGCGTACAAAGATTTATCCGGATTCTCTGAATCTTCTAATGCTATCATGTACTGTAGATGATGAGATCCCCAAACTCTTTGCAATTTCACATTGAGAAACATTATTCTTAAATTGTGAAAGACTGCAAAGGCAATAGTGCAACAGAGTGGTGAACCCCTCCCCATCTTTACTTTTGAAAGACATCCTCTCTGGGATGCCTGTTTTATACCCAATAATGTCACTAACCTGTTGCCAATTAACCTAACTAGTTGTGAGATGTTCCACCAGTGTTTTTTTGCATTACACAACTTTTCCAGTCTTTTGTCCCCTGGCCCAGCTTTTTTAAAACATGTTGCTAGCATCAAATTCAAAGTGGGCATATATTTTTCAAAAAACAATAACATATCTCAGTTTTAACATTTGATATGTTGTCTTTTTACTATTTGCAATTGAATATGGGGTTTAAATGATTTGCCCATCACTGCATTCTCTTTTTATTTACATTTTACGCACCATCCCAACTTTTTTGGAAAAGGGGTTGTACATTAAATATAATTTTAACTAATGAATTAAGTAAATAGCAATACAAACCCGAAAATAATAATACATTTTGTATAAGGTATAACGACATTTCCAGCCTTTTAGCTATACAGTATGTTCACCCTATTAGTGCAAATTTCCTAACTGGGTGGAATCTAACAAGGGGGAAATATTTATATTAAATTAGCAAGGGTGGAAATGTCAAGGCTGAGTTAGCCACAGCTCTATGAATGAGCAAGACCGAGTTAGAACGATGATTAACAGGGTGGACATTTATGAGTGAGACATACAGAATAGACTCATGAAACAGTCAAAAACTGTTTGAACCAAGATGACGTACATAGCTTTGGAAACAATTTATTCTCACTGAATGTGATGTCATTGTGGAAAGGGAATTTTAATTAAAAGGAGAACTGAACTAACAGGGTGGAAAGCAATTTCAGCTAAACACACAGTATTAAATACCATAATAATGAATGAAAATGAAAATAATGATGCAAGAGATTTTAGCCATGTCTACATATAATGAAGGAAGGCTTTTTAAAATGTTATTTTGTGTCTCATATATCTTACCTTTTGTACTGACATGGAAAGATGTATTACATTCACAGACAAATGTTGTTCAAAAATGCATAGATTTCCTGTTCAATATTAATAAAGTATAGGAAACCTACCCGCATATTAATCTTTTAGAATTCCCAACTATTTCACACTAAATAATAAAATATATTTTCAAGGAGACAGAAATGGCACAGGATAGTAAGAATGATCTCAAGTAATTTCAATAGATCTTTTCTGTTGGCTAAACTGAACTAGCTGAATTTCCTAATGGCTGTTTACAAACTTCTTGTAAATTTTGCCTACATTAAGAATCTATGGCAGTCATAACTGGGGCACGCAAGCATGTTCACTACAATGAAAATTATTAATTATAATAATTATCAGCAGAGACCAATGAAATACCCGAAATAGTGGATGATTTTCCCTTTAAGGAAGCAATGTATCACTTAAATTATGGACAATAAGTGTATATACTAAGTAAAAATGCAGACAGCAAGGTAGCCTAGTGGTCAAGAGTGTTGGGCCAGTTAAAGTCCAACTTTTTAAACACAAAGCAGAAAAGGTGAAAACACCCTGTATTTGGTCCATGAGCCAGACAGTTAACCCTCATTGTTCCTATGTCGTTGCTGTAAATTACAATGTGTTTTTAGCATACTAACCTTTTGAAATGACTGAAAAACATGTAACTGCAACCTTCCGGCCCGGCATCATATACAAGCATTTTCTAAGGAGAAATGTAGTATTTATTATGAGTGTTGGTGTTGGTGTTGTCATTTTTTTACAGTATTTACTCAGTTTATTAGGTTTGCAAACCTGTTCAGGACAATTAATAAATATCTAATCAACAGGTACCTAATAAACTGATCACTCAGTTACAGCATTCTTCGGTGTAAACTTATTGTAGTCTCCAGAGAAAATAAGTTGCCATGCTATATTAAAATAATTGTTGATTGTACTTTATTTGGAAAGTCCCGATTTCCATCTGTTGATGTTCTATAGACAATTATTCTATCAACAAACTATCAAATGTTAAGCAACTGCAATTGCTGATGGCAGGACTAGGGTTAGATTTAGAATAAGGGTTAAGGTAAGGGTTGAGGTTAGGATAAAAGTCAAGCTTAGGGTTTGTAGTTAAAAGGGTACTGATAGTCAGTAAATAATGTGTAGAACATCTACAGAAACACTTTTGGGACTCTCAAAATAATGTTTTACCAATTTATCTAAAATCCAAATATTGCAGGTAGTTATTTCCAAATACATTTCATTAATCAGTTCATCCAGAAGATGACATTTCCACAGGTAATCCATTTCTGATCTTTTTTTACAAACTGTTGAATAATCAGCTCTGAGAAACAAGTGATTGTAATAGATTTGTATGTAATTGGTCTAAACATTAATTAATGGGGAGAAATATCAGATTAAGGGTGCCTGGGAAAACATCCTTATTTACTTGTTGGTACACTAAGATTATTAAGAACATCATCATCATAGCTACTGTATATATAATTATTTGGTGCTCAGTTTGATGATACCACCATTTGACTGAAACTACCAGTAGTCTGTTTAGGTAACACATGACAAGGCAGAGGCTACAACATGTCAATGTTTGGTTTCCTGTCCCTGGCATATCAACCTGTTTAAGAGGCCCATCTATTTGCACTGGCACAAGACAATTGCTGGAAGCACCTTACAATGGCACAGGCCAATAAATCATCCTGTTTCACTAAACCCCTTCGGTTTTTTTTCAGTAGTGAAAGAATTTTTGGCAATAACGAGAGGCTCTGTGTGCTTTCCTGTTGGAGAGGCCTTACAGCACAATGTCAGGGCCAACAGTGTCCGAGCACACACTCCACCACAAGCACATCCCTCTGAATCAGGTCAGACCACTCTGCCAACACATAAAGCTTGCTAGTAATCTGTCTTTACTCAGGAGCCACCCAGAAGAAATTCAACTAGATTACAGCCAATAAAAATGTGCATAGTCTTTGGAACTCCCTTTCATCTTCTTATCAAACACTGCTGATACATTTCCCAGACCATAAACATTGCTTTCAAAACATCATTGTCTAAAGGTGCCCACCAGTGGCTTATATTGTGACTACTTTGACAAAATTCTGCCCGAGACCCAACATTTATGTTTGCTTATCTGTGGAGATGTTAGTTTCAGCATTTATTTTGTGGGTGTAGATCAATTTAAAACAAGACCATTGCACTATTTGTAACCCCCATTTTCCCTTTTCCTCTCCTCTGTTACTGGGGCTCTTAGCCAAAAGGACAGAAACTATAGGGTGCTAATCAAATTCAATGAATAATAGGTTTTATGATGAATTCTAATTTTTGCATTATACCGGAATTTGGATTGATGGCATTATCAAATGTAAGGTTGCGTTAAACATACTTGGAAATGTATAAACATATTGCCCATGTCTTCTTTTTTATTTGATCAGTGCATTAGACTTTTAAGAAATTTCTTATTTTTCCTGTGAGACTGGAGCAATATTTTTTTACTCACATTCTGTGGTCACTGCTTGTCATTGATGGGTAACAAGCTACTCTATTAGTCAAGTTGTCTGTATAGCCTTTGCTAGATCTGCTTTCTTTCATGATTGACAAAAGCCGCATTTAATGCTCACAAAATGAACACAGGGCAAAAGAAAACATGCAGGGTGTTTGTTAAAATGAATTTTGTTTTTCATTGTTACTGTATGTGTCAACTCCAGTTATTAAGAGAATAATAACCTAATTATAGAGTAAACACTGTGAATGTAGACAGCTGTTTTGGTAACACAAGTTATAGATAGCCAAAACATTTAATATGATTTGTAACACAGCAAAATACATTAAGAAAAATAATCAATGTTTGGTTATGAAATGCAGGAACATTTAATTTCCATTCTAATAAAAAAATGTCAGCAAAATAAGGTGTTAAATGGTTTGAGTGCTAGTGAGTTTCAGTAGTAAGGTGGTCTAAGCTTTATATGATAATTTATTTGAATGATTTAAAGGCTTTCTGCCTATCCACATTTCTGCAGGCCCAATCACTAACACATTTTTCATACACTTCTGCTTTAGTCTTAACAAATAACAAAAGAAGCATAGCACTGTTTAGTTCCGCAAAAGCATGGCCCTGGTAGGTCAAGGAAGACCTCTACAATTGATGACTGAAGAATTTCACCATCATAAAATGTTTTCAAACTGTCAGACACGAGGTAGTGAGGTAGTTACATGAGGTAGTTGTATATGCGTCAGCCATACAACACCCCTCAGGTTGAATAAGGCGCAGAGAGTCTTGACTGATGCTTCACGTTATATTTTCTTTTGAATTCAGTTACTGTTTCAAGCACCGTAAAAACCATAGAAAATATATTTAAAAAAAAAATATCAATATCCTATAACAAGTTTTTATAGCTTCACGTATACAAACTCATTATACACAATGACAAGAGAGAACATTTACATAACTATCTGAAAACACATATAAAGTACATTACATATGGCATTTTGACTACTTTCATACCTCACTCCACTCACCAATGGTGTTAAAAATGAAAAACATGTGATATGTCTGTACACCTTTATCGTAAGATAAGTTGCTGTGTTCTTTAGCTGCATTACCTCGCTACTACACAATAGTTATCAGAACACAATGCAAACGGCAGGTTGTAAAGACGTAAACAGGGTTTTCTTGCTATACTAAGCACGGACAATACAGCAATTGGTAGCGTAACTAGGTAGAGTACAAAGAAAACGTAACAAAATAAGAATGTTCAAGAATAGCGCAAGTGAAAACCTTTATAGTGTAAGTTAGCGGTCAATTACAGCCACTACCATTGACAGAAGACTTTACCAGCGGAACTACGGAGATACAAGGTGAAAAACGTTAGTTAGCTTAAACAAGAAAGGGAACCAGGCAAGAGTTCTGCCGGTCCGCGATTAGAAGGGATGAATGTTGTTGTCCAGGCTGGATTCAATCCGCAGTTTACTATGTGACAGCCTGTGCTACGCTATTTAAACAGCAGGTATGGGTGAACGTGATATGTGTGTAGAAATGTGGTGTCTGTTTGCTTGCATTGTCAAACCATTTAGACAAAACTCCACGGTTCTCAAAACTAGTTCCCTACATCAGTTAAGATCCAACCATCAACAGGTATAACAGGATCCCTACACTACATTCAACACGTTAAATTAGAAAGAGATTACTGTAGATGGCTAGCTAATAGTTATGCAGTATCTATAATGACAAAAATGACTCAAATCACTCCAGGCTGGTAAATTTTTTAGAAAACAATGACAGTTGAATAGCTAACCACTATGCCATGTGAATTACACTATGTAAATCAAATTCAAGAGCAATATGTGTTCACATGTACATTGCAAGCCAGCAAAGTTCTAGTCTATCCTGAACAAATCCTAATGCCTAATTTGTTTGGTCCGTGGCGAGGATCTATCCCCGGTTGCTTATGTGACTGTCCAGGTCCCTAACCACTACGCTATTTTACAATGGGTAGTCACTCAGTCAGTCAGTCAGTCAGAAATATTCACTCTTAGCAAGCTCCGCTTACGCGGTCTGGCAAAAACAGGATGCCAGCTAACAGTTCGCAAAAAACCTTCTGTAGAGTTCTGGAAAAGGGTATTGACTGACAAATTAATATGCACCAGAGCGATGACAAGGAAAAAGTAAGGGGAAAAAAAGGAATTGCCCAAGATCCACTGCATACCACCTAATATGTATACTTTAACCGCCTAGTGATTGTTTGATTTCAAATTAAATGTTTAGAGTTTAGAGCCAAAAGACAAAAGAATGCTTATTGTCACAATCGTTACAGAGATCTACTGTATACATTTTTAGGCTAGCAATTTTTTTTTCAAACATAACCAATTATACAGTTGGACACTTGGACGGTTTGCAGCCGAGTGTGAAGCGGTGGGGATGAAAATCAGTACCTCCAAATCCGAGGCCATGGTCCTCAGTCGGAAAAGGGTGGCTTGCCCACTTCAGGTTGGTGGAGAGTGCCTGCCTCAAGTGGAGGAGTTTAAGTATCTAGGGGTCCTGTTCACGAGTGAGGGAAGGATGGAACGGGAGATTGACAGACGGATCGGTGCAGCTTCTGCAGTAATGCGGTCGATGTATCGGTCTGTCGTGGTGAAGAAAGAGCTGAGCCGCAAGGCGAAGCTCTCGATTTACCGGTCAATCTACGTTCCTACTCTCACCTATGGTCATGAGCTTTGGGTCATGACCGAAAGGACAAGATCCCGGATACAGGCGGCCGAAATTAGCTTTCTCCGCAGGGTGGCTGGGCGATCCCTTAGAGATAGGGTGAGAAGCTCGGTCACCCGGGAGGAGCTCAGAGTAGAGCCGCTGCTCCTCCACATCGAGTGGGGTCAGCTGAGGTGGCTTGGGCATCTGTTTCGGATGCCTCCGGAACGCCTTCCTGGGAAGGTGTTCCGGTCCCGTCCCACCGGGAAGAGACCCCGGGGAAGACCTAGGACACGCTGGAGGGACTATGTCTCCCGGCTGGCCTGGGAACGCCTCGGTGTCCCCCCGGAAGAGCTGGAGGAAGTGTCTGGGGAGAGGGAAGTCTGGGCATCCCTGCTTAGACTGCTGCCCCCGCGACCCGGCCCCGGATAAGCGGAAGATGATGATGCTATGCAATTATACAGTATGAAAATGTGATGGTTAAACGAGAGAGTAAAACCGCACAACTTATTTTAAAACAAGTCTGAATTTTGTATGGCCTCCCTTGAGATTGCACAACAAAAACAATTTGCTTTGGTGAACAGTTGTATCATTTGTATGTAGTCCTAAGGTAAAGACTTTTTCCATAACTCTTTTTTTGACTTAGGTTGCTTTTTCCTCTTTGCCTTTTGCAAGTGATCAGGCACAGCTTTAATTATGTTGAGGTAGGTGTAAGAACACAACCCGGAGGCAGATGTATGGTCCCAATTGCACAGCGTGCAATGGTGGATTTAATATACAAGTCCAGAGGCAGGCAAAATACTTGGCCAGGCGAACAGTCAGTGGTCGGCACACGGGTTATCCAGTAAAGAACAGGGCAACAGTACAAAAGGAGTGAGCTAAAGGCAGACTGTAAAAAAAAAACACAGAAAAACACAGGCAAAAGCACAGAAGGACTAGGCAAACTCAAATACACCAAAGGCAGGCTAGGGTCAGCCGGGTAGAATGCAGTCTCAGTGTTAGCACGCCCTTAGTATGTTATATGCCACAAACAATACCTCACACAGAAAGGATTACCAACCGGAGCTGTATACTGAAGGGGTAATGAGAAACAGGTGCTAAGAATGCAGGTGATCCAGAACGGGGAGGAATGGTGCGTTTGTGTGAGCTGGGAACTTGGCAGTCAGTGACAGTGGCAACCAGGTGAGGGTTGGAGTTGCCTGCAGACCTTACAGTAGGGACTCCGAGGGGTGCGATCAACTCTTGTGAGTCTCCCATCTGATCCAAGTAGGTCACAGTCATTTCCCCAGTGTGTTTCAGATCATTACTGTGCTGAAATATAATGTTTTTTAATCTGTCTAAGATGCATATGTCTTATATACTTTTGTGTGGGACGACTTGCAGGTTTTATTGGATTTCCTTCGTTCCCTGACACTTTTTGGATGTCTTTATTTTATTTCCCTTTTGGACAACACAAGGAATTCTTGTTACTGTTAGTTGTATTCATGTTTATTTGTATTTGTTGTAATGTTATATAGTGTTTATATGAGCAAATAAACTGTTTTCTCAGATGGCCTAAGAGTTTTTTACTGTGCTGTGTGTAAATAATGTACTGTAATTTCTAAATGGTTCATATTTCATATCATATGCATTAATATACCCTCAAATTACAGCTGACCGTTGAACCCATATTCACTGTATCCTTCCCAATCCCAAATATACTTACATATATTTTATTCTGGGAGACCAAAAACAATTAGCTGCTTCACCTCCTGCTATAGAGTGTGAGGTTTTGATGTTCTTCCATCGGTCATTTCCGTCTATTGAGGCTTTACAGCTACCTTTCCTCTGGCTCCTGCACAGGACATGATTTACATTGTGATTATTCATCTGTGCATATCAGACAAAACAATATCCTTACGGTAAATTCCTTAGGAGCAGGTAGAAAGACAAAGAAAGAAAGAAAGCTTAGAATGTGACAAATAGAATATAATTTTGAGTCAACCAGCAATTCCCTGAAGAATATTAACTTACGTTCAGAGGAATTTTTTGGAATTGTATGGCTAAAAGCTGACATCACTGTAAGACATTTATTAATTACACACTTTTTTTCAAATAACATAGCTTTGCAAGACTACAGTAGATATCAGATCTCCATTTGGTTGGAGTTGTTGCTGTAATGATGAGACAAAATTGGGGAAGGGGGACAAAAAAGGCTAAAAGCTGGTACAAAAATAAACAGAAGAATACGAATAAAGAATTACGCACTACTGGTAAAGATTCAACTTATGACAATGTACAGAATAAGGCATGTGCATTGATGAAAGTCAACATTTCTCTAACACTTTACATAACTTACATCCATTAGCCATTAGCCACCACTCTTCCTCATGGACCCTTAGGTCTTCCAACTAATTGTTTTTGTGTGCTCCCAACCTGGTCTCATGGGAATAAAAAAAGTGCTCCGCGGTCCCGATTAAAGTTTAAAGGAGACGTTTTTAAGCAATGTTTTTAAATCCCACCTTACGACCTGTCGTTTTCCTTTAGCATTTGAGTCTGCAAATGGGTAGGAAGTTGTGTTGTCTGTCATGACCTATGAAAACCTTAGTTAGCTATATATTTTATGTATGGTTTTCTTTTTGGTGTCGTAGATGCTTCATTGTACAGGCACTTTGTTTGACACAGAAATGTGACTTGACATTCTCCAGTCTATAGTTTTCCTGTTTTCCTGGGATTTTTATTGAGTTACTTTGATCATTTTCATAAAGGTTATCATCAATGTAGATTTGGTTGGGAGTGAAAAATTCAGGATATGACATAACTTTTTGAAACAAGTTACTCAGAGCGGTCCCTGTAGGGTGTGGCACAGGGACCGTCATCACTATAGACTTTTATCCTGTCTTCTCATTGCAGGCTACACCCTGAATGGAAATACGTCCCGTTTCCTACATTCCAGATTAAATACTGTCATCTTATAATGAACCCAAGGAAGTGGGCCCTTTGTATTGTTTGTACAGTGATATGATTTAGATAATTCATGTTGTTGGTGGAACCAGCAGCAACGGAAAAATAAGCCAGAAGGCGGCTAGGCAAACATAAAAGCAAATGAAAATTCTGGGAAGCATAGAGACTTTCCTGGTTAACTTTGATTTGCAAAAAGCATTTTACTTTTACTAGGTTTTTTAAAACAAATACATGATAGGGAGAAGACAAGGTCAATTGATGCATCAAGCAATAGGCCTAAACAATAATGTATAAATTACTTATCATACATACCAAGTGGGTTTGTATGAAGGTTGTTTCCTTTACATAAACAAAGAAACACCCACTTCCACCCCATTTCCTAGTTCTGTTAGTCCACTGTGTTTATTAAAGGAAAAATTTAAGCATTGAAATAGCATGCATTCTCTATCTACTACTTTAATGGAGGGAGTAGCTTTAGAAAAAGTGAGTCTACCTCGCATGGCATTGCCAATGGCATCATTTCTGACTCACACTCCTCTGGGAAGGGTACCCCGAGTGGACAGAATTAAACGTACGTTCAATAATTCATACATTGTGATGCAAGCGTGCCCCTACCTGATGCATCAGCGTCTCACTAATGCTCCAAAAAAAGGCTGGCTTCGAGGGGCAGCTGGCTGAGCCAGCCTGTCCCATACACAGCTGCCTGTGTCCAGGACCTAGTCAGAGGTACCGATGGACTCCCAAGGAGTACCTCGGGCCGAGGCCAAAGTGGAAGAAGCTAAAGAAGATGTGTCATGCGTCAAGCTCAAACCGCCAGCGTCCATCCTACCCGGAATGCCCCCGGGAGGCCACCCCAGGGATGACGCCTCCTGCACAGGATATCGACTGAGCCTTTCTCCCTGGCCTCCTCCCCTACCACTACTAATAAACGCCCTCTGGGGCACAAAGAATCTACAATGTGTCCCGTGCCCTGTGATTCGATCCCATTACAATGTTAATTTTTTTATTGACATGAACCCTACTTTGTAATGGAAAGAAGCATGCCCCCCCCCCCAGCCCCCCCAATAAAGTTAACTCACCAATGATGATTATGCCCACTAATATTTGGACTACAAACATGGATGGTTTTCTTCACTATGCCTCATGTGTCACTAGTACTCTACGTCGGGTGCTGAGGGGCATTGTGTGTGCAATTCTGTGGATGTAATGTAAAAAAGAAACATGTCGGTAAACGTGGGTAAGGGTTAAAATCAGGATAAGGCATTAAGGCGATAAGTTGTTAGCAGTAAGGGTTAGGTTTAAGTTTTGGGTTAACGGTTTTTGGAATCTATTTGTGTGAGCGTGTATGTGCAACAGACAAAGACAGAGAAGATATAAGCCTGCGTTCAATTACTTTTAAATGTATTTGAAAAGAAAAGTAGTTTAATATTGAAATACTGTGTTTTGAAATATAACCGGAACGAATACACTGAATTCATTCAAATCAAATACACCCCCACGCGATAAACCAAAGTATTTTATGGTATTTGTAAAAAGAACTTACAATAAATGTTATGGGCCATGTATTTTTTTTTTATATATTTAAAATGCAGTGTGTGGATGCTTTAATATCTTTTTGGGATTCAATTTAGGGCACAAACGGGGTTAGGGTTAAAATTTGATTTAGGGATTATTGGCTGGTTAATGTTATAAGGTAAAGGAAGGTAAGGTTTTATTGGAATACGTAATTGTGTACAATATTGTGTGCTTGTGTGGGACTGTGGTAATACAATTATTGTAGTACTAGGTTGTAAATTGGCCTGAGGGGAGGTTCAGAAAGAATGTTTGCTCTGGGTCAGCAAGCTACGCAACTCAAAAAGGAACTTCCTTTAAATCCTAAACATGGAGGGAGGCTTTATAAATGGCAGTAATCGGCATTCTTAACGTCATTCGACTAATCAAACCAGGCTAAGAGGCAAGTACTTTGCATATCAACTTCATTTAATTTGACGCGTAAACGAATGTTCGAAAATGAGAGACATTGTCCAAATAATCTTTGCTCTAGCACTCCTGGTGATAGCGAAGGGGGAAGACCCCCGTGGCAAATATTGCATCCAGAAGAAGTGTTATGAGGTTTTCAAGGACCACGTAGACTTTGGAACGGCTCAAAAACACTGTGAAGACAGAAAAGGACGTTTAATGACAGTACGATCTTTGATTTCACATAGCATCCTTTTAATATTACTTGGTATTCATACAGGAGATTATTGGATTGGATTGCAGTTACCGAGCGGACAATGCCCTGACCAAGAATTGGTTTTACGAGGGTTTAGGTGGATAACTGGAAATAATGAAACAAAGTTCCAGAACTGGAGACACTATGATGGTAACTGCTCATCAAGATGTATTTCGGTATCAAAATACGACTTCACGTGGGAGACACAAAGATGCAACAGTAAAATTGATGGATTTATTTGTGAAATTGATTTAGAAAATCCTTGCCAACGTCTAGATGTTAAAGGGGACGAATCTGTTATTTACGGCAACGTGTCGGGATTGAAGGGAGACAACCTACCGACATTTCCCCAGGGAACAATTGCAACGCTCAAATCGCTTGGGTCCAAGTATATATGCTTCTCTGAACAGTGGATAAAAGCACCATGGTTTTGTGAGGTTTTCAACGGTGGCTGTGCCCATACCTGCAGCTCCGTTAACGGTAAGCATGTATGCACCTGTCCACCTGGAAAAACTCTACAGGACAATAACGTCACATGTGAAGATGATCCTTGTCATGACTCAGGGTGCGCGCATCTCTGTCAAAGAAAAAAAGACAGCTACACGTGCATATGTCACAGAGGATACACACTGTCAAAAGATGGGAAGAACTGCAGTGAGATAGACTATTGTGGCGATGATAGTCGGTGCCCCGGACCGAACATGGAGTGTGTCAATAAGCCTGCTCTTGGTAGATTTGAATGCAGATGCCAGAAGGGATATGACATGGAAAATGGCACATGTGTTAAATGGGATGCATGCTTCATGTCTCCATGTGAGCATATTTGCACGAGCACAAATGGCGGATACACATGCTCCTGTTTTGATGGACACATTCCAATGTCAAATAATCCCAACAGGTGTGAAATCGCTTGTTTAAAAGCAGAGTGTAACCCAAAATGTGACAATAATTTAAATCAACACTGCACATGTCCAAATGGTTTCATACTCGATGAAAGAAATAACTCGAAAATGTGTGTTGACATAGATGAGTGTGATTCGAAATCTTACTGCACACATAATTGTACAAATACTTACGGAGGTTTCATTTGTTCGTGTGATGAGGGATTTGACTTGGTTGATCGTTTTAATTGTGTTGAGGGAAACCTCTCTTACGGTTCAGGTTTGGCGACACAATATACCCCAGGTCTTAGGCCTCCCACCGAGATTCCTTCCACTGTAACGGCTGGAGTCTTTTTTGGAACGATTATAAGCATTGTCATTGTTATTTTGGTAATGATTATACTAATTCACCTTGTTTTGAAACGTCGAGGTAGGTTAGACATTACTTTCGAAAACCAAAGCGTTATTTTTAACGATTTGCCGCAATTCACAGCCGATAAATACAAAAACAAATCATTTGACAGATATGTGATATATGACAATCAGTATGTAATTGGATAATCTTGAGGTTTTCCTTGTCGTGACTTGTTTACAGTTACAAAATTAGAACCATCTTATTTGGATTTCCAGTGTTTATTTCACACGGTTTTAATTGGTGTATCATAAATATATCTTGTCTCATCACTGAAAAATCAAACCGGTTTCGTCTGTGGGCAAAGTAATAACGATGTTTTCCTATGACTTGCCAACAAGAGATATTGCATTTTGTTGTAGCCTATGTCAAAATGATCATAAAATAAAATATATTAATTTATTATTGCACTTCTTTGTGATTATTTCTATTATTTAGCCTAGTATGCACATTACTTACAAAACGTCTGTGTTGACGTGCTGTTTCATGAAAAAACTTCACTTCCATTTGATTTGTATATTGGCTGTGGATTACCGTATGTAGATACAATAACGTATCTTGGAGTATAGGCTATTCTTGTTGATGGCTTATATTCGGTTACTGCCATTAGTCGGAGAAACATTTAATTTGTAGCCTATTTCTATGTATATGGTTTGGTATTTCTAACATATACGTATAATATACGTTATTATTCAGATACCTTGACTTTCCCCACATTTTGTTGTATTACGGACATCATTTATAATTCTCTGATGCATCCTGTCTCCTTTGATTATCCTTGAGATGTCTCTGAACCTGATTGGAGTCTACCTGTGGCAAATTCAATTGATCGGTCTCAGTGTAAAGCATGTCAAAGCAAAAAACAACCCATGAAGTCCAAGGAACTCAGAGATATAGTTTTGTCAAGGCATAGCTCTGTTTGGAAACACCAGTCTCTTCTTAGAGATGTCTGTCTGAACAAACTAAGTAACCGGACAAGAAGAGCCTCGGTCAGAGCTTCACAATTTCACTGCAGAGATGGGAGGACCTGCGATTAAGAGAACCATCCATGGTAGAGTGGCTAGATGAAAGTAGCTCCGAAGTAAAAGGCATATGACATGCAGCCTGAAGAGCTCTGAGAACATGAACAAAAATATTCTCTGGTCTGAAGGGACCAATATCGAACTACAGGCCTTAATACCAAGTGCCACAAAGGCAAATAAAAAAGATACTGCTCATCACCTGGCTAATACCATCCCTATGGTAGTGGGCGCATTATGCTATGGAGATGCTTCTTAGCAGCAGGGACTGTGAGACTGGTCATAATTGAGCATGAACTGAGCAAAAAGTGGAGAGAGCTTTTAAGAAAACTTGATTCCGAGCACACAACACCATTAGACTGGGGCAAAGACTCATCTTTCAGAACGTGGGTTTGGCTTCGCGTCATGTCTCTGAATGTCTTTGGGTGGCCCAGACAAAAACCGTTGAACATCCGTGGGGAGATCTGAAGACTGCAGTTAACCGACGCTCCTCATCCAAGCTGACGGTGCTTGAGAGAATATACAATGAAGAATGGGTTGAAGTGCCCAAAAACAGGTATGGAAAACTGGTAAAGACATATCCAAAAAGACTCAAAGCTGTTATCGGTACTTCTACAAAGCACGGAACTAAGCGATTTTTTTGTTTTTTATTTCCAATTAATTGTCACACATTTCCAAAACAATATTTTCCATTTGCGGTATGGGATCATTTGTATAGATTTATGAAAAAAATATTGAAAAAAACTATGATGTAAAAATTATAAATCAAGTCTATAAAACCACAAAATGTGGAGAAAGTGTCTGAATATTTCCCGAAGGCACTGTAATCAATGTAAGTACCTGAAACCAATGCAAGTTCAACCAAATTACGCATAAACATTTTTAAGTATGTTTCTCATTGTGCGGATTACTTTATGGGGTTATAAAATGTATCCCAAAATAGCTTGAGCCATCTGAACCGGGAGAGAGACCTGGGAACCTGAATCTTCTACAATTACACATTGCATTTAAATAATTGATCTAACATATGCATACACAGTTGTTAACGTTAATACAGGTGATTTGCGTGTAATCTTTTCTTTGCAGTTCAGTTTTCAAGACCTTAGTGTGTGTGTTTATTGCTCGCTAGTATTTTCGCGCAATCCGGTACGCGTACGCGCACGTGCGTGTGTTTTTCCTACTGGCTGTAGATCTAGGCTACACTATCCGCTGTTGGAGAAAGAACGTTTCCTAACGAAATCAGCTGAAAGGGAACTTCCTTCCGTGACCAGAGCTCAAACATGGTGCAAGTCTTTCACAAGCGGGAGCTCTCAGCAGAATAAACAGTCCAAAGTAGGCTATTGACTAGATTGCCTTTTAATACGCGTAGTAGTTAACGTATATAGAATGTTGAAGGCGACAACCGATATAATGAAGGACAATATATTTTTATTTTTATTTTTGTTGACTATCTTTCTAAGATTGGACGCCAAAAATAACGGATATTGCATCGGGAATCAGTGTTTTGCTGCTTTCCAGGATCCTGTTGATTTTGCAACTGCTAAGAAACAGTGTGAGAACAATAATGGACAATTAATGACGGTGCGATCTTCAGTATCACAAGACATTATTTCAGTTTTAATAAGCATTAGAGGAGATTACTGGATTGGTTTGCAGTTACCTAGTGGACGATGTCCGGACAGTGCTTCTGATTTGAGGGGATTCACTTGGATAACGGGAGATAATGCTACGGACTTTCAAAACTGGGGAGTCGTTGACAATGTCTGCTCTTCGAAATGCGTCTCGGTGTCCAAAGAAGAGTTTAAGTGGACAGAAAAATCATGTAACAGGAAAATAGATGGATATCTTTGTGAGTACATGATTCCAAGTGTCTGCAAACCTTTGGACATTAAAAAGGAAGAATCCGTTTTGTATGAGACCCCATTGGGGTTCGAGGGAGATGATTTATTGGTATTGCCTATGGGAAGCATTGCAACGCGTAACCCTTTTGAATTCAAGTATGTCTGTCTCTCAGAACAGTGGATGCCAGCACCATGGGATTGCCAGGTATTAAAAGGTGGTTGTGAGAATGAGTGCTTAACAATTGATCAAAAACCAACGTGCAAATGTCCACAGGGAAAAACGCTCCAGTACAATAAACGTTCATGTGAAGTTGCTCAAAACGATCCTTGTCTTAATTCTGGATGTACTCACGTTTGCTACCAGAAAAATGATACTTCTGTCGCCTGCATGTGTCGCCATGGGTATGCACTGACAGAAGATGGAAAGGAATGTAAAGACATCGATGACTGTGTCACTGAGAATCATTGTCCGGGACAAAACTATAAATGTGTCAATACTATAGGCTCATTTGAATGCAGATGCCAAAATGGATTCAAAATGATGAATGGCGTATGTGATGACATAGATGAGTGCGAAGACGGACCATGCGAGCATGGCTGCATAAACTTAATAGGCAGTTACAATTGCACCTGTTTTGAAGGATATATTGCTGCAAAAGACCCCAACAAATGTCAACTTTATTGTCCCTCTGAGGAGTGTCTTGCAGAATGCGACCCAAATGATCCACATCAATGCAACTGTCCCGAGGGTTACGTGGTAGATGTAAGAAATGATGACATGTTTTGCGTGGACATTAATGAATGTGATATGGATACCTGCGACCATTTTTGCCAAAATACCTATGGAGGTCATATTTGTTCTTGCAAGGAGGGCTTCGACTTAGATGCGGGATGGAAATGCTTGAAGAGAGAACAGTCTGGTTTTACGACACCATCAATTTATGTCTCACCATCTGTCACATATACTGCTGAGCCCCCGTCAGTTGTGACTCCAGGTGGTCTCCTTGCAATTATAGTGTGTAGTGTCGTTGTTGTTTTGTTTTTGGTGTTTTTAGTCCATCATTTTCTCAAACGTCGTTGCATTTTAGAAGTACCAAGTGCGCCAAAAACCCAAGGCGATGATGGACACAATTTGGAGCAAGTAATGATGGAAAAGTGACTTACCACGGTTCTACCATTGTACCTAAACATGGTGTTGCATCATTTATGCAAGGGTGCAATCGTGGACATTTTAGCTTTAAAGTGTGTTGGTACTGTGTGATGGTACTGCCACGCACCTTAATAATCACCATCCCATACAAAGATGTACAATTTTTCAAAAATGGTACTTGAAATTATACCATGGTACTAGTACGGTACTATGAATAATAATAAAATACCATGGTTTAATGTAGAACCGTGGTACCTATTAATAACCAGGTAATTTCAAGATGTAAGCCTGTACCATTGCATACCACTAAAGAAAATAATTTGAAAGACTTCTTTTCAACGTCTTTTGAACTTCTTTTCAGTCCGAAAGTCTTTTTAATGTCCTTTGGTCAATGGGATAGAATCAATTACATGTACCTTGAAGTGTACTTGTACTCACACGGTCTGAAATAAGACTATAGGAAGTTTACACTCTGCAGTTAATTCATTCGTTTTCTTCCAATTAGAATGTATCTTTCAAAACAGTGTAAAGAGAACATTTTTGTTTTTAGGTGTCATGTCTTTGCTTTAATCTCAGATCCCAATTTCTGTGAATGGTGACCCCTTGTGGACATTTTTGAATATGAATATGCTTATTTATCTTTACAGAATAAATAAAAGGCCATCCTTTCTAATTAATGTAATCTCTCAATAATTATTCCAGGTATTTTGGTGATCATTTCTATGTAGTCATTTGACTAAACATTGGAATCATAATATTGCCCCCCCAAATCCCTGCTATCTGCATCATAATGTATACATTATAATGGTCACTTTTGGAGGATGCCCACCTCACACATCAATGTAGGTTAGCGTACCTCACCTGCTCTTCTCTAATCAAATCCTTACTAACCAACTCTCATTGTCTGCCTGACCATTAGGGCAGTGGTTCCCAAACTTTGCTAAACTATGACACCTCTTCGTAGTGATTTTATAGGTTATTTTTTAGGTTTAAGGGGAACAGGGCGCTCATGTCCCCCTCCCATTATAACAGAAATGTTCAACCCCATTGGATAATACTTAAAATCCCAGGAACCGCTTACCCTGAACCAACCACCATAAAACACAAACCTACCCCCTTGCCCATATTCAACCGTTATCCGACATTAAACGAGAAGACATCATTTGCTCACTATCAGTTTACTTTATATTATTCTTCAAGGATTCAACTGTTTTTCCAAAATGTTGATTCAAATTTTCAGTCAATGTGTTTAGAAATCCAGTGGCAGTGGGTGGGTAAAAGCACTGAGGAAACCCATTTTTGAAAAATAATCCACATCACATACTTTAAAAGTCGTTATTCATAGCCTACACATATTACAACCTCTATAAGCTGTTATTCATAACCTATGCTATTGAATGGCAGAGAGCAAAAGACAGCAATCACATACACTCACCTAAAGGATTATTAGGAACATGCTTTAGAAATGTTGGCCCATATTGCAGTTGATGGAGATTTGTGGGAGGCACATCCAGGGCACGAAGCTCCCGTTCCATCACATCCCAAAGATGCTCTATTGGGTTGAGATCTGGTGCCATTTCAGTACAGTGAACTCATCGAGACTCATCAGACCAGGCAACATTCTTCCAGTCTTCAACTGTCCAATTCTGGAGAGCTCGTGCAAATTGTAGCCTCTTTTTCCTATTTGTAGTGGAGATGAGTGGTACCCGGTGGGGTCTTCTGCTGTTGTAGCCCATCCGCCTCAAGGTTGTGCATGTTGTGGCTTCACAAATGCTTTGCTGCATACCTCGGTTGTAACGAAGTGGTTATTTCAGTCAAAGTTGCTCTTCTATCAGCTTGAATCAGTCGGCCCATTCTTCTCTGACCTCTAGCATCAACAAGGCATTTTCGCCCACAAGACTGCCGCATACTGGATGTTTTTCCCTTTTCACACCATTCTTTGTAAACCCTAGAAATGGTTGTGCGTGAAAATCCCAGTAACTGAGCAGATTGTGAAATACTCAGAGCGGCCCGTCTGGCACCAACAACCATGCCACGCTCAAAATTGCTTAAATCACCTTTCTTTCCCATTCTGACATTCAGTTTGGAGTTCAGGAGATTGTCTTGACCAGGACCACACCCCTAAATGCATTGAAGCAACTGCCATGTGATTGGTTGATTAGATAATTGCATTAATGAGAAATTGAACAGGTGTTCCTAATAATCCTTTAGGTGAGTGTATTTCATTCACACAATCATAAAAAAAACACACTAGAAAGACAGCAAAGATCTGCCTACACTATTCCAGCACGATTTTGTGTGTGTTTGCACATGTGCAATTAGAAATACTTTTTGGGCTCACTCTCCTGATGTAAGGCCAATGCTATTCTTCTCATCATGTTGCCAACTTGCTAAAACGGCTTGACTTCATACATCAGAAAGTATGTGTTTTGTTTTGTTTTGTTTTTCCTAACCACTAGAGGTAGCTAATCGTTATCTGGCTGAACACGGTTGCTGATAAAACTTCTTGGCAATGAACAGCAAGCAATAGTTACCATTTAGCAGAGTTGAACTTGAACCCCCATATTATCAGGCCCGGGCCACAACAGGATGTAAATAGATGTCTGGCACTTACAGTTAAAATATGAGGTGACACCATGTCAATCCCAAATCCACCACTATGCCTTACACACTTGCATGGAGTTCCCTCCAAGGCCACGTGTTTCTGACAAAACTCAAAGGCTGACTTCCAGAGTGGCAAGGGGATCAATCAGTTTTTAGACACACTCAAGACTTAAATGACGCAAAACATTTTCCATTTCGAAATAATGAAACAAGCATGCAAATTCAAAAATATCCTCCCTCATTTTTGGGAGAAAATGTAAATGAAGGACCGAGGGTGGAGGGAAAGTGGGGGAGATTGAGCACCCTATGTCAAACTTCCTTAAATCATTTAAATTACAAATGAACCCCACTTCCCTCCATTTTGTCATTCATGCTGAGGGAGCAAAAATAAGCAAGGGTGTAGGGCCTAATTAGACTCCCCGGGGGCCCCTTGACATTTTCTTTTGGACCACTAGGTGGCAGGCTCAACCTGTATTCACTTTATTCCAAACACTAAACCAATGTAATATTCATTGTGAGGCACAGTATAAAATCTTTCTGACCCATTTCTTGAGAGTGTTTTTGTTTGAAAAAGTTTGCTTAAATTAGCAATGGTATATGTTGAATGTAAGTTCAAGCTTAAAAACAATGAAATTTTTGCATGTCTTTTTTTGCTCATCTTTACCAAAGGGACATTGTTTTGGGAATTGTTTTGCATATAGCCTCAGATTGATCAGAAATTAACCACGAGTTGGACAGGCTATTCAAACATTTCTTGAAAGGGATATGTTTAAATAAAGTTTAAGTTTCTTTAAGTTTAATAAACTCAACTAACATATGACTAAATTAATTGTCCCTATAAAAAATCACTGCTTAATCATTCACTATCTGCTAAATGTGCAGATTTTCTGAGTGTAGTAAACCCTCTAACTTTGCCACTTTAGTACAGGGCTGAAACCTGTAAGGAACTGTAAAAAAACAGTAAGGAGACAATCAAAATGCAGACGACTGACATACATCATTAATAAATCAGATCACAGTTGTAGATCAGTAAGTCACGTTTTAACTATGATACATTGATGATTTCTTCATCTTGTATAATTCAAATTGCAATATGGTTTTGATCAGGGATTCATGATGCAATGTAATTTGTAGATCAATCAGTCATCACATGCAATCATTTTGATCCTTGCGAACACAGCCACCTGCTCCTTTCTGAGCAGTCCGATTTTAATCCCCACCTTAATGAGCATTTGTCTTTTACAACTATCAGCTGATAGAAGGCTCCAACAAAAGCAACATCACCCAAAAAACTATGAAAACACTGCTGTATTACTCTCATTCATTCAAAAAATGTGCAAGAAGACTAGAGCCTAATTTAAAAAGATCAACCAATATTTACGAAGTAAATAAGCTGTAGGTCTCTCCGCTTTATTCAAGGGTGAGTAGTATTCTTGGGACAGAGGAGCACACCGCTGATATTCCCTCAGGAAAATGTAGTAAACACTGCTCCATAACCATAGTAAATATTTGACCCTTGTTAAAACAGATATAATGATATACTTTCAGTAGAGGATGTGATCTCTGTCTACCAATATACCACTGGCCTGGTTTTGAAAGACACCCACGTAGGACACCTAAGACCAGGGAACACAGTCTGTTTAGTCTTGGTCACGTAAAGCCCATCGCTCATTTAAATCCCCATAACCAACCACACATTTTCCTATGGTCTGTAAATCTACGCAATGCATATTTGAGGGTTTGTTTAGTTGGTGTTTGTGTGCATGTTTTTTGGGGTGACGGATGGAGGGGTTGCATAACAAAACAGGTGACGCACAGCAGCACCTTTGACTTCAATCTCTATTTTGGAAGGAGAAAATGGAACATAATATTGGAAACTTCCATCAAAAGCCAGAGGCCAGTTTATTCCAGTTTTCAGTCCACACTGACTGCAGAAGTGTCAGGTATCGGTACAATCTCTACCAAAGCCAGGGGCCTTGTGGGAGTAATGGAGCTCATCTGCAGTCACTGGGTTTTAATTGAACCTATCTGCTTTTTCCCGTTAGTGTTTGGTACAGGGACATGTGTTACTGCCAGACAAACAGCCTTCACATTCTACACAGAAAGACAGGGAAGAGAGTTAAGAAAGGACCCATTTCCCTGCTGACCCTTAGGAAATGGGTGTTTTCTGTCCACAGCCTTTCCTGCAGGAGAGAACAAGCAGAAGATAAGGGAAGAGGATATTGATACTGGATGGACAGAAGCCATGCGTCATTAGGCATGGGGAGGGTACTTGCCAGAGTACAATGTAAACTCAATCTCAGGCAAAGCTCAGAGGGTCGAGAGTGTGTCAGTTGAACATCGGGTACAAGTGTCAATGTGTATCACGTACCTACTGTACCTTGTTGTGTTACTCTACACGGAGTGAGACTTCCCACAAAAAGATGTAGCTGTGGCATTCCTCAGGTCAGGGCCTCAAAAACATTGGGGCTAGATAAACACGGGCAAGTTTACACAGGCGACGTGATTTTGGTAAGCTTCCAGCCAGCGCCAATGAATGACGTAAAATCCCATCTGCTCTCTCAGTGATTGGCAAGGCTGAACCGAGATAGGGATATCAACTGGCTGGAACAAGCCAAGTGATTGATCGCTAAAAAAGGCCAGTGCCTAGCTCTGGTCTGACACCATCCCAGAAGAGTGAGCGAAAAGCAGGAGAAGGAAGAGAGGACAGCAGCGGCTAGAGGAATTTAATCTGGCTCACACCATATCATATTGTATTATTGAGCCCCTGATGACTACTTAAAGTAGAATTTGGTTTTGACTAGGTAATGGTGTCAGAGATGGAGGGTGATATTACAGCGATAGTTTGGTTTATTTCTTACAAATAACTACAGGCACCTGGTAGCCTATAATACAAAATACAAAAGTTTAACTGCATATCTGATATTAATTCAAGACAATGTGTATTTACAGTTCTGTCTGCTGTGCCATGGTGAGTCATACTTCCTGCATTTCAGGGTTTAATGTATTTGTTTGCTCTGTAGCAGAAGTTTGGCCAAGTACTTGGACCACCACGGAAACCTGCTAGAACCAGGATGGATTTGGGAGCCAGAACAGCAAATAAAACAAGACTTTCAATTACAGTCTTGAAGTTTGAATAAATCAAATTTGTAAATTAATTTGATTATTTTCAATTGCTAAAGTAAACAAAGGGCGCCAAAAGATTCTGAGAAACAGCAATAGTTCATTTGATATTTTGCCAAACAGAATTATAGGGCCCAACTGTTTTACACTACAACTGAGTTTTTTATGTTTCCATTTACAACACGTATTTTCATATACATCCTTGGTTACACTTAGAAAGTGACTTTCATGGTCACTCTGTTTCAAGGAGGAGATCATCTCCGAGGCTTGCCAAAACGCTAGTGTACATTTCTGACCAGACCGGAATGTGATACAGGCCCACGGGTAGTGGAGATTAGAAGGCCAATATCGTTGTGGTGTAGGAGCTCGGAGTCCAGCAGGGGGTCACCGCCACAGGCAAAACAGCGCTAGTCTTCTGAAGGCACCAGCATTTGGACAATCAAGGTGTATCATTTGTTATCGTTTTAAACCTCAGCCTTCGAAGAAACCCTAAAGACTTTTAAATGTCATGCTGTACACTACGAGCGGAAAGAAACAGACAATCATGTTAAAATTATTTTATAATCATACAGTATATTGGACGAAACACGTGGCAATGTGAAAGACAGCTACTTAGAAAATAAAGTAAATGGTTCACCTTCCTTTAAACAGGTTAGAGGTTTATAAACACACCACATATTTACTGTGTACTTAAATACAGTACTTCTGACCATCAAACCAATATCATTTGCACAGTAGAAAGACTAATCACAGAACAAACAGGGCCATACTTTTACATGAAAACACGAGGCACTTGGTCAGTGAAATATCCCGAACACTTGCATAGGGACACTGCACATGATAGCTTGGTACAACAAAACTGTACTTTTCAGATATACACTATAACCCTATAATTACCTTTAAAGTCTCCTGTCAACATAAACTTTCAGATGAGGGTATGGCAAGAGCAGGCACATTTACTTCAGATTTTGGAACATTATATTCAACAGAATTGCACTTTAATTTCAAAGTCCTGTTAAAACAGTAGAGTTTCTTAGGAGAGGCTAAGGACGCCCTGTCATTTTTAAAGTTACGTTTGGATTTTTTGACACTTTCGTCCTTTGTAATGGGAGTGGTATTAGTTTCAAGCTTTTCCTGGTTGCCAGGCATCTTATGACAAGCATCCTTTTGCACTGTGGTGGGCACATGATTATTCAAACTTTGATCAACCAAAGCGTTCATCATTTTCTCTCCAGCTCTCTTTGGGTCATGATTGGCTGTGCAGCAGCCTGGGTGTGTGGGGGCTAATGCGCAACTCAGAAAGGAGGCAGGTGGACCCTGAGTCTGGGGCGGGGGTACAGGGGTTTCTCTGGGGCCAGAAGATCCTCCAGTCTGGTGTGCCCCCTCCAGGCCAGCTCGGTCGGGGCTAGGACACTGGTCCCTGGGAATGCCACCCGGGAGGGGAACGGTGTGAATACAGTAGTTTCTGAGGTGGCAGCTGTGAGGGCCCTGTCTGGGCACCCTGCCCGGGGTACAGTGGTGGAAGTGGGTGGGGGGACAGTGGACATAGTGCATTTGGCAATCTATGGATTTGTAGACACCATCTAGACAGGACATAGGGTTTTGGACTTGGTTGTAATGGCTGTTGGTCAGGGGGAATGGAGGCGTGGGGCATGGGGAGTCCTGGGGCGTTTGCGTCCACTGCTTACCCATATTCTGCTGAGAATAAGGGGGCTCCCCACATGAGCAGGATGTCTTATGGGAGTACTGGCAAATAGGCGTGGGGTCTGTGGATAACATGCCCAGTCCATTCTCAGAGCAGCACCCTCTGCCAGCATCTGCCTTGCTCTTAAATGGTACGTGTGTGCAAGGGGCAGAGTGGGTGGGTATTCCATTATAGAGCTGGGTGCAGGCCTCCCGTTCCTCCTGAGGTTTCTCCACATTCCTTAGGTTGGAGGCCAATGGTTCCAACTCGTAATGCTCGTGCTTCACCTCCCCACCGTGACTGTCCAGGCGGTACTTAGTGCCATGTTTGGCTTGGGGCGAGGGTACATTGGTGGTGCCCTCTTTGAATGCCCGGCATTGGAGCTTCTTAGGCAGGGGAATCTGCCCGCAGGTGCCCTGGGGGCCCAAGCAACGGCACATGCACTGGAAGAAAAAGGTGGCGAAGGCCCAACTGATGCACATGATGAGCATCATAAAGGTTCCCAGCTGGGTGTAGGCCAGCACTGTGGATGGCATCATCATTGCCCCAGCGACAAAGGTGGTCAGCGCCGCCATGGCGATAGCAGAACCCATCCGGCCGAGGGAGAAGACAACCTTTCCCTCGCGATCAGGCTCGGGGGCGAGGCGGTAGGCGACTCCGTAGTGCACAGCAAAGTCCACAGAAAGACCCACCGCCACCGAGATGGTGACCGACTCGAGCACGTTGAGCTCCCAGCCCAGCAGAACCAACGAGCCCACCGTGACGAAGATGGTACCCGCGATAGATAGGATGGCGTAAAGGCTGATAATAATGTTCCAGGTGGTGAGAAGCATGACCACAAAGGCCACCACCACGGACAACGCCATGGCAATGAGAGTTCCATCCGACAAGCTGTCCTGCAGGTCATAAAACTCCAGGTTGCTTACAAACCAACCATAGTTCAGCCCAGCTGGGGCATTTTTCAGCTCCTCCTTGATCCAGGTGTCCACCTCATGGTAGAACTGGTGCATCTTCTCATAAGCCAGCGTGAACAGGTAGGTGCTCTGGAATTCCAGGACAATGGCCCGGATGGTGTCGTTGATGTCAAAGCGTGGACCAGGGGTCTTACTGTCCAGGTGGAAGCTGGTGCTGCGGTCCAGCTCCATAATGGCCCTCTTGATGCAGAGCTCAAAGACGTCCTGTTTGTAGGGGAAAGTAGATTGGCTGCAGCAGGGGTAGACCGAGGCCTCTTCACAGTCCCGGTTCTCCATCCACTGTTTGAAGGTTTCAATGAAGCAGCTGGTGAAGTCCTGCTCCTCCGATTGGAACACAAAGCTCTGGTTCCTCAGCTTCTGGCAGAAGTTGAGGATCCAGAGCTGGGAGGCTGGGCTGGCGATGTTGAAAGTGTTGTCTAACATCAGCTTGCCTTTGTTCTTCGGGTTGAGTGGGTCCCCATTGTCCACGGGGGTGACACCCCAGATGATGGTGATGGGCATATGCAGGTCCTCTCCATGGTGGACCCTCTCAAACATAAACAGTTTCTTGTACTCAGCATCGTAGCGCTCAAATGGGTGGGAGGAGCGGAACACCTTGAACTCGGACAGCTCCAAGGAGGGCAGCTTCATCTTGGGATTGACACACACCACGTACGCCCCTCCCACAGTGAAGGCGAGGAACCAGAAAAGCCAAAGGTAACGCAGTTTGATCACGATGCACGGCAACACCTTCTCAAAGAAGATCCTGGAGGCCTCAGAGACGGTGAACAGGCACTTGCCAGCCTTCTGGCAGAGGTTGGACCAGAGGGTGCGGGTGCAGAGCCCCCTCTGCTGCTGGGGAGCTTTAGAGCAGCTGAAGACGCTGGGCAGGTAGCGCTCATGGAGCACCACTACAGCCGGGAGCCAGGTTACCATCAGGATGTAGTTAACCAAGATGGCTGTTCCAGCATACACACCAAAACAGCGTATGGCGGTGATGTTGCTGACGTAGTTGGCGTAGAACGCGGCGGCCGTGGTGAAGCTGGTGACAAACATGGAGAGGGCAGCGTGCTGAAGGGTGATGCTCACCGTCTCCGACAGCTCTGCATTGGGCTTGTCGAACTTGGTGTAGTTCCACACGTCACAGAGGACAAAGGCGTCATCTGCCCCGATGCCCACCAGGATGATGAGGGCTGTGAGGTTCATGAATGGAAAGAACTCAAAGTTGAACACCATGCGGTAAAGGAAGTAGGACACGATCAGGGAGCTGATTATGGCAATCATGGTCATCAGGGTGATGAACACTGACCGTGTGTACACGCACATGACCACCAACACTATCACTATGGCTATGGCCGGATACACAGTGTCCGTTAACAGGTAGTCCTGGAACAGGTTGTGTTTAATGCCAAACTCTATCCCGGTTATGGTGGTCACGCCATCCGAGGAATTCCAGTTCTCAAAGTTGTCCAGATAAATGTTCATCATAGTCTCCCCCTTTTCTGTAGGGGAGAACAACATGCTGTGTTTAAGGGCGGGGTTAAGGTGGTCTGTGTTCTTTGGGCTCAGGAAGTCTTTGTCCACCAGGAAGTGGAGGATCTGGTAAACGGCATTGTACTTGGTGCATTTTCGAGGGACGTTGGTGCACTTGGACTGGTCCTTACGACGCGTGGTCATGTCCCAGCAGTCGGGACCCAGCGTTCCGTTGTGGTAGTACTTGGCACAAGACCGCAGAATCTTCAGGGTGTGCGACACGTCGCGCTCTGTGATCTTCTGGCAGGAGGACTTGTTAGAGAGGATGGCCACGTAGTTACCCAGGGTCCAGCTGGGGCAGCAAGAGGCGTCTGTGGTGCGCTGGCAGAGACTCAAGTACTGAGGGTGGGAGCGTACCTGGGACACACACAACAGTAATAAGAATAAAGACTCACCCATACAGAACTGTTCACCCAACGAGGCAATAAAAGTGGATCACTGTAAGCCAATGTATAACCAAGTCAGGTTAGTTGCCTTCTCTAAATTGGTCCCCAATTAAAAAATATACTTGTATTTAGGGGACATAAGGAGGTCTGTGTTGAAACATCCGCTCTAGGTCATTAACAATACAACACTACCATCTTAAATCCGCCTCTACATTAATGGATTGCTTAAACCAGTGTAGAAGAGAACCTCCCCAGACAGTGTTTTTTCTTCTTGTCAAAATGTCTCAAGTATTTCTATTTAAGGCCTGTTACGTTAGGTTAGTTCAGCCTGAGACGGACATCAGCACTACCTTGTCCAACATGATGGGAATTATCGCAACTTGATATAAAACGCCTGATGTACATTATCCACCTACCCGTGTATTGTCCAAATTGCACATGGATTTAATTGCTTGGATGTTCCACAGATTTTTCCCCTCGGCAGATGTGAATACTAATCTGGAGTATCTGTCACCTAAAATAAAGAAATAGAATCTGGTTTACATTTTATCACAGAAAAAAAAAAGTGCTTATTATAGTGGTTTTTGGACCAGGTCCCCCTTTAGTATTAATTAATTTGAAACTATGGTAGTACATGGGTGAATGATCTAATTGTTGGGCCCTGGAGACAGCAGTTTAGATGGCCATCTTTGGCATCAGAGAGCATTTCCTGCAATTACAGTCGCAGCTTTAAATATAATACCTTGCTAATCTAAATGACATATTTGCTATGACTGCTTTGTCGTTTTAAAGCTTTAAAAAAGGTGTTACTTAGAATACTTGATTTCTAGTGTACTGTGAATACCATTGCTGCTGTACTGTGAATACCTCGGCCAAAACATAAAACAATTTCATTATTGAAAATATATTTAAAATTTGGCCTGCAGACCCCTGACTCTAGACAAACACTTGAAACAGGAAAAGTTCTGTACCTGGAACATCACAGAAGAAACTGTCTTTGCTGAAGTCCCAGTCGGCTTGCCTTTTATCTCTGTCAAAGTGATCTTCGGCCCATCTGTCCGCTTGGTGACTGAAACAAAGAAAAAGTTGATCCACATAGCGGAATAACATGGCGCATACACTGCGGAGATTCCATGAATGTGCATGGTAACAGCACAGAAAATGACTTTAAATAGCACAATGGGTCCTTCTTGAACAGATGAAAGAAACGGGTATAGAACGACAAAGTCATGACAAAGCCAGTGATTGTATAAAAATCAGTAGAGCGATCACTATCATATTGTTATCATTATTTGAATAATCCTAATAATAGACAGATCACAGGGAAAAGCAGGGCTTTCAGGGAGTGGTGCCGACAGGTCTTCAAGGCCACATCCTCAGACAGAGACTCAGGAAGGCCCTTCAATAAGGCACAATGAGACAGAGTCTGAAAAGCCCCCTACAGGCCCCCAGTCCGCACACACCAAACCAGCCCTCGATTACTCACTGGGCCCCAAATGACTAGGATAGGGTAATGGGAGATTATCCCGCCCAACAATTATTGCGCAGGACGAGGGGATTGAGATTGAGTGTATCTACTTGTCTGTCTGTCAACAGCATCCGTCAATCCATGGCCTGGCCTGAGGCCCGCTGCTGATCTGGCCAGGCTCTGGCCAAGTTTGGAATGAATGGGTTAGGAAAGCGACATCAAATGGACAGGATACCTTTTTGCCTGCTCATCGGCGTACTTGAATGGATAGTTAGCCAGTGTTGCTTTGTACCCTGTGTTTTTCACCATGTTGTTCCATGTTACGAGTCGCTGGCCTATTGCTGTACCGCGTGGTTCAAATCCCTGAAGAAACAGATATTTATTTAGTTCACCAGGGCATTCCCCTTGGACACATCTACACATGAGGAGCGCTATATGACAATCATGATTACAGTGTGGAAAATGCCATACTTTCCTTAGGTTTGGCCTACTCACCAGTAAGGGGTCTGAGAAGTCTGGCAGGTCAGGCACCAGGACACCCACCAGGGCACACACCACGATGAGGACAGTACACACACCCAGCACCACCACAGGCCAATCAGCAATCAGCTCGGCATAGCTGGACATGAAGGACGGGCATTAATTGCTAGCGTTTGCATCTTTTACAGTTCACAAGAGAAAGGGGACATTTGGCCAGTAGACATACAAATACAGGGTGGAGTCAAACTCTGTATATTTCTGAATTTGATATCAGACACTGCCATTGGTCGTTCATTAATAAAGATGATAAATGACTCTGACCCTGTGGCTCATTCACTCCAGTAGTATAAATATATGTCAAATTAACAATTGTTTGGGTTAGGGTTAGACAATATAGATATTGGTAAGCCAAACATTATTATTAACTAACATAGTATGATAACCAGTTAAACAGTCTTTCGGTCTTTGCCTCACAACAGCCTTTAATATAATCTCTTGTAGAGAAGCATGGAAGGCGGTTAGCATGTTGCATCCAGGAACAGAGATTCCTTTTCACATCGATATATCTGATTATTCACTACAGAGGAACAGTTCGGCTGGATTTTGATGGACTCAAGGAGAGCAAAAAAAATACAACTATTTATATATTTTTGTCAGGTCTTACCTTTTTGGGAACCGAAAAGGCCTTGCAGGGCTGCAAAACAAGGAGAGATAAATCAGGTCTACAATTACGAGTTGGAGCAACAGCCAATCAAAACCAGATTTCCCTTGGTATCCATGCAGGGGAAACATATTTTGTCATGAAAGTTTCTTGAGCAGCAGGGCAGCACATACCTTCTATGGAACAACTAGCCCTATTCAAACTGACAGACCCTCAGGGGAAAATTAGCTCTTTTTGTTTAATTGAGAAGATTTTTTCTTCTCAATTCCAGGAACCACACACAGATGTGTAGCGCCTGAAGAATGCATTAAGCTGACCATTTGACAAGACCAAAATCAATGTCACTCTTTCGGTTGGCTTAGTTTTCCTAATGTACAGAAACCCACACACAGTGCTGCGGCGCATGAAGAATCTGTAAAGCCAATAGCTTTAGAGGACTAAGTCCTATTAGTGCGATGTCTTCTGTGCCGTAAACACAGGCGGAGAGGACCTGCACTACGCTCCCCTATTGCCATATGAAGCTTTCAGCTGCTCCGGATTTGTCTGGACTTCCCATCAGCGCCTTCCCAAAGCAGCGGGAAGCCTCCGGGCTGTCGAGTGCATGCACGAGTCGGATGGAATCAGATACGGCCACCGGATCACACAGGGTCCAGGACAGATAAGAGGAAGGCCAGGAGGGTTAGGCCAGGGGGGGGGGAGATGGGAGGGGTGTCTCGGAGATATATTCATATGCCAAATATACTCTGAACAAACACAGTGACAGCAAATGACTGAGCGATGAAACAGGTACGGACTCATGTGATCACATACACAGCTGTGACCAAGGGATTTGTAGAAACAGACAGACGGTCTTAACTGTAGGTCCTTAAGGAAGGATATCATGATTTATACGGAAGCCTTGAGATGTTTACCTGTATTCTATTATTAACTGCAACCTGTATCACTATTCTACTACCACTGATACATTTACATTTTAGTCATTTAGCACTCTTATCCCGGGTTGCTCACAGGAGCAATTAGAATTAAGTACCTTGCTCCAAAGCACATTGACAGATGTTTCACATTGTTGGCTTGGGATTCAAACAAACAACTTTTTTTATTTACTGGTCCGACTCTATCTTGCCCAATACCTAGACAATCTAGCTCAATTTGGAACATACCACACAGCCCAGATCAAGGAATAGGTGAAATTACACAAGACACGAAAACAAGGAAATCAGTAACCCAAACAGGAAGTGAGCTCAGATGATCCTCTGATTTAGCCAATCACAGCATGAGCACAAAATATATTCCTATGTGATTAGAGAAATATGGCCAAGGGGCCAAGAGGTGGCTGGATTCTTCCTCATTCTACCATTTAAAAGAGAATCCAAGGAATGCTATAATTAGTGGTTGCCATGGCACAGTGAACAAAAGCTATTGGCAGGAATTTTTCACCACAGGCTAACTTCTGGGGAAGCAGTAAATCCCCTTTAAAGTTAGCTGGTCATGTTAATACAACAACCAGATGTTGTAAGGTACAGGCTTTGAACACTTGGCATACTTTAGACACAATGATGAAGTTTACAGAGGAAGACTTGAGTGCCTTTGACCTTTGTAACCTATGCTTCAATATTGTGATATAAGCCCTTAAGAGTTAGCGCAGCGATTATGCCTGCACCTATCTGATGGAAGACAGTGAGAAACAATGTGAGTCCTATCAACATGACCACAATAAGACACAGCAAGAGTCTTTCCTATCCTTTTGCATTCAAGTAGCCAGTGATTCACCTTTTACATTGTTAGAGCTTGATATCAACAATGATTAATAAAAATAAAATTAATAAAACATTCTTCCTGCCTTACGTTAGCATTGTTTGCCAATGAAGAATCAGTAACTTAATATATTACTTTTCTGTGGTCTCGCCTATTTTCCATGTATGGACATTAAACGCCAACATTGAGAACAGAATTATGGTTCAGAATAAAGAAGAGTTATTGGAAATAGTTGGACTGTATTCATAAAACATCTTTACTAAGACATATCGGAAAGAGGACGGCTGCCTATTTATCTGCAAGATCAGTTTTGGATAAGTTTGCAACTTTCCAAACCCTGATATTATTTTAGACAAATAGGAGAATGTTGTAAACAGAGGGTGTTCTATACTTTGGAAATAACGCCAACATTGGAATACTCAAAAAAAAGTGTGCGCATATTTCTTAAAAGAAGACAACTAACATGTTTATTTTCTTCCATCTTTCAAAAAAGTATAGGCATAGATAATTATCTTGCCATTCAAAATATTAGCTTTATGTGTCAACTCTTTCGTCCATTATGTCAATGGGAGTAGTAATGGGAAGAAACAGCCTAATGTTCTTGTAAAAAATGAAACTCCACGAAAAAGGACTAGGGAGGGATGTTGGGGCGGGGGTATTTGTTGACTGATGATCACAGGCTCTAAATCCAGCAGGATGACAGCCCAGTGAGTCGGGTTTCCTCCCTTCTGATCTCAGTCCCCTTCAGACAAACACCAAGAATTTCTTCCACAAACTTACACCAGTTACCGTTCCCAAATGTTATTTTATTTACCCAAAAGGGGAATGTTTATGGATCATTGGGTTAATTAATAAAGTAACTGTAGAGCTGTGCACAGGTCAGGCAGCAAAAGCCAAGCTGAAGGGAGTCGGGTCAAGGGTCACAGAGCTGATGGGGGAAAACTGCTAACAGACACGGCAGATATTTCTGGAATAAGGGGCTGCATGAAGCATTCAAGCCAGGGCAAGAGCAATTACTGTCAACTCTCAATTATTCGCTCCTGTGATTAAAACTCACTGGAACACTGCACACAATTTGAGGCTCGTTCAAGCGAGCGGATAGAGGGTGAAATCCAAATATCACCATGACACACATGCTTAACAAACCGTTCTTTTACTTCATCATACTTTTTTACAGTATTACCTCTTATAAGCTTATAACAAATCACTTACAATATAGCTACAGAACACAGGTCTCTGATGGGGTTTATTTTAGTGATAACAAGGCCTCTGATTTATTCAGAGTACCCAAATTAAAAACATTTAATGTTGCCAAGTTCTGTATAGACCCATGTTTACTATAATGACATCTTGTGTAAAAATGCTTGGTCTTTTACGTGGAACCAAGGAAGAGGATCTGCTGCATGTGCAAAAGCTAATGGCGATCCTAATAATATATAAACTCAATGGGAACGCAAGCGTGTATGAGAACAGTCACGGAAGAATGTGAGTCTTATTATAAGATTATTGCTGTAAGTCCAGTGTGTGTGTTTGTGTGTAGGAGGGACATGGACAGCTACATCCGGCAGCATATTGGGCCTGGAGGCCACACCTGCCATCTCCGCATTCTTGCGATTGAAATATGGGCGTATACAGATTCCAGACATACAGGCAGGATTTCAACACTGTATCCAATAGTTACAAGCTGTCCTGGAGATGTCTTTATTATACTGTGGCCTCTCTTTATAGAAACCAGCTTAACCCCCCGAGTCCAGGGGCTCCAGAACCACGACCCAAGGAATGCAAAGTGTTGCGCAGCACAGGCCTTCATCAACCTTGAACTGAGCTAACCAACAGACATGGTCATCAGTTAGACTGAAGGCGACTGTTCCGTGCGCTGAGGATTCCATGTAGGGTGGGCCGAGCAGTGCCAATTAACCAAGTCAAACCAAGTCAAAAAGCATATCCATATTTCATAAATAATTTTAAAGGCCTGATACATGAGCAGTTTAACTGGTCTCAGCAATACCTATTACAAAACACCACCAATATCACTAAAATCACATCTCTTATCGTTAACATTATTACTGACGCAAAGTCAGTCTATACACATTCAACGCAAGACGATTTCCTATCGCAGGACAACAGGTCCAAGATCCTATTGCTGAAGACGTTCAGAACAAGAGGCTCCACCAGACCTCCATCAGGGGAACCAATAGCTCTCAGCTGACAACCCCAACCCATCACTTCCAACATCCACCATCTGACCTGGAGGACTGGGCTTTAACAAAGACGGGAAGATGTGTTCCCATTTACTGCTTGCACAACCACGATTCCTCTACTGCACAAAGTCAAGGAGCGGAACCAATGGCAAGCAGCTGTGCGGACTCGTCAACTCCTCTGCTAGTGCCTATAATGAAGACATCCAACAACTTTAGTCCTGGAAGCTGCCTGGTAAGGGAAATTAAAAGTTTAGCATGACTGGCATGGGCCGCCCACCCCTGACTGACGTAGCTTACTCTGGAGCAGTTTTCATGCTGGCTAAATCTGATATACAGACCGGTAACCAGGCTAGAGTTGCCCTGTCTGTTTTAGTGGACATTAAAAGTAATTATACCCATCATAACGTGAGCCAATGTCAAGGGACCACTAAGAATGACTTTGTGATAAGGGGCATGTCTAGACAGGAAAGTAAACTCATTTATTAAGCCCACTTCAAGCACCACCAAGGCTATTCTTCTGTGTTTACACACAACATCCACCTGTATGCACAGCACACCTCTGGCCCCCGGTCGTCTCTTAGATTCAACACACCAATGTTTGTTATCTTGAGACTGACCTCAGAGACATCAGAGGATCTTTTGCGTAAAAAAAAAAGTTACATATACACCCGTTTCGTCGCCTCCTCCTCTCCTTCCAAGCTCCTCTTTGCACCATTTGATCAATCTCCTGTGCTCTCTCCAGGCCATCTAAGGCCACAGTGTATGAAGGCTCTCTACCTTGGAATCGCGGTGCTTGACAAAGAGGATTTGGCGAGGCGATGCTGTGACATCTTCGAGGTGTCTGGTGAGCAGCAGAGCAGTGCCAAGGGCTGAGAGACTGAGTGCTACTTAAGAGGCTAGTGACAGAGTTAGACCCGTCCTCCAGGGTTGAGAGGGGGAGTGTGAGCAAGGGGACAAGCTAAGCTAGAAAATTCCAACCGTTAGCTGAATCCAGAGGCAGGAGGAAAGAAAAAAGTAATGGGAAAAGAACCATAATGTCTACAGTGCGTCAGTGACATTAGTAAACAGTATGAATTCACATGGAAACGGGGGGAAATGCTGTCTGCTCCTGCACTACTATAAGAACAAATGATGGGAATAGCATGGACTGTAGTTCTGGAACAAAGTACTATTAGTACAATAATGAAGGTCAATTATAAACTAAATATAATGGGCAGGTTGTTATAAACTATAAAGTACCTCATATCATAAAGTAACTGTTCATAAAGCCTTTCAAATATGAAACCTTCCATTACGCCTATTACCCCAGGAAGATGTGCCAGATGAGCTGCAGGAGAATGTGCAGTGTGGGGCCACTGCCTTCCACTGGAGATAACACAGCCTAACAGCCATCCTTAATCTAACTGAAACCAAATGGCTCCCTCTAACGGAAGAAGAAAAGAGAAAGCTACCTGATTGGAGGTCATGATAGTGCTGTTTAGATCCAGCTTTGATCCTGGTTTACAGGACAGCATGGCTCTTTGATGGGTACCATTATGGGCTCATGCCGGGGCCGTACAGTACAGGACAGAGGCGGGGGTCAGCCCCCGCCATGATAGCTTCTCACCCCTTGACGCTCAACTCACTCCTCCGTGGATAAGCGCGGGTGGAGCAGAAGGTTCCTGCATGGAAGCCTTTCCTGCTAGAATTTGTCCTTGGTGAACCCTTCCCATCACTCCCCCTTCACAAAGGAATGGGGAAAAACACAAAAAGGAGGACAAGATCTCACTCAGCTGCCTCACAATTATGATACTGCCATTTGAAGAGGGGAGAGGACATACCCTACGGACTCTGAAACCGGCTGACATTTTCATGATTTAACAACATGTAACTTGGATCATTAAGTTGGATTTCTTCTGGTGAAAATGTCTAAAATCAACAAAAGTCGCTTACAAGCGTTTAAGAGATCCAGATTGCCACCTTCAACAGCAAATTAACCGGCGAACTAACAGGCCCAGAGGGTCCCATTGCTCAAGTTTTACAACAGACAGAAGTGTCTCAGAGTGTCAAAGTAGGTGATAAATTCTCCCAGAGGGGGAAGAAAAGAAATGCCTTTCTGTTGGTCCTGAATAAAGGTATGCATGGGGGAAAAACACTATGTACAACATAGCCACTCTGAGGCCTGGGGCAGAAACAAAGTACTGTAGATCTGTCTGTCAGTGAAACATCTACCTGTACTCATGTAGCCAGCAGGCAAAATTTGAATCACACAAACTCCTCTCTGCATCTCCAATGTGTTAGAGTTCTGGCTGGGCTGTTTTTGGGCAGCTTACTACCTGTGCGTAACTCCCTCAACAACACAGAGGCAGACCTGTTCTAAAAGGTCAACACTCTGGAATCAAACGGAGTGGTTCTGGTAAATATCTGGCTGTAGATAGAACCAGGTTGCGCCGTTCCTCCCTTCTTTTCCTGGCGTTGGGCGTGTTTCTGGGGCAGGCAGTGCTCGTCTCTCCTTTCCACCGACATCCCCAGAGACACCAGGGTGCTTCTTCAGGGTGGAGGCTGGGCTGATGGATGTCTCTGTATTGTGGTTAATGGGCCAAATGGATAAAACACTAGCGTGAAGAGCCCTGCTGCTACTTCACAAGGGTTCACGTCCGGGTCCGAGAATACAGGCCCTCTCCTACCCCAGCAGGCATTGCAAACAGTTGTTATTCTTGATAATGTGCAAAGCCTTGACAAACTGACACCCTGAAATCCATAGCACAAAGATCATTTTCAGGCCTGCAGCTGTCAGACAGGCTGGTATATTAGTTAAGCTCACTAAAAGAGATCTCTTACTGGAGAACAGATATCAGAGGCATGAAACAACAACCGAAATTATGCGGTTAAGGGAAGCCGAAGGGAGATCTCCAAAAGTAGAGGGTCCATAAATTCATAAAGATGCTTGTGTACATGTTTCTATCTATGGACTCAGTCAGTCATAACGGTGTTCAATTGTTTGTTTGTTTTTTTACATTTATGCAATATGAAAAAAACATCCGGACATATGAGGATTCCTGTTTTTATAAATTTCCCGGAGCCCCATGGAAACCACATGTCACCAGTCCAAAAAAACACTGCTCGCATATGATATGAAACTCATAATACTGACAATACTGTCACAAACTCACACAATAAAAACAAACCTTACTTTAGGAAAGGGAAGGAATGCCTGCGAGAAGGCATGAAACCAATCCAAACTTGTGGCCACTAAAATAACAGGGAAGTTACCGGAAGCAAGGAATGGGAAAGAGCCCTCTCCGGATGACTGGAGTGTGAAGGCAGAGGTCGCCATCGTGGCGTGACCCTGGATAGCTCAGTGTCAGTGGGCTCTTTCGGGGTTGTTCAGCCGTGGACAGTCACGCCAGTCTAAGCAGCACAGGTAGACAAAACTCTCTTCTCTCGCTCTCTGGGAGTGCAGCTGGAGCTGAAAGTTGCCTCTAGCATATTCAAGAAAATTACAGGCTTTGAGAACCCATAGCCCGAAAACCTTCAGAGATTATGCTAATTGGTGTCAAACAGCAGCCAAACAGCTGACTGACTCTAAGGTCACAGAATCAAACTCATCCTCTACTCTAAACCAACCATTTCCCCTGATCCATAAAAACGGAAGAGTAATCTTACAAGGCAGAAACAGACAATTTTAATGTAATCTCCGTTCCTTCTGTAACAGATAGGTCTTCTTCTCAACAGATCTGCAGAGCTGGCCGTGGATTTCATTGCCTCCAATTCCATTCACTTCTCAGAGTTACAACCAAGAGACTGATTCCTTATTTTTATGAGCCTCAACAAAAGTTGTAAATGCTTCGACAGTTCCAGTATTTCCATTGCAACCTTTCGTCTGGGGGGGGGGGGGGGGGTATAGTAGCGACTGAGTGCTGTGATCATACACGTAATCCTCTGTCTAATCTTGCAGATCACAGCCTTTAAGATCAAACTGATATTTGACACCATCTTGTCTGACTGCGTACCCTCAAATTACCAAGGCATTAAAAGGCCTCTCCCTCCACGCTGGGAGGGATTCTGTGGCGCACCATGCTCCAGCGCGGGGGTAAAAGGAGAGGCCCAAAGCCGTGAGGTCTGGGGCCAGTCAGGGACCGAGAGACTGCGTACCAGACAGCCAGGCTTATCCTTCTCCTATCTTTCCATCTTCAATCTCCTAGGAGACATAGCAGGCACAACAACACTGTACAGGGGATTGGATCTGAGAGCGACTCAACATGGGTCCGTAATTCAAACCTGTCATCACAGAACAAGAGGGACCTGTTTACTAAACACAGAGCCGTTCAGCATTAGAGAGGCACATGGCCGAGGAACATCTGCTTTTCATTCAGACATGGAATGAGAAGGGAAAAAAACGAAAGCCACGGATGCCATCGAATGCATCCAAATGGGTGCAATGCTATTCTTTGTCCCCCAACTGCGTAATGTGCATTGACTGAGTTGGTTCTATACACCAAATACAAGGAAATACACCTCTCACAGCCACCCACTGAGAGCATCTCTCAAACTGAGTTAAAGGGTCCAAACTATATTTAATAGGACATTTCCATGCTAAATAAATATGCATAAATATAGCCTTCCACAAATCAACCTCCCCACAAGTACTTGCTACCATAAAGAGGCACTGACATGAGTAAATAATTACATCTGCAGTATTTATGTTCTATTTTGTATGCCGTGGAGCAGGAGATAAACATAGAACATGTAAATGATTGGGGAAACCATTAAATGTTTGCAGTCTGGACTATGATTCCGTCTGTGTTTTGGGGAGGTGGGGTGGTAGTTTCTTAATGTGTCCCTTACATAAATGCTTGCCGACAAACGAGTTCAACACCACTACCTTAGTCCGCGTACGTGCCTAAGAAGAGTCGGTGTGGTTTTTATTTCAAAACATTCTGTTGACGTTCTAGGACTCAGGAAGACAGAAGACACGGAACAACCGGAGAGTACACTGCCAACAACAAATATTAGATCATCTTAAAATGTTCAATAAATGTAGGACACCTCATGTCCTCTAACTAGAACACCTCAGGTAGCTCATGATCTAGTCCGGCTGAGTCAGTGTGTGTTGTGTTGGCCTGAGAAAGAGGACAGCCACCCAGTCTAAACATCAGCACCTCTCTTGAAAAAGTCTCTTTGCTGATGAGCGAGGGAAGGCTTGGGAGAAGCCAGGGGGACATTCCCTGTGGATTGATGCGACTGGCTAGGACCTGGGGATGGACAGCGGCCCAACAACCCCTGGGGCAGTCAAAGCCCTCTTTCATAGGAGCTGGGGGGGGGGGGGGCGGGGGGGGGGGGGCAGGGAGGACACTGTGCCTGATATTATGCTCCCTAGGCGCCTGACTGGCTGACCACTCCTCCCCCCTGCATCTGCTAGGTTGGCTGACCCCAGAGACCCTAGTTTCTCCCCCTTGGACAGTAACCTTGACCTCCACACGACATGACAGCCAGGACAGGGACAACACGGCCCTCTCAATCAAGTGATAGTAGAATTATTGCAGTGCCAATGTGAAGTGTTTTCAGTTTCTTTTCGTTCTGTGTTTATGGATCTGGAAGGACCTACAGACACAGACTATGTCACCGCTCATTACGCTGCATTGAGGGAGACGCCGTCTTTTGATCTCGGTATCAGCCGGAAGTGTCCACATTACCTCGGAAGGCAATGATCTCAGATGCAAATCTGGCATCACCAATCTAAATTAAAAATTCTCTTAGAGATACACTTTGATCCGTGTAAAGAGAAAAACAGTAGGCCCGCCCATTTCTCAATAAAAGGGTCCAACCCTGCTTGCTTTCGCATGACTGCCCTGGCGTAAGGTAAATTGACTATTTCATCAGATCACAGCAAATGTTGACAATGCTTCAGACTTCCCACTATCAAAATGCGAAACCGGCCCTACATAAACAGTTGACTCAAAACACATTCCTCTGAAGCACGACTGAGGAGAAAGCCAAGGCTTCAGTTACCCGCGTGTTCTAAAACAGCCACGCACACACAGCACCGCACACCGCCCCAACGCAAGCGTTAAATACAGCGCAGGTGCTGCCTAAATACTGTGACATGTTAGTAAGCATTCAGTCACCACCCATTCAGACTGGGCAATGCAATGAAAAGGGCTTCTGTTGGGAGGCCTGCTAGTAGATGTGCCTGAGGCGACCCCATGGCAGGGGAAGTACGAACACACACACACACCCCTACACACATACCTGAGGCCGACCACATTGGGTTGGTTCTGGAGGTGTTCCTGCCAGCGATGGTGTAAACAGAGGGACGGAGGAGAGGCCTGCAGGCAGCAGGAGCATGATCCCGGGGACGGGGGCAGGGCGGGGGCCTGGCTCTGGAAGATGTGGCACTCCTGGTGGTTGCTGTGGCAGCACAGGGGTGGATGGAACGGGCAGCGGTGGCAGCACAGGGGGGGTGGAGACAGCAGGGGAGGAGGTGGGGCGGAGCCGGCGGGGAGGGCGGAGGGCAAGAGCTTGGCCAATCTCTGAGAATCTGTGAGGTGCGAGGAGGAACTGGAGGAGGTGGAAGAGGAGGGTGACCGGAGGGAGCCGTTCTGCTTGACGGGACCTCCGTTCTGACTCACTCGGGGTCTCTGCTGGGGCTCCTTGTGAGGCGGCGTGGGCCTCGGCTGGTGCCTCTGCCTCTGCTGTGTCCTGGGTGTGGAAAGGACACCGACGTCCCCTCCTTTCCTGCTCCCGCAGCTGACACCGATTGCGCCGGGCTCTCGGCCGCCAGTAGCAGTGGCGTTTGTGGATGTTGCGACGAGGCCGGGTGGAAGGCTGCCATTGCCGAGGAGCGTTAGGTCACCGGTGGCGCTGCTCAGGGCCATGGTCCTCTTTCTGCTGGCCTGGCGCTGGGTTTGCCACTCCTCTGCAGGAAAAGAGGGAAAATCATACAGGCACATAGCTCTTTACTGTAGCTGGCGATGTTGACATTCAGTTGAACATTGACTCTATTCACACAGAACTGGGGAGCTGAGTGGAGCAGCAGGAGGAGAGAGACAAAGAGAGAGAAGGCTTGAGCTCAAGGAAGTGTGTGGGAGAAGGAAAGAAAATCTGAGTAAACTGCACAAGTGTCCAAACTCCAAACTCAGAGCTGAAGTAAAGGCTATGAACAAGGAACTCAACAGAATATTATTAAGCAGTTAGATGTGATCAATACTGACTGATTTACTGAATTAAAGCAAAGTGGGAAATATTCCTAACTTTAACCAGATTTCTATTTTGTCTGAATTGTATGGTTTATCAAGTTCAAAGACAAAGTGTATGAACAGTAAGTGTGAGATATTTAGACTCTATCAAAAGTTTAGACTCCATCTATGAGGTGGTTACAAGCAAATGAGAAGAAACAGTTCGCTAAGTAAATTTGCCAGAGTTTCAGCCTCCATGATCCTTTTACAGAACACTTTCAGGTTATGTACAGTAGAATGGCTTCAGTTAGGACATTACAGAGAAGACAAAAAAAGTATTTTCTTTTGACATGATATGACTGACAACTCAAATGCAATGAATTGCCTTTCATTGGTAATGAACTGTTGTGCAAGGTTGTGAAGTTGGAGCATTGCCTAACTCCAACCATTGCTGAAACAGACTTGATGTGAACCCAGATGAATAAATCAAGATAATGCGACAGCGAGTCCTGGCAGAACCTCATCTCTGTCTAACAACTAATAGCTGAGGTGATGAGGAAAAATGAAGGCTAGCAGAGTTAAGTGAAAACCGGGGACACTTTTTGTAGGGTCAAAAACAACATTCAACTTTCAATTTTCACAACGCCCCATAGTTCTTACACAGCAATGGCGACTAGCCTGGCTGTATCTATATGAAACTTTCTGGGGATTGAAATAATTGTTTATGTTGTGGCTACAAAGTATAATTGATCAAAATGGCTCATAAAATGTTAATTAAAGCACCTGAATATTGAAGTATCAGCTGTGATTTAACTTCAGAGTTATTTTTATTTTATTTCTAAAGTCTAACCAGGGAAAGGACTGGAAGCCTGGAAACTTTTATCCCCTTTAGAAGAAAAACTAGTTCCCACACAATCCTGTCAGCTTTATTCACATTTGAGGAACGGAAGATAGACATGAAACTGCAGTATTAGATGGAGAAGTACTACAGTAATAGATGGAGAAGTACTGCAGTACAAAAAAACCTAGCAACACTACTTCTACCATATTATAACTGATTTATTTATTTTACTATTTGGTAAACTTTGCAGCTTTTACGAGACGCAAGACATCAGATTAACACACTTCATAGACATTTTGCTTTGAACATTCACATACGGCATGACAAACTTGACTGATGACAGCGTCCTTGCAAATGATTTTCCCCTCACCAAAAAAAACCTCATTTCTGCAAAGTTTGGTTTGCATCTATGTGACAGCATGCAAACACAGGGTTGTAGGCTACATCAAATATTTTGATTGCAAACCAAACTGGATGTGTTCACGTTCAACCCAACACCCATTAGGATATATCATATAGCCGTCCAGGAAAACATTGTCCATGCAGGGAAATCACCATGCGACGCACTGAATAGGAATGAATGTGCTCTGCGATGCCTCAACATGAGTGAGTGGTAACCTGAGACAGACAGCCGAGTCGGGTCAGAGCTGTGTGAATGGGGGAGAGGAGGATGACTTCAACCTCAGTCTGTCGAAAGAGCTCCAAACATCAGGCGGAGCAGAGAAACACAGGGTTGTGCTTTTGGTTACTCGAGGTGATACAAAAACAGACAAATCGGCAATATCACTATCAAAAAGCATGAAAAAGAGAATTAAGAGAGTAACCTGCCAACGAAATTGCCAGATGAAAAGGACAAGTATTCTTGGCTAAAGAAATCATTGCAGGACCTAATGGTTCCCTGTACCTGTATAGGTATGCCCATAACATCTCTCCATATTGAGGGAATTTCAGAAGGGGGCTGTCTGAGCTCCAACACAGAGCAATGACATCCAGGTGAGACATCTAGGCCAGTCTGCAGTCTGACACTAACAGACAGGAGTCTGTGCCCCTCACAGCGTGGAACAAGTGCCCTAAATAACAGTGATGGCATGTGTCCTTAATAAGTTCTTACGGAAACAACAAGTTATTTACTGTGTCCATGGTTGTGCATGCCTGCACATACTAGGATATGACAGGTAGTTTTGGTTTGTACGGTTTATAAGAGCGACAGTCCCACTTTGTCTGTGATGACATGTGCTGAAGTCTACGAAAACTGGGAAAAGTTGAGAATACAGTAGTGTTTTTTTTTTCTGCTTTCATGTTGAGTTTATGATTATGGGTTGAGACCTGTTCAACTACCAGGTATGAGGCAGGAGGCAAAGTACCATAGCCCTTTAATTAAAGCTAATATACAGTAATTATCAGAGGACTCAGTCAACTCAAGACAGTTAATATCTTCATCCTAATAACAGAACCTCTCCTGGAAACTACAAGCAGGCCTACATGCCTCAGAGGACCTATTCCTTACTAGTGTATGAGAAGTGTTTGACAGGCCTGACCATTTCCTTAGCATGGTTTTACATACCTAAGCCTACAGTATTTGACATCAGCAGCATTAAGGTTTAGCGCCTTTTCTCAAATGTAATTACATTAAGAAATTGTTGTAATCATCCCATCATCATGCCGCGAAAAATTAATGTGCAGTTTAAATGAATACGAAGCAACACGTCCCTTGTATAAGCCACATTTTACATACTTTGTCAAATGCAGTTTTTGTCGCAAACTCAAGGGCTCAGACACAAGGCTAAGAAACATTGGGAAAAAAAAGGTTATCTGCTGATGTTCATATTAGTTATCAAATAACGTTATTGAGAGAAAAGGGCTTTACCGGTTTAAACAAATATCCAGAGACGAATCTAAACCGGTGTTCAACAAAAGACCAGGTCATTTCATTTGGCGAAACATCACTTGCACTTGTATTATTTGGTTCCGATGCTTCTAAACAGTGGAGAAATCTAAATTCTAAAAACCCGCTGGTAATAGACGAACCTATATGAACAGACATATATATTTAAAACATTAATAATATGCTGATGAAAACATTCGTGTTCTTAGGACCAATGCACCGACTATATATAAGAAATAAAAAAGAAGGCACCCGCTTCACTGGTTTGATACCTTATCTTAGTGCTGTTCCTTTTCCGTTCGTTCTGGTCGAAGTTTCTGAACCGTATACTCAGGAAAATTAGCTTCCGTTTACCGTATCCACTCCTTGTTCAACAAAACACAACCAAAGAGGAGTTGTGGCGAAAGAAAGTCGTTCCTTACCGGGAAAAGGACTGCCTGCTAAAATGACAAACACATGCAGCCTACCTCGTTAAGGGCAGGCGGTGGGCTGGGACAACGCACTAGCCCACTGATAGGATGTTCTTGATGCTCAGAGACTTTTAACCCAATCAATGCCTGTGGCGCACACAACAGCTGGAGGAACTGAGATCCATTATCATCGTAATCATCATCATCATCACCACTCGTAAACAGCACAAACAACTATAGAATCACGAAACAAAATTGTGATTCGTGTAACTGAGAGGTTTGTTTGCAATCGTGCTTTGTTTGCCTCTAGCAGGGTTGCAACGATTTCTTCTAACAGAAAATGCTGTATATGTTAGCTCAGTTTGAATTTGTTATAAGCGCACTATGACGCAAATATACCAATGACTGTATTAAAAAGGCACATCAAAGCAGTATATGAATCTAGAATCTATTTTACATATTTCCTCTAAGAGCAATATGTGAGACAAAAAAAATGACTCAGCATCAAGTGTGTGACTCAAGTGACTGATAAAAACACTATTCATCAACATGCAACTAATCCTGTGATCAAATAACCACTGCTTTGGTATCAATACCAATACTTGAGTTTACCTCAAAACCATTCATGACCTATTCGGTTAGAGGACTACAACAAATTAGAGATTGCACTCCAGATGTGTTTAGTTTTCCCTGGGTTCTGTATAACATAATAACCCCCTGAAACACACTCCCCTTCAGCACAGACCACTCCACCCTTCCAGTTCCCTTGAAATAACTGTGGTTTGGTTTAAAAATCACAGTGGACTTTAGGATAAAACCAAATGTTGAGTCACACAATAAAATGTGTCTCATATATCATTACTGCAACATTCTATGCCAATGTCATGTTTCTTACATTGAAAGTGTAAAAAAAATAGAAGTGCACATCTTGTGGACTATTGTAAAGTCTAGGTTTTTATTCGCAGAACATTCAGCTCAGCAAGAGTAGTTCTTTGTCATGTGGAATTTTGGGAAGGGAGAGGCCATACCTGGCTTTAATTTCAGCTGTCCACTAGCATCAGGACACAGTTCATATAACACAACATAATATGCAGTTCAGTGTGGTAAGGTGCTGGTTCCAAGGAAAGTAGCCTAGGTTTCTGTTTACAACCGTTGTGTTTAATACAGTTAACCACAATCAAACTTCCAGGTCAACTTTCAACTGACTGTAACTGCTATATGCTATATGTAAATGCATATTGTGACGTGTTATATACATTTACATGTAAGTGTTTTCAATAAGCTAATGTAATGTTGCACAAGCAGCAATTATCCATATCCAACAAAAGATTTCAGGCATACACTTTGGCTGTTTATGTGAATTCAAGCCGACAATAAAAAGGTATCCTGATGTAGACATCCTTGCAAAGCAGGCATACAGTAGGACTAAACTATATTACATAGGGTAATAGTAACGACGAGTTAGCTCAGTGTGAATAAACAGCTTTAATGTTAAAGGGCAGTGGCCAATTAAAACCCATGAGTAGGCAGGATTATCACATTAAACCCTGGTGTATCAGTTTCCAGCCATATTAGTGGTGGTCATGTGCTTGGTCAGCCCAGGCCATCAGAGTCCAGCAAGGATGCCCCCTTTGAAATAACAAGAGTCAGGCTGGTGGCTGCTGCAGCCCTGGCCTGAATGAAACCACATCAAAGGCACCGTAACTGGATAGAGCTGTAATCAAAGCATACTGATCCCAGCACTGATCACCCACAGCTCATCAAACTGACAGGGTCAGCCAACAACAAAATAATAAAGGAGCGAGCAGAGGGAAGGAGGAGTGTTGTTTCTGAACCTTTCTAGGGATAGAATACATTTTGTTGTTTCTTGTTTTCTGTTATGATTTGTGTCACCTATGGAAATTCAATATATTTTTTTTTGCAATAGCATGGTGAATTGAAGTTCGTGCTTCCTAAGTGTCATAATGTCTACAACACTAGTCTGAGGAGAAACATTCTGTACCCCCACTGAAGCCTCCCATACAAAAGACATACATTTGGGTTTTTACAGATGCAGAATATATTTAGGCCTATGCTTAAAGGAGACATTTTACAGTTTTACCAATTGATGTTTATTCATTTATTTATTTATTTATTACATTTGCTTTTCATTATTTAGAATAATCTCAAAGTGCATCATATAAAAAATTTTATACAAAAATGAACATGAAAATGTATTTAGGCCTGTTTTAAATGAACCCAGAGTCTGTGGTGACTTCAGGTGGTTTGGGAGGGCATACCAGAGGCTAGAGGCAGTCAAGCTAAAAGCCCAATCCCCCCAAGGAGTAGAGCTTGGTCCTGGGGATGTGGAGGAGCAGGCTGTCACTGTTAGATGGTTCCTCACCATAAAAGTAGTCCATGGGCCAAGATAAACTGTAATCCATGGTTCTGTTTTTTAAAACATTAATACAAACTTCAGTTGACTTACAGCTAGCTAAATATCTATGGGAGTACACCTAGCACACTTTCTATGGCAAAACCATCTTTAAATAATATCTAAACAAATAATGAGTTGATTTAAAGTGATTTAATATTTTGTTTATGGTTCTATATTACTTTTACTGATTTGAAGGGAGCTGAAGTTAGCTGTAGTTTGTAATGGCTGTTTACAGAAACCTGTACCATGGATTAGTTTCTCAAGGCAAATAGACGACTTTCAGGGGGAGAAACCATCTAACATCAAGTTGTAAAATAGTAAACTTCTCCTTTAAACAAAATGCAGTACACATACCCAAGTTAGAGAGCAAATGCCGCTCCCTCTTGCACATTCCTAGGACATAAAACTTCAAACAGCTGAGAGAAAAAAAACATAGACTGCACAAAGGCTTCCTGCTATAAATGTAACATGATCCAACTCGTTTTTTGATTTGGTAGCACATTCGGGGCGACCTAATGGGCAACAGTGAAAGCTGAAATCAGCCAGGGACCTTCAGGTAATGTTAGAACCCCATTGTGCATTGCTCTGCTTGTGGTATTAGGCAGGAGATGGCGTATCGTTCTTCTCTTCCAACATGGCTCACATTGCTCTGTGGCTTCGGTGTGTCTGGGTTTCGGAAACCCAGGGAAACCCAATCACTTTGACACCTCAGTGGTGAGGACGGACATCTCCCACCCGATTAACACTATCTAAGCCTGCAGGGACAGCCAAGAACTACTGCCAAAGACAGGCAAGGTCCAAAGATAATAATCTATGTAACACATAACTGTATGTTTATTACAGCACACATAAATCTACCTGCATTAACCGAGACTTGACTCTCTTCATAACCACACTATGGAAAAATTGTCAATGTGCTAAAATATCCTTGGTGTCTAGCTCAGGGGAAGAAGCCTACATGGAATTGCTGGAGTAGCTGAAAAAAAAAAAAAAACTGCCACATGCTGTAGCCATATGAACAGCCTATTTATCATGTCCCGGGGAAAAGAAGAAAAAATATAAAAATAAGCAAGAAATAATTGTCTTGAAATAAAAGAGATAGTGTGTTGATGTAGCGGGATGACTAAAGAGCTAATCTACATTCCTCCTATAGGTGTTGACGGAGAGCTTGGAGGTGCGAATGTGAAGTCAAGCACCTGTTCTGTACTCATTATGACAGACTGTTAGCCAATGACAGTGACCTTTCCTTTCAAGTCCTCTCAGGATAGAATGGGCCTCTTATTTTGATGATCAAGAACAAATGTATTTTAGGTCACAAGGAATTAAGCTTTGGCAGGATACCGTATATAGGCTAGTGTTTACTGGGGTATTTATATACAAATACAGTTAACTAGCAAAGCAGCAATTGTCCCACCTCAGAAGTTTTCATCCCATGTTTCACGGCTGGGTTTTACTTAGAATTTCACCAACCACCAGCATGGCAAGGTTTAGTAATGAAAAACACCTGCAGTCGCAAGTCGTTGCGTTCTTCACCAATAGAAAAATCTATATTGTCTGCTTCCCCAACAGGAAACAAATAAGGGAAAACTACTTTCATTAAAATGTTAAAACATTATTTCTATAGAACTGTTCATATTGCTCTAATTTGTCTACAAGCTTAATACCTGTAATCTGTATTTTGTATTAGTTGTTGTCATAATAGCTTGTTGGCCATTAACCAATCAAAGCAAGTGACTGCAAACTAGTATTTACAACTTCACAACAAGTAATTTCCCATCACCCGTTGGTAGGGAATAAAGCCCTACACAGGGCAGCATTTTTGATTGACCCCCCTCCTCCTCCAGGGTTTGTGCGAAGACAATTCTGTCATGAAATGTATCAATGTTTCTGTGCATTGTGCACATTATCGCTAGATTTTCCTGCAATAGTTGGCCACAGTCCTGCTGGTATGTACCGGACATGCCGGGGAAAATGTATATACTATGGAAATAATAATGCAAACTATGATAAGTCTATCTAGCATTTTAATTCCTCTCTCATAATGTAATCAAGATCTTAGACTGGAAGGTAATCTCTCACCTCACCACCACCACCATCCGTTCAAAGACCAGTGGTTGGTTTCTTAAGCCTTACTCCAGACTCGGACTGGACGGTAAGCTCTTACCCCACCCCCACCAGCACCATCATCCACTACCAACAAGGCCATTGACACAAAAGCAGGCTCTGCCCTCTAATTACAGTTGCGTTACAAAAGCTTTTTTAGGGTGTCAGAGCTTTGGAGCTGCCTATCTGGCCATTGTCTTTCTTTCACATTTCTCTCTCTCCAACTCTGTCCCGTTTCCTTCTCCTCAAGTGCTAGAGGAGCCACCTGGGTATACTACTCCCTTGTCAGAGCAATGCCAGTCTTCATGTTCTCTAGCTTCTTAGAGGAAGGGTTTCAGAGCATTAGTTGAGACCAGCCATACAGACAATAGAGCCGAGTGGGAATGGAAGGAAGGGGTCCATCCATGCTGTTTGATCTTGGGCTTGCTGAGATGCTAACGAAGGGCTGAGACAGACAGGGCAGACCAGCGAAGCCTTGGGTGGGAGTAGCCGGCTGGGTCGGCCAGTACTGTAGATGTAATGGAAGAGACTCATTGAGGAACACAATGTTTAGCGTTTGCTCATCAGGTCGGCTGAGTCTTTGAGGATTTGCCCAAACACACCAAAAGCTATTCAGAGTCAATTTACCCCCCAGCCCCTGCTCTACAAATACAAGATGGGGCAGCTCTTCTCCTCTTGGGCCTCTGAGGGAAGGGATGTCTGTCAAACTCCAACCTCCGTTGGCTACCTTTTGGTACTGAGATGTCAAATTTCTCTGAGACCCTCTGATTCCACAGTGGGTAAATCACACAGCGCCGGACACAGACAGGAAAAATCACGATGCTACATTTTCTGTGGCAAAACAGTCTAGGTGCGAGATCACACACCACTGCAACAATATTGACAGTCAGAAATACTGAGAGAGCACAAAATGACCGGAATTATGGATGATCTACACACATCATCCAAAAACATGTATAAAATGGTATGTCAAAGTTAAGTGTGGAACAAGAACCTCTCCCGACTTTCAGCGTCATACATTTTAAAACCTAACCCACTTCATTTGTACAACATTGTTTTAGGCCACTGGGGTTTTAAACAAAATCTGAACAAGAGCAACGAAGGACTTCGGTCCACCGCAGTGCGACACAAACTCTACCTTTTGGTTCTTGTCTCTCTCACCAGACCTAGAAGCATCCAACAGCCCAACTCTTGGCAGCCCCGGCGTCAGCCTGCCTCTGTGCCAACGCAAATGGATTGACTTCATCCTGTGTCATCTCACTCAGCGTCCCAAGGACAAGTAGGCTTTCTGAGGGCTGGGACGAGGTGGGGGTGTAGCCTCATTAATGGGACTCTGGTTCGAAAGGGCTAGAGTGTGTGTGTGTGTGTGTGTGCGTGCATTAGCCTTACTAATGGGTCGCTCTGGTTGTTGGAGGTTTGGGGCTGAGCAAAGCTGGCATTTGGATTCGCTCATGCTCCCTACGGAGAGAAGCCCGCCAGCAAGACAGGGCCAGCGAATCCTTTGCAGCTGCTCTTTCAGAAGAGGGAAAAACTAAAAATGTGTTGACATTTTAACACAATGAGTATTTCACATCCCTCGCTAACCCCTTGTCTCTTGGTTTTTTTTACACATAAAGTGCAGGCCCAGTTATTGGATCTGTTCACGGCTAAGCAATATCCTAATATACATGTAAAGACCAGTACAGAAAAGAGCATGAACCTTTCCCAGGGATGAGTAACGGCATTCAGCTAGCACTTAACTTTTCCAATGTTGTCTTCTTTTATTCTCCTTTTGGCATCAAACTAGCTAGATGTTGTTAAGAGGGTTTGGGAAAAATTGGAAAGCAATACCAAAATCAAGTCTAAGGTTGGTCTAATTACTGTACATTTTTTTATGGGCAGTCCAAGAAAGTTCTCTGCACTTTACGATCTGCCCAAGAGGTTATTTACCATTGTTTCCAAAATAAGTAATTCTACACAGGTGAATAATATAATAAGAACCACTCCAGCCTGGAAGGCACAACGCTTCCATCTTTATGACTTCAGTGAATATCCGAGCTACATGCAGCTAATGGCTACTTTTTGCAAGTTTTATGGAACAAAACCATTTAAACATTTAGCCTAACAATCTTAAGAATACAACAACAGAAAGACTGATTTAAAGTTAGCTCGTCAGTCTACAGATGATGATTCTCAAACATTCTCCTGGACCTGATTGGACGTAAGTTCTCTCTCAGGGGGTTTCTGTGGGGAGGGGGGGGGGGGGCATTCATCCATGCAAATCCCAATGTGTGTGTTGTTGACTATGTTTGTATCAGGTGTACCTGCAGAGAGAGAGACATGGGAACACAGCTCTCACTGATACCAGCGGGCACATGATAAATGGAGACTGTAAATACTCACATGCATGTACTCCTGTCTGTCACAGCCCTGTCTGGCCCTTTTACCGGGGGGAGGATGATGGGGTCTGTATTTAAACATATGCGGGGGCTGAGAGAGATTCAATGTGATAAAAGAAGTTGGTATTCGGGGGGGGGGGGGGTCTAATCTCAAAGTACCATATCTGTAAAAAAAAAAAAAAACATAATAAAAAAAAAGATCACTCGGAAGAATGGTTGAGGAACGTTTTCTGACAGCCCATCCACTTAACACAACATTTGGAACGTTTTCTGACAGCCCATCCACTTAACACAACGTCTGAAACCTTTGTTCCTCGGGACCCAAAACCAACAACACAACGTACATCAGAAGGAAATTGATACAGTACCAGGACACGTAGACGGAGGCCTGAGAGCTACAGGTGTCTCCTCACAGCTCCTTTTGTGAACGCCACCGCCCATTCATCCATCTACTTCCCAGCATCAGGGTAAGCAGAAGGCATATGAGGGTATGCTTGTGTATATAAGAGGCCATGCAAAATTATAGGGGTGAGGTCTGTTTAGAATTTTACTTTACGTGAGAAAACAAGCTGTTATTGTTATTACTAAAAGGGTGGATACAGCTCTTGGCATCTCTACCAGCAGTTTATAATACCTTAAAAATGTAAACTAGATGACCATTCAGTTACTGCCCAGACCTGATTTTATTAGATGGCTGTTATGTGCATAAATATTTATAAACAGTGAAATATGGCAGTAAAATAGAGCAGGAAAAACTCCCCACCCAGAGAAAATTATGGGACCCCGCTATAAGACCTGGATGAATCTCATGCCCATTAAAAGAAGTGGGAAATTATTAGTGACAGGCTTATGGAATTACATCATGCTTACGGTCAACAGGCCTCCCGCAAAAGGCATAATAACGAGGGGAGTACTTTTTCTGTTCATAGACGCATATGTTGTGCCTCCCTCCCCAGGCTTGTGTTACATGTATGTACACTCTCTCTCTCTTGCACTCTCTCATACACACACACACATTCACACATATATACACAGAAACACCTCCTACAGTTGTTAAGGAACAACTGTAGGAGAATGGCTCATAAACCCCAAGCTAACTGCCTGGCACAGCAGAGGAGCTTCACCCCTTTAGCACCCATTCAGAACAGCTGTTAGAGGAGCATGACCAAAAGCGCTCAAACTTGACCTATCTAAACACAATTAAAAAGCCAACACAACGATCCCGCGGGCTTCATTTCTTTCAAATTTTAACTGGAGTTTTACCTGAAGTGAAGTTGCTGGGGTTTGCTTTAATTGCTTGAAAATAAAATGTAAGCATTTTAAGTTGGGACAGCAAAAAGAGAGGTCACATAACAAAAATCTGATATTTAAAAAAAACTATAACTAATAGCACTCAATCATCCAAAAACATCACAAATACCAAGCCAATGCAACAATGCTGTAGGAATAAAGCAAAACTGTATTAGCAACTATAGCCTAGTTTTGCTGCAGCGAAGGATGGGCGAGTTCACAGTGTTAATGATCAGAGGTAATGGAGAGAGACAGCAACCAGTCCTGATTAACGTACTTTGTGTTATCACCTCTTCTGATGACACAGTAATTGTTTCTACTGCATCAAATCGAGAAATTATTAAACTAGCTAGCAAATGCCAAGGCATATTACAAAAAACTTTTAACAATGCATTTTCAAAACTCCAGCTCCATTCAGATAATTAACTAAATTAGCATGCCTACCTGTTAGGCGCTGTAGTATCTTTTTCTCTCTCAAACTTGTAGTTCTGAAATTAATTCTTAATTCCATCTTCAATTCATTAGCAAGATATCTGCTTATAATTGCCACACCTTTACCAAAGTCTTTACCATTTAATTTAGTACTGCTTTATCGTTAACAACAAGCTACGTGCAATTTAAAAAAAATGTTTTACCAGAAAGTAATTGTCATTTTTGTCACATCCATAGTATGTATATAAGGTGTGCTATTCAGTTATAATGCTGCCAAGTACTAATACCAGTAAACCAATTAAAACCCTGTTACATCTCTGGAATTGCGCATTGTTGACGGAATCCTGCAAAGCTCCACGGGAGTCCTATTCCCTTCTCAATCTCTACTCCCCACAGATGTTCGAGGGAGTTCAAGTCAGGGCTGTGGCTAGGCTACTCAAGGACATTCACGGACTTGTCCCAAAACCACTCTAGTGTTTTCTTGGCTGTATGGTGTGTCAATGTTAAGCTGAAAGATTAATCTTTGCCACAGCCTGAGGTCCTGTGCACTCTGGATCAGGTAATCTTCAAGGACCTCTCTGTATTTTGTATTTTCCTCAATCCTGACAAGTCTCCCACTCCATGCCGCTTAGAAGCAATGCCAAAGGATATTGCACCCACCATCATGCTTCACCATAGGGATGGTATTAGCCAGGTGATGAGCAGTACCTTGTTTTCACAATTAGGCCTGTATTCAGGCTTCTCACCAAGCTGAATCAAAAATCCAGAAAATCCCATTGTATGATTTTTAAATAATTAATTTGCATTTTATTGCATGACATAAGTATTTGATCATCCACCAACAGTAAGAATTCTGACTCTCACAGACCCTGTTCGTTTTTCTTTAAGAAGCCTCCAGTTCTCTACTCAATACCTTTATTAACTGCACCTGTTTGAACTTGTTACCTGCTATAAAGACACCTGACCAGACACTCAATCAAACAGACTCCAACCTCTCCACAATGGCCAAGATCAGAGAGCTGTGTAAGGACATCAGGGATACAATTGTAGATCTGCACAAGGCTGGGATGGGCTAAAGGACAATAGGCAAGCAGCTTGGTGAGAGTTCAAGATGACGGTCAATCTCCCTCAGTCTGGGGCTCCATGCAAGATCTCACCTCATGGGGCATCAATGATCATGAGGAAGGTGAGGGATCAGCCCAGAAACTACACGGCAGGACCTGGTCAATGACCTGAAGAGAGCTGGGAGCACAGCCTCTAAGAAACCATTAGTAACACACTACGCCATCATGGATTAAATCCTGCAGCGCACCCAAGGTCCCCCTGCTCAGCCAGCGCATGTCCAGGGCCTGTCTGAAGTTTGCCAATGAGGAATGGGAGAAGGTCATGTGGTCTGATGAGATAAAAATAGAGCTTTTTGGTCTAAACTCCACTCGCCGTGTTTGGAGGAAGGAGGAGGATGAGTACAACCCCAAGAACACCATCCCAACCGTGAAGCATGGAGGTGGAAACATCTTTCCTTGGGGATGCTTTTCGCAAAGGGGACAGGACAACTGCACCGTATTGAAGGGAGGATGGATGGGGCCATATATCGCAATATCTTGGCCAACAACCTCCTTCCCTCAGTAAGAGCATTGAAGATGGGTCGTGGAGTAAATTAATACTTTCCAAAGGCACAGTATGTCAAAGATTGAACCTGGACCCTCTTCTAGTAGCTGGATACTATTTCCGTGCACCTTAGCAGAAAACAATAAATTCACTGCAATTTCAAAAAAAATTAAAAATACATGTTAGCTTAACAGAAATGGTAACCGAAAGGATTAGCTCTACAGCAATTTATTAATTGAGACATTCAGTACAATGGTTTAAAAACACTGTAAGAGAGAAGCAAACCTACAGTGTGAGAAAGAAAATGTCGCGAGTCTGAAAGAAGGCTGGGAACTTGGCCTAACAGACACACACACACAGTGTTGGGATGGTCAAAGAGACCAGTAAAAGAACAGAAGCAAGAAATATATATCCTATAAATGAGTTTAATTCATTTACTAAAGGCAGGAGAGTGTTGACAGAATGGATCTCTGATGGCTCTAACAGTGTTAAATAATATATTAAATATACATCTAGATAAAAAGCCCTTATTGGCTGCTGTGGGTTCTGCTGAAGAGAAAAGGTCCCTAATTCCCTCCTCTGCCAAATGTCCCTTTAACCATGAGTTCTGGTGACTGCCTGATTCTTTCCCTGGGCAAGCCATTGTTGTGCGGCCTGATAAATATTTACTCTTCCCAGCTTTCTGAGGGGAGAGATGAGGAAAGGGTCCCTCTGTACTGGAGGGGTCAGAGACACTGAGCTAGTCTTGCCTGGCACTCAACACCAGGACCTGGCATCTCATGATCAATTACCCCTTTTAAACTAGAGGCACAGGATCTCTGAGAGAGAGGAGGAAAGGGGAACCCCTTTGAGAGATGTTTACTTGGGACCACCAGCGGAACTGGCTCTACAAAAGACCAAAGATGAGCCAAAATAATAGCCAAATTGAACAAGGGAAAAGTAAACATGTCTTTGCCCATCAAATTATGCAGTGCCTCCCTTCAGCCAATCAATGTAATTTTGCAAGTTCCGGATCTCTATTACATGATGTATCATTCACCCAAATTTCCTCAAAACCGGACCTGTTGTGTCGGAGATATTTTGTGGGATAATAATACCTACCTCTGAATATATGTGTCACTTCAATGTCCATAAATGGACAGAGAATCAGCATTTTAGGTCCTTTCAGAAATCCATCATGGTGGATATTATTAGCAAATGTGTTGGTTGTGAGAAGTGTGCTCTATGTCACTTCATTCATTAAAATTAAATGTCATAAGGGGGCGTAACCTTGCAAAGTTAGCAATAGCAAAAGCAGTTTCAATTGCCTGTAATAACAGCACCATTAGACCAATGAGTGTCATTCTGTAAATGTTAGATCTCTATTGCGAAACGCAATCACAGAGGGTTTGTCAAAATCCTGCCAGTAATGCAGGATTTGTGCTGATCTGTTGAACACAATTCAAAGTGTTTGCTGTTCGGATTGGGGCCAAAAATGAGAAGGGACTAAGAATTAGGTGAAATAATCTTGAAATACGGTTGAACCAATCATGAGACATATAGAGAGGTTCTTTGCTTTGTGGGCATGAATGTGTCCAAAGCAGAGGAGAAGCTCTGACAGAACAGTGTTCCCCCTCTAAACCTGGTATCAGTTTACCTAAGAAAATATTGCTTCATTTGAAACATCCAAGGCCCTTCATTAAGGTCACACAATTTACAGTATTTACGCATCATGCAGAAACACTACTGGCAAAATTGCTCCACACGTGCAATAAATAAAAAATAATAAAGTTTTTAAATTGAGGCATGTCCTGATATCAAACTCTCTACTTAAGTCTGTTTTGAATGTTGCGTGTGTGGCTACATTTGTGAGCCACTATCTCCCTGTCATTCACCACTTCTTCCAAAAAGGGAGTAACCAAGACATTAGCATCCTGTTGGTAAGTGAAACAAGCAGCTATTGCACTACACAGTGATAATTTTCAAAAGGAAACGGCAAAAGGGCCAGAACAAAAGAACAAACCAAGCAGGCCCAAGATCATAGCAAAATTTGACAACCGATAATATCACCAAAGAGGAGATGTAATTCACAAAGTTTAAATCAGAGATTTTCCTATAAAAAAACAGGCTTCCTCTCATATGATTATGACACAAAATGCACTCGGTTTATTTATATAATAGCAAGCAACTTTTTAAAATATACAGCAGATCAAGTTGCTTGTCTTCCAACATAATGACAGATATCTCACATAGAAACGAATGTGAGACACACGGATCATTAGGTATGGGAAACCTGTAAATGGCCTTATTAGTCTTGGGCACTTCATGAAAAATTTGTACCTTTTAAATATACTCTGCAGTTCATAAATTGTGCCCATTGCCCAAGCAGTGGTCAAGTAAAACACTTCACAATCTATCCCTGTAAAAACAGCAACTAGACATCATGTGAAATGTATTTAGAAATATTCTATTTGCATGCCTAGTAGTTATGAATGTACTTCATTCAAAGCACACGTTAGAAGTCAAATAACTGTCAATAAAATAGACTCCGATTCAGAAAAAACATCTTGTGTGTAGAATCATGACCGTGTTTTCCATTTATTACTGGTAGTAGGTCCAGGAATTACTAACTCAAATGAATACATTTGTGAAAAGATTTGTTCTCCCACTGAACATCTCAAAGTTATCAGCAAAAAGAGTGAAACGTCCACTCACTGTAGCATGCCAGTGCACAAGGCATTCACCAAAATGTAGGAATGTCATAGCTAAATCAACCTAAGAAAAATGTAATGTTCTGAATAATTCCACTATTAGTTCTAGTCATAATTGCAATTTTTAACAATAAACATAGAGAAGTACACCCGAATGCAAGTAGCCTAATCATACAAAGTACAGCAGTGTAAACATAAAATCGAATGAAATTACTGAATTAATTCTTATGTACAAATAAACTAATAATTAATTTGTAGGTGAGTAACTAAATCAGGTGAGTAACACATTCTGTGGAATTGTGTTGTAACGACAAAAACGCCACATTTTAATTTGGCCTTTTATTTACAAGGCACCAGGTTCCATTATGCAATGATCATACTTTTTAATCAGCTTTCTGATATACCATCAGGTTGATGCATTATCTTGGCAAAGAAAAATAGCTCAAATTATTAGTGACATAAATAAGGTTTAACATTGTTTAGATGTCATAATAATAAAATTAAAATGAGAGTATGAAATTGTGTAGATAACTGGGGAAAAATATTTTAAGGCATGAACCAAAGGCACTGATATGACTAAATGTGAAAAAACATTAACAATATATAGGCACTGTTTATTTACATAATGTTTTTTTACATTTAGAGAATATGCAAACTTAAAAAAATGAATTAAAGACGCACTCCTATGAAATAACCATACTTTTGAAATGTCTTTCCAGCTAAAACGTCCCAGCTTGCAAACAAGTCATTGGTTTAGATGACAGCATGACATCTGATTCAAACCTATTAAAACACAGACATCATCTTCCCAAAATGACCTCTTTAACACCTGAACCTCATCATGATTGGTCATGATATGTCTGAAGCAGGATGAGGTCACGTTTAGACAAGGTGAGATCACTTTTTAAATCAACTCGCCAATTTCATTGCAGTGATCATGGGATTGTAGTGCACCTTTAAGGTACCACAATACCCCCAAATCTTCAGTTGGTGAAGGTTGTGGTGCCTCATCTGAAAAAGCAAAGTGGAAAGCAGTATTGTTCTTGTTTGAAACAATTTGTTGACTGCCTTTGAGCAGCCAGAAGAGGAAAATGATGAAAAGTGGACAGACAAAAATAGGAATAGCCTACAATACAGTATGAATGGATGTTACATGGTATCGCTAGCAATTTCGATGTGAATCTGATGAATTCTGCCACTCTAAATTAGATGTACAAAGTATTCCTCAGCTCTTGCATGAAAGGTGCTTGAGGGACAATGATCGCAGATAACATTTCAACCCCTTCATTAAGCTAATACTACCAGTATATTAGTTGAGGCCTTAGGTTATGGAGCAGTTTACAATGCTAAATGATCAAGCACTCTTTGCTGAGACTGCTGGCTTGCCAGAATGGTTGCACTTTATAATCAGTACCTTCTTAACCAGTCAGACGAGACGGTCAACAAGCTGCTCGGTTCCTCGCAGGCGGCAGCCATATTTTGACTCAGTGAGCAGCACTGCAACCCCCACATACATACACCCACCTCCAAACCTTTACACGCCCCACAGCTTGTCTTGGGTACGTACGTTGGGCCTTGTGTTAAGAGCAACAATCATTGCAGCTGGTGCACCCGAATTAACACCAGACTCTGACATCACAAAGCATGACCAACAATCACAGGAGACAGCTGCTCTTATTTCTCCGTATTCACCTTTCATACATGCCAAGTCCGAGTATGGACCCACCGGATAAACACAATACTGGCACGCATGCATACTACAAAAACAATACACCTGCTTACTGGTATTTGACGTGGCTCTGGAGGATTGCACAGGTTATACTGTGAGACACCGTGGTGTCTGTGTGTGTTAGCAGAACAGCATGGCGTGAGTTGTAGGTAACTGGTTTCCATTTTGCTTTTCACTGACACAGCAAGAGCAAAAAATATAGAAAAGTGTGTTTGACTTTTACTGAAAGCCTGTCCAGGCACGCCAGACCGAGCGATGGCAAAGGTGGACTGGGTAAGATGGAAAGTAGAGTGTATTCAAAGTGAAAGATATAAAAGTATACCAACACATCTTTGAAGATAAAGCACTGGTAACTAAAAAAGTATATGGTCAGAGAAAAGGTATTGGCATTTAAAAGTAGCTGAAATGTGAAGAACATAAGGACTGGTTATATACTTAGTTGAGATACATTTGTCTTATATCTGTTTATCAGTCATTTATAGTAAATTATTGTAAAATGCATTACCAGGGGAGTGATATTGTCCAATATGGTGGTGATGTTCATACGTTCAGATCGGAAATATCTTCTCAATGGGTAAGCTGTAAGAGACAAAAATACAAAATCAAACATAACATTTCTCAGTAAGGAATGTAAGGCTCTCAAAACTCCATGGAACTTTCACTCTGGCAACCTCATTATGGCTCGAGAGTAGCTGGCTTTCAGTGGTGATATACTGTACATCTTCCTTTCGAACTTCATGGCACAGCATGTTTTACAGCTCCCCAAGCAAACACAACCCTAAGCTGAGCCACACTGGCTTGATGCAGCAGACATAAAGATGAACAACCTGTAAATACGCATGAATCGTTGTCTTTTTCAAAAAACAACCTGTGATGACAATTAGGCTACTCCAGAAATGTCTTAAATAGACCTGAAACAGCCCTAACAGAACAAAAAAAAAAAATTTTTAAACATAGACCTAGAAAACAACCAGTGAGGTAAATCACTTTAATTGGGGGAAAAGAGAAAATGACATGTTGCCTGGGGGTTTCAAAAGACCCTCTCCTCAGGACACTCTCAAGCTAATGGTTGCTCCCTGCCTGAACCACCTTGACCCACAAGAGGGGTAACAGCAGCCTTGTCGTTCACTCCCCATTAATAAGGTCATGGGAGGCACTGTGAAGATTAGACAGTGGCAGCAACAGGGATGTGAAGTCTCTTTCAAAACAGCCAGGTTCACTGACAAGCAGCTTCCCATAGTAGGATAAAAGGGGGCTCTACCTTCCCAAACCTCCCTTCACCAAGATTCCAACTGCCATATGACTGGGAAAGAGAGGTCTTGGTGCCACAGACTAACATATGGCCCGCAGTCATCAATTAGCCTAAGGTGTGCTAAAATAGCCAGATGAAGATGAAAGAGATCAGTAGACAGTCAGTGAAAAATTTGGACAGATTCAATTTGCTTTTTTTTGGGGGGGGGGGGGGGGGGGGGTTTGGGGGCATGAACAATTGTTTGAGTCTTTTAATACATATTCAAGATTTTCAATGATTTATTTTCTAAGCAATTTCATTCACACAGTATTGTCCAAAAGCCTAAATGTTAAATCAATCAAACAGTCGGCTCTGAATTCCATAATACTATTAGCTGTCCAACAACTTTTTAGCTACATTCCAAGCTTGTTGTAGCTAGTGTTGTGAAATGCATGTTAACATTTTCCTCATAGACGATGTGGTCTGTGTTAGGGAGGGCATTATTAGCATTTGGCAAGGAAAGAAATCTGGCCTGTGATATCATACAAAAACAATCGACTGACACCTGCAATAATCTGTTGAACAATTAAGGTTTTGATCTTTTTTAAAGATGACAATATTTGGTGAATTGCATTACAACTCTGGTACAATGTGTCTTATGGCAACACTATATTCCTATCTGGATCTGCTGCAGTACAAAAATGTGTAAAAGCTTTTCAGGGCAAAAAAACCTTCCATACCAATTTAGATTAGGTCCAAAACACAGGACCAAATTAATTCCCATCTATCCTGCTCACAAAATGATTTCCATCTCTCCCGGCTTGGCCACCAAACGGCAGAGTCCCAGCATGGTTGCTATGCCAATTACTCCAATGAGGCTTGGGTGGAGGCACAGTCAGCGCTCATTTCCAAATGAGGGTCACTCTGATTCACTGGGGCTACTTCAAAACCATGAATCTCCTGCTACAAATTAGTATTTCTGAGAAGATACATTTTAGCAATAACAGATTATCAGGAAAATGGGTCTGTCTGTGCGTACTTAGGAAACGATATGTGTTCTTTACAATGAGATGAACTACTTGGACATGATATAGCTGCCTCGTTGATTTTGCTACATAAACACTGGCCAATGTTTTCAACTTTTGCGATGACGAGCCAATAGGTGAGGAATTCTGGCAATGCTCAGTGTTTTAGAGCAGCCTGTCATTTCTTTTGAGTGAACGGAGCTTCCTCAGACCACCAGTGGGCCAATTTTTTTTTCCTCCTTTTTTCATTTCCCGTGCTTCCAGGTCCTGATATAGATCCTCTGATTTGTTATGTTTAACAACAGTCACCCCCCCCCAAAGCCACATTTCTAACCATTGCCATGGCAAGAAATGCATACAAGCATATGACCTGAGAAACTGTCTGACTCTCTCCTAAAAAAGAGACAATGCCTTCAGGAAAATCACACCAAACCTCAGGTAACAGGTATGACGTGCAACTCAATCAACCGTGCTGACCACAAGACAGTTTTCTCAGGAGGTTATAGCAACTTGTTGGACTGATGCTAAGTAAACAGGTTCACCCTCAATGTCCAAAAAACTAATGATAACTAACATAAAGGATTTTTTTTTATTGCTGCAACATTTAACCAGAAACTGTTTCAGTGAGCATCATAACCACTTGAATCATAGGCATTGTCTTACATGGAATGCCCTATAAACTTTAATGCAACTTTCAATGCCAGAGCTTGTGAGACTGTGACATCTGGGACTGGACCAAGCCATGCTACAACTGGATGCTTGACTTACTAATACATAAACAATGATTTTCGAGTTTATAGACTAAGTCGCCATTAGTGGGCAACTAGCAAAATGTAAATTTCTTAAGGATGCCTTGTAATGGAACAAGAAATTCCAAGTCTGGAATTAACTTTTATACTGAAGTTGGGTGATATGGGTATTGATGGAGAAGTCCTACCATATTTCAAGGTGTGTCAACATACTCTAACTCTGACCCATTCATTTTTTCAGGGGAAGGCATACATGTTGGATGTTATTAAAGCATTACGGCGGACAAAACCATATTCAGTAAGGTGCCAGTTGCATATAGGACATGGTCATTTGCATAAGGGTGGACGAGAGTGTTACAGACAGGCAAACACAACATTATTTTATACACGCAGAGGAATATGGTTGGTTCCAGAACAAACTTTAAGGAACACCAATAGATCAACAGTGCACCAATAAAGTCATCTCTAAATTTACCATACGTACATATCTTAACAGGAATCTTTTAAAAGCTGTAACAGACAACATCTGCAATGAGCCACAAAGGACCAGAGCTACCGCTTTCAAGGAGCAGGGCACAATGCAGTTGTTACAAGAACTTCAATGTCCGAGCAATCAAAACAGACAAAGAGTCAACACAGTACTAACATAAAATCATAATATGTTGGGTCTGTCGTTCATCGGGACATGGCGGAGGCTTTCAAATGATCAGGGACTACAAAGAGATAGTCATGCCACATGCCGGCCCAGCGACACAAGAAGAAAAGACAAGCTTAATGCCTTCGATGCCACACTTTGAGGGCAAGTAAGACCGAGCCATGCTTGACGGCACCATGCTGTTCTCGACAACTAGCCTGTGTCATAACAATCTCCTTAGCTGATGTCAGTGTTATTCTTGTGTGAGCTCAATGCACTGTTATCAAGACAGAATTTACCAGAGAACTGGTGGGAGCAAATTGGTAGGCGGGGAAGTTTTATGTTTCAGTAGATAAAGTGGCAATCTACATCACTAAAGAAAGCTTGTGATTAACAACATAATCCATTGAACTCTGGGACAATGAAGGAAGAACCAGGAAGAGCAGTACACAACAAGAGAGTCAGACAGAAGGAAGCAGCTTCCTATCAGTAGGAAAGGGCAGCTAGCAACCGGCTAGCCAGTAGCACCTACTACTATTCCAGTCTGTGTTTTTAGTTTGTAGATGCAACAATATTTGGTTTCGTCCCTCAATGATTTAATGCCAGCCTAATATGAACTCAAAACCCTTTGTGGAAAGAGTAGGGGAAAAGTAATTCCCTCTTTGCTTTCAAAGACCATTTCCCCATTTTTGTTTTACATCTGAGAAATGACTCATAGCTGTTAGGATTCCTGCTGGCTTACTATTCAACATGGAAGTCTTTCCCAGATCAAAGTAAGAAAAGTGCTCCTTTCAAGTTTAAAGAAAAGTCTGAAAGCAAAAGCACCCTCTACTATAATATCCACTAAACTGAGCAAAAACCCAGGCAGACAGCCTTGAGAGATCTAGCCTATGCCAAGAATTACTCTAGTGCTATGCTTCATTCCCACCATCTTCTAACAGAAATTGGTATGCTGCGAATTTCCATTCAAGTTAAACAAAAAAAAGTTTGACATGCTGCTCAAAAGGGTATAGAGAAATCCAGCGGTGCAACAGGCAAGGGCGAAGATGGATTAATCATGGCATTTCTATCTATGTTTATTGTTTGGGATCTTTTATAATTAAATGTATTACGCAAGAAATTGGGGTAGAATGCATATATGGCACATTTTGATACTATCAAATCAATCTACAACACCGTATGAAATACTGTAACCTATGGGAAACTTGACAGAGTGCATTGCACTGAGCTTGATGCTCCTTTATCCTTTCACTTACCCCGCTTGTGGCTGGCTTCCAACACACACCAAGCCCTGCTTTCCAATGGCCACAATGTCACTAATCCTTGCTTTAGGTATTCACTACATGTTTGCATGCTGTTCTATTAGGTCAAATACAGTCAACACACTGTTCCAAATAAGAATGGGTCTCAAAAGCCCCTGCTTTTTATGATTAACAAACAGTTCAGCCAAGTGTTTTAATCTACATTGCATGAAGACATTTGTTGTCCTTTAAAAATGTTTTTTTAAAGGACAGTGTTCATACCCTAAAAAAAGAATGTGTGGGTAAACAATCATTTAAGGATAGTCCATGCACGGTAACCTGCTGCTTGGCCAACTTACCCTTCTCTAGACATCTGATTGGCCTGGTCATCTTCCTTTGGAAGTGTTTTATATAATTATTTTATGCTATTTCCATAATTAGTATTAGTCAACAACTTTTATTGGGTTTAACAGAATATTAACTTTTAAGCAGAGTAAGCAAAGCGTAGGCTGTTACTTTTAGATGCATTTCCATATACGCTGTTACATATAGATACATTTTCCAAAAGTACTTAACAGCTAAGGACAGAGAAAATAGCTGAGCCTGGAAAGCAGATTAGCAACCGCTGCCATTCCAGGAGTGCTGCCAAGAAGCATCTCTCCGCTGCGTCTTATTTCAGCTGTTTGATTTCATGCTAGATATGTAAATTGCTTCTGAAACTCACCCTGAACACCATATGGGATTGGGTTTTAGGACAGGAAAAAATAAGTAGGTATCGGATGACATGGGGATATCAACATGGGAAATCTCCCAGTGATGAAGCACAGAAAGGGAGCGAAAAAGGAAAAGGCATCATCAAAAAGGCAAAATATGCTGAGGTAATCCTTTCTAAACATATCAAATAATGTATGAATCAAGACAGAGTGTAGGGGTCGCCCTTGGAGTACAGTATGCCCCAACCATTGCAAGCCTTCAAAGACTATCATCATCGTAACCAAATGCTCTTTATCACTGGGATTCTAAAGAAACCTTCCTGAACAATTAATAAACCATAAATACATTGTTCGGGTTCGAATACCGTTCAACAACCGGCTGTTCCAAAATTAAGAAATGGCAAAAATCAACATAGTTGCCCATAAGATTTACACATTGTAATTGGATTAGCCCAATATACTGAAATGTCTTGCATACTGAATGAATTTGTTACTAAACAGTACATTGTACATAGTACAGTGGTGGAAAGGATACTGAAATAACTTACACAAATAGAAGTACTGTAACTTGCAAGGAATTGTACTGAAGTGAAAAAAAATACTGGTATAAAAAGCTTGGAAATTTTTTGACAGAATAACAGAAGTATTTCCCTTACCAGTACTCACACAGCAACAAAATAATTATCTCATTAGATACATTACACCTGTGAAATAGTATGTAGCACGATTAGTACACATTATGCAGTCTGAGTATGTATTAGACAAATCAGATTTCATACATAGCTATTTGGAAATTAATGTTAAGCCATGACCTTCACAACATGCACGCCTTGCCCAACAGAGTCTCTCTCTGCAAACTATGTCCTGTATTTCACTATGCACTTGCCATTTAAGTCTTGTGGACCAGATTCCTTAAATTTCATTTTCACTCGGCTGAAATGGATTCAATGAAACTTAATGGATTTAAGTTGATTTCAAATGCATCAATAAGAATGCTGCTTATTGATAAGGGATTTACACGGCCAATTATTCTGACTATCGCACAGTCGACAATAATGCCGAACAAATGTTTTTCCATTTCTGTATCACTGTGTCATTGCTTGATATAAAACGTTGCTTCTGATGATGCTTCAAATTTCGACAAATGCTAATTCAATCATACAAATGTTATCTTACTATATTTAAATTACAAATGGTACCGAGTGACACATACATACCTTATGTGCACAGGTGCATCAAAAGATCGCATTAATGGGTTTTCCTGTCCAGTAGTGCCCCCATGTGGCCAAATTAATTCAAAGTTACTAAATTAGCTACATTCATAACCCTCAGCGTGTATCCTAAAAGTAATCACACTGAGAGAAACAGATAAAGAGTTAATGTCACTTGGCTGTTATGGCACCACTGATTAGCCAAAAAACATAATTTACTTGCTTATGACATGCCATGGTAGTCATTCACATCAATTGATATTAACACAGAAAAATGGATGTCTGATTTATATGCATGTAGGTGCAAGCAAAGCCTTGCAGACTTGAATGTTCATTGGTTAATGATGGCCATGTTTACTGACATACTGGCCTGGTTTATGTAATTATGAAATTGCTTTTTCCATAGACGTCAAATATGGAGGGACATAAAAATAGGACATGTGGTATGATAAGAGTAGTGTTTAAAAAATTTCCCAGAAATTCAAAATGGCCCAAAGTATTTGAAACTGAGATGGAAATTTCCCAATGGGAAATATATTCCTTTTGTGGAGATGGACTTATGTACCAAGTTTCAAGGTTCTATGTCAAATGGGGTGAGCAACGTGAACTTGCAAATGTTGCCAGCTCAATAGCTCCACTGTGTGGCTGATCTGAAATTGCTTGCTCTCGTTTGCTAACGGCACAATGGTAAACATATGGACCAAATAGGCTCTGTGCACAAGCGTATGGACAAACTTCCGCTTTAGCCAGATGTTGGCATATCATTTTCCGGTTTACTTAAGGCGATCACCCGCGTCGCCCCCAAAATTTCAGTTGTCTCAAAGACCTGCCTAAAATAAGCATTAGTGATGTCCATCGAATTGTTGATGCCTGGTCCCCTGCTCCAACAAGCAAGTGGAACAAGGGATTCAAACTCTACGTATCGAGTTATCTGCACAACTACGAGGGTAAGTAGTTTACTGTGGTGTGCCGGCCGGCTATCAGCTAAGCTAGTTAGCGACGTGTTCCTTTTTAGTGTAGGCAGGACAATAGAACGCATACAAAAATCCCCCTAGCCTCAAAAACGGCAAAAGAACGCTGTCTGAGCTGGAACGCTAGCGCGTCCCCATAGCAAGTGAATTGAAACTAACCTTCGTTCAGCCTCTTCTAACCTGAATGAAGCTTAAAATTCCATAGCCTCAGAAAAGCACCAAAAGAGGTCTCCTCTTTTATTTTACTACTGTAACCTCATTTCACAACGAAACTGAAAAATAACAACTGGCATAGGAAGTAAACATCTGGTCCTATCTGGTTTAATTGCGCTTAAACCTGCGTTACGTGGAAGTATATATAAAAAAAAAATCGCCTTTTCTGACTATTTCTAGTCTAGCGTTGGAAGTCATTGAATGGCGCAAGCCATATTTTATTAAAAAGACGACATTCTCCTGATTAAAATGATGCCCCACTTGTATCTTGAAACTTAAATGAGTCACATACATTATATTTCTTTTTTTTCCCATACAACAGCATCACTCATCTTGTTGTGAGTTTAGTTGTTTACTAATGCGGATGAGTATTAGTAAGTAAACCGGAAACTGCAATACCGACTTCTAGACAAAAGCGGAAGTTCGTCACTACGCTGGTGCACAGAGTCTTTTGCATTACAAAACAGTTTGTCTAGGAGTTATGTGCATACATATGCAAAACCAAATCCTGTAAGTTTGACAAACTGGACAAGTTTATAAAACAATTATAGACCATCCATACATGCAAAATATCAAGTTAAGAGATTATTGGGAATTTGATTGACAAATCTAAAATGGTGGAAATACTAATATGCTGGACTTTGAGTCCCATTCCTTGTGAAGTGTTTAACCTATGTACCAACATTTAACACTGTCACGAGGTCAGCGTGCTAAGTGTCCGAAGTTGGCCACTTTAGAGGTTTAAAGCGCCACCATGAGGGCAATTTACATGGCATTGCATAAACAAATTTGGCCCAGTGAACTGATGAAACACTAATCATTTGAATTAGGGGTGGTTTCCCGGACACAGATTTAGAATAAGCCGTTACTAAAAAGGCATTTGGGATTTTTATTTTAGGACTAGGCTTAAATCCATGACTGATTAACTATGGGCAAATGTGCAAGCTTGAAAAAAATGTAAAGAATATTTTTCTAGGTGTAGAGAAAAGCATCTATATTTTTCATATTATGCAAAACCACATGACAGTAACAGTACTGAATAATGAATGAGGCAGTCAAGACAACGCAGGTGAACACATAGGCATAGACAGAATATTTCTTGTTGCAGCCTTGTTCCATCACTTTATTTAAATGCATTAATGTATGGAAATACATCAAGTTGAAATATTCAAATTAGGTAACTTGGCTTTTAGTTCTTTAGGGACAACACAAAACAACACTTCATACAACAAGAACTTCTGAGAGCATATTACTGTACCTGAAATCCCACCAAAATCTATGAACTCCATTATTTCACCAGTTAATGCTTTTATAATTTAGCAGATATCTGATGGATTTAAAACATCTACGTGTTTGCATTTTTATACATAGTTAAACTGTAAAAATATCAATGAGAATATTTACTCATGAACACTGTTAGAAGCGTAATATCAAGCATTTGCATCTACTGATTTACCGTTTTCTCCCACAAAACATATGCTTATCTGCTTTAGTCACAGACAAGGCCCAAAAAAAACCTCAAACACAAATGTTTTGCATCGAAATGACAAATAGGTGTCAGATCGTGTCCGTTGACATGAAGCGACCCTGCAGCTGTTCCTGTGCATACTGTGGTGTTTGTGTTCCCAGGAGATGCAGACAAAGCGTTTCCAGGTCGTCCACTAACCTGGCTTCTCATTACTAGAGGTCAGTATATTTGAACACAACAATGACCTGCCGCTCCAAGGGACTCAGGGGACTAAGAAGCTTAGCCAGAGGCAGTGTTTGACCAGAGGTTCTCAATTCGTCTCATCCTTCACTGCCTCACTTTCATTTACTCTGGTCCATCCATCTTAAGTTGGCATTAGACATCTCACCACTGTTGCCCCATTCTAATGTGACATAAATCCTTCTGGTACCTTTTCAAACCACACTTATTTGTCACTTAATGGCAAGTTATCACACAAACTCCCAAGTGTTCAAGATAGATTAAGGCTCTTGGTGGGGTTTGTCCCAGGCTATGTTAAGGTGTATGGCTAGATTAGACTGGCACAGATCTTGGTATAAGGAAGGCAGTACCATTGTCTGGTAGAGATGGCATGAACTCAGCAAGCCATTGTGTTCACTGAAACCAGTCCAAAATATGTGTCTGGGTGGAAACTCTGGGCGCAGGTTCCTTGGATAAAGAGGCCAAATAATGACTTTCCCTCCTTTTAAAGGAAAACAAAACAAAAAATCCCCATGCACAATGCCTGCAAAAGCAGCATTTTTCAAGGCTTTTAGGGTTATGCAGACGTTGAGGCAAAAGTCAACATCCTGGTTCTTGTAGTCCACGCCTCTGGCCCGAGTCTCTCTGACTGAATTAAGGAGAAGAGGCCTTTAGTCAAGGCTGTGAGACCCCAAAAACTTACCCGTTTTTCAGCCGTCCATCCCCCTTCTCTCTAGGGCCATGTGAAAAATCCCAATTACCAGGAAATCTGAGAAGCACACATGGTTGGACATGAACTTGGAATATGCAAAACACTGGGTTCCGTTAACAAGAGCCATGTTGAAATGTGATAGACTGCGTCAGCAGGTTTGTAAAAAGCCCTCTCAAGATCAATGTAATTATGAAAGCTGTACACAAGACTTTCCAGAATAAGCGGGACGAGACGTTTCTGCCTCTTTCTGCCCAACCCCTTTAAACTAAAGGAGTGGCAGGTCTCCCCAGCTGCCTTCCATCAACTACAATAATAGTGAGTAGAAAACGTCCAAAACACCTGGAGGAGGGTGTCAACAAACACCCCCTATTCCAGGCCAAAGTGATGCACTCCATAAACCCTTTTGATTAGCTACAGTAGCACAGCTAAGTGCCACTTAAATCAAACCGAAAGGGGAAGTCACTCTGACCTTGGGCTTTAGAAATAAAATTTAACTGATCATTACAAAAACAAAGCTGGTTCTGTTTCAGCATGGAAAGAGGGAAGGAAAGAGGCACCTGGTAGGAATGAAACTGAAAGCTAGTCTACACAAAAAAAACATTGTTTGATGTCACAATGATAAAAATAGGGAGATTGAATAAACGTAACTATCCGGTTTCTACATAAAAACAAGAAAAGAAATCAAACAAGCCTTGTACAGCCAACTCGTAATTAAAAGATGTTGCCTTCCCGGGATTCAAACCAAGGTCTCCCATCTGACAGACTCTTTAACACTACACCAAGCTAAGCTATACATATGCACAGGTGTGGTGTCGGTATACTTCTGCATTGTTAAACCAATTAGTTGAAACACCACAGATCTTGAAACTAGTTCCCTACATTAGCTAACATCCAAACCAACAACAGGTTTAAACGAGTCGCCACACTACATTCAACGCGTTAAATTAAAAATAGTTCACTGCAGTTGGCTAGCTAATATAGCTATACAGTAACGAAAACAATGACTCCAATCACTCCATGGCTGGTTCATTGCTTTAGAAAACAAAGACAGTTGAATAGCTAACCACTACGTGAACTACGAGGAAATAGAAAGCATTGGCTTAATCTCAAATCGCATACTACACGTACATACATCGCGGAAGATGGTGAAGTACGTACTGTTTTGTATACAGTAAGCTAGTATGCCAGTATTGGGACCGATTGGGACATACTACCGTGTCATAAAATTGCGCCTCAATATTAGATCATTTTGTCACACATTAACATCACGCCATGTTTGAATATTTAACTACACACCATTAATCAGTGTGTTAAACTGACAAACGTTTCTTATTAAGTTTACTTTCACCAGAAATTGCATCTATGAACTGTATGGCTTTTGCCATTGGCCTTTTTAACTGCTTATTAACTAGTAACACGCCTACTAGTATCTACTTACTACTTAGAAAAGTCAATTGAGCAATTGCTAGCGAGACGGGAGATGAACTTTACACTGCCAAAACTATTTAATTTCATGGCACAACAAGGTTCGTTTTTTTTTAGCGGAAACCCCTCTTTTACTGCGTAAGGGGTTGTGGTCTATATTACCCCAAAAAGCATGCACGGATGCATAGTTCCAAAGTACACCAGAAATTGTTGCAATGTAAGGGTTGATTTTAGGCTTACTATAATGTAGCTACTGAAGTTTGCAGCCAGCAAAGATTTTGTCTATGCTGAACAAATCCTAATGCATACTTTGATCAGTCTGTGTCGAAGATTGAACACCGGTCGCCTACTTGGCAGTCCGCGTCCCTAACCACTACACTATTTAACAAAGGGTAGTCAATCAGTCACTCAGACACTGACTCACCCACTCAGTCAATAAGAGACATTCACTCTTCTCGGCCGGCTCCACTTACGCAGGCCGGCAAAAATAATAATGAACAAGCAAGGTTATGAACTGATTAGTCTAACCAGAAATAGCAGAGATGTAAAAGGTTAATGTGTAAAAGGTTTCTTGCCCAACAAAACAACCTGCATTGTATTAACACAAATCGGACAATATTAATTGTAGAACCTGTAAGAGCAAAATTAATTGACATGATTTGAATATAGATCATCTTTGTTTTTATCAATATGATACATAAAATGTCTAATGACTAAATATGTGATTTACAATGTTATTGACACGAGATAAAACGTAAGGTTATTCACATAGCCCTATTTAGTTCTCAAAGTATTTCACGTCCGTGGATTTCGGTTATGATATTCAAAAAATTGTGAAACTACCAATCACACACAGATGTCGTAGTCAGAGCAGGAGTGTCACTCGGTATCTCCAAGCATGCTAAATGGAAGTGTAGCACAAATTTACTCACAGAACGATACCCACTACCCTGACCAAAGAGTAGTATACATGAAATCAGCCTCTGATGAAGACCAACACAGCCTGATCATTTTATTTCCTCCAGCAAAATTGCAGTAAAAACACTAGAACAAGAAGAAGTTAGTTGGGCTATGTATAGGTGTCCTAGCTATGTCCCTTTTTGGCTCCCACGGTTGGGTTAGAAGGGGGAACCCCTGCAGTGTCTCTGAGTGCCTCATTCACCGAAGGCCAGCTTAATGCCCTGGTCCACCTGGGAACAAAACAGGGCTGCTACAAGAGACTGTCATAGTCCCAAGTTTGAAGGGTATACAAAAGTTAAAAGCTTTGCCTTCTTGTTTGTGTTGGTTACACTTCAGTCACATGAAGGCCACACTGGGCCTGAAAAGATTACTGGGTGTCCTTGACGTCCATTCTTTCTGCAAGGTTCATGGTACGACCAAAGCCTTGGACAACGTTTCCACACCTGAAGACATTCAGGACCGTGATGGAACAGACTGATTCTGAATCCTCTGGCTTTAGGGTATCTGAATGCAATCATCTCACAAACATTTGAAACAGTCCCGCCAGATAAATTTTTGAAAGATGGAGGTGATAAAGCTGTCCGTCAGTGGCATCGTTAGCCCTGGGCATCCGTGGCTATAGCCCCGGATATTTTATGTATACCCCCGCATCTCAAACGGACCAAAAAAGAAAAAGAAAAAATACCCGGATCTATTCATATATAATTCTGATCGCGCATTACGACAACGTAGACGTGTTGGATGCTAGCGTGTACATCGACATTTTCTGCATGTACATTCAAAACCCTGTACCTTCTGTCCCGGGCAGGGCGGAAGGAGGGCTACGCCCCGAATGTATTGTGATCCTAGCGATGCTTCTGCTGTCCGTCATTCTTACCATGGAAGACAGGCATCAGAAGCGTTACCAATACAAAATCAGGGGTGAGATGGCAAGTGTAAGATGAGAAGGCTTGGGATGGCTAAAGAAACTGAAACAATGCATGTCCGATAAGGCTGCAAAATCTAAAAGGTGGAAATCAATGACATTTATAATAAAACCTTGTTGGCATTTAATGAAATCATCAATTAATTAGGTCTATGTGGGACTCAGCAAAAACTAAGGAGGTGGAAGCTACACCTATACCATTGGAAAGTAGTTGTTTGAGCACCTAAATCAGGGGCATAGAATTGGGGGGAGAGGGGGGATCATGTACTCCCCATAATTAGATGATGAAATACTTATGTCATGCAATGTCATGCAATAAAATGCAATTAATTATTTAAAAATCATATAATGTGATTTTCTGGATAAAAATTACAGACTTCTACATGCTCTGTAAGTGGGAAAACCGGCAACATCGGCAATGTATCAAATACTTGTTCTCCCCACTGTACACAATAATAAAGAAAATTATGCAGAAACACCACTGAATAGTTTGCTACCCTAACTTCAATTCCTATCCTAGCTTCAATCTTATAATAGCTGAAGTACAGCCTGAAGGAGACAGACAACTTTTTCTCCTATAATTCAATAAATTGAGGTTTACTGAGAGTGCACTTTGCTCAAAGTTTCTATGACACTCATGGCATGATCCATCACATCAGTAACGCAGGGAATGCTTAGCATATGCTCAACTGTAAACCAACTCCACAAGCAAAAGGAGGCTACCAGTTTAGTGGTTCCACTACGAACGTTACATTAAATGCACTCAACAACGCATTCAAAATGAAAGATTTATTACTTCAACAGGAAACCTATGGCATGCTGCCAAACTAATACAGAGCTTTATGAAAAGCAGACACTTGTAGAGGTGGTTACGCTGCTGACCACCAGCCCCCTCAATCTTGAATGCCTTTTTTGTTTTGCAGCGTCCCCCAGAGATAAAACTAATTGATAATGAAATTTGTAGCCAACAATGTTATGTTATAAACATTATCTGTTGTTCCAGCCCCACTGTCATCCTTGGGATTTGCCTTTAAAAAGTGCCCTTCGCACAACAGAAGCCAGTTGCGTTAAAGAGAGACCCTTATTAGCTGCTCTTCTGTTATGTCCCCACCATATGTGATGGGTTACTACTTCATGGGCTTCAAAACCAATCATCACTCAAACATGGAACAGGTTATTAAAAGAGCACAGACTTTCCTGCTAGTGGTTTCCCAGTTAAGCACATAAATGAGAGGCCTTCAAGTTGATCTCCAGAGGTCGATGTGATCCCTGTTTACATTAAAGGAAGGATGGCATGACTTAGGGGCAAGCTTGGGTACATGCAGACAACTGACAAAGACCAGTTTCCCATTCTAACGGATGAGGGGGCTGTCGAAAGCATGCCAATTCCAGGAAGAGACAGAGGAGGAGGGGTAGAGAGATCTGGTCTGCTGAAGGAAGTGTTGCACATGCAGTGCCAAAAGTGGGGTGATAACCTGGTGGAGCCTACGTCATGAGCACCAACAGGGAACCGTCAGTCAGCGTTAACCCTCAGCCCGCCACTCCTTCTAGCCAGAACCTTGAATAGGTGCCCTTGACGCTTAGGGTGTTTCTGTGCAAGGGCTCACGTCTGCTCTGTTCTGGGAGCCAGGGAGGATTAAGAGCAGGATGAGGTAAGACTACTGCCTCCTTGCCACGTGTGTGTGTGTGTGTGTGTTGTGAGTGAAAAATTGACCGGCCAAAAAGAGCTCTTCCCTAAAAGGCTTATGTGAAAGAAAAAGAGAAAAAAATTATGTAGAAAGAGAGGTAACGAAATCTTGGAAAAAATGCTGGAAACCTATAAATAAAATGGCTTTTTCATCAATTACATGGAACAAAAATGCTTGAAGTGCGTAGAAGGGGGAAGAGTGGGGCAAAAGTCAAGATCAAAAGTTCTTCCCATCAGCTTACCATTAAACTAAAGTTCACGTTTCTTCTTTTAGAAAAGTGAGCCAACAAATTTACAAAATCGAAAATTGCTTATGTATATAAAAGATTCAGAGTCTTCATTTAGAACTTAGTAGAAATGCATGTGGCTTGTCACAAAGCCACTCCAGCTTTGTCTTGCCTGTGTTTTGGGTCATTGTCATTCTGAGTGCACAGGCCAGTCTGTGCCCTGCACGCTGTGGATCAGGTTTTATTCAAGGACCTGTTTTTTGCTCCATTAGTACATCCATCCTGCCTTCCCAGTTTCACAGTCCATGCCATTGAGAAACATCCCCATAGCATGATGCTCCTACCACCATGCCTCACCGTAGGGATCGTATTAGCCAGGTGATGAGTGGTACATTGCTTTCCACAGACGTACAGCTTGGCACACAAGCCTCGATTTTGTTCTCATCAGACCAGACAACATATTTCAGGATGTGCGCACTCCTTTAGTCTGCATTTCATATCGCTTTTATTTAAGATTGGCATCCGTCTAGCCACTCAATCATAAAGGCCTGATTCACGGGATGGTGGAGAGATTGTTGTCCTTATGATAGGTTCCTCTATCTTTGCAGAAATTGTGAATCTCTTTTAGGTGGCCATTTGGTTATTGGTCACCTCCATGACAAAGGTCCTTCTCAAGAGGCTATGTAGACTGCCAGCTCTAAGAACAGTCTTGGTGGTTCCAAACTTCCTCCATTTCCAAATGATGGGAAAAACTGTGCTCCTGAGAACTTTCAATGATTAATCATGTTTTTACAACCTTCTCTAGATCTATGCCTCAACAATTCTGAGGTGTACAAAGAGTTCCTTGGAATGGTTTCTGCTATTGACAAGTGTGTGTTTTATTAAATCACGTCCAATCAATTAAATTTGCTACAGTATTATTCCAATCATGTTCTAGAGACATCAAGGACACTGGATGCATCTGAGATCAATTCAGATTGTCATGGCAAAGGGCTGAATACATGCAGTACTGAAGAAGTATTGACAGCCTACATGAAATTGAGCAAAACTGAATGCAAAAAATAAACAACTAACAATGAGTGATTTGTTGGGCTCAAACATAAGGTGGAGTCATTCACTTTCAATTAAACACAAATTGTCAAACAAAACATTTTATTCAGGATTATGATTTTTTTTCTGGCAAAACATAGGTTTAGAAAGGAAGCAAAGAAGAAACCAACTTTCAGAACTGCGCAGTCCAGGACATTTTAGCCACAGAACCTGGTTGCCAGGAAATTGAGACTGAGACCCCAAATATACATCAAAACCGAACACAGAAATGGTTGCGAGACCACAAAATCAATGTTTTACAATGGCAATCACAATCACATTATTGAATTACAAATGATACACTGTGTCTCCCGGCTGGCCTGGGAACGCCTCGTTGTCCCCCCGGAAGAGCTAGAGGAAGTGTCTAGGGAGAGGCAAGTCTGGGCATCTCTGCTTAGACTGTTGCCCTCGCGACCCGGCCCCGGAGAAGCGGAAGAAGATGGATGGACACTGACATTTCATTCTTTTTGATATTTCCTTTTAAAACGTGGGAAAATATTGGCAAGAAAAAAAAGCTCAGATAGCTTGCATAAGTATTAAGCCGCCACACAATATTTGGTAGAGCCACCTTTTGCTGCAATGACAGCTTTGGGTGTTTTGGGTTAAGTATGTACCAGCAACCTACAATCCGGACAATACATTTTCCACTACTGCTGAGAGAAATCCAAGCAGAAACATGCAAGTGTTAATGTTATGAAAAGAAAATGCACCCTATGCTTTACCAAACCAAAAATTATGTTTAAAATTTAACGTGTATTTGCAACATCCTTCCTTTCCAGGAAACCAGATTAGCAAAAATATATTTCGGCTATCCTGGCATGGTATCGCCCAAGCAGCTCCTTCAGCACTTTAAACTCCACAATCAGAGTCCAGACAGACCATATAATGGAGATTGAATAGCTGCCAGTATTACAGTGAATCCCATTAGTAAACACTCTCACACAAGGCCTTGACTATGACTTCACTAGAGCTCTCCAAGAAAACAACTACAAAGCCGGGCGGTGAGCAACAATTGAGGCAGCCACTTCAATGGAAGCCAAAACAAGCACAATAACACAGTACTAAAAAAAACTTAATACCATTAAAGTTGTTACTGTTGTCCTTACAGGGTACCCTCCACAAAAAAAGAAAAAATAATCAAATACCTTCACTGTGGGTAAAAAGGACGTATCAGAACCAGTCTCCTGAATGAGCATTTCATCCATATCAAAACCAAATTCAAAAGTATCGGAATACTGATTGTTTGATCAATTGTAAATTATTCCACTCCTATATGAACCATTTATATTTTTACTATTACAAATTGTTGACAGTGCAGGCAAGAGCACAAACTATATCATGATGACCAAGTAACAGTCTATAGAACTCCAAGAAATGGGAGTAAGCATACACACCTCCGGAAAAGATTAAGAGACCACTACACCTTTTTCTTTCCTTTCCCAAAAAGTTGAAAAGTACAGTTTTGACTGTGGAACAGAAGGGTTAAAAAAAATTCTGAGCTGTATTTGTTCCTGAGAAAAAGGTAGCCTACATCAAAAGTACCAAAACTCTTCCTAGAGCTGACCGTATGACCAAACTAAGCAACCAGGCAAGAAGGGCCATGTTCAGTGCTGTGACCAACAACCTAATGACCACCGACAGAACTACCAAGTTCCTAGGCTAAGATGGGAAGACCTGACAAAATGAACAACAATCCCAGCAGCATTTCACCAATTTGAGCTTTCCGGTTGAGTGGCCAGACAGAAGCCAAAAGATATTGTGGCCTGAACACAAAGCACTACATCTGGCGCAAAAACCAGTCGCAGCTTGTCATCCATCCAACTCCATCGCTACCATAAATTCTGGTTCTGGCAACATCATGCTATGGGGATACTTTTCAGTGTAACAGATCTGGAGACTTGATTGAATACAGGGAACAAAAATTGAAACAAAATACTGGAAAATCCTTGATGAAACACTGGTGCTGTTTCTAAGGCTGCAAATGACCTTACACTGTGACAAAGATTTACACTAGAACAGGTCAATGACTGCAAGCATGGAGCCAAAGTAATGATGGAATAGATTCAGAAAAAGAAGAGTCGCCAAGCCAAAGCCCAGACTTAAATCCAATGGAGAATCTGTGGAAGGATTTGAGGATTGCTGTTCACCAACAATCCCTATCCAACTTGACAGAGGTCGAGAAAATCTTGAAGGAAAAATGAGAACTTCACAAAATCCAGATGTGCAAAGCTAATACAGACATACTCAATCAGGCACATTGCTGTAATCACTGCCAAATGTGCTTCAGAAAAGTATTGACTTGGGGGAAACAATTAGAAAAAAAATCATCACTTTCATTATGGTGTAATGTATGTAGATCAGTGACAAATCTCAATATAAACCACTTTAAATTCAAGTTGTAGCCCTACAGAATGTGGAATAAGTTTAAGGGTTTAAATATCATACTTTCTGCGGCTGCTAACCCTACTCGACACAGAAATGGATTACCCTGACCCCAAAGCCTTTGCATCCTATTCTCACCGTCGGCATGGTGATCTGATCAGTAAGCTCCCGGGGCTGGACACTTGGGCTGCATCCAAGACTTTTGCGTACACAGCCACTTCCATGCCTCATGGTTCTCCCTGGTTCGTGTCAGTCTAATGAACATTTTCTTTAACTGTTTAGAGTGAAGCAGATGGAATTCAGGGAAGATTTCAAGCACAATGAGCAAGGGGGGTATGAATTCCACTCTTAGGTTTTGGCCAGCAAATACTGCTTACATTTGCAAAATAATAAATTAATTTAATCTCTTATTGAATTAAGGATGTAGACTCTTGGACGCCTTTCAGTAGAAAACGCAGAGGACTAAAGTAATGCCATTTTTCTTAAAGACTTCAGCTCAAAAATGATATACGATGGGAGCTCAGCTATGAAAGCTGAGTTTCCGACTATGAGTCATGGACAGAGCGGGAGTACAGGTTAGGCACTCTCTAGCCAGTACAGGAGCAGCCAGACGAAGAGGCCTCTGGTCGAATCTTCAACATGACCGTTAGGACTTGGTTTCCATCCACACAGACTAAGAAATCTATCCCTAGTCAGTTTTTCAATAAAGATGGCAATACAACAAAATACAAAGAAAATGAAGGGGTCACTTTTGCATGCGCCAAAGACAGGATTTGAAAATATGTGTTCAAACTGAGGGTGAGAGTTGCTGGAGCTGGGACCTTCTCAACATCAGTCATGTTCAAAAACAGGAAATAAAGAAATTACATCTGGAAAATTCAGCTCCAGCTAAGTCAATGATCCTACCAACAAGATCCTATCACGTCATAACTAGTTACTAAGTACAGCATTACAAATGTTTGCTGTTCTTTGCATTCTAGAGAAATGGCCAACTAACCACATATCGAAATATATGGGAAATAAGTTTAAGAAAGGAATTGGGAGAAAATCTGTTTTGGGGGTTTAATGTAAAGAACTTTAAGATGCTTTTTCTAAAATTGGGAAGGTTCAAAGACAAATCAATGAAATCTTTGTGAGCTGTCTTTGAGGTCAATCCATTTGAAGTGCAAATATTTTTCCCCCCCATTTTCCTGGGGACAGCTGATGGCTTGTAGGATTGGTCAAATAAAAAGTAATATTGCTATATATTACAATAATGTGCTCTGACAGCTCTATTGACTCTAGTCCACATTTTGGGGGGGAGGGGAACTAATACAGAACACCTGTCTTTTTTTTTCTCAACATCCCAAGTATATCAGATATACATACAATGACAGCTGCTCAGCAGACGGAGATAGCAGACCAGGCAAGGCAAAAGACAGAGCCATGTGTTGTTCTCGAAGCTTTATCCTATGGGCCTAGGTCAAATAGCTGAGACAGAGTGTAATGGTTAACTTGGTAATATTTCACATAACTTGAGGAGCACCCTACGCTTGAGATTTAGACAGGCAGCTCTATCAGAAGCCTGATTTCAATTATTGTTTCTATAAAGCTCTGTGATACAGCAGACATGATGTACAACCTGGCAGATCAATCCTCTGCTAGCCTGCTTACAACCCAAATGCCTTCGTACCTGGTGTGGAAATGTTATACTGAGATCATTAAGCACAGACAGATTTACAGCTTTACCATAGAGGAAGGCGATAGTGAGGGGACATACTAAGACAGTGGTGCTGTATTTCAGCAAAGAGAATGGCCACCATAAATATTGGGAACTTCAGGAAAGATTTAATAGAGAAATGAATTCTGCTGTTACTGAAGGTTAAAGACAAGTGGATGTGAAAGCAGCTGAAGCGAGTTCTTCCACATTTGGACATGGGAAAACAGAGAGGGGCAAGTTTAACATAAAACTGTCAGTTATAAAATATATGTTGGAAATCCTTCCATTTCCATGACCTTTCCAAACTTGATTTAATCACAGGCCAACAGGCTCTACAAAGACAATCATTAAAAGACTGAAACACATTCTGTTCAATTAAATGTTCAGTGCTGAAGACGCATTTGTCATGCAGTCAATGATGACATCGCTTCCGAACCACTGACTTGAAGAGGAGTGGTCATGAACTTCACTTTACTCATCACTTCACTCATTTAAGGCCTGGATACAATCTCACTACTCAAATCTCAGTCCCGTCAGTCTGATAAATGAAGAAATGCTACATTTTGGCATTTCAAATAACCAACCAACATTTTAATTGTTATTCCCATTTGTCATCCAACGCACAGTAACAGAAGTACAAAAATATTACAGACTTAATGGGGAAAAGATCCCTTACTGGGAAAAGGATTCCCATCCATCATCTTCTCAGCTTTATCATCATCAGTAAATACCCACCCATCTTAATTTTGAAAGAACTCTGCAAAAGTAATTGTTTTCACAACTAGTCCACTGCTTGTGAACGGCTGAATCTTTTTGATAAAGAAAAAATTGTGCAGATTTAAGTAGCACCTTTCCAGACACCTAAAGACCACATTATATATCACCAAATACAAAACAGGCCTATATTTAACAATCCCTTGAAAACAGCACAGTGGTCGATGGTCATAGAGGAGCTCAGCACCATAATTTTGCACTTTGTGACCTTTTATTGATAATCTAGGACAGGACTGCGCTCAAATTGTCCAGGGACAGGAACAGTAACTCTGTGTTCTAAGCTGGATTTGGCCAAGCATGCTAAACTCAAGAGGAATTTACAGTCAAGGCCACAGTCCACACAGCAGTTTACAAAGGCAGCAGTTGTCGGTTATGAGGACAAGCGATTGCAAAGGCCAGAAAACGCTCAGTTAATAACTTCACCCAGATATATTAGCAAGAAAAACTGGACTTTATTGACAGAAGATAAAAGGAAGGTTTGGTCTTAAATATCTTCAAAGTAAGTTATTTACCTCTCCCATTGACCATTACTGTGGCATTCCAAATGAGAAACGATCAATCTATCCATCAAATTAAAAAATAAACTATCCTGACTGACATGCCAATATTTTAGGTCAGTATTTTTTTCTCTCTGAGCACCTGGACAATCCGGCCTCAGTTGCTTCGATGCGCAATTTAAGCCCAAGGACAGAAAAATAGGTCATGGTTCCCTGAGGACTGCTTCCAGCATCATCCTGGGAAACTAAAATCCCCCCCTCTTTATCCACCATACAGCTTGGGCTTCCCATCCCATTATTAACAATTACTGCAAACAATTAGGGGTACATCTGACATTGTTCTTTTTGCATATACTTTTTGTCCATTTCACTGTAAAATTATTGTTGATTTATTTGGTGTTCATTTGAATAAGACAAAATACTTAAAAAAGGAAATCATATCAGTGTTTCATCAACTATAGTGTAGACATTAACATGAGCATCACCTTGTGGGCACAGTGGACAACTGCTAAACTCTGCGGATATTATCTTAGACCGGTCAACCAAATGTAATGATATACAATATAAAAAATTGGGAGTCTGAGCCTACCATGTGAAACAATTTGTGAAACAAGCTGTAAAACATGGTTTAAAATGCATTAAAGAGATACAAAAATATGTAAGTAAGTATGTAATACATTGTTCATATGCACAATCTAAGTAGATCCCTTTCACACCTCAGTAAGCAATGAAATTGCAAGTCTGAAAGCAAGTGGTCTTGATGACCTGGGGCACAAATCAGTACATACATAACAGTACACAATTTTCTGGTAACCATTTAGGCCTAACAGAGACACTTCCACCAGAGTCCAAACATTGCAGACTGCATCTTTAAAATGGTAATAACAGGACATTTTCAGACCATAGCAGAACGTGATCTTTATGTTCTGGCCCCCCCCAGTTCTTTCAGCACATGATCTCATTCCACGGGCTTCCATAATCACTGATAAAAACATGACATTGACAAAGTAGAGTCCTAATCAGTGATCCTCCATGGAGCACTGCATTCTTTAACCTTGGAAAGCTATACTGCATTCTTTAACCTTGGAAGGATATAGATATATATGTCCTCCATGGAGAATCACTGATTAGGACTCTACTTTGTCAATGTCATGTTTTTATCAGTGATTGTGGAAGCCATATATTGGTATTGGTAGTATTACATTATATATAATACTAGCAATACATCTTTTTGTGACATCAGGTCGATTAAGGGAAACATTAAGGCATCAGTGCTCCTCTTCAGACATTTAAACCAATAATTTAAAAAGCCATCTATACAAACAAAAACAGAGCATTACAGATAGGTCTACGGTAATAATTCTCTGTGAACCATTTGAAGAAAAGTACTTAATGTGCAAAGAAGTTTTGTTTCTCAAATGATGCGGGATGTTGCCTTTCGAACTCCATAAAGAGAACAAAATAAGCATTGAGCCCTATATTCAAAGAATATGATGTAAAGTTATCCCACGGGGCCAACCCCATTCTGTTTTCTCATCTGCCTGTCTGGCAATTCATATCGCAATAACTTCAAAAGGAGGTGAAAAAAAAAGAGAGGTCATCCAGCAGCCCCTCCGAAGTCCTAACAGCAGTAGTGGGAACTAGATACTGTGTAACCCCAGAAGGAAGAACCCCCATCTCTATAATTTACTCTCATAGTAAATCCTGAGGCGCCTGTGCTTGGGCAAACAGACTGACTGGGGCTCCCTGGGCCTCAGATTCAGGGATTTTCTTTTAATGATGTTGGGGAGAAAAAGCCACATGGCCATGGTAGAGCCAATCCTCTGGCTAGGCCATAGGGAAAGAGCCACATTTAATCTGCCTGGAGAATTACAGTACACCCCAAAACAATTGGAACAGTGATTTTTTGTCAGTGTATTTCCAGCACATTGTAAATTATAACAAATATGGGTTTGAAGTGTAGAAATTAAACTTTTTTATGAAGTACAGCATATTTTGTAGTCTCCCTGTTTTAGGGTGCCCAAAACTATTTCAACATTTGGGTTTAAACAAGCTGTTTTGGATAGGCAGGTGTGTGTTTACGTTGTTAGTGCGTGCAAGAGACTGGCAATTGTCTAGTCTAAATATTAGGCTTTATATTGGCATTTGACATCTGTTGCTGGTAGGCCTATCTGAAAACATTAGGACCAAAGAAGTGACAGTGCAAGTCAAGCTAGCCATCAAGAGGCTAATAAGAATACATCGATCAGAGACATAACTAAAATACATACTAAAATCAAATGCATGGTACATTCATTAAGAATGAATAAAGCAGCAAGGTGAGCGCAGTAATGGCAAACAACCTAGTAGACCAAGATAATGGATGACGGAAAAATAATATCAGTGGTGATGAAAACAATACGGAACAACAGCCCAACAGATCAGGAAGTCTCCTCTCTAGGACACATTGATGTGTCAAAGACAACCCAGAAGAGAACACCAACAGAGCTTAAGAAACAAAATTAAAAAAGTGTTGTCTGCTCAGATACATACAAACACGTAATTGAATGGGGATTTGTGCAACAGAACAGCCCCAAACCCACTGACAATAACCTGATTTGGAACCAATTTAGCTGACAATTACATGCTAAAGACAAGAATAAAGACAAAAAGACCATTAAACAAGCATGAACTGCAGATGGCTAAAGTACCGTGAATAAGCATTGTTTCTTATAAACGTCTGTTTAACTAACAGTACAATTTAAAATAATTAACAGGCCTGGATTACTACATGCACAAGAAATGGGTCCAAGCACTAAACATTACAACTGTATTGTGCATAGGGCTTTTGGTATAAGAAAAATTCTGTGACAGAGAAATCACACAGATCTCCACTGCAGAGTAAGAGTGAGCGTATGGTAGATATCCAAGTCCACCACAGCTGGCCGCCAGACTTCTGTAAACAAGCGCAGTAAACTAGTTTTGGGCCGTGTGAATATACCAACCCATACCCCTATAGAAGGTGCGTAGCAATTCCATAATTAATTGAATCATATTTCAATTTTTTTTAAAGCATACACATTTCTTAAAACGTCTTCACAAAACCGATCGGCAAGCAAACCTTTAGACCGAGCAAAGGCTTTTAAAACTCCAAGTACCCTCAAACTAATGAGAAATAGTTTGTCAGCGAATGGACTACATTCTTGCCAGTTATCCAAAAGTTCAATAAGGATGGGGGCTTTGACTTAAAAAAAGCCAAAAAGAAAACGACAAGTTCTACCACAGCTAAAATAATTCAACTATTATAGTTGCTATTAAAGTTTATCCTGGTATAAATAGCTAGTACAGTAGCTATTCCCCAATGAATATAGCTAGGTCCTGTAGCCTAAAGGCACACTTTATACAACATTCCAGATACATGGAAATCAGTGCCCATTCCCTGGCTAAACAGTATTAGTAGCTTCCCGAAAAGGGCTTGGACACAGTACTGGTAGCATCGTATGCGCAACAGATTCAAATCCGTCCCTTCACAGAAAATCGAAGCTAGGTATCCAACGTTCGCAAAATACTGATGTACATACAGCTACACACATTATAGCTAGCACAGCTATGGAAAGCTAGTCTGACAAGGGAAATCAAATTAGTTGTTGCAGTAATCAACTATGTATACAGTTAGTATGCATTAACTTAACACGGGTTATTTATATTACAATTGAGTAAAACGATGTATTGCGTCTTACTTTAGTCAATCCTGCAAAGATAGGTGCTTGCGGTTGTATAGTAAAACTGCGACCAGTGTGGGTAAAACAATATAGCAGCAAGCCGTGTTAACCACCAGCGTCTAACTTCCGGAAGGGTAGCGATGTTGCCAAATTACAAAATAAAGGTTGTGGAAATACGTTATTTTCAACAATTATAGCAACGTAACTGAATTATAAAATGAGGGGTATAAAACTCAAATGTTTCAAAATAAAAATGAATGGAAATTACTGAATACGCATTTAATTAAATTTGATTGTCACAACATTTGTAAATTATTAATGATTATAATGTTTATTGAAATATTAAAAATGTCAAAACAAGTATTAAAATATACAAACACACTACTCCAATAACAGTTGCTCTGCTTCCTCTAGAGCCTTCTCCATTTTTTCAACGTCGAAAGAAAAATTATTGCTTTCCTGCACAAGATGCCCCTGAGCCTCCATGAGATCCTTCATAGTCTTTTGAACTTCCTATAAATGAACAAACAAGACCAATATCAAACATGCTATAGATATAACAAATTGGATAAAAAAATGTACATGTCAAACACAAGGATCTTACTGTTAGTTGTGCACTTTGTTCTGTTGCCATGTCACCAAATGTCTGCAGTTCACTTAACAGATCTTGTGATATATTCTGCATTATTGGAGAGATTAAACATTACTGTAATAACAGACAGGGGTTTCCACAATATTTGTAAGACAGAAATTAAGTGCTTACCACAACTTCTCTTCTTTGATCCTCATTTTCTTGTTTAATTTCTCTAATTCTTTCTCCCAAAACTAAGAGAAACAGTAAATAATATAAAACATTCAAGGGACAATCATTGCAAACTAAACCAAGTGTCTTAATAAGCAATTGTACACTTCATTGCTCTGAATCTGTGTAACTTATAGATGTGAACAAATTAATGGATTCTAATGTTTACCTGGATCAATATTTCCAGCAACCAGTAGAACGTGGCAGTCCTTCAGTTGCTTCTGGATGTCAACGTTGGTTACTTGAAGCTCACTGTGTTGTTGCTCCAGAAGGGCACATTTTTGCTAAAAAAAAAGTATATATATATTTTTTCTTTTTAAAGTATTAACAGAATAGTCTTCACATTTGAAAAACGGCAAGGGGGGGGGGGGGGGGGGGCTCTATTGACAATGCGGCACACACTACCTTGGAAGGTGGCATCTCGAGGTATTGCTATTTTATACAGCAAGACAATCTAACATCTCAAGCCTTCTCTGATACGTCTCGGAAAATGGAGCATATTATAAACATTGTCATATTAACATGCAACACTTTGGAAAACAGTATTAATTCAGTCACCAATTTTAGTCTTAGAGTTTTTTATCAGCATAATAAAACTTTGGACAACAGCCCTAATGTAGTTTGATTCTGCACATGATTGGAAAAGGTTGTCTAAATATGCATTCTTTCATATGAAATATTAAATTACTAAAATGTGACAGTCTATCATTTTAGTCATTACTTTTTATACTATGAAATAAATATTTACACTAGCTCTTCTATCATGCCTACAATCAGAAAGTATTATCCAACTACAATGGGCCGCAGTTGTTGTAGACTGATAAAATAAAAATAAAAAGCCTGAAAAGCTTCAAAAATGTACAGAGTTGGAAAATAGTGTTCATAATTACCTGAGTTTCCGTAAGTTTTTTCTGCAGTTCCTCATTGGTATCCTCTAAATGTTTATTTCGGCCCTTTAGTTCTGACAGTTGCTGTCCATATCTAGTAGAGATACTAGCAAAATACAATTATGAGATTTTTTTCTAAACTTCTACAAAAAATAGAAAATAAAAATAAATAGAAGAGAAATCTTACCCTTTACGCACATTAGGTACATTTGTTCTGGGGAATAAGAGAAGTAGTTACTATTAGAGGGCACATATGCAGATTTTATTGAATTGGAGACTGAGTGCATAGCCGTTGTTTTGACAATGTCGAAAGTGGAACTACATTAGAGCTTTTTAATACGTGTGTATACAATCTTGCTATTGTGGACATTAATAAAGAATAATGTATGAGTATTAATATCGAAATGGTCTGTGCAAATGATGTGCGGGTTACTGTCTATATTTGATAAAAACAGACCAGTACACACACTTGTTACTGCTATAACAGGCAAAGGCAGGAAGTACAAAAATCTCACTTGAACTGAAATTATGTAAACTGTGTAGAATTAAAACAATAAAGAAACAGCAGAGGGACTTTGCAACCCATCTACTGTTGCTCGTTTCAGGAGAGATTAATGTCTGAATGTCTGTCTCAGTGTTGCCAATGGAAGAGGGGGACGGTGCTGCTTTTCCTTGACAACAGGATAAGGTTCACCTAATGTTCACCAATAGAAATTCTCAATTGTAAGATGCACTTTTGTATGCACACAAACCTCTTGGTGAGTACATTTGGTAAAACAGTCATTCTACTACAACTCCAGTTTTGATTTATTCTTATATTAAAATGCAAATGTTAGTCACTTGAAGTTAGTCACCTTGGTAGGTTCTCATTTTGAGGCTTAAAACAAGCTGTTTTTTGAACAAAATTGAAGTCTGATGGTATGGCAGCCTCTTTAAATTCATATTTATTGGCCACTCTCTTCATTTCTGCACCACCGGCAACAGGTCGCACACCTGAAACATATATAGAAGAAAATGCAAAATGCAGAAAACCCCATGCAACATACTTCCATTATAAAATATAAACAGAAAACACTACTATTTGAAAGGAGACTTCAAGATTAGTTATGGTATGTGTATACAGGGACTGAAGTGAAGGTAAATAACTTCAACTTACTCTGTCCACATCTAGGAATTTTCGATGCCATCATACTGTGAGGCAAAATAAAATAGCCAACTTTTAGTAGTTAGAATTGTTGGTCCTTATGTTAAGTCTAGTTAAGTTACCTAACTACATGACTAAGCTATCCAAGTAATTACGAAGCACACTAATGTTAGAAATGTAAACAATTTTTAGGTAGTCTTGCGTTCAGAAAATAATCTGTGCAACATTCACTGAAAGCAACCTCTTCTGTGTCAGCTAAATTACTTCACATTTGTAAATGTAATTTTTTCAACTAGTAGTTCCAAGGTTCCCTCTGCTTTATGTAGTTAGGTGTGCTTGCCTGTAATGCCAAGGACAACTCTAGATTTCTTACATAATTATTCCTTACACTTTACAGCTTAAATTATTTAATCAACACATAACCATGTCCACTGCTCCGGTGTAGTAAGCATGAAGCGGTCGTTATGGATTTATAACATAGGGAAAGTTCAGAAATGTTGGCACCAATTTCCTCCTACACAGTTTAGGCTACCAACTTCAATGAAAACCAGGAATATGGGATTTTCTATTGAAAACGGTCATGCTTCTTGGCCAAATTAAGCTGTAATATCAACTGAAATCCTTAAGGCTATGTTAGCTTTAAATACAATTAAATGTTAAACTATTAATGTACAGTGTATAATTAGAATTAATTAACCTTAAACAGTATTTCGAACTGTTGAGGATAGCGAGAACAACCAACTTCGTGTAATAGGCTAATAAGTCTTAAAAGTTTGTCGACTATGATTAAACTAATTAGCGTAGTTTGCATAATTACCGTTAATTATCCCATCAAACGGCACCCCTTGAAATGTCCAAGTCCTAACCATTCATTAAATGTAAACAAGCTGACCATCACACCCCATTTACTACTGATATGCATTTTGTAGTTAGTAAGTTTGCTTACTATCAGGATCAAGTATACGTTGCTAGGTTGCCAAATTTAATTCACACCTCCACATCCACAGAACATATAATATTGGATAATTATTATGACTGATCATATTACATAATACAAAATATTTACATCGTGGGGAAATGTCTGTTAGTACATCGTGTGAACGTCGGGAATCTTAAAGTCTGCAACCAAAGTGCTAGACATTATACAACATTTACATATCGAAGTCTCAGTTTCAAAATCGCGTAACATATAGCTAGCTAAAACAAATTTATTACGAAATGACAAAGCCGCCTTACCGTTTTTTTAACTGAATGATGAACACACAAGGACTTTGGAGAAAGCGCTGGAAGATTTGAAAATTGAGGCTACATCATTTCCGCAAAAACATACTGTTCTTCAAGTTTCTAATCGCGATTGGCCGCCGAATTTAGGTGGATATACCGCCCCCTACTGAGATGGAGTGTGAGGCAAGTCATCTTTCCTATATCCCATACCTTACCAGGGCTGCCCATCCCTGTTCCTAGAGATCTAATGTAATGTAAGTTCTCTCCAACTCTAATTTAACCCACCTGATTCTAATAATTAGCTGGATGAAAAGCTTATTTCCTTCATCCCTGGATGAAAAGAGAAATCCTTCAGGACAGTAGATCTCCAGGAACTGGGTTGGGCAGCCCTGCCATAGCCTATTTACCAGATAGAACTCCTGGTTACTGACACGCAGGGCTGTTGCCAGGAATCCTGGGTCCCCTGAAAAGATATATCACTTATAGACGGCATTGACATTATTATGACTACCAAGCCATGGGCCCTGTTAATCATATCCACTTTTCCCCAGGTTCGCTACGGCCCTGCTGACAGGCTCCACTCTTCGTCATGCCTGAAGTTTTGGCTTTACCGTGCCAGATACAACAAATGGATCTCTTGTTTGCATCCTTATTAATGCATCATTACAAGCATCTGTTTATTGACACTCTTTTTTGTCATGATCTTCACATTATTCTCAGCAACTTCCCTGAACATGCACTATCAGATTCAACCAACACTTCCGCCCATCTTTCAATGCCCTGCCACCTAAAAAACAGAATAGACGTTTTCCCAATCCTTGATTCCTCTTTTTTATTCAATATTTAACTGTTATTTAACCAGGCAAGTAAATTAATGACTACCATTTGAAGGAACCCAGGACAAGACAGAATCACATAAATAATGTAAACATATACATACAGATAAACACTATACAACAGCATTTAGATTTAGAATACATTTTTTATTTGCAGATTGCAACCAAATGAAAGTGGCATTCACTACCACTTACTGTGGTGAAGTTTTCCAGTCTGGCTTCATGCCATTGCATAGTACTGAGACAGCATTGGTGAAGGTTGTTAATGATCTGCTTATGGCTGCAGATACAGAATCCCCTTCCATTTAGATTCTTCTGGACCTCAGCGCTGATTTTGACACAGTAGGTCACACCATTCTACTCCAGCGCCTAAAAGAGCACATTGCCATCTCTGGGACTGCATTAAACTGGCTCACCTCATACCTCTCTAACCACAAGCAGTATGTTTTTCTCGGTGAGGCAAGATCAGAGGAGTTCACATTAACCTGTGGTGTCAATCAAATAAATCTGCCCACATCACACCTCTCCTTGCTGACCTTCATTGGCTTCCTGTCCCTCAAATAATTAACTTTATAATTATCCTTTTAGTCTATAAAGCGTTCAAAGGCATGGGACTTGTCTACTTATCTGACTCTCTCCCTATGAACCTCCACTGCCTCTACGGTGTAGCAACATCAATTTGCTCAATGAACCAAGATCCCGGCTCTGAAAAATGGGTGCCTGTGACGTTTCTTACACTGGACCGCACCACTGGAACTCCCTTCCTGACAGGCTCAGGGCTGCACAGACAGTCAGACCTTAAGACACACCTGTAACAGTTGGTCTAACCTTCCCTTTAATCAAATTATTGTGTACATCATTATATAATAATATGTATTATAATTTTAGTTTACTGCATTATCATAATATTTTATGTATATATTCTGTATATATACTTTATTTGTATCTGATAGTTATTTTATTTATTTTATATTTTATTTTTCATGCACTTTGAGATTATTCCGCTATAATGAAATGCGTTTCAAAAATGCAATAAATAATAATAACAATTAGTATTATTTAATAATAACAATGATTATTATTAAACACCACAAAATCAGTATTTTTTATTATCAGTGTGTCTGCTTCATGAAGTTGTCGCTGTCGCACTATATTCTATTCCAAAACAGATAGCACAAGATCTTCAAACATGAGCATGGAACCGAGTGACTGTCCTCCCTCCTACCATTAACGCCATCTACGTTATCCAATCCAGGCAGCTTGTCTGCAACGTCCTGAACAGAACATACAGTATGATCCTGGCCATGGTGATATTAATTGTATAAAAGTAGTGCTACAATAACATGTTATTGTGGAGCTTATACCCTACCATGTTCACATTTAAGTTTATAGCATTGCCTCTAGTGAAGAGAACTGTGATGTACTGACATTCAGGCGGTGGCAGTATAACGTTTGTTTCCACACGACCCAACCAGCTTGTAGAAGAAGAAGCTGATCCTACGGCTCATGTTCAAAATAAGGCGGTTAAATTCAAAATCAACGAAAAGCTTTAAGGCTATTATACTTAGATCAGTAGCCGATTGCCATCATCTAACAGCTACTTGGTACGGATACAAGGTACAACAGGTTTATGGCAAAGTAATAATGTTTTAGGAACCTGCATGTATTACTCTGAACTGTAACCTTAACTGGCTAAGTTTACTTTGCTAGCTACCTATTTAGACAACTTATATAGGTAGCTTGCAAACGTTACTTACAGTACTAGCCACTAAGCTAGCTATGTTTTTCAGTTCCGACATATTCAGCTCTTTCTGCTAACCTGTAAACAAAAATATTTGTTGACTATATGTGTTCAATACCTTAATTGTCCGGTACAGTATTTATTTTACATTTTCGGAAGTTAAGTGGCTTCGTCTCATTTTCCGTTTCACAAGTGCAGCTCAGCTGTCAATGATGCCGCAATAGCACTGTCACTAGCTTGCAAATATTTAAAGTTTAAATGCAGTATGTTTCCCTCAATTAATATATTTTCCAGCTGCCCGAAGATGGAACCGTCTGAAGCATCAAGGACAGAGTAAGTAACTATTGATCAAAATATACCGATTTGTAGTTTGCTGTAACTTTTCAATTGGTTATTACTGTACATAATGCCGGAGGGTACCTATACAGTACAGTGGCTAACGTTTTTAACTATTTTTGGCAATAACATTTTGACAATCGGACAAACATTTGTCCACAATTAACTATTTAATGACCAAAATACTGTCCTATAAATGTGTGTTACTGTAAAAAAAAAAAAAGAAAATATTCTGAAATCCAATAAAAATAAAATCCTAGCGCTTCTCCCACAGTTTAAAAAGAACTATAACCCTGTCCAAAAGCCCTGAACACTATGGACCAACCTCCAAGTCATGTTTTGGCTTAACTACAGTACATTTGGTCTTGTTCTCCATAGTGTTTGACACCTAATCCGGTTTCAGTTGTAACCACAGAACAGAGCCCTCGTCAGATAGGACATGTGTATTTCAAGGATATTATATTTAACTGCTTGCCTTTTCTATTACAGCAGTGATAGTGTTGGATCCTCCAAACGGCGTGTTTCTTCGGTTAGTACAACAGTTGCACAACTACTTTCTCTAATTCTATCAACGAAACATCTCTGAATTAATATTTTATCCACACCCACAAGATCTTGAAAGCGCCACGGACATCATCTGTCAAATTCATTAGCCCAGAGCGAGAGAAGAGTCAGGTAAAGAATAAATAGAGTATGGAAAATTGAAGTGTTGTCTGTCATGTCACTTTACTTACCAAATGTTTTTCCTCACAAGGTGGAGCGTGTCAAGCCAGTAGAGAAGAAGAGGATCTCCAGAAGAGTCAGTTTTGCCACTTCCAATGATGTTTTACTGTTCTCAAAGTAAGTCCACATTTTTTTTTTGCTGTGACACAATTTTAACTTACACTAGAATACCAGAATAATAATAATAAACACTTACCAATGATTGTCAGAGACTTGAAGAATGGCTCCCCTGTCCGAAGTCCTCTACAAAACCTCACAAAAAGTGGTAAGTAGGGCTATTTTAAGCTTTAAATATGTTCAAATTTGTTATTGTTACAATATTGAATGGCATATGATGCTTTATAATACTACTTATTAAAGGGCAAATGTTCTACCTCAATATTATTGTACTTTAAGTTGAAGAACCTTACCATCATGTGAGAGCTGTCATCCACCAATGTGTCTACCTAGTGTTGCACGGTATACTGAAACAACTGTACTTTTTTGACTCTCACAAATGCCATGCTGAATGTTGTGTACCTGTCATTGTCACTAAAAATGATATTATGATGCCCATGAAAACCTTTTAACACAGATGTCATTTGTAAAATACACATTTTCGGAACCAAACTCTACATGCACATTCAGTTTTGTGTAATGCAATGAGCCCATTTAATATCATTTAGATTATCTTAAACCTGGCCCTTTTCTTTTTACTGTTGGTGTTGCTTTTGTATTGAGTATTTCAATACTAAACCCGGTATCAGTATTGATGTTGTATTGATGATGACCTCAGCATCACTGGATGTATTGATGATGTGTTTTTTATTGTTACAACACTTGTCCATCACTGCCAGGTGACAGACCACACTAAATTGGGCTTGTGGTTGGGTTTGTTTTACTTGAATTTCATCCAACCTGTCCATCCAAAATGTTGACGTCTCAATGTATTTACAAATTACATGCAGTGTTTTTCACAGCAGCAGAAAATACAAGCGTTCAAACTGGTTCCATTAATGGATCTCAACCAATCGCAGGTAGGCTTAATATCTAATTAAGTAGATTTTCCGTTGTATGTATTTACTGTGTAATGCACTCTGACCATGCCACTTGAGTGGACTTAAAACGTTTTTGCTTTCAGGCATGGAAACCTTGTTGAATGGTCCTCTCCATGTTTCACAAAAAAGAACTAAGGTAAGCTGTGGTTGACCTTTTGCCAAAAACCTAGGTACATGAATATTGGTCATACCTTCTTGCTTTGTTAAGCTATGTGGACTTGATTTTTGTTAAGTCAGTGTTTTTCTCCTAACAGGACCAGTTCATGTTAAAACGGGATGATTATGGAGAGAAAACAGTGATGTTCACAGGAGAGGATACAACATGTATGGACATGACTCACAGTCACACAGTACTCATTGGCAATGATTCAGACTGCTCAGTTGTTCTGCCACATGAAAGCAATACATCTATACTTACCTGCGGGAACATGGATTTTACTTTTTCACAAGAAAAAAAGGAAAATGGGTATTCTCATGACTCGGCAGACAATTCTGCCCCCTTTCAAAACAAGTCCACATCTGGCAGAGGTATGGATCCAGAATTTGAACATTTCCTTGCCAGTCTAAGGAAGACGAGGGGCCCCACTGTTAATCAAGTAACTCCGGATTCCTCCACTGAAGTGGCTTTCCACCAAGCTGCGTCCCCTCCAGAAAGAACTGACAGCAGATGCTTTCTTGCTACACTCAATGCATGCATGTCAGGAGTTGATCAAGAGAATCAGGTTCCAGCTTTCTCAACAGCTATGAGAGCAACAGTTATTCCTCAAATGCAAAGCACCCAGTTCAAGACTACATCTGTGATGCACTACGAACAAGATCTTATGGATCTGACAAAAAGCCACAATACTTTAATAGATGGTAACGGAGTATTTCAGAGTGTGCCTAATATAACATCTGAAGAACAAAGGCTTAGGGAGAGCCCTTTCAGCCTGGTATCTTTCTCTACTGATCCAGATGAAATGGAGTTGACCAGGAGCCAAACTGCTGCTATTGACTCCAAAGCCATTGGTATGATAGCCACAAGTCCCTTTATGAAAACTGAAAGTGTGGCCTTTATGTCAGATCCCAATAAAACCCAGATCTTCAGAGATGATGACCGTGATATGGAGGTGACCGCAGCTCTTAATGCATCTCTCCAGGTGGATGTGTCCCCTTTGACCAAAAAGGTTGCATCATCTCCCTGGATTTTTCCCAAGGAAAATGATACCACCTTTCAGCCAAATCAACAGATATCTCATAGTTCCATCCACCCAAACTCTGATGACATGGAGACGACAAGATGTCAGACAGTTGCCATTGATTGCAAAAGTTTAGGCCTTATTGAGGTCCCCTTACAAGGCAAGACGAGGAATAGTTCGTTCTGCATGCCGTCCTCTCCTCTTCCCATAGACACAAAAAGCCTCAGTGTGGTCAAACAAGTGCAAAAGGACAAAATGAAAAGTATCTCTTTCATGTCTGAGTTCAACAAAGGCAATCATGCATCAGAGAATGACTGTGCTATGGACTTGACCAAAACTCTCACTCTGTCTAAAGATCACAGCAATGTCTCAAACATGACTGATAAGACTATGGGCAGATTGTTCCCGATAACAAAACCCCAAAACAAGTTGTTTGAGAAGAGCGTGATTAGAGCAGAACCTACTATGGATGACAAGGAATTCACAAGGGGCCATACTGGGGTCATTGACACCAGAGTTATTGATGTCGTAGGGGAAGATGAGAAGTGTACAGAGAGAAATCGAGCTTCAACTGAACAGTTGGTGGCAAATGTTTCCTTTTCTGCCCATGGTGATGACACCTTTCTCAGGTTGTCCATTAGCTCTAAGACAAATTTCAAGGGAGAAAATGACTGTTCTTTTGTGGGTCACAAAACCAATCTGTTTTTGGATTCTGATGATATGGATATGACTAGAAGTGAGACTGCTGTAATTGAGTCTGACAGCATAAAGATGGGGAATTGTGACCATGTCAGTGCAAGGAAACCAAGTGTGAGTGGGACTCTGGAGATGGTTCCTCACTTAGAGCAGATTGCAAATGGTTACATGTTTCAGTTAGGTACTGAAAGCCGCTGCAGTAGCGAGGCACCAACATTTTCTGACTCTGAAATGGAAAGGACAAAAAGCCAGACTATTGCAATTGAATCCAGAGGTATTAACCTGACATTTGTACCCCAAACAGATGAAGCATTAGGGAATGTGACAAAGATATCAAATGGACAGGAAAAGGCTATTGAAGTAAACGGAGTAGAGAAAGCAACACATTGCCGAAATAATGCTGAAGCTGTTACTTCTAATATGAAGGAGGAGGTGGTGATCAGTGATGAAACTCAAGTGTTTTCTGAGGATCATGAAATGACCCGGGCTGTCACAGTGCAAACTGAACAACATGCAACTACCAATGAGGTAGTTATGATGGGCCCGACTACGCAGGCAGTTTCCTTGTTTTTACCTGAGCCTCAACTTGGACATGTCTTCACTAACCTTACAGAACACTTTGACCAAAAGAGATTGGAAGACACAAATGATCCAGCTCTGAATGTTGAACAACCTGTGATTATTCCTAACAAACCAGTAAGCTTTTCAATTTCCCCTTCAGTCTCAATAGAAAATGAGAATGTACCTTCAGAGATAACAGACCAAATGAGTTTGGCAGATTTGCAGCGGAAACTTGATCATATTAGCTGCACAATAACTATATCCCCTGATGTGATGGATAGCTGTGCTCCACCTTTGTCGGACCTGGTGAAGACCTCAGACAAATATGGTGTAGAGACAGAATCCTTAACCACTGTAAACTACGGGTCTAAGAGCATGGGAGGAATGACTGAGAAAACAGCAAGTGTTGAATTGGAGGACCATATTATTTTTGATGTCAAATCTAATATGACTCCTCTGAAAACAAAATGCCTTACATCGCGAGTGTCATTTGGTGGTTTCCTGCCCAAACTCCCACAAAGGGCCAAACACTCTGTTCCACACCACATGGAATCCAAAAGCATGACTGATTTTGGGAAACGTATATGGAAGAATAACGTGGTTGGAACTCATCACCTGATCAGCAACACCATGATGGACAATATTAATGATGAAGTGCTTCCAGATATTAGCACTGAAGAGGACTTATCAGAAACTGTAGATGCAAAGTCAACTCAGACAGTAGAGGACAAGGTCTTTGAAGAGATAATCCTAACTAAAACCCAAGGTCAGAAGAGGCTCCTACCAGAAGAGGATCATGAGAACTCTATGGACAAGGAAAAGAGGTGGAAGCCATCCACAGAAAATGTCGGAGAAATGGTAAATGCATTTCATATTATCAGTCAGAATAGTTTAAATATAATCAACACAGTAATCCCAAACACACTGTCTTGACAGGCACCACCCACACAGGTAGGTCAGTGGGACAGTAACTGCACAGGAACGGCAAGCGATGGATCCAGAAGCGACGCTAACATCCGTTGTGAGGGCACATTTGAGACGTCAAGTAAGTTATGAGGCTGCGTCAGTCAAACACATTTGTCTCTTTTTGTCTTGTGTCTTTTTAAGTCAAGTGCATCATCTAGGTGAAGTAGGTAATACTAACTTGAAGAAATTTTTTAGCTTCTAGACAAAACCAACTTGAGTCCCAGCTTGAGGACACTGGTGACTACATGTTAGATGTACGGAAGGTATGTCAACAACCCTTATTTAGACTTTTCACCTCTAAATTTTTTAGCTGTACATTGTGTTCACTGCTCTTTCACATTGCATTTCAGAAACTCCAAGATGGCAGCATTACAGTGACAGAGTTCCTGAAACTCTTCAGCATTGACTTTGTCATTCATAAACCTCGGCAAAGTATTCTGCCTGCCAGGGTAAACCTTAAACTGTATTTTGCTTACGGAATTGATTACAAGCTTTTGTGGAATTATTATGAGATAATAAATATAGATATTTGGATTCTCTTCTATAGGTTGTGTCATGCATGGATTGCCAAACAAAAGACTTATTAATAGAAAAGCACATCAACCGTCCCAAACAGAGTGTGTATGCAATGGACTGTCAGAAGCTGACCGAATTGGTGAATGGGTATGTTTAATGATACAGTCAGTCTTTTATTTGTCAAGTGCAGGTTAACTAAAAAGTGTTAGGGTTGACTGAAAAGAATGCTTGATATACAATGTACTTAGTGAATAAGCCATGTACAGTATTCATTCATTTGGTTTATTTTCTGATTTCAGGTTGAAAGTTCGTCTGAGAGACAGAGACAATCTTTTGAAAAATGTAAATCCAACACTTTGGGAGTCAGTGAAGGGTTTTTCAGATGAAGAGGTATTTACATTTCCGCATGTCCATGTCTTTTGTCTGTTAATTTATAAATTGTTTTTATGTTATTAGTTTTCAAAATTGATGCTGATATTGTCAGTGTGGAATACCTGTCTTAAAGTTTTGGCTTATTTTTTTTTACCCAGTTGCAGCTTTTTGGTGCCAAGCTGAAAGAGAGGAGGACATTCTTCAGAAAGAGAAGCAAAGTGCAATCACATGAAATGAAAAGTGTTTTGTATTTGAACCTTGTCAAAACCACTCAGGTAGGACCCTTGATGAGAATTACAATTCTGACAGTAAACGTTTGTGTGTGCATAACTTACTGTTTCATAGTTAACTTTTTTTTTTTTTTTTTTTACAGGAGGCACAACATAACCTGAGAGGAAAGATTGAGAAAGCGGACAAGTTACTGACAGACCTTGATGAATGCATACATGACTTGGAAGCTGGTATATTGGATTTTAGTTCATCCCCTTTTGAAACCTTCAATATTCTCCACTGTAATCCATTTAGAATGTATACCAAGTGAAATAATTTGGTTATTTCAGGTGGTTATTGATTTCAGAGGCTTTGTCCTTGTTCCGTCTGTCTTCCACAGAACTTGCAGCTGTGGAAGGCACTGAGGTAGAGGACAATGAAACAACTTTGAAAGCAAGGCAACAAGGTAATTCATGCTTTCTGTTTTACTTATTAAATGTTATTATTCAGTGGTATGCTTGGTATTTGACCTGATATTAAATTGTTTTATCAGGATTGGAGAATGTCAACAAAGCAATTGCTGAGCATGAAAGGTATGCCTATATTGCTGGAATCGTACCTTTATCACGTTTAGTACAAAAAAAGTATTCAGTTGGTTTTCATCGTCGTAGTGAATTCTCTCTCTCCTAGATCGTTGCATATTTGTGTTACTTTACAGACCACTGCTGAAAGTGCAGAGATATTGAAAATACTTGTTCTTTTGTCCCCAGGCAAATCTGTGAAATAAAAGTACAGGAGAGATGCACATTGAACAGGGTGGACAGGCTTCAAAAGGAGGCACTGGAACAGGAAGACCATATTGCCATGCTGGACAGGTCAGTTTTTCCTTTTCCATTTATATCAGGGATCAAATTTTCCCCTTGCGTGTAAGCTTATCAAGCCTTACAACTTCCTCTTTTTTTGTTTCAGATTGAATGAATGGAAGTTTGTAGAGAAAGATGACAGGAAAACAGTCTACAGCTTTCTCTATCAGTCCTTCCTGATGGAGGTACATTTTGAGAAATCTGATGGTAAGATTAGATTCAACTTTATTACCATTGTATAAGTACAGTACAACAAAATGCAGTTAGCATCTAACCGGAAGTGCAAATAGAAGAGTGCAGAATTTTTTTGGAGCAAAACGATTAAGATCAATGTGTTTTACGGGTGGGATGTGTAATGAAGGCAAATTAAAGGTGCAATACAGCATGTGCAACTGAAATGCATGGAAAGCAGCACTGAGATTCCCGAGGTGGACATGTTCATGCAATAACTGAAAACGTCCTGATCAGACTTTCCAAAGCAATATCAGAGTCCTGTAGTACAAAGGGAGTAGTGCAACAAGGTCCCTGAGAGGTGGGGGGGTTTGGTTAGTGCTGGGTCACAGAGTTCAGCAGGGTTACAGTAGATGGAAATAAACTGTTACTGAATCTGCTGGTTGAGGAAGGAATTGACCTGTACCGCCTGCTTGATGGTACAAGGACAAACCATTTGTGGCATGAATGTAAAAGGGTCCCTGATGATGCCGTGCGTCCTATGCAGACACTGCATGCGCTGGATGTCTATGATGGCTGGGAGCTGGGCACCAGTGATGTGTTGGGCGGTTTCCACCACCTGTTGCAGGGCCTTCATGTCGGCCACAGAGCATCCGCCAAACCACACTGTGGCTCAGTTTGTCATAATGCACTCGATTGTGCAGTGGTACAAGTTCACACGGATCTTGGGAGAGAGGTTCCTTCAGCATCCTTAAAAAGTACAGGTGCTGCTGTGCCTTTTTGACCAGGGTTGAGGGTCCAGGAGAGGTCCTCTGGGATGTGGACACCCTGGAATTTGAAGCTGGACACACGCTCCACCTCAGTGCCATTGATGAGAACTAGGGCGTGTCTGCGGACTTTAGACTAGTGTTTCTTAATTCTCATCCTCGGAACCAAAAGGGGTGAACGTTTTTGCCCTAGCATTCACACATCTGTTTCAAATGTTGCCCTACCACCTACACACTTGATTGAACTAATCAACCTATCAAGCCTTTAGTTTGAATCAGGTGTGTGAGTGTCCTGGGCAAAAACATGCACCACTTTGGGTCCCGAGGACCAGGATTAAGAAACACTGCTTTAGACTTCCTGTATTCCACAATGAGCTCCTTGGTTTTCTTTGCATTGAGGGCCAGCTGGTGGTCAGCGCACCATGCCGTCAGGTGCTTGACCTCCCTATAGGCTGACTCGTCATTGTCTCTGATTAGGCCTACCACCGTGGTGCCGTCCGCAAACTTGACCTTGGTGTTATCATATGTATTTTCCATGATAACATAACTTTCTATGCATCCAGGGTCATGGTATTGTTGTGGTTGTTTTGTTTGGGAGGTTCTTTCAAAGGCTTGCTTGAGGATGAAGGAACCGAAACATTTTAAGTCCACAATTTAGTTACCAATTAAATTATAATTTCTTATTTAGTATAGACATTTATACCTATGTACTTAATTTCTGTCCAAGTTGGCTATCATTGGAATGTTAATAGTTAACAGATGTTTCAATAGGGTCTGAATGCTGGGACAAAAGCTTTGATTTTAATTGCCTAGTTTGCTTGATCCTCGATAACACCACTTTGTCATATGAATGACCCCAGGAAACTGATCAGTATGTGTCTCTAATTCTACAGGACTAGTCTTGGTACTTCTATGTTAGTCAAACAACCCCCATAAAAGTTTTGGGATATAAACCAGAGTGGGATTTGGGAAAGTTCACACTTGCATTTTCTTCACCTCTGGATGCATCTTTGCTCTTGCAACATTTCAAATTTACGGAGAACTGTTATCTTTGATACCTGTACTGTAATTGTAATACTTTCTTTATATATTAAATTCATTTGTTACATGAATTTGATATTTGGAACTAATCTTACACTGGTCAAAAAACAGATATATCAAGGATGAGTTGTTTTTTTAAGCACTGCTCTCTTGTTTAGGAGAAAATGGTGAAGAGAATGAGCGTAACATCATGGACATCAGATTTCATCGCCAAATGGATGGTGTGTCTCAATTACACTTTAATGTAAAAAGGATGAATTGATTTCCTCCACACACAAGACTCTTGGTCTACCAACTCACTTTTCTCTTTTTCATAGATGAAAAGTCACAGTGCCACTCTCGCCTTGTGCACAACCTGCTGTGTCAGTACATTGGCAGTGACCCCTCTTTCTTCAAAACATACATCACCAGTCGATACATTCCCAAGGTAATCGTGAGGCTTTTCCAAAACTGTTTTACAGGACAATCGCACAAAGTGAAGTCCACAAAGGGCTGGTCATAGAGTTTAAATTCTGCCTTTGTAATATCTGCCTGGCTCTCTTACTCCAGCTTCTGCATGATGTGGGTCTGGTGGTGAGCCGATGTCGCCTCCTGGGAGAAGAGATACACCTGATGAAAAAGTGGGGCGCTCTGAGGCTGAACATCCTGGACATCAGCTGTGTGGACACACAGTAAGTTCGGTCCCTATAGAAATACAGACAGAATCTTAAATATATTTTTCTGAATAGATATGTATGCAAAATAACACCTTTTTATATCATTGTTTATTTTAGAGTTCGGATCCTGTTCTCCGGTCTCAAGACAGTTGCCAAGTTTGAGATGACTATAGCCATTATGTCCTCTTACCCCTTCTGTCTGCTTCAACTGCAAAACTTTCAGAATCACATTGGAAACACAACGTAAGAATATTTGAATGTATAATTTCTCACACATACACGTTTATTTTTAATTGAATGTTTTAAATTGTTGCAACAGGGTTCCTTTTAACAGGTGTAACATGTTTTCTTTAAAGGAAAGAGCAGGTGGAGGACATTATTTCATCTGTAACACCAGCAAGAAACTACTTAACTAAGATCGTTAAGAAGATCAATGAAAATCTGCTGTGCTGAGACCAGTTCCAGTCAATGTCTGTTGTGGTGCTCAGATATATGTAGTGTATAAGTAATTAATTAAAATATTTGTCAGTTCCATTTAATGATTTTTTGGTGCCATTTTGTCTTCTGTCTTAGTTTTCCATGTTGTGTACTATATATTTTAACTGCTAGAGTTCTTACAAACCGTCTTTGATGTATTGCCTTAAGCAAAACTTGAAGTTCACCACAATAAAGTTTGAATGACACACAAAAGGTCTGCCTTTTTCTGTAAGTACCTTATGTCTACAAACGGGTTGGGCAGATCACAATGTTTGGTTATCGTATTTGGCTTTCATACTAATTTGAATCGTGTTAGAATAGTAGATTATTATATATACACTACTGTTCAAAAGTTTGGTGTCACTTAAATGTCCTTGTTTTCAAAAGAAAAGCAAAAACAAATGTGTCCATAAAAATAACATCAATTTGATCAGATATTATTAATGTTGTAAATAACCCATGTAGCTGGAAACGGCTGATTGTTAATGGAATATCTACAAAAGCATACAGAGGCACATTATCTGCAACCATTAGTCCTGTCTCCCAAGGGGCTGGAAAACACCAGTCTCAACATCAACAGTGGACAGGTGACACCGGGATGCTGGCCTTCCTGCCCACCATCTTTTTCCAGTGTCTGTTCTTTTGCTGATGTTAATCTTTTCATTAGCCTGTCTGATATATTGGTTATTCTGTGCAACTGTGTAGAAGGCCAGCATCCCGGAGTCACCTCTTCACTGTTATTGTGGAGACTAGTGTTTCGTGGGTACTATTTAATATTTCTGTCTGTTGGAGACATGTGCATCTGTTCCTCAAACTACATATGTGTTTGTCCTCTTTCCCACTGGGGTCTCGCCCTCACTGGAGTCTCCCTCTCTTTCTATTCTGGTTAGAGACAGTTTGGGCTGTTGTGTGAAGAATAGTACACAACGTTAAATGAGAATCTTAAGTTTCTTGGCAATGTCTCGCATGGACTAGCGTTTTGGCATTTCTCAGAATTAGAATAGACTGACAAGTTGCAGAAGAAAGTTATTTGTTTCTGGCCATTTTGAGCCTGTATTCAAACCCACAATTGCTAATGCTCTGGATACCTAACTAGTCTAAAGATGGCTGGTTTTATTGCTTTAATTGCCACAACAGCTTTCAGCTGTACTAATATAATTGCTAAAGGGTTTCTAATGATCACGTAGCCTTTTAAAATGATAAAGTTAACAAACACAACATGCCATTGGAACAACACAGGACTGATTTTTGTTGATGACGGGCCTCTGAACGTCTATGTATATATTCCATAATAAATATACCGTTTCCTGCTGCAATAGTCATTTCAAACATTAACAAGGTCTACACTGTATTTCTGATCAGTTTTATGTTATTTTAATGGGGGGTTTCTTTCGAAAACAAGGTCATTTCTTAGTGACCCCAAACTTCTAAAGGGTAGTGCACATCTACATGTAGTGTATGGTAATCGTCACATCTCAATACTATTAATTGGTGTCCTGATTGTCTCTTTTCATGTTCTTTGATTTGTTGAGTATCAATATCAAATGTATTGGCGACGTAGTGTTACAGCTCAATACATTGTGTTTACTTCCCTATTGTGTAGTTGCAGGGTTTTTTGGGGAAGATGCGGAATAAATCATAAATTATTCCGGTAATGTCCAATAGCAGCGCTCGAGGGAAGGGCTAACGGGATTACGTAACAAGTACGTTGAGTTGCGAGCGGGAGATTTTATTTCGAGTACGATAAACTGTAGGTAAGTGGATGTTGTTATTATAACATAGGATAAATTCTATAACATACATTGAGTTAACCTGAACTTGAGTAAACATGTTGGTATGTCGTGTAAAACATTTGGTTTACCCAATTACCTGAGTAGAATTACACAAAAGAAGTCACGGGCATGCCAAATCATACAGTTGAAGAGCTAGCAAGCTAGCTAGTTAAAGTTTCAAATAGTTACTGTATTATACAATTGCCCGTAATAAAGTATTTTATGTTAATGTCCAAATCCAGTATTAAACGGCACATGCCTTTTTTTGTTGTGAAAAGTAAAGCAAACTATGAACGTTAGTTTGATGGCTACTAGCTACAGTAAATACCTAAATGTAAAAGCTAGTACTGTATCAGTTAACTAACATGACAAGCTACTCCCATTCACTGACTGTGTAGCTAATCCGTGGCTAATTAGCTTGCAAGGAACTGCAATTTCCCAATGTGTAGCTTATTGTAAAAACATATCTGTTGTTAGCGACCAGAATTATCTTATGAATTTGTTTTAAAATGAATTCCAATGAGAACAAAAACATGTCACGATAAAATTGGATTCGGTTTTTAGGTTAGATTCATCTTTATTCTCATTGAACAGTACAAGTACAGTACAACGAAATGCAGTTAGCATCTAACCAGAAGTGCAAATAGAAGAGGGCAGTACATTTAAAAGTATTAAGTATATGTATATTACAAGTGGAATGTATAGATGTGCAATGAAGGCAATTGCAGTACAAATGGCAATACTAAATGTGCAATTAAGGCAAATCGAGGAGGGTGGAAAACTTGCACTATACTAAATACTTGTATGTAACAAGTGGAATAATAGTTGTGTGGGTACAAATGCCAATTCTAAATGACATTCTAGATGTGCAATCGAAGCAAATTGAAGGAGTAAAGTAGTATGTGCAACTGAAATGCAGGGATGGCAGCAGTGAGGTTCCAGAGGTAGACATGTACCTGTAACAACTGAAAACTTCCATTATCAGACACAAGGCAGTGTCAGAGTAGTACAAAGGGAGTAGTGCAACAAGGTCCCTGGGAGGCGGTGGGGGGGTGTGGTTAGTGATGGTTCACAGAGTACTCTTGGTCACAGAGTTAAGCAGGGCACAGTAGATGGGAAGCATCTGTTCCTGAGCATGCTGGTGCAGGTTTTCACCCCCCGTTGCCGGGCCTTCCAGTCGGCTATGGAGCAACCGCTAAACCACACTGTGGCTCGATATGTCAGAGTGCTCTCGATTGTGCAGCTGTAAAAGTTCACAAGGATCTTGGACAACAGGTGGGCTTTCTTCAGCCTCCTCAAAAAATACAGGCGCTGCTGCGCCTATTTGACCAGGGCTGAGGTGTTGTGGGTCCAGGAGAGGTCCTCGGAAATGTGTACACCCAGGAATTTGAAGCTGGACACACGTTCCGCCTCAGTGCCGTCGATGACTGCAGCCCGTAGACTTCCTGTAATCCACAATGAGCTCCTTGTTTTTTTTTTGCGTTGAGGGCCAGGTTGTCAGCACAACATGCCACCAGGTGCTTGACCTCACTGTAGGCTGACTCGTCAATGTCACTGATCAGGCCTACCACTGAGGTGTCGTCTGCAACCTTGAAAATGGTGTTGGAACTGTGTACAGGAACACAGTCGCGGGAGGAGGAAGTACAGGAGTGGGCTCAGCACACAGCCTTGTGGAACACCAGTGTTCAGGATCAGGGTGGAGGAGGTGAAGTAGTCTAAACTAACAGACTGGGGTTTGTCTTATAGGATGTCCAAAGTCCAGTTGCAGAGAGAGGGGCTGATCCCCAAGTCATGGAGTTTGTTGACTAGCCTAGTGGGGATGACCGTGTTGAATGCTGAGTTGAAGTCTATGAATAACATTCTCACTTAGGTGTTGGTTTTGTCCTGGTGGGTCAGGGTAGAGTGTAAAGCTGTGGAGATGGTGTCCTCTGTAGACCTGTTCAACCGGTAGGCAAGGCAGGACTTAAGGTGGGCCAGGACTAGACTTTTGTAGCACTTCATGATTGTGGGGGTGAGTGTGACAGGTCCAAAGTCATTCAGGCTACACGCTGTCGACTGCTTCGGCACTGGCACAGTGGTTGTGGTCTTGAAGCACGTTGGGACAACCGCCTGGGCCAGTGACCGGTTGAAAATGTCATCCAAGACCTCGGCCAGCTGCCCAGCACATGCTCTGAGCTCACGCCCGGGGACACCATCAGGACTAGCAGCCTTGCGTGCATTCATCCTGCTCAGTGCAGACGATAGTCTGAGGGGGTGGGGGGTCGTTTCGGGGAGTTCAGCTTTAAACGCTGGCTCTTTGTTGTCCCTGTCGAAGCGTACGTAGGACCGGTTTAACTCTGTGAAGGAGATGGCTTTGTGGGTAGAGTTAATGTTGTGAGGATAATGTTTAATTTGTGATTGTATGCATGTGTTATGACTCTTGCCTGTTCACAAAGTTAATATTTTTGGATTAATCAGCTAAAAAAAATAAGTGGAAGAGAAAAGTTTTTGCCAAGCGGAGTTGGCTTTTTGGATTTTGAGTCAGATTCAGCTTGCAGGTACCCAACCAGTCGAATGAGTTAAGGAACTTCACTTCCACATTTATTTTCTGTAAATCATAACCTAGGGATACCAGCTGTTAAGTTCTTCATCTAAAAATAATATTTATCATTCCGCCTAAAATATTATATACTGATATATTGGGTTGATATAGAATAGCCTACATATTAAATTATCTTGCGAGACATTGACTGAACCTTGGTTTAAACTTTGTTTAGCTACTACTCTGGGAAGTGATGGAAATTGCCTGCTGTACACCTGCTATGTTTCAGCCCAGTCTGATATATGTAACAGAGTTAAACGTACCTCAAGCTCAGTCCTCTGCTAGCATGAAATGTTTCAGATACGGCCATCCAATTGGTATATTTTAAATACCACCAGGTGTATGTACAACCCAGATTACGAGTCATGATTTGGCTTGGCTGAATTGTTAAATGTGAGAGGTTTTCTGATGGATACAGCCAAAGACCCCGCAAAAAAAGTTATTTGGTATTTGGGCCTTAACTCTTGCACCTGTGTATTGTAATCTCCCCCCTTTGACAGGCATTCTTCTCCTATCTATAAATCAAGATGGCTATGAGGAGTGAGGCCCGGGTGGAGGCAGAGGTTGAGGAGGAGGAGAGTTTTGGACCTCAGCCACTGAGTAGACTGGAGGTAGTTGTTGAAGCATTTTTTGCGCCCACTTATTTTTCTTAGTACACTATGAGCCATCAGCGTTTGGCTGATGCCTAAAGCTATGCCTCTGTGTCCTAGGAAGAATTGATCTATAACATGGCATATTCACATTCAATCCATAATTTTAATGTATGCCTCCCACAAAGCAATGTGGTATCAGTGCCGGTGACATAAAGAAGTTGGAGGACGCAGGCTTCCACACCATCGAGGCCGTGGCCTATGCTCCGAAGAAGGAGCTGCTCAACATCAAAGGGATCAGTGAGGCCAAGGCAGACAAAGTCCTGGTAGGCTCACCTTCATATGCCGGGCCCTGAATAGATCTTTCTTCTCATTTTGGGTTGCCCACCGCTGAGGTAAGGCCCGCTAGTATGAGTCTTGCCTGATCTTCCTCTGCCTTCACTTTAACACTTACAGGCTGAAGCTGCCAAATTAGTGCCCATGGGTTTCACCACAGCAACCGAGTTCCACCAACGGCGAGCTGAAATCATCCAGATCTCCACCGGGTCCAAAGAGCTTGATAAGCTGCTACAGGGTGAGGCTGGGCTTGATTTCAGAACCGTTCCCACGACTGGGCACACATTCAATTACACTTTTCGTACTAGTCAGTGTCTGTGTTCGTGAAAAGTGCTGTGTGTCCCTCAGGTGGGATAGAGACCGGCTCCATCACAGAGATGTTTGGAGAGTTCCGGACAGGGAAGACACAACTGTGCCACACCCTTGCTGTCACATGTCAGGTACATTTCTGCACTAATAAATGCAAACTTGGTTACTTACAGTAATGTATCATCCCAATCTCATATGACAGCAGCCCCTCCATGACATTAATTTAGTGTTTGGTCTAACCCCCCCCAGTTGCCTATTGACCAGGGTGGTGGAGAGGGCAAAGCCATGTACATTGACACAGAGGGCACCTTCAGGCCAGAGAGGTTACTGGCTGTGGCAGAGCGGTGAGTGCTTTAATGTACCGAGTCAATAGCAATAAACTACTGAATCTGCCATAATGCACATGCAGTGAAATGTACTGTTCTGAATTATAATTTTTTTGGTTCAGGTACGGACTTGTTGGGAGTGATGTTTTGGACAACGTAGCCTATGCCAGGGCTTTCAACACAGACCACCAGACCCAGCTCCTTTACCAAGCGTCAGCCATGATGGCAGAGTCCAGGTCGGGCCCATTCCCCTCCCTCCTCCTTATTCCCAAAGTTTCTGACCCCACAAATGTATTTCCATTCATCTTATTCCTTACTTTCCTTTCGTGTTGATAGTGTTGTTTTGGGGTCATCAGGAATAAAGGCACTAGACCAGAGGGAATCCTGGTAAAGTACCTTTCTGCTCACTCAGCCTGCACCGCTGCAGGTCTCTAATCACATGGCCGGTTTTCTTTCAGGTACGCCCTGCTGATAGTGGACAGTGCCATGGCCCTCTATAGGACTGATTACTCTGGGCGGGGAGAGCTCTCTGCACGGCAAGGCCACTTGGGACGCTTTCTGAGAATGCTGCTGAGGCTAGCAGACGAGGTGAGGCCAGAATTTGAATGAAAGGGCTTTTGTCAGGTTGCCAAACTACTTAAATCTCTTTCTCTCAGTTTGGTCTATTCCAATGTGTTTCTGTTGGCAACATTCCCTCTTTGTAGACCCAGTGTTGTGCGTGTCCGCAACTCTTCGTGAAATGTTCGTAACGCCCGCATTTTCCTCTTGCCTCGTCGCAGTTTGGTGTTGCTGTGGTGATAACCAATCAGGTGGTGGCCCAGGTGGATGGAGCCGCCATGTTCTCTGCAGACCCTAAAAAGCCCATCGGAGGCAACATCATGGCACACGCCTCCACCACGCGGTGAGGGACCCCTTTGCTAACTTTTATGAGTTGGCAGAACAACCATCCTTAACTTAAAGCCTTGTTCACATTACAACGTATGTCACTACAATGTACTTCCTATTCACGCTATGGCGTTCCGCTACCGGACGGACAAATGTACAGTCTGTGGCACGCGGAGGAGAGCGTGTCAGCCTATCAGATCAAATTTGACCTTTGCATTTACCAGAGCAGATGTATATTCTTTCAGAACTTGATAACACATGTTTTGTATTTTTTTTCCCTCAACCTCCATTTCTGTTTAATTTGTAGTAAGTCAAGGTAGCCTAGAAAAAATAATCTAGGCTGCTGACGTCCGGTTATGTTGACGGCCAGGACACACTTCTAGTCAAACCAAATAATTCTAATTTGATCCACTTACTAAGGCCCTGGTTAACTACAGATGGATATAATGCCTTTTTATTTTTTCAGACTGTACTTGAGGAAAGGTCGTGGGGAGACGAGGATCTGCAAAATCTATGACTCGCCCTGCCTTCCGGAGTCTGAAGCCATGTTTGCCATCAACCCAGACGGGGTGGGCGACGCCAAGGATTGAGCTCTGATGGCACCGTGCCAGGAAGTGAGAGCGTGGCAGTATGTCATGTGGCAGTGTCTCTCACCCGCCACCATCAACTTGCACAATGGCAGCTCTTGTTTGTTTGTGTGCGCGAACGACCCTGGGATAAGAGCTAAAGAAGATTGGCTGATGGGGAGAGATGCTGGTCATGACTTGTTTGAGAAATAGGATTTTGCACAATCCCTTTCCTGAGGGGGAAACACATTTCTACACTATGGAGTACTTGTCATGGAGAATGATGCGGATGCCGTAAACAGTGATTCACATTCTTAGGCTTACACTGTATACCAGAGGTGGGCAACTTTTGTCTGGAAGAGCTGAAGCGCTTCTGTTTTTTTGGGTCTACCTGCTATTTCGTAGCACTCACCTGGTATCCCAGGGCTAAATTAGTCCCTGGCTTGAAGTAGATGGAAAAACAGAAGGGTTTTTGTTATTCCAGGACCAGAGTTACCTACCACTGCTGTATACTGTTTTGGATGGGCCTAGAAGCTTTGAGAAACAGAGGGAGCTCAGCTTCACAGAAATGTGTGGAATTGATTTCACCAACAAAAGGACAAATATTATTGTTTTGTTATTTTATTCAATCTTCTGTCTTCTGTGGCTTTATTATTTTGAATATTCATGTTTGGTTGTACTTTTCTGACTTGTGTATTTCAAGGGTGTCTGGTTCTTCACCAGCATTGCATTTTAATAATTAGTATTTATTAGGATAGTCATTAGCCCCTGTAAGGGCAGCAGCTGCTTGTCTTGGGGTCACCACCATGTTTGGATTTGACATCCAGTCAATAGAACAATTACATGTGTTGCTTTAAGAGCAGATGCTTGACTGAATAAATGTGCATGCCTGCCCCACTTAACTAGGTTTGACACCCTTGAAACTACAACATGTCTTCTATTGGTTTGTCCATTCCAGAACTATAGCTTCTATATAAATATATAATGCATTGGATTAAAATTGTTTTATTAGGATACCCTGTCTCCTTTTATATATATCTAAACAAATGTGTCAACTCAAACTAAACCCGAGTTGGAAAAACACTGCTGTGGCACTTTTTCAGTGTTGTTTAAAACCGTTAGTTGCGCAATGTTAGACTTTTTACTTAAGTTCAGCAGCCTGTTTGCTGGTGAATGGGTGAATTTCACTCACTTCATGTAATGTGCATGAGCAGTTCTTCCCCTGTGTCAGCTGGCAGCGGTGGAGGGCTGTGAGGCCACATTGGAGCCTAAATTAGAAAACCATTTGTCTGCTGCAGTGTTCAACGATTGTATGAAACCACTCAGAATGTCAAGAACTCAACATCTTCAGAAGTTTGGCGTCTAAACTGTGTTACTTAGTAAGCATCCTTCACCACTTCCAAATGTTTCCTTTTGGAACGTAACAGATTTACGGTAAGATAGTGGAATTATCGAGTTGTATTAAATTATTGGCAGCCTTGATACGTAACTAAAGTATAATTGAATGCAAAACACGTCTTTGTGAGGATAACAACACCCAATCTTTTTGATGTTTTATGAGATTGGTGGAAACAGTGGGATCCTTGACCATTCATATTGAGTACTTCCACAGCCTTAATCTATTGTTTCATTATTTTTTTTTCTCTGTATTCATTTATTCAATGGACAGAATAACAAACACAGTTTTTTTTGTTAGATACTTTTTTTTCTTGTGTTAAAAAAAGAGAAAAGTGACAATTCCATGTATAATACATATTATAGTTAAATGTGAGCTCCAACTAATAAAATGTCATGATTAATGGACAGTCATCAAGGGTGTCCATAATTTGATTTTTATTAGTGTATAATAAATAAAATGCTCTCCATGAATACACAAATATTTTACATTTTATTAATGTGGTATTGGTATTAGTGGTCTCACTCCAGGGAGTCACAATGCCAGTTTCATACAGGGTAACACAAAGAATACGTTTAACTGCTGAATCAGAATATCTCTTAACATGAAATCCATTTTAAAGGATTCAATTGGAATATGTTGAAATGTGATCCTACTGATAACAGCAAACAGAAGTATAAATATCCAATGCGTGCCAAGATAAATTAACATTTAACAACAACTTAAAAAGAGATGGTCAACTGTAAACATTTCCTCAAAACGAAAATCAAAGGCAGCAAGAAACTGAAGGTTAACATCTTCAGTCACATTTCTTTTAAGTAAAAGTCAGAAAGGGTCCATGCTTCTTTTAAAACACCTCTATAATGGGCTTATGCTTGGTTCATTGAAACAATTTCACTTCACATCACACAAATAATTACATCTACATGATCTTTGAGGCTATTAACTGATATTGTGGGAAATGATTTAACAATATGGATACATGGCATTACTAAACCATCTAAACAAGAGGGAATCAAAGAAGGAATTACTCAAATCTAAGTAACCATCCACAAAACAACACTAGAAGACTCTTCAAAAGTAAATATGCTATGTGTTCTCACTGAAAACTGATAGCATATTAATAAATGTTAATGTCTGAAAGGATAGACTATTCTGATTTTAAAGAGGAATACTTCCCTATAACAAAAACAAAAGATTCAGTGACTAATACTAAACAGAAACATTCATTGGCCAGTTTACTAGGTACAACGCCCCATTCAAAAAAAACAAAAAATGGATTGCAGCAACAGACAGTGAATACATAAACAGACATTCTTGTATTTAAAGCAGGCAAACAGGCATCAAGGAATTAAATTACTGTTTGATTAAGCAAACAGAATCAGTGTGGTATGATAGCCTGTGGCAGTTGGAATATCTCACATCATTGTGCAGAACGGCACCTCGGGCCACCAAACTCGTTGGTGCTCGTCACAGATGGTCTATTGCAGCAGATATTTATGCTAGTCGCTACTATATTCTGCTAAAAACAACAAGAGACACAAAGTGGCCATGTAATCAGCAGGCAGCTAAGGAATGGAAAAACATCAACTGGTCCCACAAATCCTGGTTCGGCATACTTGAATAGCCTGCGCCATCTCCAGACCTAAACCAGCAATAACCAACATCCTGGTGGAACTCTTCAGACACTTTGTGGAATCTACTGTACGCCCCAAAAACATTCAGGCTATACTGAAGGCATGGGAGGGGGAACATTTCTTCAATGGGTGTACCTAGCAAACTGGCAATGAAGTGTATATCTTCCTGGTGCACAGAGGAAGGAGGGGACAAGTCACGTTAGTTATATATAGCACACATTGGATTGGGTGACCTGTGATCAGTGAAATTGTTAGCCAATGTCCATTCAGTAGCATTCAGTGTGCCCCATCTTATTTGTCTCCATCGGAGAGGGAGAGGTCTGTTTTGTCAATCAAGGCTCCCAGTTCCGCCTCCAATTTTGCACTATTCTCATCCTAGAAAACATAAAAGCAGTTAGATATAAAATATACCCATCTATTTGAGAACCATTCTGTACTTCTGAGAGGGAAAAAAAGCATTTCATTTCCTTGTTCACCACATCGACTAACGCCAAATAACCTAATCTATGCATCCAAATTTCCACATTAGGGAATCCACCGATATTTGAAAATATCAGTTCATTATCAATGAGACAAGAAAATATAATCCCCTATGCGTCTTAAATAGCTTCCATGTTCATCCTTTTAATTTCTTTTTTGCCCTCAAAATAACATTCAGCAGCAGACTCACTGGTACCAACTTATTTATAAGTCATGTTCAGGTACATGCCCTCTTTATCAAAGCTCACTTTCGGGAAATCTGCCACTCTAACAGTAACCTCCACTCCGGTAGATACAGTGCCATCCAGAATTTTTGGCATGTCAATATTGTTTATCAGCTTGATATTACACTCAAAATTTCATACGAATCTGTCCTTAAATTTACTGAAAACTGTTTAGAGAAAAAAAAAAAAATATATATATATATTCTATTCACAAACATGGAAGCCTCAATCATTGCCACCCCCAGTCAATCTTATAAACGAAATCTAACTGATGTATGCTGGATGTACCCATGACATTCAGTTCCACCACGGTATGAATGAGATAACACACAGGCTAAACTCCCTTCAATCATCCGTCAACATGGGCAAGTCCAACCCATGAAAAAAACCTTAGTTGACCTTCACAAATCAGTCAATGGCTATAAAAAGATAGCTACTGGGCTGAAAATAATCTTGACAATTCAGCCAGTAATTAAGAAATGTAAAACAACTGTATCTATAATGAACCTGCCTGAAAGAGGATGTGTATTTTGCCCTGGGTTTTCAATAGCGTCTTCTGTCACCAAAAAAAACTTACATATGCGCCTGGAGTTTGCCAAATGTCATTGTAACCTTGATTAGAACCAAGTTCTATGTTCTGAAAAGACTCAAATGTAGCTTTTTTGCAAGAGAAACCAGGAAGTGGGTTTGGCGTAAAAACAGCCATTGGGTGTTCTCCCACCTCATGGAACATTATAGAAGACTCAGAGCTGACATCGTGGCAAAGGGATGGTGCACAAAGTGCTTAATGCGAGAGTGAACTAAAGTTTTATTGAGTGTAAGATCCAGTTTGTCAATAACAATGACATTTTTTCCACATTATTTAACAAGGGTGCCAATAATTCTGGAGGGCAATGTATTTCACTCTGATCACTCCTAAAGCATATGCTTCCTTTAGTTGACACTCATTTTAGTTTTCTGCTACCAATGATTGGAATTAGATGTAAAAGACCCTTAATCTTAAAACGCTGGTCTCACAATGCTCCTTTAAAAATAAAACATACAAGCTGCTTTCTGACAAATGCATTTCCTGAATCCCATATTCCTATCAATACATGCGTCCCACAGTATTTGAAATTCGATTTTTCTATTGGATTTATATCTTTTTATTTTTACATTATTTTAGTTGTTCTGTATACTGTATCTACTTACCTCAGTTGAGTCCCTAGCCATCTTCAAAGCCAACTTGGCCCAGTTTTTGGCTTCTGACAAATTCCCTAGCTCCTTATGACACTACAAATCAAAGCACCGAGAGGGAAATCAGAATATCAGAAAAATGAACCTTGACAGTAGTTACAAGAAATCCACATTTTAAATGACTTCTTGGATACATAATTGTTTTTCCATACCATGGCGATGTAAAGTCTTACTGTCTTGGAGAATCCTGGGTTCAGCTCCTCTGCCTTAAATCAAACACAGTGGACAAGTTGGATTAAAACCAGCTACAACAAATAGAATTAATTTAGAAAATGTATACATATATAATGGAGAAGGGCTAGGAGTCTATTTGGGGTTGGGTAATTAATCATGTACCTTCAAGAAGTTTTCCAGGGCGTCGTGGAGAGTAGACATCGGTGGTTTGTCATACAGGGCTGCTGCAGCCTTCCTCTCCAGCCAGTCTAGAGTGGAAACCTACAGAGAAGGGCCGGGAGACCACAGGAACAAATTATTTACCACAGGACTGGTTATATTTGGAGTGCAGAATGACAAAGACAAGACACTGGCTAAATAGACAAGTTGGTTGTTCTGCTTACATCATAACACCAGCGCCCCAGTAGATAGAAACACAGTGGGTCATCGTCCCTATGGGCGATCGCTTGGTCTAAGTGCTCCTAGAGTAAAGAGAAGATATTTGTGTGTGGATGCACTAAGTCACATTTTCATGGGTTACCTTTTAAAATGTATTCAGTGCCTGGAACCAAGTGCTTTCTAAAATAAAGAGAAGACTACCATCTGAGGACTTACATAATTCCAATATAATACAGAACAGAGTAAGAAGCACAGACTGTACCTTAAGGATGTGACTGCTTTTCAGTTTGCCATGCATACTCTCATATTGGGAGGTGAGGGCAGTGAGAACAGCAAACCTGTGAAAAGACATTAGGAAACAGAGGGTGGTTAGACTGGGATTATGGGTTCTTTGCATACGGGTCAGCACATCTGTCTGTTTTTCAGTGACCTACCACTTGTGACATTCGGCATTCAGGCCATTCTTCTTCAGTGCAAACTCTGCTTCCTCACGACCTGTGGAGTGTCACCAGTAAAATCGGCCCAAACAAATCTCACAGTAAATTAAATTGATATTTCACTTCAAAATCCAATGTCTTCTTTACCTTGCTCGGCATACAACTTCTTTTCCTGCTTGTCCTCAGTGGAATCATACATATCACTGTAGGCACGGGCCAGTCGCCATAGAAACTCATTGCTGTCGCCATACTGAGAAAATAAATATTTGAGAGATAGCTAAGCTTAGCTAAACAACAATTTAGCGTACAACTATACATGTAGGGATAAATATTCTCAGACCCTTTCCCATTGACTGACCTCTTGCTTGTTGGCGAGCAGCAGACGAAAGCCCTCTGCCTTCAGCTTGTCATCCCCCGTATGGAGAATATCACTCTGGGCCAGGAGCAGTGCCAATTCTCCACTGGGCACCTCAGCCATTACCTCCAGCACCTCCTCTTTGTCCTCGTCTTCTTCCTGTGGTTCGTCTTCCTCCTCCTGGGAGTCCTCCTGGCGCAGAGTCAGGATTGTGGCACAGCTTTGGTCCTCCTCCGATTCCTCCTCAGGCTCTCCTTCCACCTCCTTGTCCGTCTCCCTATCCGTGTCTCGGTCTGTGTAGTCCGACTCAGCATTGGCGGTGGAGTAGCTGAGACAGTGAGGACAGGCAGACAGGTCAGGTCACTACTGAATCAGCCCTATCCTCATGCTCGTCCAATGCTGCCGCTTGGGGCCGGCAGGTAGATTTAGCAGTTGGTCATTTAAGTGGCTCTGGATAAGTGCATTTGCTAAAGGACTTAAATGTAACATCTATCCCGTGCTGCGGTTGTAGTCAATGCTGGTCTCACCCTCCCTCGCTGGTTTCCCCTCCATACATGCTGGCGTTGCCCTGACTGGCGGAGAAGTAGATGGAGCTGGAGCTCATTGAGTCGGTGCGTTCCCGGTGGCTGACCATGTGCCTTCGCCTGCGCGCTCTCTGGCTCTCCTCAACACCCTTCCTACACACAGTGGCAGAGGAGCGTCCATCAGGGCCCAAGAGAAGACATGACAAGATAGAACCTAGATTCATTGACTCCTGGTGCACCCATGCGGTCACCCCCAACCCCCCCACCACTGACTTGACATCCTGGATAATCTGCTGGGCGATGTCCTGCAGGCCGGTCCTCAGCTCAGCCACCTCGAAGCGAAGGGAAGATACACAGGTCAGCACCTCATCCAGACGATTTCTGAGCTCCACCTGCTGTTCCAGGGACAGGCCCTGCATCATCGCCTCCACCCCAGCCAGGGTCTGCTGCCTGACCACCGCCTCTGGAGGTACAAATGGAGACAGAATTGATGCAACTAGATGTATGTAGACACATAGCGCTGCAAAGGCGGCCATAATCGTTATACCACAACGACAGATACCTGGAAAAACACCACACAATTGCACATTGACAAGCATACTGGTCTATAGCAAAACACACACAAATGCATATTTTGTCTCAGCTTCTCTCACAATCCCAGCAGCAATTATTTTACCACTTACCTTGTTCTTCAACTGGCCCAGTCTGTGAGAGTGTTCCATTTGGACTGTCTATCAAGTACTCTGGGGTGTTGGTCTGGAGTACTAATGTTTTAGATCTTCTTCTACTCACTTCTTTGTAGATAATGAATGTAACCAGGCCTACACCCGCCGTTGCTCCTATACACAGTCCTATCATCCCATTTCTCCCTATCGGCTTCATGATATGCTAACTTACCACAGGTAATTGTTTAACGAATGCGTTGTCATACAATAGCCGTTGTTTATTGAAAAGAAAATTTTATTAGCTAGTTAATGAACTGCAATAACTTTCCGTCAGTCTCGAAGCAGCGACACGGGTCGCATATCGTAGTGATTATTAACGTTACACCCCTAATGTTAACTTTTGCAATTTCGAAATTATCTAACGGTTAGCAGATATAGGGAATACTAGTCGGGAAAATAAACGCTTTTCCAATCAAGCCGGGGTTATAAGGTTAGGTAGCTAAAAATTAAAAACACCAATTAACGAACATATTTTTCTTCGCTTATCAATTATTGCATACGTTGTTTAAAAAGTATTCTAGAAAGCACCGTTAGGTAGTTAGCAACGTTTATCGTACTCGCCGTAGCTGTCAAAACATGATACTTGCATCGTGCGCCGGTGACGTACGTGTGTGGTGGTAGTACGGCTGCCTGTGAAGACTAGAAATCGTTTCAGAATGCCCGTGAAAAAAGATATCGCTTCGCTAGCTAGCTAACTTAATTAGACAGGTGAACTATTACACCCGCTGGTGACATACGTTTAAAATATAAGAGCTGTAACCTTAAAAACAACAATGCGCCATCACGACACGCTTCCTTTCACTCTTACTTGTCCAGGGGGGAATGACTAAGATGTAGCAATCTCTAAAATGTGTCTCATAGTAATACATCCCTGATTCAGTGTATCCATAAAACGTTCCTATATATATATATATATATATATATATATATATATAGACCATATATGCATATAGACCATATATGCATATAGACCATATATGCATATAGACCATATATGCATATAGACTATACAATATATCTCAGTGTATTGAAACATGGTGCTTGATTCATAGAACTAGTGTTACACACGTTACATGTGCTCTGGGGAATATGAGGTATTGTTAACAGGGTGGTTTAAGTTTTCTTCCTAAAAAGTCAGCTATTTTTTAATTAGAGTGGTGGGAAAGAACATAATAAACTAAGCTTTTTTACACTGTAGACCACACATTTATGGCCGAATAATCTTTCGAGAACTTCCTCTACTAAATTGTTTGTTGTGAGAAATCCTATGTTGCACATTTGGTGTAATGTATTTACATTTTTTATTTTTAAGATTTAAGTTTTAACAATTTCAGGCATATACTATATCACAGGAAAGTGGTAAAAGATGACAATGTTATTGCTAAAAGAGCAGCGGCACGATTAAAATCTATGCTGCTTAGGCTGCTGGACCACCCTAAACCTTAGTCATCTAGTTATTAAAACCTCATGAAAAGCGCACAAAAGTTACCCCAGTTTTTTGGGGGGTCAAATATTATCTCATTATATGCTGTTTATTACTAGGTATGTCTGTGGAAGTTGCAACATTCTATTATTTCCTGTTAAGGTTTATGGTGAGTTTTCTCATAATGCAGAAATATTCTTAAAACCTGAGGTAGCCTTTTCATTAGGATTGCAAATGTTCCAATCTACTTCCACTTTGTATTGGAGTGTATTTTGAAGATGTTTATTCTTCATGCTTGATTGGTTTAGGGTTCACTGGCAAAATAGTTTTTATTATTGGTTGTTTGCTTGTTGTAAAATACAGAATACAGAATAGAAGTTGTTTGCTTACACAACCCGCCTGATGAGTCACATGCCATGCCTGACATATGTGGACTACAGATCTTATTTGGTGAATGACATTTTCTATTGGCTAAAGCTGGTCTGTCATGTTCAATCTGGGAGTGTCTGCCACAGGTTATGATTTGTGCATTTTTCACAAGCTTCAGATTCATTTGACGTTTGTCATTACCTTTGACATGCTCCAGAGGACACAAAACATGTAGAATTTGGACAGTCCTTATATGGTAGAATATTTCTAACAGGAGAAGTATGTTAAGGAAATCTGTTCACCAGTCTGAATTCAATAGTCTTCTACCACACATTAAAAGATAAAATACCCTGGTATATAATAAAATCTAGGTATGTCCCCCTCACTGAAACTAATCTTCCCATGTTGCCATTCTCTGAAAATCAAACCCTAAACCTACTCACTGATCAAGGACATCAGAGCCCACATTAAAGTAGTGCTTCACCATAATGGACTAGGATCAGTTAAAAGTAGTTCCAATGTTCCAATTTTGGTTGTTTTTCATTGATAGTCTTCAGTGAGATTATTATTTGAAGTTAGATTGAGGGTTTCTTTGCATATTAAATCAAACTGATCCTGTAACAAGTCCTTATCTAATGTGACAAGCAAGGACTGGCCACCCCTCAGATTCTAGCTCCTCACTAGGTTTCTTCCAAAGTTTCGACCCTAATAGGGACTTTTTCTGGCCAATGTGAGAAAGTTCTTGTTGTTGTTTACTCTTTGGTTTTCAGGATAAGGATCTGTAAAAGCACTTTGTGACAACTAATGATATGAAAAGGGCTTCATAAAATACATTTAATTGATTTATATTCTCTCAAGGTTTTCAACAGTTTTATTTATTAAAGCTATGAATTTGCTGCCAATTAGGCTCATAAGACCTCCAAGCAGCTTACAAGCTCCACAATGACTTCCAGTAATATACATGCTATTACTATATACATGTTTTTTAGATGTTGTTTTAATGCAAATTTGGAGGGAAAATGAATGGAGGGAAATAGATAAAAAGGAAAGGTAGATTTCAGGAATCAGCTATGGTGAGAGACAAATACCAAAGATGACATACATTTATTAATATTTATTTATATATTTAAACTGTATGATATTAAATTCTCTGGGTCAGTGTTTGTAATGGCTTTGTACTGAGAGCTGTGTTAGATTCTGTAATTCATCATCAGGACTGTAATGACAAGTTGAACATCGTGTGTCTGGGTGTAGAAGGGATTGTGCAAACAGAGGTACTGTGTTGAAACATTCCTGTCATGCTTGGCTTTTAACAGATACATTAACTGTTGGAATTCCTCCTTGTGATAAGATGGGTTTTTGGACCTGTGCAATACGGGTTGACTGATAGCATACAATAGGCTACTGTGACAGTATTCAAAACAGTATAAAATTCCACAATATCCATTCCATACAGACCAAGACATTTTAACTTTTATGTTTACCACAGATTAATCATAAACCTGGCATGGCACAAGCTGTGTCTGTATGGTTTTAGAACAACATTTCCTCCTATGTTCATCTTCCAGACTTAAGTTTCTTTAATTCTGTCTCATATGTTCTTAACGGTTGTTTATAGAAAACTACAGGCCCCTCTAACAAACAGCTCTTGGGTATTTTCAATTTCAGTTTGGTTCTATTTAGACATACCCAATGACTCATGTGATGCCAGTGACAACCACAATGCAATGTGATTATCACAGATCATTTTGAGGTGTACTGTACATGTAACAATTCTTAACATTGACAGATGGGCGTCACCCACCGCTCCTCTATAACACCTGCACAATAAGAGGTGATCTATCTATTCCAGAGTTTATTGTAAATAGAGGACTACCTGAGAGAGGATCGAGTCAAGGGGAGGGATCAACGATTTGTCACTTCTATCAGACTCACTCCAGATACACAGGTGAGCTGATAATCTATACATTGTCTGTGTTTAAGAGTCATGGGTTCTTCTTCACACAGTAAACATATGGAAAGATGTGAATACTAAGAATCTAGACTTCTTCCAGATGGCCTTCTTCCGGATGGTAAACTTTCAATACTTACTTTTGAACAATATGCAGGCAAACATTCAAGATTCATTGCAACTTGATCAAACAGTGTTTAAAAATCCAGTTGTGTTTTTATCATTTAATGAAGATAGCTGAAGTCATCATCTATTATTTCAGTCAGTAGTGATGGCCAGTCCAGGCTTCATTACCGTTCTTCTAGAAGCAGGATATTATGCCTGCAGTGCTAACTCAGATTTTCATTTTCAAAATAAAAGCCATGATTGAAATATGTACGGATATATATTTAACAATCTAATCTGTACATTTTATGTTTAATGTCCGTTCCAATGTTATTTCTGTCTGTTCTTTTTCACAGAATAGATTGTTAAATATATTGCCTTTTACACTTCAATGATGGCTTTTACTGTAATAAAGAAAATCTGAGTGCTGCCAGCATAATATCCTGTTGCTAAAATAACGCTAATGAAGCCTCGAATGGCCATTACTATCAGTCAGTGATCTGGAGAAAGTTATAAAAACCTCTATTCATTCATACCTAGATTACTGTCTACTTAGTCTTTGTAAAGCAATTTGTATCATCCATTATCTGCAATTGATTCAAAATGCTCCATCTTGGCTTGTAACAGGCACCAGACATTGTAACCACATCTTACTTATAGCTTCTTTTTACTGGCTCAGTTTCTTTTAGAATAGATTTTAGGGTATGATTGTGATGTATTACTTCTGTCTTTGTTTATTTGTTTGTACTTTATCTAAGTGAAGTTATTATTACTATTATTATTTTCATAATTATATATTGATTCTTACTAGATAAAGGTCATAATTGTTTGTGCACCAAGCTTTTTTATGTGAAGTTGGAATGACTTCACATGTGTACAAGAAAAGCTGGTTCCTTTATCATTCAGTCATCGTTACATGTGCATACACTATGCTTGGTATTCATCTGAAGAATCCAGTTATCATACTCTATGCTAGGTATCCATCTTAAGAATCCAGTTATCTAGATCAGAACAACTGTGGCAAAGGTTTTCATAATTGACACTATGAAGGGAAAACTTAAGGAAAAAACAATTGAAAAGAATCAAATAAATGTATATAAAACAAGGCAACAGCAAATATTTTGTCCCCCACAAATTATGTAAATGCTAGGGCTATACCATGCCTAATTTACCCAAGTTTGTAAAATTGAGGTCAGTGGAATCTAAAATTGCATTGGTTTGCAAGACCCCCATTAACACCATTTAACAAAGATGATACATTTGTGTTGAACAGCGATATGATCCCATTATAGCTGTATGGAGACAATCCACAGCCTCCTCCATGTTTTTGGAGATGTGGATCATGCCAAGTGAGTTGTGTTCATCTAGTCCTCATTCTTTGTCCTCACATTTTCAGAGTGGCCAGAAGGTCATCCAGACCCTCTAACTGACTGACCTCTTTCCTCCATCTTCTGGGGTTCAAGTAATTAACAGACGATTCATTCCCACATGCCTCTTAAGACTGCCCTGTACGTCAAATCACCGGCCAAGCGCTGGTCCCGTGGGCAGAAGCGCCGTGAGACGTTGTCAGTCAACATGATCAGCCGCCCGCTGGATGACTTCCGACACCTCTCCCACATTGGATTGGAAGCCAGCGGTGATGCCTTTGGCAACCTCACAGCTTTTCAGCGGACCGGTAGCCTTTTCCTCCAGCGCTCACAATGCCACCAGGACCTCTACCCCATCATCTCCCCCAGTGAGCACCCCCCACCCAAGCCGCTATGCCTCCTGAACCCAGAACAGATGGATGGACAGGCTGCGAAAGCCAGAAGCCTTCCCCAGGTGTCCAGGCACAAGAAGTACCACTCCCTGCCCTTCCTGGATGCTATGGATGTGGAGGACCACGATGGGTTTCACCAAGGGGAGGAGGAAAAGAACCAGGACGGAGGGTTAACGATGAAGACGGATGGATCCGAGCTGAATAGCGTCCCCCAAAAGTCTCCTTGTCCTCCAGATGAGACCCATTCAGTGATTGATGAAGATGTATCCTTCACCCTTAACTTTAACTTGGGACCATCCATACTAGAAGATGTTCTGCAGGTGATGAACCAGCTTCACCAGTGAGACTTTGAGAAGGGTTGCCCTAATTGATGTTTGTAGTATCTTGTTAACGGACTAGTCGAAAGACAAGTATCTTTTTAACGGCTGGTCAAAAGACCCAAGACAAATATATTGTTCAAGACAACTTAAGTAAAGGGAAAATTTCCCAAATCATTCCGATATAAGGAGAATTGAATGGGGTGCACAAATGGATGGACAAAATGAGCTCGACTACTTCAATTGTATTGATTTAACAACTGCCTCTTAGAGGACATATATACAACATTTCCTTCTTAGCTAGGAGGCCACTCCAAAGGCTCAGGTCCTCCTGGAATGAAAGACAGAATGAGAAAGCTTACCTAAGATTCAGCATGACAACAGATGAGACAGTAAAAATGGTTGGGGAACAAAATGACCACCCTTACTTTGACTATGCAGGGACATGTCCTGCATAGCTATTTTCTGCTTTTCTTACCAAGTACGCAGATGGACTGTTTAACAAACCTTCATGAATATACTATTGTTAAAAAACATATTTATAAGTTATGATTTATAGTGTGACAGAATCGTATTAGTCTATTCAAAATAATTTATTCAGGAAATCCGATTGACTATCCTTTAGTTTCACACGTAAAAATCTGATGAATATTAAATTTGTTTTGGTTAACCTTTTATTTGAAATAAAACCATTAATAGCTATTTCTTACATTTTGTATCTCTAACAATGTACTCTACAACAACACTGCCTCCTCCTGGTGCCATCTTGTAACAACTATCACATTTCCTGTCACATCCATCAGCATGTCTTTCCCCACCACTGGATGTCAATATTGCATAATCCTTGAGTTGGGAGTTTTGTGAACATCTTCATTGCTTCATGTGTGAAAGATATCTCTATCTTTAGAAATCTCTATCAGATTATTTAACAGAAAATAACAAACTAAAATAAGCACTCATTATGAACATTTATGGTTGTAGTATGTGGTATTTTCTTTCTTAACCCCACCACGCTCTTTATTATTAACATTTAGACCTATATTTATATTTGATATCTTCCATTTTCATTTGATATCTTGCAGTTTCATTCACTCTTGGGATTCAATCAATCTTAACAATGGTATTGAGTCACAACAACACCATTGAATGTGTTCATTGTCTTTGTAAGATAACAAGAATCAGCTTTTTGTCTACAGCAAATGCACAGTGTCAGGCAAGATCTACCTCCCATAGCTGACTCATTCAAACACACAGATGTTCTTGACAGGACTGTTTGTAGTTCCCTCCTTCACAGGCATTCAAACCTCAGTGTTCCCGAAAAACACCTGCTGTGTATGTGGACATAGTCATTTTGTTGTAATAATTCATCCAGGCTTCAACCTTATCATTTTGTGGTTTGAAAATGATAAGATTGAATGGGGATCATAGTCCAGTTTTATCTTTACCTTAATGCCAGATGTGTGTTAGAGATAATGATTACACTCCAAATCACTGAAAAAAATTAAGTGCTTAAATTCATCAGACATTTTCTGCATCCTTAGATATCAACCATCCGCCAATATGATTAACAGGGTCTTGGATACACAATTTGTATTAAGACATTCTGATCCCAAAGGGCCAGGGGACAGGTCTTCAAATAAAACATCTATGAATTATTCCGTAACTCGCAAAAGGCACACAAGAGTATTTAGAAAGCAGATATTGTACATGATCTTAAGAAATCCCTGGACATACACATTATACTGTCACAAACTCCATACAGCTGTCACTGACTAGTTGGATTTTAATTTTAGACTGAGCAATACATTTCAGTTTAGGGAGGGACCTATGTTATACACCAAGTGGAAGTTGATTGGGTTTGTTTTGGAACCAGGCTGCCTGAGGTACATGAACCTGTGTCCGTATGACAGCCCACTTAATTGTCACACCGAAAGATTATTTATGTTTTTTCAAATGGAAAAATGTATGTTTTTGATGAAAACGCTTTATCTCCCTCTCTAATGAAAGTGTTCAGAAATTGCATTGAAAATAACATTCCGCTTTCGACAGTTCTTTTATGCTTTAAGCAAGAGATGACCGTTACGTCCGAATTCCAGATTCCAATTCCAGAGAGTTCGCATGAAACCAATTGTTGCGTCCTGGAATGCACTGAACTGGGCCGGCCCATTCTTGTTTTCTATTCTGTTTTGCTCACCATACATTTGGAGCATTTTTGTTGTGCCACTTAAATTTACCCGTGATGGGCGTTGGTACATGAGCCTGTAGCAACAGGGCAGAGTTCACATGTGACCCACATGAGGACATTTGTTCCGATCATCTAGCATTCCAAGACACGTAGGTATGCTACGCATTGTTGCGTTCCAATGAGAGTAGAAAAAACAGATAAGCAGTGGGCATGTATTCTTTTCTTCCTTTTTTCTATGTAACGCATAGTCGTCAACATCTACACCACTGGTTAAATTCTGCAAGGCCGAAGAACAACCCAGATGTTGTCAGAGGCGGAGTTAGTACCATCAGTTTCGTCACGTCCAGTCCATGGGATGCAGAGAGAAACGCAGAAGGATCTGCGCACAGTATGTTCAAAACGCGCACACAGGATTTCTAGGAAAGTAGGTACTTTTCGATATAAGTATTGCGTTGCGGAGTTAGCAATTCGCGGGATTGAAAGGACTCAGTACGGTAAGAGTTATATATTTTATAACGGGGACTTTATAGAGAGCAAAATGTGTAACAGTAATTTGTTAAACTTCAGCATTTGGTCTTAATGAAATTTTTTCTCCAATGTTGTATCATATCGTGATAAACATTGTGTGCGTGTCGAGCTTGGGAAAATGAACCATGTCCAATTAAGTGACACCGCCAATCGCTAATTAAATGTGCGCCGTTCTGTCTACGTTGTCAAGCTCTAGACATTGCTAAAATACACCCTGTATACACCGTGTATTTGCGGGTAATGATGAACCTCAAAAAAAATTGCGTGGTTTACGTCCTCCGGATGTCTAAGGGTTGAAGTCATCTCAAATATTGAATATAATTGTAACTTCCCAATTCATTTAACCAAGTTTTAACATTCTGGTAATGTCACGTGTTCAACTCTTTGACTACACATTTTGATCTGAAGGCAGCCTTCCATACATATTTGTATTTTAGAATTGTTCAAAATGCGATGTTTGCGTTCTCACATTTATCATACTCTTCTAGAAATCTATGTCCTTCCACACGAGTGGAAAAGATAAATGGGTGGGATAACAATAATCATTTGTGACAAAAACAGGGTTGTTAATCAGTATTTACAATTTATTGAAAAAAATAAAAGTAACCCAGATCCAATCGAATATCCCCCCCATAAATCAGTTGACTCAGATTTCGTTCATGTGTTTGCATATTTTGCAAGTTAGTTCAGACCCTTCTTTACATCATCTAAGGTTTTTGTGTTGTACCCTCCATCAGTGGAGCAACTGGGATATCTCATTGTTGGGGTGATGTTTGGGTTGACTCTGAGCACTATAATTAAACAAAAATAAAAGCAGGCCAAATGGTAGACTGATAGTAACACAGTTTCAGAGTGTGGTGTTTGTGTTCTGTTGACATAGTGATGCTGAGTGGAACTATCTGCTGATTGGGTCCCATAGGGAGATGCCGAGATCTATAGGGACGAGAAACTGCAGTTGGAGCTCATCTCTTAACAAAGGTGCAGCTAGCTGGGGAGGTCAACAACACTCTTGTTACTTCACCTGATGTGATGACTAAAACCTTTCATTTTCATGAGAAGGCAATGTTTCCTATTGTTCAAAATTCTATGGCTACTGAAAAACTTTATTTTGATCAATTAATAGTAAATCAGTCCATCATTGTAAATGGTTGCTCCGTAAGTAAAAAAAAAAAAAGAAAGAGCTCATGTCAAATAGCCCAGAGCATTGGTTCCTTATTTCACATGACCCCACTAATATTCTCTCTGTCAGGGTCATGCTCATTTGGCATTTCCCAAAAGTGATGTTGTGAACAAGTCCGTCACCTTGTACTGCATGCAACTTATAACGATCTGATGTAGTTGGGAAAGGTAAAAGGACACAGTTTCACTCAAACACAAGTGGCTTTCACTGAGCAATGTCCTGAGCATCATACTTCCACGAAACACACTCTCTCTTATTGTTCCCTAGGCCCAGCGAGCCTGAAAAGGCAAGTCTTGGTCATATTAACAAGAGTTATCGGGATGACATTTAAATAACATGTAGGTAAACTTTTCTATTCACATATGCAGCTGGAATGTAGCATGCCAACAAAACTTGGCAGTAGGCGCAGTGGCAGCTTGCGTAGCACCATGATGGCTAACATAGCTGAGCCAACCAGTCAAACTTCATATCTAATAGATGATAATAGGGAAGCTGCTAATACATCTGCACTGCTCAAACAACAAATGAAGGGAACACTTAAATCACACATTGGGTCTCGATGAAGGAAATATATTGAAGATCAAAATCTTCACTGTACATTGTGTAATGCGTTGGAAACTAAAATCACCTACCGATTCTGGGCATGCTCCTGATGAAATGGCTGATGGTGTCATGGGGGATCTCCTCCCAGACCTGGATCAGGGCATCAGTGAGCTCCTGGACAGTCTGTGGCGCTACTCGGTGGCGTCAGATGCACTGATACATAACGTCCAATAGGTTCTCAATTGGATTCAGGTCTGGGGAACGTCAGGGCCCATTAATGGCATCAATGCCTTCGTCCTCCTGTAACTGCCTACACACTCTGGGCACATGAGGCCAGGCAATGTCCTGCACAAGGAGGAACCCTGGACCCACTGCACCAGCGTAAGGTCTGGCGGGTCTGGGGATTGTCAAGAATGTTTCTGGCAGGCTCGTCAGCTTGCACCAATCAAATACTGGTGCAGTGTAACTGTGTAACATCAGCAGACAACTACACTTGGTTTCGCTCCTATCAGAACAAGAAGCAGCAGCTCCAGTTGGGATGGGATTACCAGCAGTGACTGTACAGTTTAGGAATGGAAAAACCAGTGCCTGGTCAGATGAATCCTGGATTAATAAAATGCAGTGGCCTGAGCAGTCCCTATACCTCAATCCAACAGAGTATCTTTAGGATGAGATGGAAAGGCTTTTTTGCAACATGAATGCTGTTTTTGGCAATTGTGTGTTGCCATTGTGTCATTATCGGCCAGAATGTGCATGCAAAGATGGTCAAAGTTGAATTTTTGAACTTCTGTACTCCAAGTACCCCGAACTGCACACAGGTTTTGATGTAGGGATTAACCATTTACAAATGCCAGCACATTTTGTACATAGTCCATGATTTTATGGTGCCAAAAGATTTTGTAAAATTTGCTTCCCAGCTGTTTCTTATTACATTGGTGTTTGCATTGTTGGTATGTGTACAAGAGAGATGTCTGTGTGTTCATTATGCAGTAGGAAAATGAAACCAATCATACTATCCTAGCTATCAGGGAGTCTTTCAGGACCAAAACGTTAAACTTTTTTGACTGACCAAATCAATCACCTAATCTGAGACCAGTTAAGCATACCTTTTTATGTGGTGAAGGGGTCAAAATAAAGTCAAAATGGCTCCAAAACAATTAGGAACTAATGGCTGAATTACAGGCGTGGCAGAGCATTAGAAAGTAAATATATCTAACATTTGTTAAGGTTAATGTGTTGCAGTCTTATTTATTGTGCAAATTATATAATGATTTGAGGAAATATGCAACTAAGTACAAATAAATGAATAATTTATTATAAATAATGGTAAGCCCTCCATACTTTTGAAACCCTAACATGACACAAATCATTGTTTAATATTTGTAAACTGTTCATTGTGTGCGTGTGCATGTGTATATACGCAGTACCAGTCAAACGTTTGGACACTTACTCATTCAAGGGTGAACTTTATTTTTACTATTTTCCATACTGTAGAATAATAGTGAAGACATCAAACATAAATAAACACATGGAATCATCTAGTAACCAAACACCATTTTACTTGATGGATTTGCACACTCTTAGCTTTCTGTCAACCAGCTTAATGAGGTAGAACATGCAAAGCCTGGGAAGATAGGTTTAAGGTGAGTTTAAATGCTTGGGAAGATAGAGGGAAGGTGTGTAAAAAGCAGAGGAAGGATTTCAACCCACGCCAAAGAGTCAGACAGCTTGACCACCTCAGGCCATGCAGAACCTACATTTATTTTTATATGTAAAATAGTGATGTGCTTCTTTGTTTGACAGGGAGCCTGAAGATTAGTAAGAAAAAAAGCATTGTCAGAGATCACAAGTTCATGGAAAAACTTAGCCTCAACTACAGCTTCTCATTTTTAAACCTTGAGTCAGGCCTTGAAGTTGATAACACATCTTCAAATAGACATGTGATGCCTTATATCATCTGTAGGAAAAGAAAACTTTCATATCCTCTGCATCAGTTTCATTAGCTTTCATTCCATTCCCTTTCCTCCATATTATGTGCCAAAATTGTCCTTTAACACAACATTGTGAATGATATTGTGGCAAGAATTTTAGCTGAATAGACTAGCTGGAATGAATGAGACTAAGTGATCCTACATTAGAAGGATATGTGTGAGTCACATTTCCTGTGTAGGATTTCGTCACGGCCCTTCATGCTCCAAGGTTTACACTCGTGGACCCCACCCATTAGCACACCCTTAGTAGGAGCGCTTGATAATTATTTCTTTTCTTCCTCTGGAATGCAGATTTATGTAGCGAATGTTTTAGTAAAACGAAGTAATTGTTGCAGCTCCACTTGGGAAATAGTCTGAGACATTGTTTCTATGAAAAACCTAACCTATCACTTTAGGTTCATAATTGAGAGGAAATGGTGTCATGAAAAAACATTGGGAGTTGTATGTTTAGTGGGCAAAAATTATGGAGATGTAAGCCAATTTCCACATGTACACGTGGCCATGAAACAAAATGAATGAATGAATGAATGCAGTGCATTCCAGAAAGTATTCATACCCCTTCACATTCTCCACAATTTACTTTACAGCCTTATTCTCAAATACATTAAATAGATTTTTGTTGCTCTTCAGTCTACACACATTATCCTATAGTGACAAAGCAAAGACAGGTTTTTAGAAATGTTTGCTAATTTATTAAAAACAGAAATATCCCATTGACGTAAGTATTCAGTCCCCTTCACAGCAATTTGTTCAAATACCTTTGGCAGTGATTATAGCCTTGAGTCTACTTGTGTATTCCCTCTTTTAGTCTCTCCTCCCCCATACAAGCACATTTTAATCCACATTCCCTGTCCTTTTGCTTTTCCTTGATTATAGTTGACCTTTTACAAAAGGAACCAAGGGAGGACAAAGGAGTTGAGCAAATCAAATTGACCATTCTTATCAGAATTTTTGCAAGGAATGTTGTTGTGCTGGCTAACAATCCAGAACAGCTGACTGGGTTACCATTGTCTGAGGTATTTGCTGTTTGGCACAGTCCAAGATGAATATTTATAACAGTACAATCTGTCAATCACCGAATAAAGAGTTTTTGCTTCACAGCTCCAAGCAACAGTGGGAGTCATTATAATCCCAAAGATTGTTACTTTAACAACATTAGCAAGGTTTAAATGTGTGACAGATTATAATGTGAGTGTATGGACATTTTAACCCAAGTTTTTTGCAGGTGAAAGCATTGCGGGATGAAATTAATTAATTAATTGAACGTATTAGCCTCCATGGCCCCACTGGGTCAAAAACCAGAACACCATTCAATTTACGAAATATACTACTAAGTTTGATGTACTTCAAATCTATGCAGAAAAGAAATGGCATGGAACACAAATTAAACCATTAAGGGGTAACCTCATAACATAACAAAACAAGACCGTACATGCAGTGAGACCTTGGGTCCTGCCACATTTCAAGGTTCTGTTGAACAACAGCTAGACAACAGTTTTTGTTGCGTTTTCAACTTTACACATAGTTTTGTAATTCTTATTTAAAACAACAGTTTTCACATTTGTGACAAATTTGCCCACTCTGGTTTTAGCAATTGCGCATTGCCAACTGCTAGGACAAACTGTCTGTAGGCTTCTTCAAGCTACATTATGAAATTATGGATAAGAGTGTTTTATCTTTTTCTTCTCAAAATGACATGCAACATCCCTCATGTCATGAATAAAATACACAGAAATTATTGGAAAGGAGCATCAAGTAAATCCTGTGTGGTTTTACTACCCTGTGAAGTTAACCAATTTCATCTGTAACCTACACTGCAAGCTTTTCAGAAGTTATGGTATGACTTTGATGATGATATGATAGTTATTCTATAAACCTTTGCATCACAATTTCTCCAGTTACTAATTTGGTCCCACCATGTTGAACAAATTGTTGACATATTATATTTTAATATTACATCTAATTTCCTACCCACCTGTAAAATACATTGTTAGCATAAAACCATATGTCCATTATAACGTTGTACAACTGTTCTTGTGGTGGCCTAGTGGGCCTGGTTTCTGCCACGTTGTCCATCTCTAGTTGCATGACCTGGCGTCAGATCTGACCGCCTCAGCAAAAGACAGCGATAGGGACTGATATCCGAGCTTGCTGTTTTGTGCAGGGCATAGACCTATTATTAGTGGTTTGCCCGCTGTAGAACTCATAAGTACAAATCGTCTCACTCAGAACGGATTGACCCTAAAACCACCTGAAAGTGGTAAAACACATCCACAACTGACATTTTATTTTTGTAACATTGAACTTATCCCCAAACCTAAGCAACATAGCTGCATTCTTTACATTGTAAAAACAACCACATGACTGGGAGAAAATCCACATGAATGCTACTTCAACGCAGAATTTCTTGTGCGTTCTGAGGTCATCTACTTAACAAATGACCTAACAGCCTATATTCAGTTATATGCAACAAAAAAACTAAGATAATAATCACATTAAAATGCTTTTTGAGCACTGTGTGATAGCTGTAGCCTTGTATTCAAGTAGGTGTTTTTATTTAAGATCGCAGTGTTTGTCCTGTCCAGTGAAATGCTTAACAAGTCTCTTGAAAACCAATTTTAATTTTTGAGGAAGGCCTAGCCAAAGGCATTCAAAACCAAGACAGGGTACAGCACAACAAAAATAATGTGGCTACTTCCATCTCTTATTATAGCCAGAGAGCTCTATATGATGTCCACATCCATGTGACTTTGCTCTAACAATGGAAGGTGTTGTCCAGAGCAGGACGAGGTTCCCATTAGATTCTTGTGAAACAAAGTCGGATTCCACAAACACGTTAGGTGGAGAGTGACATTATTCTAGCGTTGTGAATATGCAGAAATCATCTCTAATTTCAACAGTTTGAAAAGGTTAAAGGGGATTAATTATAACCAAGTGATTAGAGCATCTCACCATTAACCTTAACGTTGCTAGGTAGAATCCCAGGGTGAAAAATCTGCTGTTCTCTAACACTAATTGCTCCACAAACACATTATTATAATTTTTATTTTCCATACTTTGAATAATAAATTACTATAACTGATATGGTCTTTCCACATAAAAAGTTCAATTTACATGTTTTAATCCGTTGTTACATCGACTCCTCCCGCAAATGTTTTATAGATTCTGGAATTTGTTTCATTCCATGCATTCACATGACGACGACAAAGAGGCAACGGTATTGACAGTTAAGTAACGTTAAGGCTAGCTAGCCAGATGGCTAACATTACCCCAATTACACAAAAGTAAACCGCGAAGTACAGTATGCTTTAACATCACAATAACCTGCGCTAATGAGTACGACCTAAAATAAACAAATATGGTGACTTATACTTGTGCGCGCAGCAAGTAATTTTTCTTTTTTAATATTTTACCATGAACGCTGACATGTCGAGTGACGTCAAACCTAACGTTAATTTTTGGAGCTCTCAAAAAACGTTCAGGTGTATTCTTCCACTCGGAGGTCGGAACTTTCCCACCTCCCAGTTGCTCATGAACGTACCTTCCAAAACGGAGAGGTTTGATTCAGTTAAGCACTAAATAAGTCCGATATCTATCGATAACGTGGCCGTTGTGAAATTCCTACGCTGTAAGAGTCTGTTCGCTATCTAGGAAAATACTATGCTACTGTGTATGACTGGATGAAACAATACTGCATTTAAACTTTAGATAGCTGGTTATTTGACTAGGTCAACTTGACACAAGATGTTTACAATGACAAGTAATAGTTTTACATTCATTTGGAAATATGTTTGTGGTTTGTGACCTTTTGTGAAGGCTTTTTTTGTGGTTTGTGACCTTTTCAATGGCAATTTGCTGTGTCTGGACCAAAAGTTTTGTTTTTGTTTTCAGCACTTACAGTATTTCCATGAATAATAAATTATTTTCTCAAAGCAACAGACCTATAGGGAGAAAATGGTTTGGAACATAAATTATGGTTTTGAAACTCATTAATCGAAATAAATATCAAATCTCCACTTAAGTGTGACAATATTGTATTGTGAGGACATCTGCATTTCTCCGTCCTAATAAGCATAGTAAGTATACTGACACAATACAATATAGAGTTTAGGGTTAATGTAGCTTGTATGTCATTATCTAATCAGATATTCTCAACTATTTCAAAGTGTGTGAATGTGCACAACCCAGTTCAGAAGTAGTACTTTCAATTTCCCACATTTAAAATGCTTAAAAGGACTTGACCCCTTGACTTCCTGGTTTCACTACCTCTAACTTAAGTTTTTTTATTTCTTATTTATGCTTGTGCTGTAGTTCCTCTGAAACCAAAAATAACAGTATTTGTTGATTTCATTTCAATTGTTGTGGGGCTCTGTTTAACGAGAACAAACATGAAAACCTCTTCCTGACCTCCAGCTCTCCATCCTTGGTTGCCATGGCGACTCCACAAGGGAAGTGGGGGGCCCTGAAGGAGCGCCTGACCAACAGCCCCCAGGATCCAGATGCTCAACTCGAGGCCAACTTGGAGAACGCAGATCCGGAGCTATGCATACGACTGCTACAGGTGCCCACCGTGGTCAACTACTCAGGGCTACGGAGGCGTCTGGAGGGGAGTAACCAGGACTGGATGCTGCAGTTTTTGGAGCTCAATGGGCTGGATCTGCTGATGACAGCCCTGGAGAGGCTGTCTGGCCGGGGGTGTGCCCGCATCGCTGATGCACTCCTCCAGCTCACCTGTGTGGCCTGTGTGAAGGCAGTAATGAACTCCTCAGCTGGGCTGCATTTTATTCTGGACAATAAGGGATACATCAGGACCCTGTCGCAAGGTAAGGACGAGGGCTAATACAGTAAGAGGGGTGGCAAGAGAGCTCAGGGAAAGTTGAACAGGCCTGTGTTTTGGTCCATTGGGACTTAATCTTTGTTTATTTGGCAGCCCTGGACACGTCCAACACAATGGTGAAGATGCAGGTGTTTGAGCTTCTGGCAGCCCTCAGCATGTTCAACCAACAGGGACACCACCTGGCCTTGGATGCGCTGGAGTACTATAAAGTAAAGCCATCTTTAACCATGCTCTCAAACAGATCTGTTTCATTCAGCATAACCGCATGAATATAATTCATATTTTCAAACTTCCAATGCACTTTTCAGCTGAAGTAATGTTGATAGGAAAGGACAGGAAAAACAATTTTATAATAGTTTACTTCTGAACCTTTGGGATGGTGATTATTGGTTAACTTGTTTTAATATGCATTTTTGTCAGAGTGTGAAGATGCAACAGTATCGCTTCAGTGTCATCATGAACGAGCTGTGTGCGACAGACAACGTGCCCTACATGGTCATCCTCATGAGTGTGGTCAACGTGCTTATCTTTGGGGTAGAGGACCTGAAGAAGAGAGACAGAATACGCAAAGAGTTTATTGGTATCCCTCCTTCTTAATCCAGATTATAACAGTCATGTAAAAGAGAAGCACAGCTTAGAATGTTAGAAGAGTCAATGAGGCCCTTTTTACAATTTAGATTCAGTATTTGGAGTGTCTTGGAGTATTTGGAGTGTTTAAGGGATACAAAGTAGACTTTGGAGTGTCTACTTTGTACCCCTTAAAAATCAGTACATTGATTACTAGTTTCAACAAGTACTATAGAAGTGCTTGCTTCCTTTGGAGTGCTTAATATGTTGCTAATAAGTACAGCATGTCGAAGCTATACAAATTGTTTTATACAATGACTTGAATACAGGCAAATATGTCGATCATGTAGAGTTAAAAACTGGATACAAATGTTGAACTCATCTATAACATTGTTTTGTAGGGCTACAGTTACTGGATTTACTTCCAAAACTGAGGTAAATAGATTTTTTTTGATTGAGCATAATTGGTTTAGATACATTTTATTTGTAATAATGCAATACACAACTTTTTATAAACAAGTAAATGCTCTTTTACACAGACACACACACACACGCAGGCACACCGAACACACACTCGCACACACATACACAGCAATTAACAGCATTGGGTCAGTTACCAAAAGTTGGCTGGATCAAATCCCAGAGCCGGCAAAGTTAACCATCTGGCATTCTTTCCTGAGCAAGGCGGTTTGCCCTAATTACTCCATGGTTGCTGCAAATTGGTGCATTTTTTTTACCACCCCATTTCCAAAAGGTTTGGGACACTGTGTGCCACATGAGGACCCTACGGTCACAGCCATACAATATTGGTTTTCGGCCTAGTCCCTTGTGTACAGATCTCTGAATCTTTTAATTATATTATGTACCATAGATGAGCTCTTCAAACTATTTGCTATTTTTTGTTGAAAAACATTATTCTTAAATTGTTGCACTATTTGCCTGCGAAGTCTTGCAGAGTGGTGAACCCCTCCCCATCTTTACTTCTGAAAGACTCATGCTCTCTGGGATGCTCTTTTTATACCCAGTCATGTTACTGACCTGTTGCCAATGAACCTAATTAGCTGTGAGATGTACCCATGTCCCAGATTTTTTGAGACGTGTTGCTGGCATAAAATTCATAATAGGCATATATATTTCTCCAAGAACAATAACACTTGCCAGTTTCAACATTTAATATGTTGTCCTTGTACTATTTTCTATTGCATATAGGGTTTAAATGATTTGCACGTCATTGCATTCTGTTTTTCTTTAGATTTTACACAGCGTCCCGACTTTTTGGGAAATGGGCTTGTAGAAATACTGTGTGTTTGGGTTAACAGAGAAACAGAGGATGAGGACTTAATCATCCAATGTGTGGCCTTTGAGGACACAATGGTAGAGGATGAGGAGGAGATGGAGAAGATATACGGAGGTATCAACATGAGCAGTCATCAGGAAGTCTTCACCACACTCTTCAACAAAGTATGCACCAATAAGGGTACTAATCATTTGCAAATATAAATCCCAAGCAGCTAATACAAATAATATAATTCCCTCTCTCCTGCCTCGTGTCTCCCGGCAGGTGAGTAGCACACCTGCCTCGGTGCAGCTGATGTCCATTCTGCAGGCTCTGTTGTTGGTGGGGCCAGAGCGCAGCGAGGTGTGGCTGGCCCTAGAGGACCTGGCTGACCGAGCTACTTTGCTGGCACAGGACCGTGAGTCTCAGTCACTTTTTATTAGTCCTCGAAAACATTATTTTCTCAGTTTATTCGGTGTGGCAGTGCAGACTTAACTTACGGCTGGTTTATGTTGGAAGTCTGTCTTACATTACCTGTGCGTGTGTTGTTTAGCGGACGTTGACTCCACCGACCACCTGATCGAGCGTCTGGTGTTCTCCAAGGGTCAGCATGGGTCACCAAAGGTCAAGGTCAAGGTTGAGACCAGAGACAGGGCTGTTCAGATAGACCTGGCAGAACAATTGACTGATCGAAAGTCTCCCGCCGCGGTTTTCTCTACACATTCGCCCACCCCTTCATCACCATCTCTACCAAGCATGGCAGATTCCAACACACCCCTCCTGCTTCCTGATCTCTCTGGGATGCCGCCCCCTCAACCTCTCCCCTCAACTCCACCACCATCAGATACATCTGGCATGATGTCCCCACCACCTGCACCACCCTTGCTCGGAATGGGCCCCCCACCTCCTCCACCCTTGCCTGGTATGGGCCCCCCTCCTCCTCCACCCTTGCCCGGTATGGGCCCCCCTCCTCCTCCACCCTTGCCCGGCATGGGCCCCCCACCTCCTCCACCCTTGCCAGGCATGGGCCCCCCACCTCCTCCACCCTTGCCAGGCATGGGCCCCCCACCTCCTCCACCCTTGCCAGGCATGGGCCCCCCACCTCCTCCACCCTTGCCCGGTATGGGCCCCCCACCTCCTCCACCCTTGCCAGGCATGGGCCCCCCACCTCCTCCACCCTTGCCCGGTATGGGCCCTCCACCTCCTCCACCCTTGCCCGGCATGGGTCCCCTTCCGGGTGGTGACATTATTGTGGCCCAGAGCGTTCAGACACTGGGGTCCTCCTACTACACCCCTCCACCGAGAGCAGGTCGATTCCCCACTCTACGCATGAAGAAGCTCAACTGGCAGAAGCTGCCATCCAGAGTGGTGACTGGTAAGAGACCTGTCAGACTGTCCCAACAATGAATAAAACAAAAACCTAAAATTAGCACATCAGGTGTCTTCTGGATAGGTTTAATGACTGACATTGAGCAAAAACGCTATCGCAGTTACTTTGTAACTGATGATGCACTTTAATCTCAAGTTATTAAAGACAAAAAACTTGATCAGTAAAATATTTTTCCAGAGAATTGCTGTTTACCAGTCTCTACATCTTTTGTCCCAACATTTAGTGTCACTGCAAAAGGGTGAAAATGTATGTAAACATTTTATGTAGATCAGTGGCAAAAACTTTGATTAAATCCATTTTGATTACAGTAATGCATGAGACAAGGTTTGATCTTCTTTCATGCCCTTCGGTTGGCATTAAAACTCAGCGTATAGTGTAAAAGTCACAGTATTGTACACCTTTCTTTTTTTTGTCCAGACAGTCATTCCATGTGGACTTCGGTACAGTCTGATTCTCTTGAGCCTGATTATACCAGTATTGAGGAGCTCTTCTGTCTGCCAGTGAATGATACAAAGGCCAAAGACAGCGCCCCTGCAGTCAGACAGGAGCCCAAAGAGGTAGAGAGCAATTTTTCTTGTTTTATTTCTCTTGTTATTGTCTTTGAAATGGCCTAAGAATCCCTTTCTCTTCTCATTTAACCAGTGTTGTAATTCACCTTAACCATCCCCCGTTTTAATTTCAAGCATCATCCTTTTTTCTCCATCTGTAGATTTCATTCATCGATTCCAAAACAAATCTTAACCTGAACATATTCCTAAAACAGTTTAGATGGTGAGTATTTTCCGACAGCAGTTTGAAGGAGAGAACCATCGCAGAGGATCCCACATATGGCGATATGTAAAATAGATGTGAGATTAAACATGTTGTGTCCCCCATCAGCTCACATGAGGACTTTGTGGCCATGATCCAAAAAGGGGACCGGTCCAGATTTGATGTGGAGGTGCTGAAACAGCTGCAGAGGTTATTGCCAGGGACCAATGAGGTGTGTGCTGGCATAGGAGTGCCAAGTTAATTGGTTAAGCCTAAGTGGCTGTATTGTTATACATGGAACACATGTTCCTTTTGATTAAGAAGTATAGTGTACCAATGTTTGTCTTTTTTTCTCCTACTCCTTAGATTGAGAACCTAAAGTCCTACCAGGGAGACAGAGCGAAGCTAGCTGGTGTGGACCAATTTTATCTCCAACTCATAGCTGTTCCCTGGTAAAGTTCTCGACAGCTTAATAGCTTTCAATGAGCTTGGACTGATTCATCCCGGATGTTGACCTTGGTTGTGTGTCTGTCCCCAGCTACGCACTGAGGATCGAGTGCATGTTGCTCTGTGAGGAGATTGGCTCCGTGTTACAGACAATGCAGCCTAAAGCTGAACTTCTGGAGGAGGCCTGTGAGAGTAAGTCAACTCTGTCACCCTTGTGTCTTCCTTCCAACTAATTACACTTTCTTATATTTGATTATTTTTAATGGGATATTATTTCCATGTTGTAAGGTCTGAGAGTGAGCACTCGACTGCCAAGCTTTTGCCGACTCATTCTGGATGTTGGAAACTTCCTCAACTACGTAAGGAACTGTACTTTCTGACGTCATTAATAGATGCATACAGTTGACCAAACACAGAAAAGATTGTCTCTGAACGTTGTTGAAACATCTTGCATTGATTTACAGGGGAGCCACACAGGAAATGCAGAGGGCTTCAAGATCAGCACCCTGCTCAAGCTCACTGAGACCAAGGCCAATAAAAGTCGTGTCACACTGCTCCACCACATTCTAGAGGAGGCAGAGAAGAACTATGTCGACCTGTTGAACCTTTCAGGAGATCTAGAAATCTTTGAAAAGGCTGCCAAGTAATAAAATCTGCTGCATACAGCTTTTGCTGTGTTTCAGTGGTGCCAAAACATAGTCTAATCCAAGCTTGACACAGTGCTAATCTCACCATGCTAATCTCAGCTTGTTTATCTTTCACTTCCACAGTGTGAATCTGGAGTCTATCCAGTCAGAGACAAACTTGCTCATTAAGCGGTTAAAAGACTCAGAGACAAAGGTGTCTTCCTCCTCTGTGGAAGACATCAAGGAGCAGTATCTCACTACCATACAGGTGGGCTGCTAAAGTCAACTCAAGATGTATTGGCACTTCATTGAATTTGATACATTTCTTTTGAAACCTAAAAATTCGTACCACTCGATAAAATGTTTTGCTTTGAAGAAATTGTGTCGAAATGAATGTATACGGCCCCACCTTAGGTTTGAGTCCAAAATACGACTTTTTTTTGAGTTGACTGTATACTGTACCTCCCCTCCCCAGTAGAGCAAGGGAATTTGACTGTGACAGAGGCTGGGGATATCTCTGTGTCAGTTGTCAAATACTGTCATTCCTTTGTAAATACCCTAAATGGTCTGTCTATGTTGGTTGCTCCAGGGAAGCCTGGCTACATGCAGGGAGCTGGAGGAGAGGTTTGCTTCCATTGACAGGAAAAAGGTTGATTTGGCCAAGTACCTTTGTGAGGATTCATCCCGTCTCTCCCTGGAGGAGCTATTCAGCACTCTGAAGACATTCAGGGGACTTTTCATCACAGCTCTCAAGGTGAGAGAACCCACTAACGAATGGACCTACTTCAGCACTGGTGTTTGTTTGTACTAGTAAAAGGCAAAACACATCCAATGAAAAGACTGAATAACTTGTGACAGTGTAGGTACCCCCATTTTGTTTAGTTTTATTCCACATTGCAATGGTTTCAAATTTGCGGTTTTAATAGTGGAGTTGTATCCAATAAAAGAAACCTGATCTACTCAGCTAGCCATCTTGATTGAGTTTCACATTATAGTTCAGGCATAATCCTTTCCATGATATTTCTTTGAATTCATAAACTAATTTACCAATTATGAATGTAGACACAAATGGTGCTAATTTATTTTACATATTAGAAAACCAACAAGGAGAGACCTTTTAATTCAGGGTCAATTAAGTTAGCAGCGGGAGCCCTGGTTAGTTTGAAGGATACCATGCCATGGCTGAAAGTGAACAAACATTTGTAAGACTGCTTATCCCAGGTTGAACTCTGTGTTTACCAAAGTGTCCTGCTTAAGTCCTCCAGCATGTTTTGTAGGACATCCAACTGTATTCATGTGTGGTGTCTCTTCTCTTCCTAGGACAATCAGAAACGGCGAGAGCAAGCCATCAAGGCTGAGAAGAGGAGGAAACAGCAGGAGGAGGAGGATTTAAAGCGACCAAGGGGGGAGAATGGGAAGATAAGTGAGTCTGACCACCAGCCAAACTGCATAACACTGTGTTGTGGACCTTCACCGAATTCAGTCTTGACTGGGGTGTCCCATTACCACCATGAAGGGATTTTCCTTGGCTGTGTTTCAGTAGTCGTCAATAGTCCCTGTCCTCATTTCCTTCATTGGCATTGATATGGAAGTACTAGGGAGGTTAGCGGATAGAGACCACATTGGTCATTAAACTGAATTAAAAAATGTATATATTGGAGCGTGCTGATGAATGAAAAGGGACTAGGTAGGGGTTCGCCTTTTAAAAACAGTCATTGCCTTATAAATGCATGTTTGAGTCCAGTTTACCAGTCCAAATTCACACACACACACACACACACACACACACACACACTGCATGTGTCAGAAGAAGGGGACTGTTTTGAGACTAACCCTCTCACCCCCAGTTCGTAAAGCACCCCCACCAGCCCAGGAGGGCTGTATAATCGACAACCTGCTGTCTGATATCAGGAAGGGTTATGCCCTGAGGAAGACCAGGTCCAACTCCGAGCAGAACCACAGGACCAGCAGTCTGCCTGGTAAGCATGAGGATGGGACCAGCTGTTGATTCTGCTGCTGCCCAAGGCTGTTTAAAACACTACTAAGGCTCTTCCCTCTATCCCCTAAGCACTTGTAGATCAAAAAGGCTTGAATGTAGAATTTGAATGGGTAGGGTTGTTCTTCAATTGTGGTGGTTAATGCTCTCCCTTCACTTTATGTTGCAACAGTATAATGACCAAAACATGCCATTATAGACTTTTTATGAACTAAAACAAAATGTCCTTTGTACTTAAATATATTGCATGTATTTTGCAAACAACTGGGGTTAGCAAATTGGCTAGTCCTGCCAGTGATGGGGGGTGTAGTGACATGTTTTAGGCATATGGAGATATATTTGTATAAATGCTGGACAGTGATTTTTTTTTTTTCTATTTATCGAGTAACACAGGCTATAAATAGCATTTGTCAGTTTACATGAAGGGTAGTTATGAGGAAAAGAATGGATCACATCACTGGTATGTTTTTGCTCTACACAAATGTTGTCTTTTTTGACCAGACAGCATTTCCCTTTCTTTCCTTTCTAGATCAGTTCACCAAGCCTGAGGGACCATCTGCTGTAGACACCAAGGTTGGAGTTGAAAAGGTGATATCACCCAATGACCAAACACAGCAAGTCAGCGATCCAGTCGTAGACGAGTCCTCACCTGGCCTCCCCACAGACCCCTCAAAGATTATGGCTTCCCCTGAAACCATAGGCTCCTCCAACCTCCATACCACCACCAAAGAACACAGCAATGGTGAGCACACCCAGAGTGAGGACCTCAGCTATGGGGTGGATACTTTTGCTGACCTCCTGGTCAAGGAATCCCCAGAGGTGGAGGGGGATAGATATTTATTTTTTTGCATGTATTTTTATTTTATTTACTTTTAGTGGTTCAGCATCATCCAGACTCCTTTCTTGTCAGTTCCATACTGATGGATCAAGCAGTCTTAACCTTCAACTCTCCCAAGCCCAGCTACCTCTACACGAACCCTGTATTATTCAGTTGATAGAGAATAGCATTTGTAAAGCCTGGGTTGAGAGTTTCTGTTTCAACAAGGGGCCATTAGACAAAACCTAATGCCAATAACTTCTCTGGAAGGGATTTCTGAAAATAGAAATTTCCATCCTGCTCTGGACTTCCCATTAAAAACATGTTGTTTCAGTTGAATTCAAATCAAAGGATCTCACGGATCTGGAAATATTCTCTGAGGAATAGTCTACCATCCCTTCAAATGTATTTTTGTCTTTCTGATGGATGCCATTACTTTGATGTCATTGTATCTCAAAATACAGACCAGGTGAAGAGGTCACATGCAGAGGGGGGCCACAACCTCTAGGGGGCTCTGTTGATTCAGTTTGGGAAATAAAATTGAAGTGTATTAATCATTTCGATTTCTTAGGATTTTTAAACGACTGACGACCGTCGATTTATGCTTGTGGCCTCCATAGCAGAACATCATATTTTACCTTGTGTTTTACTACTCCCAGTAGTAACACACATCCCAAACCCTACAGTATTTAAAGCATGAACCTGTTTAGCATGCTTCATGTCAGTATCTTTAACAAATCATTCCACTTTCTGTTCTTCCTTAGAACCGTACACCAAGCCCGAGGGATCATCTGGCATAGACACCAAGGATGGAGCTGAAGTTGAAAGGGTGGTATCCACCTTGTTGAGTGACCAAACTCAACAAGTCAGCGATCCAGTCTTAGAAGTGTACTCATCTGGCCTCCCCGCAGACCCCTCAAAGAAATTGGCTTCCCCCAAAACCATCGGCTCCTCAAACCCCCATTCTACCACCACGGAACAAGACTCCGGTGAGTGCACCCAGAGTGAGGACCTCTGGGATGGATTTCTCTGCAGACCTCCTGGTGGAGGAGAAGTCCTCAGAGGTGGAGGGGGTTAAATGGTTTTTGATTTGTTTGCATGTATAACTTTTAGTGCTGTAGAATCACCCAGACTCTTTTCTGGTCAGTTCCATCCTCACTTTGGAGACACTTTGGAGAGGCTTTAGCCAATCTCCTTGACTACCCAACCTGGTGTGGTTTATTGGGCAAACAAACAAGCGCGATGTGTGAAGACAGGTCTACTTAATTGTTCTATGCCTGTACTCACCAGCCGGACTGAGGTTGCCCGCAGGGTCCTAAAGTCACTAAGTACCCTAAACTGAGCATGAACATGTTTTAACACAAACTGTTCAAAACCAGGGGTAAAACAGGAAGTATACACAAGTATACAATTTCATGCACCTTTATGCTGGTATCAAGCCAGACAGAGGTTCAAGACTGGACCTTTGATTGAAATAATTGGGTGTAGCTATAACAATCAAAAGTGGGGATCCAACATGCTTAGAACTGAATTATCCTTCTAGGACTGCTGAATCCGGGGTTGAGGATGTTAAATGCAAATGCATTTTCAGCTGATGGGGATGATCCAAAGAGCGGAGACACAGGGACAGATGGAAACGAGGAGAAAGAGGCTGATGGAAAGGGTCTGGAGGAGGCTCCACCAGTAGAGGCCCTCTCAACCACAGCAGCTGGGGATACGGATTCCAAACAACAGACATTGAGACCGAGGACTACAAAGACACATGGCGAAGGTAAAGTCTTATATACTATTAGCCAAATGTTGATAGAAAATAAACAGGGTTTGTTAGCATTTCTTGATTTCATATTTATTTGACCTGTAAGGTCAAATTTATCTGACCTGTAAGACACAAATATTCATTTTTGTCTTTAATCCCCTTAAAACAGACATGGGCAAAGGAAAAGGCCACGATAAATATAAAAGGGAGTGTGTGTTACAATAAGGTAGGTTCTCCTTTCAGAATCCCACCCCAAAAACCTGAATGGGATTTAAGCAGGTCCTTGGTGATTCAAGGGCCCGGTTTCTACTCTGCTTCCATTCTACAACTTCACCCGTTCCCTCTTCAATGAGCTTTCAGATGCCACCTACAGTTACTTACTGATTCGGTTGTCTTTCATGCCTGGGGTATGTGGTGGTGTTAGTCTGTCAGTGTTGGTGCTCTGTGGATGACCGATCTGAATGAATGGTTTTGTGGGACATGCCTGGGTTGTTTATTGATTCAGATTCGTTGGCCTAGAGCATTTAGTGGATTTAACATATTATTAAACGAATCAAAAATGATGATGTTTCTGTTGATGTTCAGACTAACTTACTACAGTTTACATCTGATTGTTTCCCTATTTATTTATTTTTAAATCAAGTGATTGTAAAGTCATGGATGTCCCGTGAAGATGACATTTCCTCATGTTACCTATAATCTAGTCTGTTCTGTGCCAAGAGCCTTGATTCTCCTTTAAAGACATGGGTCTGACTCTTAATGCACATTCCTTTTTCCGTATTTGACCCTTGAGATAGAGGTTGCCGTTATTTATAAATTAAGGATTTGACTACCAATATGCCTAATCGGATCCTTTTATTATTAGGACAATGTAAATATTTTAGCCTAGATCAGTTGGTAGGGGCAGATTCAACTTCAATATTCCCATATATATTTTATCCCACTTCAATCAAGTTTTATTTATGTACTGTATACATTTGTCCCTGTCTCAGTTCTTTGAGGGGGGGTTTCTGTGACTTTGCTCTCTCGTCTTGTTGCTTTACTTAAACTTAATTCCTAGGGTCTCATGTATTGTGGGTCAAATTTAAATGAGCTATAGCTGTGTGGTATGCAACATCACTGATTCTATCTTGCATCTCTGTTTGTAGGTGGACTTTGGAAGGACAAGGCCAAAGACAAAGAAACAATGAATTGTCAGCACTTCATAACTAACATACATTAACAATATACTGTACTTACAGTTATCTACTATAATCAGCCATGTTTGTCCTAGTGTTACATAAAGTTTCCTTGTAAACACAACTAATGTTTCTTTTTCTAAATTGAGACCACCAACAGTTGTTTTTGTATTATTCACAACTATAACTTAAACCAGGGTTTCCCAACCCTTTTTCACTCAGGGACTCCAACAAAAAAGATTGTTTGGTAACCCCTGAAATGTATCAGTGATATAACAGAAAATTACCAAACCTACAAAGTTTTGATCGATGATGTTAAGATTGGCCCTTTTCAATTCCATCATGGATATTCAATGTACTGGACTGTCATTTAACATTTCTAATGTAAAATGTATTCATTTAATACTGATACAAGTGTTTACAATGGGTATACATTTCTTTTTACTTGCTGATACAGACATTTTATTTCATTTTATTTGGCAAATATAAAAGTCCTCTTTTGTCTACAGCTAAGTGTTGGTGTGATATGCTGCTTTCATGTAAAATTTGGAACTAGGAAACTGTACTGTTACTTTTTACAACTTTCCAACTCGTTCTAATTAATCATATGCCTCATTTTACAAATTAGCTTGTTGCGAGCAGCATGTGAATGAAGATTAAGAATTATCATTGATTCATGATCTATTAAACATTAAATATCAACAACAGATAACTATATGAATATCATTGTTGTTGTGATAATGTGGTTTTGTAGAAGCATCTTTGCAGTCACACAATATTCTGCAAACCAGTATGTGTGCAGAAAAGAAACAACTCCTCCCTTTAATTATGGTTAATCGTCAGTTTTGCATTGTTGTTTAGCAGCTATATTTACTGCTGTTTTGCCTGGTATGTATTCTGAAATACTATGCAGATTAGGATTAGTAACAGGGTTAGGAACTTGCAGTAAGCTCGCTCCATAATAAAAAAAAAAATATGGGTGGGAATGTCCAAGAGGTGTCTTTTGGGTTTCTCAAGCGGTTGGAATGTTGTCTGTCAAATAGGGTCAGTAATTCGTTGCAAACGAGAGGTACTCTTGAAGAGTATGCCTGGTATAAGCCCAGTGGGGCAGTTCGACAGAGTAAGACGAACTGGCTGAGCAGCAAGGCAACTCGAACAACCTTAAGAATCTCAGACAGAAGGGACCTATGACCTTTTCCTCCAATGTTAATATTGAGGAAGTCATGTTTACCATCAGAGGGGAGTTATTCCCAGCTACTAGCGAGTCCACAGAATAGACATTTAGTGTAGGTTATTGTGAAAATACACAGAATACAAAACAATCGAAAACATTGTATTTTACTTTTAGCAACAGCAAATTTGATTTTCTCTCCTTGTGTATTTTCGTATGGGTGGCTATCCAAAGTTCTTGCTCCGGCCAAAGGCTATGCCACGCCCACGGATCACATGCTCTACTGCAAATGACATGAATTCGGTTTGAGTCGTCACATCAGCCAAGTTCATTGTGGCTTGTATGCGTTATAGCTTTATCTTACCACCTGACCGAGAGTAACGGGTCTGACCCGTTGTTTTAAAGCTCAAGGCTCTACAGCCTGTAAATATAGACACGTTTTAGGCTGCTGTGCATGTGTTTTCTTTAACACAATAGGCGGAAAAAAACAATTTGGTTAGGTTTCATCGGACTCAGAGACTTGATGGTATATTTTTTCCATTACACAGGCTTAGTTAAGGGTTGTCGTTTCTAAAGTGCTTCGCTCAGTGCGCTTGTGTACGCTTACCATGTCTCACAAAAGTTGTTACTCAAACCCAGGTACAGGGGGCAAGCGACCCCGAAACGACACGGGGAACAAGGTGACAGTTGTACTTGGGGCACAATGGGGAGATGAAGGGAAAGGAAAAGTTGTCGATTTGTTGGCTACAGAGTCAGACATAATTTGCAGATGCCAGGTAAGTAAATCAAAACATTTTTTTCAAATGTGTTACTTGTGTTTTGCTGTTTGCTGATGTTGCACTTGCAAAGTAATATGGCACTGTTTTAATACATTGCTGCTCTGGTTAAAAATTCCAGCTGCTCAGCTGTGCCACTTGAGGGTCTGAGAAGTGTGGAAAATGGCTATTACACCAGGTCTAGCGCTGTTATCAGCCCTTGACCTGGTGCACAAAGAAGTAAACCCCTTGTGCCTGCTTCCTTATGTTATCAACTTAATAACAAAAGTTTTGTCATGTGATATGTTCTCATACCAACCCATAAGCATATAGGCCTGAAATCACAAACTTAATAATTTACAATATATGACTGTGCAATATGCCATTCAGAAACCGCTATCTATTTAAAGTACCCAGTCAGGACTTGTTTCCAGGGCCATGAGAGAACAGATTGGGCATTTCTATTTTAGACCGGTACCTTGGATTGTTGGGTTGAAACACCCTAGCATTTATAAATAGGCTACAACCAAAGAGCTGTCTGTTGCAACAAGAACTCTGCTCAACAGGGAGTTTGCTTAACAGTATCTATGCAAGCTGTATTACAGGCTGGGAGAGGTCAGTCCAGACTGCCCAAGGTCTCATATCTTAGAATGGTCTGTTGCATGTGGTCTGATAATGTCAAGTTGCAGCAATGAAGGCATGCAGCAGATGGTTTTGGGGGGTATTAATGACCTGTATTCTTATCATTTTTATAGCCTCATGTAGTTCAACAGGCAGTCAGATATGAGTTAAGCCTTTATATTTACGCTGATGCACTCCAACTAAAATCCTACTAAATAACCATGCTTACATTTTTATATGAGCTTTTCTTGAAGAGATGGAATGCAGGTGTTTGGCTATGGGTCTCTGTTTATTTTGCAGGTAAATTCACAAAAAGAAATTGTGTAACAGTACACCTCCATAATTTGAACATTAAACAGCCCCCAATGTTTTACCACACCCCTAACCTCTTGTTCCAGTTTCCAGGTGATATGTTTAAGAGGGATGTACCTGCAAATAAGTGACAAGGGACTTTTTGAAAGGGGTTCATACAAACATTACCCAATCGTTTTTAGTGGAAACATTGCAAGCTAGATAAGCCTCTTTTAGCAGATAATGTCATAAAAGAGGAATTTGAGGCAAAGTAAAGGTATGTTACCGACCTATGACAAATGTGCAAAATCCTCAAGCTCTTAAAATTTGAATTACTCTGAAATAAATTATTCCCAAATTATTTTATTGAATAGGGTCAAATGGCGTTTAAGCTCCAAACGTCTTGTTTTGCCAAACAGCAAATCATGTGGCTACCACTCTATATGCAGCATGCAGACATGGGCAAGAACTTTAATTGTTATTCAACCCAACACTATTATAGAAAAGATGCGTAATCTAAGTGATTAACTGTAGTAGGATTGTTGGTGCCAGACGTGGTGGTCACAGCATCTCAGAAACCGTTGCCTTGTGATCTTCAATCACTGCAGTCTCTTGGGTTTACTGTGAATGGTGCAATAAACCAAAACACATCCAAGTGTGTGGATGAAAACACCTTGTTATTGAGAGAGGCCAGGTTAGAATAGCCAGACCTGTTTCAAGCTTACAGAAAGGGCACATACTCAAATAACCACTCTTTATAACGGTGGTGGGCAGAAGGGCATCTCTGAATATATATATGTCAAACCTGGAAGCAGATTGATGCAAAAGAGGGTCCTACCTGATACTAGATAGGTGTACCTAATAAAATGTCCGGTGAGTGTACATATTGTTCATGAATATAACATGCCTGGGGGATGCCTGGGGACATAGTTTGATGCGGGAGGAACTATCAGTCTGCAGCAGCAGAGCAGGAGCTATTTTAGCGGCAGCGACGATCGGGAGGAGCCAAGGTGACACCCCCACCCCAAACTCCAATTAGTCTGGAATATGGGGTAGGGATTTTCTGATTTACTGAATTTGGGTTTTTCATTAGTTGTCGGTTATAATCATCAAAATTAAAAGAAATAAACACTTGAAATATATCAGTCTGTGTGGAATGAATGTATACATTATACAAGTTTCACTTTTTGAATGGAATTACTGAAATAAATCAACTTTTTGATGATATTCAAATTTTATGACCAGTAGTTTCCTCTTCCATTTGGCATTGTGGAAGGGTTCGGGACTGGCATTGACGATTCTGACTGCATAAAGATGTGGCCGCGCTTGTGGAGACTGGTGCCAAACACTGGGAATTAAGAGGAGTCACATGGCTGGGGAAGCATGGATACATGAGAAGGGCAGACTGTTCTCCCTACCCCATATTCCAGACTAAATGGAGTTTGGGGTGGGGGTGTCACCTTGGCTCCTCCCGATCGTCGCTGCCGCTAAAATAGCTCCTGCTCTGCTGCTGCAGACTGATAGTTCCTCCCGCATCAAACTATGTCCCCAGGCATCCCCCAGGCATGTTATAGCGTGACCAGCCAGTCACGTGCATCTGCAGGCAGGGGAGGCTAGAACAGAGAAGGGGGCAGGATAGCATAGACAGACAAACTAACCCCATACATTTGTTGCATTCTTGAAAGGCCTCTCATTCTCGTCCGTCTGACCACAGGGCGGTAATAATGCTGGTCATACCGTGGTTGTGGAAGGGAAGGAGTATGACTTCCACCTCCTACCCAGCGGGATCATCAACTCGAAAGCTCTTTCTGTGATTGGTGTGTACACATCCCTATTCCCTGTCGCTATCAGCTTGCCACTGTTTACCTTGGCCAGTCCCTTCGCACTTTGGTTTGTCAGACGACTGAAACACTCCTTTTCTCTCCGCAGGCAATGGTGTGGTTATTCATTTGCCAGGCTTGTTTGAAGAAGCAGAAAAAAATGAAAAGAAAGGTGTGAAGATTTAGATATCCCGATTAAGTCTAGTAATTGCTGTAGTCTATTGTTGTCTCAGAATTTGTGTGATGATGATTATTAATAATTAGAAAATGATTTTTGCCCTAGCAAATGTGTTGTTTGATAAGGAATATTATTTTTCATAAACAATGTGTGTTGTCAAAATATGTAAATTGCTTAATGCCATTAATTCACTAAACAGTTTTTATTGAAACATTCAAGAGTTACTTTTAGTTAGCCGATACATGCTAATTCATGAAAATTCTACAATTTGATCAAAACCTGTTTGACAATCAAGGTTTATGGCTTAAATAGTGAGAATTTCACAGGGGAAGAATGGTGGGGTTTGCTCTTAAGTTCAAACTATGCACATTTTAACTGATTAATGGATGGATATATTAAGTAATATGGACAGCTATAGTGTTTCCATTATCCTGAAGGTGGTCTTTGTAAAAAGGAGCCGATGACAGTGATTTTGTCTAACTGTATTATGTTCCCTTCCCACAGGCCTTAAAGACTGGGAGAAGAGGCTGATAATCTCAGATAGGGCCCACATTGGTAACTAACACACTAATGAGAAAACAGCTGCCTTTAAACAAGGCCATTTCTTTTCTTCCCCTATACCAGATAAAAGTATGTTGAATGATGTATGTGATTCCTGTGAATCAATTGTGGATTGATTTATATGTTTGACGTACAATTACTGTACATTATGTAACAATGTCAATGGAGTCTGTGAACCGTTGTTGCATATAATCGAACATGGTGAGTATATCTCAATGTGAGTCGTTGCTCATGTTTTCCAATGGATTTGCTTTGCTGTTGACAAGCATGTTTACAGATACAGTGAGACACAAAGTTATTTGGACAGTGACACATTTATTTTTGCTCTGTATTCCAGCACTTTGGATTTGAAATGATGTCTATAGTGTTGAAGTGATGACTGTCAGCTTTAATTTCAGGTTTTTTCAAGTTGGGACGCTGCGTAAAATATAAATTAAAACAGAATACAATGATGTGCAAATCATTTAAACCCTATATTCATTAGAAAATACAGTGACGACATATCAAATGTTGAAATTGAGAGATTTTGTTTCTTGAAAAATATATGCCCACTTTGAATTTGTTGCTAGCATGGCCAACAAAAGACTGGAAAAGCTGTGTAATGCAAAAAAACTAAACCAGGCTGAAGATCATGCAAAAATGTAGGTCAGTTGGAAATCGTCAATTAACTTAATCGTCAAGCAGGGTCATACACAAGGAAGAGTCTAAACGGGCCTGCCTGCAGTCCCGACCTGTCACCCATTGAAAACGAAAGGTCGGCCCATTATGAAACGAAATATAAAGAAAAACGAGACCTTCTACTGTTGAGCAGCTGAAATCCAAGAATGGGAATACATTTCAATTTCAGAACTACTGCAGTTGGTCTCCTCAGTTGCCAAAATGTTACAGTGTATTATTAAAAGAGGAGGTGATGCAACACAGTGGTAAACACATCCCTGTCCCAACTTTTTTGAAACATGTTGTTGGCATCATATTCAAAATGGGCATGTCTTTTTTTTAAAACAACACAATTTCTCAATTTCAACATTTGATACAAACCCAAAATGTATTATGACTATTTACTTCACAGTTATTTCTTATTTAGTAGGTTTGTTTGTTAGAATTTTTTGTGCTTTCACAAGAGAGCTTCCAGTGTCTTTATTCTAGGCTTTCAGTTTGCAATACGACACTGCCAAATATTTCACTGTTAACTGTATGTGTCTGTGACCTAACCTGTTGACTCTTTGGACAGTGTTTGACTTCCACCAGGCAGTAGACGGGCTCCAGGAAGTACAGCGACAAGCACATGATGGGAAAAAGTACGATCAGGACGTTTGACTTTCTTCTGCAGGGCTCAAACAGCACTATTAAAGCCTACAGGTTTAATACGTAATTAATACAACATTTTGTTAGGGGGAGCAGAACTCAGTAGTACTAAATACACTCTACTCAATTATTTAGGTATTGGCAAAAGTGATGGAAAGAAGGCAACATGTACAATACAGTGCAAACATTGCACTATATGTACAATACTATTCTAGAGTATGACCTACAGGCTTTTTGAACTACCAGATTGTGTTTTATTCTCATCAGTTTATTATCGCATTAAGTCACCTGGGGGTTTGTGAAATATAGCAAATATATTCTTGTGCCTTTTTGCTTCAATACACCACGTATTTTAGCCAGTCCGTGTTCCATATTGAACTCACCGGGTCCTTATTAATAATTAACTTCGTACAGTATTGGAACGACAAAGAAAGGCATTGGACCGACCTACTCAAGCAAAGCATCGCGTACCGGGCTGCGTATCTGTGACCTCCTAGATGATTTCAAAGAGTTCTCTTTAAGGTAAATCTTACCATCATTACCGTCTTTAACGTGAGAGCATGAGGGCCGGGTGGATTGGCTCTCTGGACTGAAGGAACATTCACTATGGAAATATGATCTATATTTTATTAACGCTTGTGGACTGGTTTTAGGTTCAAGAACCTTGCTCAACAACACCATGCCATGTTTCCCACATTGGAGGTGGATGTCGATGGTCAGCTGAAGAAATTAAAGGTAGGTTTTGTGAAGTGTGCTTCTTCACGTGTTTGTGTGGGCATGGCTATACCGCCCTAAGCTAGTAGAAAGAATGTCGGAATTGCAACAGATTGGACGTATCCCCCGTTACCCTGTAAAAATCCTCTGTCAAGGGGCAAGGTTACATTTAGCACCCCTAAAACAGTGGCAGTATTTTTGTTCTCGTGATCCATTTTTCAGTGGGACTGCATCTATCTATACAATATGACCTGGTCTATCTTTGCAGTAGAACACATCTGTATTGTACAATAGAACAACATCTATCTATTTCTATAGTAGAACATATACTGTACAGCTACATCTATTTATGCAGTAGAACACCATCTAGGCCCACGTCTTATATTTATTCACTAGGACCACATCTCATATTTATTCAGTAGGAGCACATCACATATCTATACAGTAGGCGCACATCACATATCTATACAGTAGGACCACATCTCATATTTATTCAGTAGGACCACATTTCTTATTTATTCAGTAGGACCACATCTCATATTTATTCAGTAGGACCACATTTCTTATTTATTCAGTAGGACCACATCTCATATTTATTCAGTAGGACCACATCTCATATTTATTCAGTAGGACCACATCTCATTTAGTAATCCTTTCTGACCTGATAGGAATATGCTGAGCGGATAAGACCCATGGTAAGAGACGCTGTCTATTTCATGTACGAGGCTATTAATGGACCCCCTAAGAAGATTCTGGTGGAGGGAGCCAATGCTGCCCTGCTTGATATTGATTTTGGTAAGGAAATAATATATTCACCTATGGCTGACCATATGACTTTGGAAAATAAAAGAATCTTTAATGCTTGACAGGGCTTGTCTTGGAGGATGCCTGTCTCAGTCTCAGATTTTTGTTATGAAAAGGTTTTAAATACCAATTGGAAATGGGGAGTTACATTTAATGAATAAATAATTATAAAAGAGAAATGAATGCATCATTTTAGAATCTTGCTCTCATCTTCCAGGTACATACCCATTTGTGACATCATCAAACTGCACCGTGGGTGGTGTGTGTACAGGACTGGGCATCCCTCCTCTGAATATCGGTGATGTGTATGGGGTGGTGAAGGCATACACCACCAGAGTGGGTATCGGGGCATTCCCCACGGAACAACTCAATGTGAGTCAAATCCTAGACATAATACCTTAAATACAAACAATGGGAAATACAGATTGAAGAGCAATGTCCCAATACTAAGTTCAAAGTAGGGAAGTTTACATAGAATAGATTGGTCTAAGGTCTGGTCAGAACAGCTCCTCCGCTGTCGTCCATCATTGTAGGAAGTTGGAGAGCTGCTGCAGACGCGAGGCCACGAGGTGGGCGTGACCACTGGCAGGAAGAGACGCTGCGGTTGGCTTGATCTGGTCATCCTGCGTTATGCCAACATGATCAACGGCTTTACTGCGTAAGCGTCATGGCCTGGGTTTGCCCTGTCCTGCTGTTGTGAAGTTCCGTTTATTTTTAACTGTGAATGCTGCGCTACGTCGCCACCTACTGAATCTTATGGGAAATGTCACTGAAGCGTCTGAAAGGTATTTGGGTTGACAAGAGACGCGCAACACATTGCATCCTTTCTCTGTTGTTCCAATAACAGGTTTGCATTAACCAAACTTGATATCCTTGACGTGATGGAGGAAATCAAAGTGGGAGTGTCTTATAAGCTCAATGGAAAAAATATTCCATATTTTCCAGGTAAGACGTCCCCAGTGCCCGTGCAGTCTCACCATAATGTACCTGTATATGTTTATAATCAGACCAAGGTGATGTAGAAAAGCTTTCTCCTCATAATGTATGACCCATGTCCCTTCCCTTGTCTAACCAGCTAACATGGACGTCCTGCAGAAAGTGGAGGTGGTGTATGACAAACTGCCTGGCTGGAATTGTGACACCTCATCGTGTAGGAAGTGGGAAGAGCTGCCAGTGAAAGCCCAGAACTACATCCGCTTTATAGAGAATCACGTTGGAGTGCCTGGTAAGTATTATATTATCCATTCAAGAATTGTAGTCTAGATCAATAAAATCTCAAATCAATGGTAAGCAACTAAATGTCATCTGAGTTGTTTTTAGTGGGAGCTGATTGAGCATAGTGGTTGGAGCACATTAAACATAGTGGGAAGAACAAACAAGGAGGTAGGCATAGCTGAAGGCAAACTACCATAGATCCAATTGGCTTTCTGTCTGTCCCTATAAGCGGAATGCATTGCTAGCATGTAGCGATCAGTCTTTTTGACTTTAATCCAGTCACCTGTCTACCTAAACTACAGACAATAGTTTCCTTACCACGAGGAGTCCTGTCCCTTTGTTTTGTACGATCCTCATTTTGATGGCACCTTAACAACTGCAGTGGATGTGGTCTGAGTGACATATGTAACAGAGCAGCAGAGGATTTCCGTTATAGTTGTCAGGCATTTCATTGGTGACGATGTCAGGACTTGACAGGACATACATTAAACCCAGATTTATTGCCTCAACATGTAGTAGTGTGAAGTACACATACAAATAATAGCTTAAATGTAGGCTAATTCCGATGGGATTTCCTCCTAATTAACCTTTTTATCACATCTGATCACTCTCCCACTTCAGGCCACTGGGCTTCCACTCCTTACCATATTTGGTGGGCTGTGGAAATTCCAACCAGATGCTTTTCGATGTATACATCTGGTGAAACATCTGGCTCCTTCTATCTGTGGCTTAAATGGCTCTAACCAATTTCTTTCTTTGCTTTCCAGTCAAATGGGTTGGAGTGGGCAAGGCCAGGGAGTCTATGATCCAAATATTCTAGGACACCACCAGACCTTTTTATCCTTCCTCTGTCCTTTCTCAGTGAAGATTTGAGGTACCTTGTCTTTATCTACTCTGCTAAGATTTCCTCTAATAATGATGCTCCTATTGTTGAGCGATTGCCACAGCCTCACAGACACCAGCTCATGTCCACTAGGTTTGTACAACCGCCATGCGACATCTCCTACATACTGTTCAAGAAGCACAATAAAGTTCTGAAGAATCCACACATTTTAATGTTGTCAGAGTATGTTTACTATGTGACTCTTTACAAACGCTGAACTTGTCTTAAGTGAGTTCAAATATATTTAATGTCCCAATTCTGTTCTTTGCAATTATACAACATCCAAGTGAATTTTTTGCGGTTCAAGCATTATTAATCATTATTATTGTGAGATGGTAAGGCTCAGGACGTTACAGGCTTTGGTAAAAAAATATGCTGATTGACCACATGGTGGTGCTAGAAAACAATTAATTCTGGAGAATGTGTAAACTCATGCACCTCACCTTGAGAAGTTAGTCTGTACATTGCTTCAAGGACTCTTAAATGTTGCAATGATGCATTTTGAACCATTAAGAATTGTAGAAAGCACTTTTAAAATGCTGTTCTGTCATTTTATAACCAATCTGCAAAAAATCCAAATGCTGAATTTTTCCTGACTACCATGTGAAACAACATTGACCCTACCGACCAGTTAACATTCATGTGGTTGTGTGCTTGCTCAAAAATGCATAAAAATCAGGAAAAGATGTTCATGTTGTAACAAAACGTGGCACAGATGTTCCAAAGTCTCAACACATGCAGACATGTTTAGATCGATCACACAGCAATTTTGCTAATTTTCCTGGAAATGTAAACATGTGAAGAGTGATTTAATTTGGCCAAAATGGTGGTGTTGTTGGATAGGATAAATAATTAATGCAAGCTCACATTGTGGCCATTAAGTTTGAGCAAGTAAATAATACCATTTGAAGATTTGCGCCATAATTCTGTATGATATACACCTAATTGACATTCAAGTTTGGTGGAAAATATGTTTAAAGGAGTCAGCATATTTGAAAATGGTCCCAAATACATCAAAGCGTATTCTTTTTTTTTCTGCATGACATTGAGTTCTTATATTTAGCATGGTAGCATGGTAAAGGGTTCTCAAAGTAGGTCATCATAGGACAGTGTCCAATTTATCCTGATGGTGGAGCAATGGGCCCACCGCGTGAACCCTGGCATTGCTGCGTTCAGCTATATTTTGGATTTCATATAGCTTTCATTTCAGCTAAACTATGTTGTTCAGACTTTAGAGAACTGTGCCTGATACTTGTATGCTGAAATGGAATTACAGATGATGTGTAAAACTGTTTTGAACAATTCAGTGTGCTATGGTCAGAATTAGGCAATTCGTTTCTGCTACCTAAGAACAATAGTGAATTATACTCCACATTATGTTTTTGGATACTGTTTTTCGCTTGTGTCACCCATTTGGTGATATGAAACAAATAGTGTATTTATAATCAGGTAAATATCCGTCCCTATGTTTTTCTTAATATGATGTCCCTAATTGATACAGTACTGTAACAGCTGTGAATGGAGATTTTTAAGAAGTGGAAATCTGATTTGCAAATAAATGTATATTGCACACATTGATCTTATTTGTGTTGTCTGTGATTTGTTGAAGATAACTGAAACACTTGTGCTTTGGATAGGTTTATATTGTCATGTTCTGGGCGAGTTATAAAAACAGTTTGATTTTATTACTGGATGTTATCATTCTGATCCAGAAACCACAACACTGGCATCAGTTTGACTAGTTGTGGCACTACTGTACTGTTGTAAGGAAACAGAAATTAAGGTTAAATTACAGGCTTCAACACACTTTGGAACTCTCCAAATAAACGGATGTTACCAAATTGGATGACAGTACTGTACCTTCATTTAAAATAATTGAGTCTGTATGTCCAGTATAATTGATGCATTTTACACATCACAATATAACTTACCAATAGTGATAATTCAGTAATGACAGCCTTTGTTTTTGTAGACTGAAGACTTTTCTTTTTTTAAATGCCTCTTCACATTTATTGATTGCAGTGCCTTTAAACTGACTAATTCCACCATGAATCCCACCTTCTGGTGAAAACAAGATTCACCAAAACATTTTCAGTCAAAACTATTCCATGATCTATTGAGTTGTTCAAAACACCTACAGGCCCTGATTGAAGGTCAGATTGGATTTCCAAATCCATATCCCTATCCGGAGGTCCAGAACCCAATTCTCAGTTTGTAAAAACCCAATCCAAGCATTTGATCCTTTCCAATTGGGGTAATCCAATCAAATAACTTCTGAAAAACCTACCCTGTAGATTATTGCTGAAATTGTCATTGACTGTTTATTTTTTTATGAAGATCTTTTCAAATGAAATCAGCCGCTTGTGCCTTATATCACGCCTTCTCGCCATGACCCTTCCTACATGCTGTGATTGTCCCTGCAAAAAAGCCATCGTCACCTGCTGTCACTACCCTGGAAATAGCAAAGATCATGACCAGGGGATTGGATGTCATGAGAGAGTTAGGGCAAATTAGATAAGAGCATAGTGGATTTTCTCATCCGGTTAGGAGGGGGCTGTTTCAATGGCATTAAATCCATAGTTGCTTTTGGAAACTTCCTGGAACTGTCCCCCTGCAGGGAAGGAACAGGAGGTCTTTTCACCCGTTTTGTACTTAACATCTCTTCCTCTCCTTGGAAATGTATATTTATGTGTTTGTTGTTATAATAGCAGTGTTCCTCTGGCCCATGCAGCCAGTGCCAATGCTAATCTAATGTTGAAACAGGTAATATAGCCTCTGGCTTTATACTGGATGCTGAATAGGCTTTTCGTTACTGATGACGAAATCCACATGTGCTTTCTCTCTAATGTAATCTACAGCAAGGCAGGGTCTGTGTTCCAAAGGGACTGCACTTTCTATAATGACAGTGATTTAAAACAAAATCCTTTCCAGGTGAGTTGCATTGCTTTTACATAGCGACATTACCTTTTAGATTAGTAACCTTACTATTAGATTGTAATAATGCATTTGAATGTCGTTACATATTGTAATCATATTTAGTTAGAAGTAATATTACCGTTTGTTGTTGATTTAATACAGCAGGTGTGGTTTAATTACAGTAACCTTCCCAGTAGGATCCTCGCTGCATCTTGGAAGTGGGTAAACCAGGGAAGACAGAAAGGGCTTGAAGAGAATAGGTGCTGTGTGTGGCTTGCTTTCATAGATGGGCACTCCGCAATCGCCTCAGTAGGGTGTCGCTGTCTTCTGTCACACCATCTGCTTCCAATTCTGCTTTCTGCTCTCTCCTTCCCTGCCTTTCTTTCTCTCTTGCATCTTCTCTCCCTTGCTTTCGCTCCCTTTTCTCTCTCTCTCTCACATTCTATCTCTTTGCTTCATCTAGGAAAACGTTCAGTTATAACAACACTGAAATACCCGACACATATTAGTAAGAGTCATGTTATGCACCGTTTGTTTGCCATGGAAAAGTGAAAGCTGTGGTAAGCTGTGTGTGTCACATAAACCTGTTCTCAGCAGGTGTCTTATCTTTGGCAATAATATGTTTTATTTGAGAAGAAAACAAAAGCTTGCATCACTAAATGTGTCAACACTGAGACCCTAGGGAGAAATGGTTGTGAACCCTTATCTTGTGATAGATTGGATTCAAGAGCTCAAATGTTGTTTTTCAGGCTGTGTGTAAAAAAAACACTTCAGGGGAGAGAGTGCCAGGTTTGTGTTTACGTGCGCCAGTGTGTGCGGGTTTTATTAAGCAGTGTATACCACGGGCATGAAACCAAGTGACTGGATACAGCCCTTAGCTTTGGCATATTGACAGAGTTGTCTTATTGCTGTTATAAAACTGGTTACCAGCATAAATAGAACAGTAAACAAGGAGTTTGTGTCCTACCCATGGTATATTTAAGCAATAAGGGATGAGTGGGTGTGGTATATGGGTTGAGTGGGTGTGGTATATGGGTTGAGTGGGTGTGGTATATGGCCAATAATCCGGTGAAAAGGGTTGTCCTTAAACAAGATGCTACAAAAAGGTTTTGCCTTATACCACAAATCCATTGTGTGCCTGACAAATGCCGAAAATGTAATATTTATGCAAAAAGTGTTTTTAGTTTTAAAGTAAATTTTAAGTGCATTTCCTTGTCTCTGTAGTTGTGTGTGGAGATATAGTGACCTCTTTTTTAGGATGTATAGATATTAATCTATTATTTTGAATTCTAGAAAGTAAACCAAGTTAAGTAACATAGATATAGAGATCAATAAAAACAAAAGCTATTGGAATAACCAGTATAATATGTGTCTCTCAGTTATGTCATAGCCAATACCATCATGAAAATGACTAATTAAAGGTATCGATTTATTGCGATATTTTTTCCTTCCCTACAAAGCTGAAATATAACTGATATTGCAAACATGATGATGAAGCAATTTCTGTGTCAGAACTGTTTATATAAGGAAAGAACCCATTAATATATATATATATATATATATATATATATATATATATATATATATTGATTTCCTAGTGACCAGAATTAACATTTCCAGAACCAAAGATGACTCAAGGAAATATATAACAGCCAATGAATCCCTTTTAGTAAGCCATCCATTTGAGGACTCCATTGATAATTGTCTAAGTCACAGGGATTTATAATTAATCATATACATATTTTTAAAAGACTGATAACCACTGATTTATTCTTTATTTATTTAGTAATAGAAAGCTTAGATTCACAGCACCAATATTCATCAGACACATTAAGAATATTCAGGATGTTCAGGTCAACAGACCTTTTGACATGTAGTATATGTATTGGAATGAACAGTATGAATGGGTTTAGAAACCTTAAAATTGTTTCTGGTTCTAAAATGTCTCTGAATTTATAACAAAATATGATGCACTTCGAAAGCACAAGCTAAAATTATTATTTCAAATTGTCTAGGAGCTTCTGAATGGGGCAGCAGTCTTAGGCACCGCATTGCAGTCTATCTATGTCATTGTGACCCAGGTTCTTATCCTAGTCGTGACTTTCCAATAATGTCCTGGAGTCCTAGAAAATGGGCTTTACAAATGGGTTCAGCACCGCTCCTGTTGGTGGGTAGGATGACGGACAGCTCTGGCTACTCAGGGTGCTGATTTGGGCACCTGCAATCCCCATTGTGGTGTTAACTAGAGAAGCATTCTCCTCCAAGCACATACATTCCAGCACATTTTGAGAGTTTCATCGACAAGACTGGCTAGAGTCTTGATCCAGGTTCACACACCACTAAATTTGCCTTTAGAATGTTGGAAGCTTAATCACATTCCAAGTAATGGAGCAGTTATGTTTTTGGAGCATAACTCTGATGACAGTAATCCCAAATTGTTGGGTTAGTGAGCATGACCTAATATGCATTGAACAAGTTGATCGTTTTGAAAAAGCAAAATGACTTGGTGCAGTTGCCTATGAGAAAAGTTTGCCGCGATCATTAACTTCTCAGCATTTGTTCCCTCCTTCAAAATTTTGAAAACAAAACCTTAACCAGTCCCCTTAAGAATGGAAAATGTTTACATGGCGCTTCTACATAATAATTGTTAATAGCAGAGTTGAATCATTATGGGCAAAAAGAGTTTGATGTAAAACTAAAACCCCCAAGTATATCACTTTTGTTATAAAGTGTCAAAATGAGACCTTCATTTATATATTTCACTATAGCTATGACTAAAACATATGACATCGTGTTTTCCCCCCTCTACCAATCAGTGCCTTTGCTTGTGAGGCATTGGAAAAGCCTGGCTTTTGTGCTTGAATCTGGGGTACAGTATTTAAAAATTCATGTTACCATTATTATTGCAAGTGAATCCTTGCAATGTGGTGTCACAGATAAAGCATGTTACACAAAATTAGAGTAGTTTTCCAATGAAAAATATGTCTCTAAGTGTGTGTGTGTGTGTTTCTCGTAGTTGAGCCAGCTGAATGGAGGCCTTTTGTCCTGCTGGCAGACCCACTCTGCGCTGACTTCTTGTTTACTGGCTGTGGCTGTGACAGGGGATTTCCTCTGTGTGGGGGAAAAAGAACCCTTAAACCTACACCATGATGGAGGTTTTCATAAAACAAACACACACACCTCCGCAATTGTAATGCACTCCCAATAATGAAATATGGCATTCATGTAGCCTGTCAAGAAAGAAGAGCTCAACTTATTGGTTTGCTTTCCTTCTGTCTCAAGACTGTTCATGGGTATCTTCATAGACTAATTGTGGATATTGATCCTTTAAGCAATAATGATCAGAGGTTATTCACAAATTACTAGAATGTGCATTTGGTAGGTACCAAAAAACAAAATTGCAGAGATCCAGCTTCAAATTTCAGCTTAATGTGAAAAAAATATATACTATTTTTCATTTAAGATTTATCATTTCTTATTAAGTCTATAAATATTGTTGTAGAAAACGTTAGATTTCGAATTTTGAGTAATACCCGTTTTAGCATACACGCCGTCTATATATTGTATATAGTATATGTATGTATAATAAATACATATCTATACTTTTATTTTACAAGATATATATACTTCTATATTTCTTCTATAGCAGTTTATATATATATGTAAAAACTGCTATAGCCAAACTGCCACAGCTATATACAATAAACAGCCATGCGTACTCTGAACTCTGAAAGGGGGGAAAAGGCAAATGAGGTTACGGTACCGTTAATTGGTAGGCTTTAGGACCCAGGAGGGATTCGGATGTCATTCAGACATAAGGCTCAGTTGGTAATGGTTTGATAGGAGAACGACTAGACTTCGAGTACACGCGGATACAAGAATACAAAAATCTGCTGATAAGTTGTCAAAGAGTACAAACAATGACCCGGAATTACGTAGGAATTGTTTGAGGTAAAGTTCTTTGTTTAAATTCTTCTTTTGTTGTTTCAGTCTTTCAGTCAGGGTAGTTCCCATTGTAGTCAGTGGGATGCGGATATCTTCTTCACCCAATCTGCTTTGCTAGGCCTAGAACTGTCAAAAACGAGCGAAAATATGACAAAACATTTACATTTGGAATATTGTTACATTCGTGTACTGTGTGTAATATATAGTTTTGTGGCGCATACACAGTAACGTAGACTGGCGTATGATTTCTAACATTATTATCAAAGAAGTGTTCATAAATAATTACTGTACAATCTTATTTTGTTTGTGTCGCGAAATGCGTAAGTGTAGCTCTAGGCGATACATTCTGTCATGAATTGTTGTGTAATAGGCCTTATGGCTATATGCCGCTTGGCATCCCTTTGGTCACAGTAGTGTAAATCCGCCGAACGGTCTTACTGATCCTTAAGTTTACAACCACCCTTTTCTTCTCAGCCTATTCACCAGTGATCTTTTATTCTTTACTAAAACTGCTGTTTGATACATTATTTTTATTGATGCCACAAACCTGGATTAACTGCTAGATCGTTGTTCCATTGATATATTTTCTACATTGTAGCTAGCCTAACCATATAGAGAAGAAGCGAACCTGCTTTTTGCGGCAGGCGAACACGTGTGATACTGTAAGCTTACTGTAACAATGGCCCACACTTACTGCATTATGGAGTGGAAACATATGTTGTATTTCAATAGGATCATTTCATTAAATCGTTGAATGTGAAGCAACCATTATGTGAAGTTGTAAATTACCGGCTTATCTGACTGCATTACATAGTTTTTTTATGTTAAGCTTGACATCACACCTTCAGTGCTGGATTATTGTCATAACATGCCGTTTACAAAATACATGTGAAGTTAAATTATCCTGTTTACAGTGCATTTTCTTATTTCAAACATAGATTTGGACACAGGAGACAAGTTTGTATAAAAAATATTGAATTTGATTTATTTTACTTTGACCACATCTTACAAAACTCCACAGTTTTTAGGAACTGGTGAGACAAACAGTGTTATTGTTTTGCATTTAAAACAGTATGTTATTGGTGATCAACAAATATATCACAGGAAAATACTCCCATTAAGACTGTGAAATTGTTACACTGATGTGACTAAGTGAATATGTAGTGGGGCTTTCCTCCTGGCACCCAACTCTTCATCTTTTGATACCAAAGTCAAAGCCAAGGGCAGGTCTGTGAGCAAAATAAATAACATGAACTGTTTTTGATGAACACACAAACTGTTATTAAATCACACACCACAAACATGTCTCATTGTCTCTCCTCAGTCATACTCCTCATCTGGTCTGTGTGTGGATTACTTTGAGGAGTGAGAGAGATCACTCACTAATAAGAAGGTCAGACAGGATTCAAGGCAGATTTGTGGTGATGCCAGGGTACCATTAACTGTTTTTTTGGAAGAGGAAGGTGCAACATATTGGGTATGCAGTTCAATAAATAAATTGCAGTTGGGAACAGTTTTCTGCAAAATGCCTGTACTGTTTGGTCATTTGGTCAGTACTGTCCATGTCCCTTTGGTGGTCTGGAAGATGTCACACACTGTGTGTGCCTTCAGTTGTTTTGAGGGAGAGTTGAAAAATAGAAGTCACCAGAGGATGGAGGGTGTAAGAAGCCGTTGTAGGGATGTTCTGTGCCCTGTGGATGTAAATACAATTGCCAGTGGTAATTGCCTGAATACGAGTAATGTCCCTGGAAGCTGCTGCTATTGCGCAGACATGTTGTGCAGGTCAGAGGAGACAAGAAGTTCAGATGTACTATCAGGCAATTTGTGAGATGAGTCCTTATGTTAAACACACACACGCACACACCCTCTAGATCTCCTGATGTTCTAACAACGGTCCACCCCCACCTCTCACAACCATCAAAGTATTTTACTGTCTTTGTGTGTGTGTGGGAAGATAAGACTGGTATGTCCATATCCTTGGAAGACCATCAGAGGACAAGGAGTGGGACTGCAGGAAGGATATGGGTCAAACAACTTGTCAGCATTTGTGTTAAAATGCGACTTGTTGTGTAGTCTAGACCGCTGTTTCACTCTCCCAGTCCTGGGGCCCACTTTTGTTTTTGCTTTTGACTCATACAACTGATTCAAATTAAAGGCTTGGGTGGCCTAGGCTGGACCCACGGTCTTAACCACTGCCTTCTGTGCACATGTTCTACTGTAGCATGGGTTTAAATCTAACCCGTCTCTTTCCAGTAACGCATACAATGCTTGAAACTGTGCACCAGAACCAGGATTGGGGAAACACCAGTTGAGGCTGAATGTCTGATCGTGGCTGCTCCTCAAGGGCTTGTGAATGAACTAGCCACAACCTCCTTAGAACAGGCCTGCTAGCAAACCATTCTCAGTCGATTTGTCATGCACAGACACCCCAAGGCCTGACCCAGTATCCCATGTGGATTTCTGTGAGTTAGTCATCCCTTAACTGAGCTGAGTGTACCCCTTATGTTTTACAGGGTATTCATCTTATAAAGAAGGAAATGATGCTGTACACTCATTTCATAAAAAAAAAAAAAAAGCCCTCATCCTCATTTCCACGCTGGTCAGTACCATGTGGCGGCTCACTCAAGGTGGTCCATTCCAAACCAAGGGGGATGGTGGTTGCTTAGTTACCTGACATAAAAACAAACAACACTCTAAAAGCTGTAATTCAGAGTCGAGCCACCCTGTCCGGAGTCATTAGAATTCAAGGGATGAATCTGGAAATTAGTTTCATATTTGGGTCTTCAAAATGCTCCATCCCGCTCACCCACTCATTGTTCCCTTTTGCTCAGCCTGTTCTGAACATTAGTGATCAACACAGATTATTGACAACCTGCTGAAGGTCAGCTGTTTACATAAACGGGTGTACCCTTCCTTTGAACAAAACGTATGGTAAATTACCCAGCAGGTTAATTAGTAACTTTTGTTGTGTTTTTGTCTCCACTGACAAAGGGTTCCCAGTTGCGCATGTACCAGAAATGAGTGTAAACAATGCAATCTGAAAAAAGTTGCACTACACTGGGTTGGATTTAAAATCCTATGTAGTAGAAGATAAGGGTCACCTGTCTGGTAACCAACCAGAACTGTAACCGGCAACATTTTGCAGAATATAACTGGGGAACGGTAGCTGCTAGGAAGCGTACCTGGCAGAAATGTCGAAGGCTGATTCCACCTAAAGTCCTCCCTCAGCCTTGTTACTGTACACTATCAGATGCAGCGTCTGCAGATTGTGGTGTGCGTGCCTTTTTAGAAATGAACAGATGCTGTGAAAATGAACACGGCGCTGAGACACTTTCTCCTGCTAAACCAAGCGACTGGTTGAACTGCAGGTTTCTGAACAGGATCACCACAATGCCTGCTACCCTTCTGAAATGGCCAACACCCCCTGCGCTTTGGAGAGGTGGCGCTGTGCTGCTGCTGCTGTGATGAACCCATTGAACTCTATTCATCATAAAACCCTGCCACTCCACATGTTAATTACCGCTAAGGCATGTCCACTGGCATCTGTGCAGCTGCGTGGCATGTAGAAGTCCTTCCTCTAAACCCCCCCCCTCCCCACCCGCCCACCCGGCTTCCCCGGGTGTCTGACACTGGGGCACGTGGTGCACACTCAGCCATGAGCCAGGGCACAAAGGTCCAGCTAGGTGGTAGGAGGGAGGTAGTGGTAGCCCAAGGAGGCCCCTCTCTTTCCTCTCTTTCGCCCTCCTTTCCAATTCCCCCTCTCTCCCTCCCTCTGTATCTGCCTTTCTCTGGCTCCGACTCTCTTTCTCCTTCCTTTCTTTCTTCCCTCCCTCTCTGGCTTGGCCACGTGACCAGCTGTGAGGGCGTTGGGTTCATTTTGGTGCTGCAGTGAGTGAGTGAGTTAGTGTGTGTGTGTGTGTGTGTGTGTTTGAGCGCGGGAGCGAGTGTTTTGGCCATGGGCCCAGTCTCTTCTCCCTCTGCAGCCAGCCAGCAGTAGTGGCGGAGTGGGTGGAGCGGGTGGACGAGCAGACAGCTTTGGGGCGGGAGGGAGGAGCAAAGTGCTTCAGGGCGGGAGGAGGTCTCTGAGCTGTGGCAGTGTACCTGAAACAGCAGTAAATATCAGTGTGAGGTCCTAAAGGACATGGGCAATGTATGAGTCTCATGATTTTGTTGTGGTAGTACTTGGAATTAACATACAATAGGGAAGAGGTATTCAACCTCAGGGTTGGGAGAGCTATATATATTTATTATTACAGAATATGAAAGTATTAGTTATTATATTTATTGGACCATCTCATTGAAAAAGATCATTGGATTAAATTGTCCCATTGATTCCATTGATGCTTTCTTCGTAGAACTGGAGTTGCGCGTAAACTGTGCGTATGTTGTGTTTTCCATTTCACTCCTATGAATTTGACTAGCTTTTGAATGTTTTTAACTGTAAGCAGTTGTTTCCCTCTCACAATCTTCGTGGACCACATGAACAGGTGGTGGCAAATTTGCAGTTGAAAGCAAAGAACGTCTTCTTTTCACAACTCAACATTTACTCATTTCGTTTCCTTAACGTTTTTATGAACTTCCCAGTACCATCCTTCAGATATCAACTTGCCATTACATAAAGTGTGCAATTTAGTTGTATATATTATAAACTTCTGACCCTACTACAGAGTTTTTTCCTAGCCACTCTGCGTTAATATCTTGTTGTTGCTTGCTCTCTGGGGTTTATGCCTGGGTATCTGTATAAGCACTTTGTGACAACTGCTGATTTAAAAATGTAAGCATTATGGGAGTAGCCTAAAGGCCAAAAACTTTTTTGGGTTTGTTTTATTATTTCATCATGTTATTGTTTATAACAGCCCCAACTGCTTGATTGACCATGCTATTACTTTTAAGTAAAAATCACTATGTTAGGGTAGGTTATTTCAAAGGCTGTGTAACTACTGTGGGTAGGAGGGCTACTTCTTGATGAGGCTACTTTGCAGCAGTTTACTGTGCTGCTCATCTCAATTGCAACCAACATTGGCTGGCCTTTATCCACTCCCTAAAATTAGTTCTCACTACTACCAAAATCTCAAGAACATTTTGCCCTCTGGTGGGTGTTATCACTGGAGCATTTTACTATGGAACATATACTTGACCAAGGCAATCTTCTTGACTAGGGCAATAATTTTCAGGCGTGTAGGTATGTTTTATTCATAGCAATTGGCTTTTTTATTTTTTTTTATGACAGTCAGCCACCTTTCTGTCTCATTTAATTTGTGAGTTCTCTGACCTTCCTCATGGTGATAAACAAACAAAGGTAGCTCTGTATTTGTGTCACCTCATATTTATACCTCAGTGAAAGAGGAAGTCAGAGTTCCTAATGACTCAGTTGAATGTAAAAAAAAATATATTGACGGTAAGATACTTCTACTAGAGTTGTTTCATGGGAATTCCTAGGGGTGTCAATACTGACACCAGTTTTTGAGTCTTAAGTCAGATTTCATTTTCTTTTAACAATATCCAATGGAGATCATCCGTTCACCCACTCTGTGTCTCACAAAGACACGGCGGTTGTAAACAACAATCTGAAATTTGGACTGATCTAGTGTGTCTTGGCCCAAGCAAGTTCCTTATTGGTGTCCTTCAGTAGTGGTTTCTTTGCAGCAATTTTACCATGAAGGCTTGATTCACTCTTCTTTGAACAATTGATGTTGAGATGTTTGTTGCTTTATTTACTGTATTTGGGTTGCAGTCTTAGGTGCAGTTAATTGTCGATTTCTGATGCTGGTAACTCTAATGAACCTATCCTCTTCAGCAGTAACTCTGGGTCTTCCTTTCCTTTGATGGTACTGATGAGATTTTCTCACAACACAACGGGTGACTCCAATGCATTAAGAAGGAAAGATTTCACAAATGACCATTTAACAAAGCACAACCGTTCATTGAAATGCATTCCATGTGACATCCTCATGAAGCTGGTTGTGAGAAAGCCAAGTGTGCAAAGCTGTCATCACAGCAACGGGTGCCTGTTTTGAAGAATCTACAATATGAAATATGTTTAACGCATTTTTGTTTGCTTCACGATTCCATGTGTTTTTTCATAGTGTTGAGTCTTCTCTATTAATCTACAGTATTGGAAATAGTCAAACTAAAGAAATACCTTTGAATAAGCAGTCACTACATACTTGCCACATCGGAGCAGTGGGAGGTAATATGTTAACAGTGTACTGTCATGTCCTATGAGCTACAGAATGCCTTGAATTGTGGGCTGGAATCAAAGCATTTTGAGCCTCTTAGGTGAAATGTTTTTATTTCATCTTTTCTACCTCTTTTTATATCTTAATTATTTCAACAAATGTATTGGTTTTAAGCTGTAGATGACAATGCGAACTTATTTCCAACAGAGCTAATTAGTAAATAGAAACCAATTCTTGTAAGGATTTCACTGTGCTCAATCTATTTTAATGATGCATTTTGTTAATGTATTTAGTAAGACAGCAATGTCCTTATCCATGAATGCTTTCTTTCTGAAGCAGAAATCATCACCTGTCATATCTGACATACATTTCAAGACAGAAGACAATCCATTCAGACCCTACTCCCCCGCTAAACAGAAATAGTCAACATTGAAGATATGGAAAGATAATAATTACAGATGTGATTTGTGCTTGAGCGCATAATAATAAAAATTGCCTGACCCACCCCAGTAAAACAAGTTCTTGATCCAATCTGAATGGTCTGTCTAATGTTGGACCACATGACTGTACCAAATTTGCTTACTATTAATATCGTTTGAACTTTTTTCCCTGTGTTGTGTCGATTGACTAGTTTTCTATTTCTGCAAAGGCACTGTGTAGGTTACACTGTAGGGCCTTGTTAATGGGTATGTTAATGAACTGAATACCTTCCCCATCAAAAATATATACCAAAATGATTCTTTAAAAGTTTCTTTGAGCCCTATATATGTTATCATCTGTATGTATATCCATTACAAAGAGTTATTTAAAGAATGTAAAGGGGTTCCCCCACAGTTTCAATCTAAAGAACCTGTCCTCCAATAACCTTTTGTTTCTAGGGTGTAGGAGGGGTGAGGGAACAGTTCCTCACTACTAGGAGCATGACCGTGACAGTGGTCTAAGGTCAAAGGGCACCATCATTTTCTTCTGAATACGGATTGTTCTATATCTGATAGGATTGTGATTTATCAAGTGCCTTCTCAAAGTGTACAGGAGACATAAACACTGCACCAACAGAAATGGGGTGGCAATCCTCACACTTCATTCTAAGCCAGTTGGACAAAGCTAGGGTGTGGTGGCTGGCTTGCACATTTTATTCCAGTGTTGTTGGTTTTTTTCAGTGCACCCAAGGTTATTTTAGCACTATGTTCTGTGTAGTCTTCCATTGGTAGCACGTTGAGAGATCCAGCAGTAACCTGCAGATAATAGATCCCACATGTGTTGCAATCCCCTTCCAGGTGTGTTTGTGAGAACATTGGTTTATGGTGCATGTTGGCCTCCCCTGTGTTGTACTGCATGCCTTAGTTTGCAACTTGCTTGTTGTCCACTAATGTGAATGGAGGTTCCTGTTTCATATGTTTGCATGAGGTTTGCCATTATTTTTTACATCCAATTTAATGACCATTGAATGCATTAGTGCCTTGAATTTGTCCTCTGGTGGGACATTAATATTATTGTTCATATACAAACTCAACAAGTATTTGAAAGCCTCACATTTTGTTGGCATTTTATTTCTGCAATTTGGATTCGAAATGACACTGTGGTATTGAAATGCAGATTATCCATTTTAATTTGAGGGTATTGGAGGGATCAATATTGGATGAACTGCTATAAAAGTACAATATATTTTGTAGGCATACTTTCTCCCACAATTTTTGACACATCTTTGGTCTTCAGAAACAGATTGCATCGCTAGTGCATGTACAAACAAACACGACAGACAGAACTGTCTAGATATTTTTGGTACCTTAAAATGTGACTCACACAATAGTTCAATTGGCTCAGAGGAGTTGATGCATTCTTTTTCTAGTGCAACATGTTTATCCTTGCCTTGTGTGTAGAAAATTACACTGATGTAAAGTAAATCACAAGTCAGTTCTGGTTATAACATGATCAAAGATGTAGAAACATAATGAATGGATTTTTGTTAAAGAGGAGCGATGGTCAAATGTTCACCCTATTGAAATTGCCAAGCTTCTCCTTAAACAGCCGTTCTAAAAGGAAATGTTTGCTATTTTTGATCCTGGTGCCTTTTTTCGGATTGTCTAGCCTAAACCTGGACTGTGGGGAATTAATACAGTTTTGAGAGTTTACGATTTTTCCTGTAGTCTCTCTCTAGGCTAAAATGGAAATAAACGGGGCAACCAATGTAGCGTTCGAAAGTATGATACATTCCGTTTTAAAAAATGGGAAGGCCACGGTGTATTGATATGTCTCCATATGTTCTCATAAAAGAATTGCGCCAAAATGAGCTTTTTATCTATGGTTATGTTCTACGTGAAATCAAACAGTTTTTTTTATCATAAATGATGCACTACTTCTCAACATCTGTAAACTTGCGCACTCGAGCTAACAGCGTGGTGCTGTTTCAAACCAGCTGAACTACGGTGCGCTGACCTCATTGGAGATACTAGCTAGCAACACGCACAATTTAAAGACCTTTATCTAAATGTTTGAGAATGTGCAGTCCCTTATTGTGTTAATAAAATTAAATATAGCTGTTTGTCTAAAAGACAGGCCGCCATTCCGGAATGTTATCAGTCAGGGAAAATAACGGACATGGCCATTCCCAGCAGTATGAAAATCGTGCTAATAATGCGCTGTAGTAGTAATAATTTCAGTACCTCCCTATACTATTCACGCAGAACGGGAATTATGACAGAAATATCCTTATGGCTATTACATGCATACTTACAGAATTGAGAGTTGTCTGTTTGGTCTATCCAGCCTCTGCCTCTTCCAGTTTCTTTGGGGACGTGGACGGTTTCCAAAACTGCAGGGTTGATTAGAGCTTGAAAGTCAATGCCATCTGTTGCATTCGCTGGAGCCGATTCAGCCCCATCCACGGACACATGAAGGTTCTCGATGGCATTAGGTAGCTATACATTCCACTCCTAACATTAACTACAGTTTAGTAAACAAACCCAGTTGGCGGATAAATTCTCCTTGCAGACGGATTCGAGTCTGTTTACCAACAGCTAATAGAACCTGTTGGCATTTTTGTTTGAGTTAGTTGTCTATACTAGCTAATGTGAGCTAGTTGTGTAAACAAAGCCGGTTTAGGATAAATCCTCCTCGCCGACAGATTCGCTTTGGTTTACTAGCAGCTAATACAACTTCCTAGCATTTTTGTTTGAGATAGTAGTCTATACTAGCTAACGTGAGCTACAGCAGCTTATACATTTTCCGGAAAGTATAAACAGCGATAACCATTGATACAATGCTCGTTTTGACACATTGTTTTCGGAGAACATATGGAGACTTATAGTAATATACCCTGGCCTTCCAGTATATCATATAATTTCGAACCCTCTATCTGTTGTCCGGTTCACTTTCATTTAAGCCGGGAGATGCTTCCTTTAAAAAATTGTAAACTCTCAAAACTGTTTTACTTTTTTGGAATTATGTCTCAACAGTCCAGGATTAGTCTAGATAATCTGAATTAAGGCCAGTATCAAAAAAGTGAACCTTTCCTTTAAAATGTAATCTCACACTGTTCTAAAAATGACTTCACCCTGTACTTCCCATCACTACAAATCTTAGTTGTAATGAAGTTGAGGTGTATAGAAGGATGTTAAGGGAGTCCGATGCAATGCATCTTTTTCAGTGAGTTAGAATTGGTTTTCTGTCTTTATTTTGTCTTAACCAATGGTTCTTCAACCACTCCTCGGGATCCCTGGACTATCCATGTACTCGGTGTATTCCAAAGCTAGCACACCTAAATAGACTTAGGTAATGTCTCACAATAGGTTGTGTGACATTTGGGGGGTCCCCAGGAGAGGCTTGAAACCCTCAGTTCTAAACCAATGATCTGTTTCCAATGTGGAATTTCAGATGAATGATCATGTAACTTGTTTAAAGTGTACACCTTCTAATTACAGGGCCTTGAAAGACTCTTGTGTAGTTTTTTTTTTTGTCACAGACTCACAGAGTGGGTTATTTGCACTCCTGGTGCCTCCCTTTGATAGTATCTTACACCGAAGCTAGACCAGTGACGTCGCACGTGCATTTACCCTGCACAGAATTTATAGTTAATTATCGTATTTGAAGCTTCTAATGAAACAACCAAAAATGAAAGTTGATGCAGTTGTTGCCATAGTGATTATCCAATGCTGCAGACACAGTGGAAGACTAAATATTTACACAATTGACCCAGAACCAACTCAGATTGTCCACACTAGTGTAGTGTGCTTGAGAAGATCATTTTGATAGAATTTATGTTATTTAAATTCTAACCATATTTAAATGAGCTCCAAATTGTTTTCAGCAGGAAATTTAGGTCCATAAACTAACATGGGGAAAGTACAGAAAGGTTGAAGCTTCAATCTACTACATGGTTGAAGCAATCAACACTGAACCAACATTGATAGGTTCACACTGGTCCAATTTGAGGTGCTTGTGTTCCGATTTTTCATAATGTTTACTTGTGTAAGGATAAGTGTAATGTGCATAAGTTAACATGGGTTTGAACGACAGCCACAGAGATACCGAGGTATAAATTCAAATGTTGTCATGCGTCTTGGCCAATCAGCAATAAATACCAACATTAAAGCTTTGAAGCTATACTTACTTGAAATTCTACTGAATGTTTATAAACAATAGACTATTTTAATATTGCACAGTTTTAATTAACCCTTAAACAGTATCTCTTTAACTGTATAAGCTGGAGACCAAATTACGTTTATTTCACCTGTTTACACAAAACCAACTTGATTGTCTATTGTACATGACTGTAAACAAACTGGCAAGCCCACAAAATGTGTTGTTTTTCTAGTTAGTTGTACATTTCAATATTTCAGTTGGATTAGGTTTTAGGAAATTGGCTAATTCCCTGGGCCAATATTTGGATATCACACCCCTCTTAACATTGTTTTCCACTTGACGGTTTTATTTAATGCAAAAAAATTAAGTGAGGTGTAACTTTGCATTGGATCTTTTATTGGGTATCTAAAAATCCTTATGCATGTGTGGCACATAGTCACGTTTATGCTAGTGTGACGTAGGCTCACACTTCAGTGGTGCAGCAGCGTGTTGATGTCAGTTTCACCAGCAGCAAAAAACATTCTCAGACTTGTGGCAAGAATGTGTTGTGTACAATAGCACTAAATACCTTTTTTAAAACTACAAAGAAATGTATGTCATCCTCATGACAAAAGGTGAATAATGAAGGACGACTCTGCCCACCCTATGATGACCCGCCAAAATGACTATCACAGTATTAAGTCACACCGTGTCTACAGTTGTTTTGGAACCAATGGAATCAGTGATATTTGTAAAATACCATTGTTCATTTGTTACTATTGTTTCTTCAATTTCTTGAAGATTCCAAAGAAGATTCCAGTGTTTCTGCCATTATTAATCAGGAAGGGGTTTCACGTCGAGTGTGTTTGTGTCCTGGGGGAAGGGAGGGGGGTCTGCAGGTCTGCGGAGTTAACCGCGTGGCGAGAGGGGCCTCTTATGTCGAGCTGTTGTTAAAGATTTCTCTCGTTCACAGGAACACTCTGTTCTCTTTCAGTGCATTCCAAGGAGCCAGACATAGAAGGGTGGTGGGGGGTGTGTTCTGAGGAGGGGGAAAGAGGGGTGTATGCAGGGTTTTTCTCTGGACTTTGTCTACCTTTTACCGCCTCTATTCTCATTGGCTAATCTCAGCCAATGAGGCTGTTGCTTCACCCCCCTAGTTCCTTATGACCAGACAATTTCATAGCTTTTCCTCCTGCTTGACTACGGTCTGAGATTTATTGCACTGTACATCACAGTCTAGTTAGAGTAGTTTGGGGTCTGTCCATTTTGTTAAGTTTTTAAGGTACTGCGCTGTGCTTCCGTTTTCAAGGTCGTTTCCGGCACTTCATGCATTTTGCCATAATGGGGCAGAGACAAATTTGAAGGTTTTAGTCAAGTGTACTGCAATTTTACATATTGAAATTTGATAGATAAAATGACTGTTCATTTCTGTTAAAAAATAAATAAATGTAGGGAATACTGTGAGGCTGTCAAGCACTATGGATAAGGGTAGACAATTGTAGACTACTAATATGACATTATATTACACATTAAAGTTGTTTCACAAATACTTTGGCCAGAATTAGCATCTTATAAAGACCCTAAGTTTGAAATCATCTGGTCTGCAGTGTGACTGGCTGAGTAGTAGGGACATCCAATGGAAATATGCCTTTATGATGATGGACAGCTTCCCACTAAGCCCAACCAACGCAAAGCAATGGTCTCCCCCTGCCTGGCTCCCTACCCACAGCTAAACCTCTGGTTATTCATGTCAGCATTCTTCCTGTGCTGGTTTTTTGATAGTGAGGCTCCTTGTACTACAAGGCAACAAAGGCCATTGCGAGGTCACAGCAAGTGTCTTCCTGCTCTCCTCAGAGCAGACAAAACATGCCACCTCTATGGGGCTGTGTCTAGACTTGAAAGTTATTACTTTCTGTTTTCTGATCAGGGAGTTCTGGTCATGAATCTCTGAATGCATCATGCGTCTTGTCCGGGATTTAAATGTGAGCTCTCATTGTGTCCAGATTAGTTTTTTCTTGGTGCTGTATTTAGCTTAAATGCCACTGTTTGTCAAACGTTGCTAAAGGGGAAAAAATTATGATTACAACGATGATGTTAAAGGTACATTCATTGTAGAAGCTTGCATTTTTTTTTGCATTTTAAGTGGCCAACAAACATTCTCTTCACATGATAATGTATTTCTTCTAACTTCATAATAGAAAGGTTCCTTGCTTTCAAAACACATGTTTTCTGGACTTTTGTGGGCGTGATGGTGTTGATGTTACCATCTGTATGGTCGCCTAATTGCGTCCAGATTGAGGAGTAATCCGTACACTATAGTCATGTGAAAAAGTACACCCGCTGTAGAGTTGTCTCTTTTTATATCTGGAAATGTTGATCTCTAATCTTCACTTCAACACCACTGAACGATAAAGATAACCTAATTTAACAAAAGATTAATCTATGCAATCAGTTATTCATCATAAATCAACAGAAATGCAAAAAAAGGATGTCCCTAGCCTGAATAACTTTTTGTCAACTTTGTAGGTGTTTCTTGTAACTGTTTTCAGTCTCTTACATTGACTGAGAGGAATTCCTGCCCACTGTTCTTTAAAATATTGCCGGAACTGTGTCATGTTCAAGGGGCTTTCTTGCGTGCATGGCCCACTTCAAGTTGCCCCACAGCATTTAGATAGAGTCAAAGCCCAGACATTAATCCTATCATTCCATAAACCTCCAATTCTTCTTTTTGAGGCATTCTGTTATGCTTGTGTATTTTGGGTCATTGTTCTCTTGCAGGCTCCAAGTTTGATTCAGAGAGCAAATGCTTCATCCTTTTTGAACTCCCATTGAGGTCAAGTGTGTGCAAACTCATTGACCTCAATACATACACATCAACATTGATCAATTCTACTGAATCAATCAAATGTATTTGTAAAGCCCTTTTTACATCAGCAGTTGTCACAAAGTGCTTTTACAAAACACCCAGCCTGAAACCCCAAGGAGCAAACAACAGTGTTGATGCAAAGTGGCCAGGAAAAACTCCCTTAAAAGGGCCGAATCTTAGGAGGGGTGACCAGTAGGACAGGGACAACCCAGGGGTAATGTTCAGCTGAGTGGCAGCTGGAATCATCAGGTATAGTCTTGATAGGCAACACAACCAGGATGACTTTGGATAGGGACAGCAACAAGTCTTTTAAGCCTGGTACTCCTGAGGTGTGGTCCAAGACCTCATGTCCTCTTAAGTTTAAATGGAACAGGAGGCAAGGAAAATGTACAGAGCGCATTCCTTAGACTAACAAGGATTTACGATGGAGAGGGAGAACTGACCCTACCCTAGCCCCACAACTGAAAGCCCTATCACAAAAAGATTTGTATCTGCTGCAGGGCTGGTGAACAAAAGAAGGAGTGAAGTGTGTGTGTGTGGCTTAAGGTTGAGGTCGGACAGATTGTGTTCAGAGTTGGGATTGGCTTGTTAGGTGTGAATCAGGATTTCCAGGAAATATGGGGGAACCAGTGGAGATGGGAAAAGCACAGAACTGATGTGCTCCCGAAGAAGGTGTGGGTGAAAACAAGTGCAGCACTTTTCTGAATATACATTATTGCAACCTTCTGAGGCATTTTGATTTGATGGGAGCCCAACCAATCGTGAGTTGCAGTAGCCCAAATGTGAGCTGACAAGTGCCTGGATCTGAACCTGCAGTTTTACGTGTGTGGTTTGGTTGTATTCTGTAACTGTTGTATAGCATGAACCTGCAGGAGCATGTTATTTCCTCAATGTTTTTAAAGAATGACAGGGTTTTGTCAGGGTCACACCAAGTTTCATAGCATTCTAGAAGTGGGACACCGTGGACTTGTCAACCTTGATGGATTGGTCTTGGAGTGAACAGGCCTTACTCTGGAGGAGGGGCCTCTCTTGGTGTGGTTGAGGTTGACACAGTGGGTTGACATCCAAGTAGGGATGTCTACAAGGAACACAGAAATGTGTTGCCACAAGCAGGGACGTATTGGACATGGAGAAAATGGGTGTCATCTGAATAAGAAACTGTATCAAGCTAAGTGACATGGTGTATAAAACAAAGAGAGGCCTTTTAACCAAGCCTTGTGGGACACCAGTAGTTCGACACCAGTAGTTCATGAAGTAGAGTGGGTGGAGCAGACAAGAATCCTCTTCACGTTACCTACTAACTGGTTATAGTAAGGGAGATTGTTCCAAAAAAGATTAGGCACTTGTTTGTGACATGAAATGCAGGAATGTTTTCGGGTTTTTTTATATGTCATATGGGTTCAAGTGTTGGTTTCTTGAGGAGTGGAGTAGAATGGAAGGAGTAAGAGATGAGTTCATGAGGGAAGTGAGGAATGGGAGAAGGTAGAGAAACTTTGGTCTGGGAGTGTATAACAGAGTAGCTCAACTGCAGGAGGTGGAGAGAACTGTGTTATTGATTTTGTTAAATTAAGGTAATCATTGTTCACTGGTTGAAAGGAGCTTGCTCAAGGTAGAGAACCGCACTCTGGAGCTACTACTGCTGATAAGTTGGGAGGAGGAGGATGTCTGAGCTGTATTTATGGCCTGTATTTATTACTCATGTTTGCGTCTTCACTTTTGTTTGTGTGAACTACAGCCTCTTAAAAATATGGAGTGACTGGGACAGGCAATGTAACATCCATGATGTTTTTATGGATATTTATTTTGTGAGAAATCGTGTTCCAAAATGAATTATATTCCAAACTGAAGATCATTAGTTAAATATTAGAATAACTGGTGTTGCCCAAACTTTTTCTGTAAAATTTCATCTGGTCTATAATTTATTTAATTGTAAGTATCCTATTTCTGAAATTGAATATGTATCTGTAACACCTTTTAATGGTTGTCGATGGGATGCAAATGGATGTATTATTTGGTATGAGAGAAAGCATTTTGTAATTATCTGTTTTCAGAAATTTTGGTAAATTAGTGTTTATAGTAAAGACCTTAGGAAAGGCTTGGGCTATTAACAGTTTTCTTTCAGCAGCTGTTTTGTTCCCGGGCGTAAATACTGTAGGTAAATCCAAATTATTTAGTGAAAAGTAAAGAACATTTCAGGTTGCTTTATGTAACTAGCTGCTTGATACTGTCTGCACTATATTTTTCCCTAGCAATGTGCGTTGAAGTCAGTAGGTGGAACATTTCAGCCAAAACATCAACATCTTATTAATATCTTGTGATCTCTAAAGAAGTGCCAAATAACGTAGAACTTGACTGTGGCAGTAGAAACACTTGTCATACTGTTGTACAAAAGGGCACCTACTGTGTGTTGTTGAATCCATATTAGAATGTGATACCCTCTATGGTTATCATACAGAAAAAGACTTGATATACACCCCAGTGGGGCCATACTACAGAACTTCTGCTAAAATCAATGGTTTAAACTAAATATTGGTCTGAAACGACAAACCCCTTGCTAGGAGCCAACCTAGCTGAGTAGATAATTATATCTGGTAACTAAATCCTTAGCAGCCATCCAACATATTCTCACTATAGCATCCTTACCACAAGTCCACTGGAATGTTGTGTCAAATTAAAGGGATTTATTTATATATATACACATATAAGCATTACGTTTGTTTTGGGCCAGGGTTCCATTCCTTAGCATTCCACACAACGAAGTCATGCCATCTCAAGTCTTTGTGGGCTAGATATGCATGTCAATATCAAAACGCATGGCTATTTTCACTATAGTATATGTCTATGTATAAACTAACTATATATAACTCACTGTCCAAAACAAGTACATATAGTTCAAATTATACACTGTTATGCTTGTAATTGTAACTATTTGTTTTGATATTGACAAAGATCAACTGGACAAAGACTCTCTTAGAAGGGACATTTTAAAGTATAATGCTGTAGGTTTTTTGGTGAGTCCCTTCTATTATTAGTACCTTCACAAAGTATTCAAACCCCAAAACATCTCCAAACAATACCCCATACTCAAGAAGTCTTGAAGTTGTGAATGATGCCAAAGGTGCTTATACAAAGTACGGAATAAAGGATTTGAATATTTATGTACATGAGTTATTTTAGTTTTTGAATTTAACACAACAAAATGTGGGGTCGGGGGTCTGAATACTTTCCAAATGTATTGTATATAAAAAGGAAAAAAATATCAACATTATTGAGGGTTTTGAAAACCACCCCATGGTTATTTGTAAATATCAGTATGATATACTGTCGAAGTGTAGTAGTATTAAGGAAAATACGCTTCGTTGACTTAAGTTCCCCACCAATGTTTTCATGTAAAAATTGCCACTAGATTTGTCTGTCTTTAGTTGAAAGTACATGGCCCAAGTAATGCCCTCCAAGGCAGTTGAGAGATTTTTCTTCATTAAAGTACTGGAAAGTTATATGCAAAGTAATTTAACAATATAACATTTTTGTTACTCATATAGTAATATTAATAATATCTGGACTTGCTCCTCCTTTTTTTTCTTTTTTTGAATACACTAAATTGTTCATGCTGTACATACCAACATGCCCACAATTGTTAGTGTTAGCAGTGGCAAGTCTGACACATGCATTTGTTGCAAAATTAAATATACATGTCATTATGCACAGTTAATCAAACTTTCAGAAAAGGTACAAAATGAACCATACAACCAAATTCTAGGCATAAGACACAGCACAAAAGATAGACATCTTTTAAGTTAGCCTATACCATTGGAAATTCCCCTTGCTGAGCACAGGATCTAGTCAATAGAATCACAGAAAACCTTTTATGACACCTTATTGACTCAGTTAACAATGAAAGTAAACTTTTTAAATGATCTGCCAATCCATTTGAGACACATCATCTCAATGTTTGTCTTTACTGAAGACTCATCTCTTCAGTTCGGTGGATTGGGTTGTGAAGATGAATGGCAAAGCCTAGGTGGACCACCCACCATTGATGTTTGCCTGGCTGGTGCACTCTCCACTGGGGTACTCCGCCACCGACCCTACAGGGGTTGAGTGCCTGGTCCAATGACGGATGTAGCTGCCCCATCCAGATCCCACCTGGTCATATTGCTGATCTAGATACTGCCGGACGACACTTGCCGTATCTGCCCGCAGCCCACCTGATTGTTTTGCTGTTTTTGTCTTGCCCTCTTTACACTCGCTGCCAAGAAGCTAACTGACTATGAACTCTGTGGTTTTAGGTTGGCTCTCTGAATTTAAGCTCTTTGTGACAAAAACTAATGTGAATAGGGCTTTATAATATACAGGACTGTACATATCAATGGTAGTTAATATTGGGCCAGTTTCGTGGACATGGATTAAAAAGTCCAACTCAATGGAGAATCCCCACTGAGTTTGATCTGTTAGTTCAAGACTACGCTTAATCTGTGTTTGTGAAACTGGCCCATAATTTATAATTAATCCCTTCAAATGTGCAAATACCTTACTCTCTTATATTTAGTACACATTTGTGTACGTCCCAAATAGAGAGCATTTCTCCTTTGACAAGTTAATCCTTTCACCTGACAGGTGTGGTGTAGCACATCAAAAATGTATTAAACAGCATGATCATTAAACAGGTGCCCCTTGTTCTAGGAACAATAAAATGGCCATACTCAGCATGTAACATTGTTTTTAGAGAATTTGGCCTCACAATCAAAGACTGCGTGTAAACACGCCAGCCCATAAACTCCACATGTAGCATGTCAGCAGACAAATGGGACTCTCCTGTTCACCTTAAGGCAAGACCGCTTTACGGCATTGTTTGGGCAAGTGGTTTGCTGATGTAACCATTGTGAACAGGGGTGTCCCATGATGGCATTTGAGAAATGATCCGGGCAGGCATAATATGTGTATATATACAATGGGGAGAACAAGAATTTGATACACTGCAGATTTTGCAGGTTTTCCCACTTACAAAGCATGTAGAAGTCTGTAATTTTTATCATAGGTACTCTTCAGCTGTGAGTGATGGCATCTAAAACAAAAATTTTGAAAATCACATTGTATGATTTTTAAGTAATTAATTTGCATTTTATTGCATGACATAAGTATTTGATACATCAGAAAAGCAGAACCTAATATTTGGTACAGAAAACTTTGTTTGCAATTACAGAGATCGTTTCCTGTAGTTCTTGACCAGGTTTGCACACACTGCAGCAGGGATTTTGGCCAACTCCTCCATACAGACCCTCTCCAGATCTTTCAGGTTTCGGGGCTGTCGCTGGGCAATACAGACTTTCAGCTCCCTCAAAAGATTTTCTATTGGGTTCAGGTCTGGATACTGGCTAGGCCACTCCAGGACCTTGAGATGCTTTTTACGGAGCCACTCCTTAGTTGCCCTGGCTGTGTGTTTTGGGTCGTTGTCATGCTGGAAGACCCATACATGGCCCCATCTATCCTCCCCTCAATACGGTGCAGTCGTCCTGTCCCCTTGGCAGAAAAAAATCCCCAATGAATGATGTTTCCACCTTGCTTCATGCTCCTCTATGCATCACGGTTGGGATGGTGTTTTTGGGGTTGTACTCATCCTTCTTCTTCCTCCAAACACGGCGAGTGGAGTTTAGACCAAAAAGCTCTATTTTTGTCTCATCAGACCACATGACCTTCTACCATTCCTCCTCTGGATCATCCAGATGGTCATTGGCAAACTTCAGACAGGCCTGGACATGCACTGGCTTGAGCAGGGGGACCTTGCGTGCGCTGCAGGATTTTAATCCATGACGGTGTAGTGTGTTACTAATGGTTATCTTTGAGACTGTGGTCCCAGCTCTCTTCAGGTCATTGATCAGGTCCTGCCATGTAGTTCTGGGCTGATCCCTCACCTTCCTCATGATCATTGATGCCCCACAAGGTGAGATCTGGCATGGAGCCCCAGACTGAGGGAGATTGATCATAACCTTGAACTTCTTCAATTTTTTTTAATAATTGCACCAACAGTTGTTGCCTTCTCGTCAAGCTGCTGATCTATTGTCCTGTAGCCCATCCCAGCCTTGTGCAGGTCTAGAATTCTATCCCTGATGTCCTTACACAGCTCTCTGGTCTTGGCCATTGTGGAGAGGTTGGAGTCTGTTTGATTGAGTGTGTGGACAGGTGTCTTTTATGCAGGTAACGAGTTCAAATAGGTGCAGTTAATACAGGTAATGAGTGGAGGACAGGAGGGCTTCTTAAGGAAAAACGAACAGGTCTGTGAGAGCCGGAATTTTTACTGGTTGGTAGGTGATCAAATACTTATGTCACGCACTAAAATGCAAATAGATTATTTAAAAATCATACAATGTGATTTTCTGGATTTTAGTTTTAGATTCGGTCTCTCACAGTTGAAGTGTACCTATGATAATAATTACAGACGTCTACATGCTTTGTAAGTAGGAAATCCTGCAAAATCGTCAGTGTATCAAATACTTGTTCTCCCCACTGTACAGTATATCTCACACACAAACAAATATAATGCAACAGCATGTTTCAGTTTGCACAGCCATTGATTTGGAGTGGGACAACATTCCAAGAGCCACAATCATCAGCCTGTTCAAATCTATGCAAAGAAGTTCGGGCTGCATGGGGCTGATTTTGGTCTGAGACTGACTGGTTATCTGAAAAAAAGGCAGGGGCTTTGATAAGGTATCTGTTACCAGAAAATGCATGTGTGCTGTTCCCAGTCATTTCAAATCCATACATTTAGTCCAAATTCATGTATTTCAAGTGACTATTATTTTATTTTATTTGAAAAGGTGTCTTCCAGTATGTGTGGATTTATGGTATTTACTTCGGTAATAAAGAATGTTGGCGAAACTTTTCTATCCATGAAGTTGCTGTGCAACGATGCTCCAAAACAATCCGTGTCAATATTGCAAGTAATTTCCCATTAAGGCTGCTATCCTGCCATGTGATTTAAAATATTTTTTTTTTTATCACATTCGCTACCTCCAAAAATATTTAATCAGATGAACCGTGCACAAGCCTCACTCAAAGAATGTAAATAATACATGTTGCTATGGAACAGCAATTGCACCGGCACTGTTTGTGGGTTAATGTTTGGTAGCCAAGTGATGGTGGTAATTGAGAATGGATTATGTGCAATGCATTTGGTCATACTTGTATTATCATGGGTGAGTTTGTGTGCCCATTCAAGCAAGTCTTGTAGGTAGTCAGTAGTTGCCTACCACCAGTCAGATAATAGTTTATTCTGGCAAGTGACCAGTGTGTGGCTGGAATGAGAGAGGTCCTTTTATTATATTGTGTGCTTTCGTAATCCAAGTAATGCACTGGGCCGTCCTCACCGCCCGCCGGACGGCCCTGAGGTAATGCGTAACAGTAACGTAGCTGGTCGGTATGCAGTTGATGTTTTACTGATAGTATCTGTGCAAGACCTAAGGTGACATGGCCAAGTTCTTCAGTCGCCTTGGTGGGTAAAGTCACTCTTTCACCCTCTTGACACGGCATTTGGTTTTCGATGGATCATGAATAGTCCTTGGTTATTATGGACACAAGGAACTTAAAAATGCAGTCTTGGACATTTGCAATTGACAAAATAATTGTTAATTCCTACAATTTTTGGCCAAAGATGTAATATGTTGTTAATATGTGCATTATCTATAAGTAGAATCACTATCATACCTCCGTTAGCCGTGACATTTCAAGTTTAAAAGCACATGGTCTGATGACGTGCATCACCATTTTCCGAGACCCTTTTTGGCTGGTCAGTGGCCTATCATTGCAGAATTCATATTTGGGCTGCTCACTCCCAGCTATACATCAAGGCAGGGACCTGCCGTTTATTGTCTCAATGTTGCTGTTGGTGTGTTTACTATTTGCAACATTGCAAAATGTACTGTATGTCTAGCTGAATTTGACCTGTAACTCTGTCCTCCAACAGGTAACCAGTGCTGCCTACAACTTTCTCCAACGTTAGACTGCTACTGATTTTGTGTGAAGGGGACCAGAGTGGCTTCTTCTGTGGGACCCCCTCAGTGCACAGGACCTCCCCCTCCCCCATTCCTATACTGGCCACCATGGGCGAAGTAGTCATTGTAAAGGAGGGATGGTTACACAAACGAGGTAATACCTATCCTCTCCATTTCAGGCAGGCCTAAAACTTATGCGGTTATTGCACAGTCTTCCATTGATGTTAAAAGTATTTTAAAAAGTTCACTGTTCATAAAAATGTGTTTCCAGACACCTAAGGCCCGTGAATACATCCTCATAATAAACCTGATGTTGCGCACACCAGTAGAGGCTGTGTAAGAATAAAAACATGGCTCCGATGTTTGCCGATTGCTGGAAAAAAAATATTCTCAAATAACTTCAGTGTTGTTTTTCAACTTTCTATTATTTTGGATTAGACTGTGTGTAGGATGAACTGTGGGTCTCTTCTGTGACCCAAGTGATGCCCTGTGCATGTTTTCCCATCCCATCTGGACTCAGAGTTTGTTTTCCATTCACACCTGCTTCACCATTGACCCTTTCTGTGTTCTATAAACAAACCTGTGACACCCTCGACTGTATGACCTAACTGTCACCAGCGCACGTCTCCCTCACCTCAACACAGCTGTAGCCACAGGGAGGGGAACGTTACAAAATGAAGGCCTTCAGACAAAAGATGGCAAATCACAAACAATGGTTTTAGCCACTTGTGTTCATTTTCTCATAAGAAATCCTCTATGATTGCCAATACCGGATAGAATACAATTTCCAGACTTTCCGTTCAGTTTTTTTTTTCTTTTCTTTCCTAGTTATTCAGTTACTGGGTTGTGTGCGTTTCCCCTCTCAACCACCGAGACCCAACTGAACTGTTGGGGGATGCCGAGGAGAGTGATTGAGCAGGGATTGAGGGTGTGGTGGTGGACAGCAGCAACAGAACTCCCGCTCACACACACTGTGGAAGCTGGACTGTCAAGGAGTTTGCAAGGCCACTGGGTTTTTACGGGAGAGTCCTCCCCCTCTCTCCCGCCAGCCTTGGACAGTAAGACAGTCAGACAGTGTAGCGCCGTGGCTAGGAGTTAGGGGGTCATCCCAGTTCAGCTATGCAGACAGACACCACCCGGAATGGCTCTGGGCGCTGATCAAAAGGAAGACAGCCGACGCTGGATTTGCACCGCTTAGTGTGGCGGCGAGCCTGTTTTGCCCACAAGGGATTTGGGGAGATGTTTTTTTTTTTTCTCTCTCTCTCTCTCTCTCTCTCTCTCTCAATATGGCCATGGTGACATCATTCATGGGAAACCATAACGGCTGCAGGGTGGTGCCGTCAGGCACTTTCAGCTCAGCAGGATGGGGTTTAAAAAAAGCCACATGCTTTGCCCACCTGTCAATCTAGCAAAATGCTACTACTTTTTGTTTAGCAGTGTTATGCTCATTCAACTGTTGTGTGCCGGCCACCTAACTGGAAGAAGCATCATTAAAAAATCTTTTCTGTGTTTTTCGTAATATGCAGAACTGCTTTTTTGTATTTTTTATGTACTGGAAAAAAGACATTATAATGTCAGGTGTCCTGATTCTTATAGTGGCTGTATTTTAGCTTGAGGTTAAGACATCTGCTTGGGTTGAGGTGATCACTAAGGCATTCAGAGGTGTCCCATGAGATTGGTTCACTGCGTGTCAATGAGTGTGGAGTTCCCTGCTATTCCTAGGGATAGGATGCTGGGGACTCGGCTCCTTGGGACTGTCTTCATAGTGAAACACGGCAGGGCCCCGAGCCAAGGCGTTAGTCACCCACTGGAAAGCATGCTCTGAGGAAAACATCTGGATTCCCTGGAACGCATTCCGCCTTTTCCTTTTTTAGCCAATCTCTCAACATGGCTAGAAGTCCTATGATTCCAATCAAATGACTCATACAAGATGTCGGAGAACAAGCTGGTTTGGATATGACTCTTGGACTCCGAGAGTGCCACTAAAAGGTATATTCTTAAATCCCAGCTAAATGCTGTTTAGTGTCCTGGATGTTGGCTCCTGACATGATGAGGCTAGCCTTGTGGCTGGTCGAAGTAGCCACACCCATGTTTCAGGCAGGCGTCGGACGACTGTGGGTGTGCGTTCTTGTGATGGAGCACCGCCACCGCTTCATCTGAGCTTTGCGTTTGCCAACGCTGCCGAGGAGACGAGTACACCGGGGGTCTGTCTGGGAATCGGCGGTTTCCATTTTGGTGCAGCGGCCCACGGGGGTCCATTGTGTGAGCCGGACCAATCAGTACCTAACTCACCGAAAGCCTCCTTACGACCCAGCGCGGTGGGACATGACACGGGGTCGGACGAAGGCGTTTCTGAGGAATAGTCGTGGTTCCTCCTAACACGACTTTGTCATGTCCGCTAAGCAAAAGGGTCACAGTGCGGAAAATGGGACCGCCGATTGGAGAGTACTAGAGGTACTCGGGTGGCTCCGCCGTCGAAAGGCTCTCCTTCCTGGTGCCGAGCTGTCTACGTTGTGATGGGGCCTTGACTGTGTCGTTGGCTGACGTGGCTGGGAGCTCACGTTCGATATGAAAAAATGGAGAAAAAAAGAGTGGGGAAAGAGCAGGAGAAATCACACAAGTAAAAAACATGTATACCAGATACATTTAAAACCAAACGCCGTCTGGAGCGCTTTTGTTGTCTGTGCTTTTGTTTGAATGGGCAAGAGACGCCTGTGACATCTGACTGTTGTTTTGACCCATTGCTGCTCAAAGTCTAGACAGGAACTGTGCGGTCTGTCCTATTTGTTGTACCCGCTCTCTATTTGCGTGCAATATTCTGTTCACATTTAATGCTTACAGAAGTTGTAAGAACACAACTGATAATATAAGCGTAAGCATCCCATTTCAATGTGTGGATGACCCCCGTGTGTCCGTGTTTAACTGGGTATCCGAGTGTGTGCGGGGGAGCAACAGGAGGAAGTGGATTCTTATTATAAGCTTGAAACCACATCCTTCTCTTCAGCCAGTCTGCACTGGCATCTCTTATCTGCCGTGTCACCGTACCATCAGCCTCTGACTTCCTGCCTCACCTATGTAGCTCATACAGACGGAGCCATTATTAGCATGTGCATCTCAGTATTCTAAGTACCCTCCCAAGTCATCCTTGCCTTGTCTCCTTTACCTTTCCGACCGCTCTGGACCCGGCCTTCGGGGGGCGCCATTGCTCACACCTGCCCAGTCCATTCACTTGAAATGTGTCCTCGGACAGTCTCTCTTTAGATGCCCACTATGAACTGGCTGGTAGAACATGCTTGCGGGAAAACGCCTAGCAAATCCTGTGCCTTCACTGTATTTCCAGGCCGCCTTAGAAAAATATCAGTTTGAGGTGCAGTCTAGATTGGCACAGTTCACCCATTAATAGACCGACTGGTTTGTTTTAGAAGGCAGCAGCTTGTTCAAAGGCTCCCTCTCTTCCCAGCGGAGCATCATATGCACCTGCAGCTGTCGGCTGTGCTAAAAACACCATCCGGTCCATATCCTTGCCACGCACGGCCACGTGCACACAAGCTCACAGTCCTTTAGACGCCAACCCCCGTCAACACTCTTGCCGCAATGTTTGTCAGGCATGATGTGTGCGAGTGTGTGAGTGTGAAAATCAGACAGTTTTTCAAGTATTCTGATCTGATCTCATCCCTCATTCAGCAGTTAACGGATGAGTCAGCAGCAGCTCTGACACCAGACCTGATTGGCTTTTTTGTTTCCGTCTCTTCTAGCTGTGGTGTTTACCCATGCTGTTAGCGTGTCACTTCCTGTTTTCTAGAATTTGGTTGTTGATTACAAGAAGTACCTCTTGCCACAGTTATTTAAAAAAGGAGAAAAAAAAAACTGGGTGAGACCCTGTGTTTACTAGCTGCCTGTCTTAAAGGTACAGGCAGCCATTTAATGTGAGCCTGCACGCTCACGCGCGCTCACACACCCACACACACACACCCACACACACACACTTGCAATAGTAGTAAGGACCTTTAGGTAAGTAACAACTGATTTACATTGAAATTCCATGTTTTGTAACCGTAGCTTTAGAATTCTGTAGTCCTATCCCCTAAGCCACTTGTAACTATATACCTGGTTGACAGAACTTGTGAGGGCTTTTGAGGAATTCTTGTCCTCACTGGTGGTGCACTTCAATTCTGCGCACTCGCGCGCACACAAACACATGAGCACATCATGCAGTGTAAAGAGCAGAATAACAAGAACAATCTATTTTTTTCAGAGGAGAAGGCTTGTCAGGGGAAGTTTCTTTTTGCCAAAACCACCAAGAGAAAGGCCTCAGAAGCTTGCGGTCCAACCAGTCCTGTGAGAGAATCTGTCTCACACACACTTGTCCAGTGTGCTATAATTACTCTTACTAGCTCCCTCTAGGGTTAGCGACAGCTTGGTGCTGTTATTGCTCTCCAGACTGTGTTACAGTTAGGATTGCCCTGACGAAGGTTGTCAGAGGAGGCTTCTTTCTGATATGATCTGCACTGAAGGGTAACTGGGATAAAAAGGATCAAGTGGTGCTCCGTCTTCCATATTTCTGTGGCTCTCCGTCTTGCTCCTTGCCTCAACACATCCCTGAACAACGGGATCTTGGCTGTATACCATACCCCTTCATACCTTATTGATTAAATATACCATGAGTAGGACACATTCCTTGTTTACTGTTCTATTTATGTTGGACACCAGTTTTATAATAGCAATAAGGCACCCCTGGGCCAATATGCCATGGTAAGGGGCTGTATCCACTCACATCGTTTCATGCTGACGAGCACCCCTTAGCTGTGGTATATTGGCCATAAGTACCATAAACCCAAGAGGGGCTTACTGCTTAATTAAACGCCTCTCTCTCTACCCTCCCATCCTCTCTCTCTACCCCCCCCCCCCTCCTCTCTCTCTACCCCCCCTCCTCTCTCTCTGGCACACTCCGCTAACTCCCTCTCCCTATTTCTCTTCCTGTCTCAGGAGAATACATAAAGACTTGGAGACCCAGGTATTTTTTGCTAAAGAGTGATGGTACATTTATTGGGTACAAGGAGCGACCACAAGACGTAGACCAACTGGAGACGCCACTCAATAACTTCTCAGTAGCACGTAAGGCGAACCTCAGACACTTTCCCTTCCACCGCACTTAACAAAACAAGTGGGCTGCGTTTCTCTCGGGTCCAAAAAAAAAAAAAAAACGCATTAAAGGTTGCACTTAACACTGCCATACCAGCAGAGAGTTTCCTTGACAGGAAGTGTCTCTCTCTTGTCTGTCTGTCTCTCTCTCTTTCTCTCTCTCTCGTTCCCTGTCTTTTTCCTTATGACCAGCAGAATGTCAGCTGATGAAAACCGAGCGCCCCAAGCCCAACACGTTCATCATCCGGTGCCTACAGTGGACCACCGTCATCGAGCGCACCTTCCACGTGGAGAGCCCGGAGGAGAGGTAGGTTCACACGCGCGTCGGCGCACTCTCACCGCACCGCCCCATGTTGTGCGCGCAACGCATAACGCAGAGTCGTCCCCTTCTGGGTCTTCCTTAGGGAGCAGTGGACGAAGGCCATCCAGGAGGTGGCTGATGGGCTGCAGAAACAGGAGGAGGAGAGGATGGATTCCTCCCCAGATCCCATGGATATGGAGATGTACCTCACCAAACCCAAACTTAAAGTGGTGTGTAAAACCCGACACCGTGCTCAGCACTTCTACTGCCACACCTGTGCCAAGGTTTCTGACATGGTTTAAAAAAAGAGAAAAAAACGAAAAGCGAAAGCTAGTTTGTACCAAGTTGCCCCACACACTCACTGAATTTGCTGGGGGGGGGGGGGCACTGACACCCTGCATAGGCTAACTGAAGTTTTCGGTCAATTGAATGTCATCAGACCCGCCTATTTGATTGGTTTCCTTCTGCCTTGAGGAAGACACACAGTGAACTCTCCCAGGCCAACGCAAGATGGGGTCATAGGGGAACAGCGAAAAAACAAGGGGGATGGTGAAAAATTTAATGTTTGCTTAGAAGCTCATCTAAGTCTTTGTTTTTAACTCTGTATCCTAGACTATGCATGACTTTGAATACCTCAAACTCTTGGGTAAAGGCACTTTTGGAAAGGTTATCCTGGTGAAGGAAAAAGCCACAGGAAAATACTACGCTATGAAAATCCTCAAGAAAGAAGTGATTGTAGCAAAGGTGAGTAGTCGAGTGTGCATTGTGTCTTTGTCTCAGTCTGCATCGGTGTATAATACTTTCTGTTTCCATGTCCTTTGTCTACACTAGGATGAAGTAGCACACACACTCACTGAAAACAGAGTACTGCAGAACTCCAAACACCCCTTCTTAACGGTGAGAGACAATTTCATCAGTTGTTTACTGTTATGCCATAATAAATTAATTTAAGGCTTAAGGGTATATCCCTGGTTTGCTCCCATACTGTGAAAATTTTCAGAATTACAGAAACAACTTTTAACATTCAAATGAACTGTCCTGTTTTTTACTTTTGGTCGACCAGCTTACAAGAACTGTATAAACTATATTCAAAATGTAGATTCAGATGGCAATGGCATAATGATTCCCTACACTATATAGTGCTTGCTTTCTCACTTGAACATAAGTATATATTAGCCTTTTCCTAAATTACACTGCAAAAATTCAACATAATAGCACCTTTTAAACATATTGCTTCTGTTTTTTTTTTTCTAAAGGGTCTTAAGTATTCCTTCCAGACTCACGACCGCTTGTGTTTTGTCATGGAGTATGCAAATGGAGGAGAGGTCAGTGGTATATTGCTTTTTACCTGGGGTATACGCAACCAATTAGGCACAAGGGGGTGTGGTATATTGCCCAGAAACAGCACTGTGGTATATTGTCACAAATCTCTGAGATGCCACATTGCTATTACTACATTCGATTTAGAACAGCAAAATGTTATGTGACTTCAGCCAATCAGCGTTAAGGATTTGACCCACTGGTTTTGTAATGTGGGCCTGACTCAGAATGTTGCTGATAGGCGGTAACGGTAAGAACAAACAAAGCCTTACTCTACATGGTAGACAAGTCATCGTAAGGTAGTGAATGTTATACTGGTAAGGTAGTGAATGTTATACTGGTAAGGCTGGGGGAGCGTTTCCAGGGTTTAATATGATCACCCTCTCCGTCAATCCAGCTGTTCTTCCACCTATCACGAGACCGCGTCTTCTCCGAGGAGAGGGCCCGGTTTTACGGTGCAGAGATTGTGTCTGCGCTGGACTACCTCCACTCTGAGAAAAACGTGGTTTATCGGGACCTGAAGGTGAGTAAGCGGGACACGGGCGTTCTTATTGGAACCGCCCCATTCACTAACTCACATTGGCCACCTCTCGCCGCTATAGCTGGAAAACCTGATGCTGGACAAGGACGGCCACATCAAGATCACAGACTTTGGCCTGTGCAAGGAGGGCATCAAGGACGGAGCTACCATGAAGACCTTCTGCGGGACGCCGGAGTACCTGGCCCCTGAGGTAAACATCTGCCCGTCAACCATGACCTTTGACTGATAGAAAGCTATCAGCATTGAATGGGAAGCACTAAAATAGAACTGAGCGAGGCCTTTCACTACCCCCCTGAATGCCACGGCCCTTCCCAACACACAGGTCCTGGAGGACAACGACTACGGCCGGGCGGTGGACTGGTGGGGTCTGGGCGTGGTCATGTACGAGATGATGTGTGGCCGGCTGCCCTTCTACAACCAGGACCACGAGAAGCTGTTTGAGCTGATCCTGATGGAGGAGATCCGCTTCCCCCGAACTCTGGGCCCGGAGGGGAAGTCTCTGCTTTCTGGCTTGCTGAAGAAGGACCCCAAGCAAAGGTGTGGGTTACTGGTGTCTGCCAAAATGAAGAAAGTGTCTAAGAAAGGCTAATGTGTTTCATTTCAACTGTTGACAGGGCTGGTTTAAAACAGCATGCAGGATGTGGTCTGCATAGGCTGTATCTAGGGAGCCCAGTATTCAGGACTTGTCTGTAAATATCTGGGAGAGCCAGCATTTAGGACCCTGTCTGTAATTTGACGGCTGACATTCTGTTCAAACTTTGTAACCCTGCTCGTCCAAGATTGCCCGTGCTGAACTTGGGAATGGAAAAAAGAAAAGTCTAATATCTTGGGGAACATTAAATGGTGCCATTTTTCATTGACATCACCTCTCTCTGGACACTCCCGGAAGTTAAAGCAGATAGAAACACTCACTAGTGAGACATTCTGTGTCTTAAGTTAAGGTGTTTTAATTAGGTAAATATAAAATTGTAAGTTGCTCTGCACAGTCTGTGAAACAGCACATGTCTCGGTCTACATCCTTTCTCTTCCTAATAGAAAGAAAATGTATTTATAGTATAAAGTGAATAAAAAGCATTATGAGGTAGATAATTTATATGCCAAATACATTTTCAATCTGTTTATTTTTTTACAGTTTTGTCATAAGTAATATGCAACAGGCTAGACTGTTGTATAACAGCAGTCATTATTCAAAGTCTGCATGTTTCCCGATTGTGGTCTTGTATGTGTAGAGCTATGCTATTGTGTATGGGTTTTATGCATGCAACATCTAAATGCTTTGAATTACTCAGCACCGTAAACATAACTGTCTGGTTCATTCTGAAACAAGACGAAGGACTAGTTATCCACTCTATTTCAAATGCCCCCCCCCCCCCCCCCCCCCCAAATTGATGCAGCATGATTAGACCCCCATGAAGATATTGCATATTGCCATCGCAAAAATTTTAAAAATTATTCAGATTGAATAATCAATTGCATCTGCAGTTCAGAGGGATTAAAGGGAAAGTGGAGCACAGATACCAGGCTATTAGCACCCCTCCATTATTAGTGAGTTGTGGGCTAACCACACAGACTGCGAAATGAGATCAGATCCCGCCACTCATTGGTCAAATGAAATTTGACTGTGGGCGTGTTTGCCAGTTTGGTGGTGAACAGTTATGGTGACATCAGACCTGGTCCTAATCCAGTGAATGTGTTTGTTCCTCTCCTCTCTTTAGGTTAGGTGGAGGACCTGATGATGCCAAGGAGATAATGCAGCACAAGTTCTTCGCAGGGATCGAGTGGAAGGACGTGTATGAGAAGAAGGTATCATCCTTTTATCTTGTCCTCGTCATTAGGTCAGGCGGGCGCTCCAGTCTCCTAACTCCTCCCCTTTTCCTCTTAGCTGGTCCCGCCCTTTAAGCCCCAGGTCACCTCAGAAACCGACACCCGCTATTTTGACGTGGAGTTCACAGGGCAGACTATCACCATCACCCCTCCAGGACAAGGTACACTCGTCCCACTGTCACAAAACACTGCTTAAAGAGTAGCCTGGTCCTCTTTCCAATAAGCCTAAGGATGCTAAATTTAATCCTGTGGATGTCATAAGGAAAAACAATCCGTTCTGTCCTTGAGAAAGCCAGTTAACCCTAATTGCTCCTGTGTTGTTGTCAGAAATGAGAATATGTTCTGAGTGGACTTGCATGGTGTGATATGCAGAACAATCACTCCCACTGGTGGTTGTAGGGGGGGAGGGGGGGGCTGTATAAACCACAATATTACTTTTATATGAAATTGGTTTGATTTGTAAGTTTTTGTTTTTTGCTTCAGAACATGAATGTCCCTTTTGAATTATTAAGCTCTCTCCTTTTCACCTCAATTTCCGTTCCAGATGACAACATGGAGTCTTTCGACAGCGACAGGAGACCCCATTTCCCCCAGTTCTCCTATTCTGCAAGTGGGACAGCCTGAACCTAAACCTGGGCTGCCTGTACCCCTGTACTCTCAGCCCCCTCATGGACCCTGCCCCTCTCCTCTGCCCCCACCCAAAACCCCATTCTCTGACCACAATACATTCTTATAGGCCATCTATGACCTCATTCACGTTTGTGTTTTGTCAATTTGTTCTCATGCTGTAATTGTTGGGGCACATCTCAATTGTCTGGCATGGCTTCTTATCCTGGTCTCCTATTCAGATATGTACAGGGGAAGGGGAAGATACAAAAGGAATAAGGCCAGTTTAGACTATTAAGAGTCACCCTTGGGTTCACCGGTGTTTTGAATACCATGCCAACACACATGGACTACAGGTCAAAAGTCACCAATAAACTGGTGGCCGGTGGGCCTAAATCTTTTTGGTAACACGATGTTCTTGTCATTGATGCATATGCATATAGCCTCAAAAGAGAAGCACAGGTGTTGCATGCTCTGAAAACTAGCTTTTTAAACGGTACACTATCTATTTCTACAAATGATTCACTTTCAATTTTGACGGAGCACCAATGAAACATCATTGCGTGATCTTCAGAGGTAGTGCTCTTTCTTCCCATCTCCACTTACTAGCCACCACTGCCATTGTGCTCACGAAGACTCCCGGAATGTACATGCTTGCTAGAGGTAACACTAAATCTCCACATCTGGGTTGTGTTCAGTAGGGAACCACACAGAGAGGTTTTGAACCAGAACATTAAAATGCGTTCTTATTGAACAAGCTCCCCTAGCACCTCCTGTTTATTTCTCACGTTTTGGCCCTTCTGAACATGACCCTCCTGTCTCAAATGTTGGCCCTCCTCCCCAACACACACACCTTCTAGTAGGAGTGAGGGCTATAGTTATAAAATGGAGTCTATCAGTGTCACTGGCCTCAGTCACCTTTTTGCCTATGCTTTCCTTTGTTAGTGACTACAGTACAATGTATTGAGTTAGTTAGTTATACTGGACCACACCATCTGTGAATTGCTGTGGCACTTTGGGGAATTTTCAGTATGGTGTGTGGATTATAAGGGACAGTTTTGATAACGATTAAATCTGGCTGACTTGGTAACTATGATATAAGAATTAGTGTGAATAGCAATATGGGGATTCTGGTATAATTCCTATGGTAAAAGTTGCAACTGCAACTACATTAGGGAAGACCGATAGTTCTCCTTCATATGGTAGGTTGTATATTGAAATTACTGGATGTACAAACTGGTTTTGCTAGAAAGGCCACTATATATTCATGTAGTCATCTAAAAACTGGTCTCGGTTGGAAATGCGTATAAGAGACCCTTTGAGTTTGTACTTGAGTTCTCTACATCTCTATCAAAGCATTGAACTCACATACAGTATTGAACTCACTCTTTGTAACTAGCAGAGAACCTTGCTAGAAGACCTTAAAAAGACAGTGATGCCTTTTTCTCCCAGCATGCCATTGGATGCTGACACATGCATGGCTTAAAACAAAGGAAGAGTTTGAAGCTCACCCTGCTGTACATTATTATGTTGACTATTTTCCAGTCAAGCAGTTGCTCCACAAATAGTGTCAACAATTGAGAGCAAAGGTCAATCAGTCTGAACAATGTATAACACATCTCTGGCCCTGACCCAGTTACTGAACATATTTGGAAGACTGTAGCTTGGTGGAGGTTTGAGTATATTGTGGGAAGACTACCTTGACTAAGTGAAGGTAATTGTGCAATAACAGTGCCATGGTAGGAGGAAAGTAGTGGAATTGCATCCTTGTGATATAGGCGGGGTTGATCATGCTGAAGCAAAATAAATAGTTTGAAATGAATGTCTTTCTTTTAGCTAGAACTGTGACCAAAGTCGTGTTTAGTTTGTATGAAATGTACAACCACACCCGGTGTTTTGTTTTGCCCTGGACCTTAACTTGACTAGAGGATCACAGAGCGACGCCTGGAGAATATCATAATGTCAAAGGCATGCTAATTTACTGATACAAACCTCGTGATTGAGAGTACAAAATGAATGGTTTGAATGTTCCGCCAGCAAATTGACCTTGAATTGAAGTGTATGTTTTCTTTTTCTATTGTTTTCTGATCCTTTCCTGTTATTGGCTGTTTTCTTAATGCTTTAGCAACACCTTAGTGAGGTCACTGTTACAGAGCTCGACCCTTTTAGATGGACCTCTCTTGTGTACAGACAGTTACTGCTGCAGGAAAACACATCAAACAAGTTGCATGTGACTGGCTGCCATCAAGGAAGGATGACTATGAATTTGTGCGTGCTTGTTTGTGCGCGTGCTTGTGTGTGCGTGTGTGCGTGTGTGTGTGTGTATGTGTGTATGTGTATGTGTGAGCACAGTCAATTGTGCGGAGTGGTCTGTGAGGGCAGCATTTCAATGCATTTATATCAATGATTTGTCACACTCACGGCTATGGTGGGTTATATTTTAGTCAAGGAAAACATAACCATTTTTACATAAATTCCTAAATATGTTAGACCTAAATACCTCAATGGTCTTAATTGAGTCCAAATGAGGATATCCACATTTTGCTTTAATATTTTACTGGAGAATTAAGATCCTCTAGAACTAAATTCTAGGTTTGTCAAGTGTTAAGGCCTTATTTAGTTTAGATTTAGTTGAACCCCCCCTCTGAATATAAATTATTTATTAAGCAAAAGGTTCTGAATTTTCACTGAACAATACAATTGATTATTAATGGTAAAGAAATTGTGAATGTAAAACATATTTAATTTTGTTGTCCCATTTCAGTTTTGTATGTTTTGTATATTTACATGTTATTTTAAAATCATTGACCTAACTGTTACTCCCCTGGTGATGCACCATGTAAGTTGGGGTAAGAAAATCTTAACAATTTATATTTAAGTTATTTCAGTCCCTTTGATGCCCTCTTAGTACATGAGGAACTGAATAATTGAATGCTCCATCTTATGTGAACAAAGAACATTTCCTTCGCTTTGTGGGCATACATGTGGCATTATTTTTCATTGGGATTCAGAAATAAAGATTTTTGGACAAAATGTCATGATTCTTTTTTTATTCAGTTATCTAAACATTCCCCACTTGATTATATGAAGTAGCTTTCAATATCTAATAATACAATTTCAATATTGTCCAGTGCATAGTTTGCCTGCTTGATCTTTGCATTAGACCGACGAGGTCCGGACCCAAGTGCAGAGGTACCGACCTGACCAGGAGTGGATGCAAATGGCCAGGGTGAAGCATAGACATGAAGCAGCCAACGGTTCCATTGCTATAGACCGTCCCATAGATATTAAACGATTACAGGTTCTTTAGCTATAGACAGTCCCGTAGATATTAAATGATTACAGGTTCTTTAGCTATAGACAGTCCCGTAGATATTAAATGATTACAGGTTCTTTAGCTATAGACCGTCCCATAGATATTAAACGATTACAGGTTCTGTACCTATAGACAGTCCCATAGATATTAAATGATTACAGGTTCTTTAGCTATAGACAGTCCCGTAGATATTAAACGATTACAGGTTCTGTAGCTATAGACAGTCCCGTAGATATTAAACGATTACAGGTTCTGTAGCTATAGACAGTCCCGTAGATATTAAATGATTACAGGTTCTTTAGCTATAGACAGTCCCGTAGATATTAAACGATTACAGGTTCTGTAGCTATAGACAGTCCCGTAGATATTAAACGATTACAGGTTCTTTAGCTATAGACAGTCCCGTAGATATTAAACGATTACAGGTTCTGTACCTATAGACAGTCTTGTGGATGTGAAGCAGATAAGGGTTCTGTAGCTGTAGACAGTCCTTTAGATGTGAAGCAGAAAAGGGTTCTTTAGCTATAGACAGTCCTGTAGATGTGAAGCAGATAAGGGTTCTGTAGCTGTAGACAGTCCTGTAGATGTGAAGCAGAAAAGGGTTCTTTAGCTATAGACAGTCCTGTAGATGTGAAGCAGATAAGGGTTCTGTAGCTGTAGACAGTCCTGTAGATGTGAAGCAGAAAAGAGTTCTTTAGCTATAGACAGTCCCAGGTGTCCTGGGGATTGAGCTGTGAGCCAAGCTGGCCACTGGAGCTTGGTGTGGAGTAATCACAGATAGTGGTAGAGTTCTCAAGTTACCTGTAGCCCCTATCTTTAGAAATGGTCCTTTATTAATATGTTATTTTTTAATATGCATTTTGCATTCCATTTGGGATGTTGATTGTTCAGCTAGATCCTCAAGGAAACTGTTAGAAGTGCCTTATTTGGCATGTATAGTGCGCCATCTCCTGGCTCAAAAGACGCTGGGAGTATTATTGCATTCAGTACATGGGGACGGTTCCATTATATTCGATCATTGCTGATCCACGTAAACCTATTTTAGATAAAGTAAATGTCTGCATAAGAAGTCATTAATTTTGTGTTTGTAGTTGATTGCCTACATGTTTTATTTTTGTTTCAAATATTTTTTTTATTGGAGACAAAAGCAACAGAATCTGGTACTGGGTGTTTTTTATGTATTTATTTAAAGACCATACCATTACAACCAATACAAATAACATGACAAAGCAAATAAAAATTAGGGATACAGACTGTGCTGTGTATTACATTGATTTCAAGCTTACAGGAGACGTGAAGATTTGACATTAGTAGTATGACATTGAGGAGAGAGTCCTCCCACCATCTTAGATAAACAGAGATTAATTTTTCTTCTCTTGTATGATTCATAATCCCAGATAAATAATTTGATGAGTCCAGTAGTTCAGAAAAGGATTTAAGTATGAATATGGCAATATTCTGGCAAGGGCAGTGTTGACAGTTACTACCAGTATACCACTGATGGTGGAACCAGTTTATCACTGATGGTTGAACCAGTAATCCAGGACAGCAGAATCCCAGCCTTCAAAACCTAAATCTTTTTAAAGACTGTGTAAAATGTGTAAAGAGTGTGTAAAATGACTTCTTAGCTTCACCCTGCACCCTTCACCCTGCACAAAATTGCTAAAAAATTTAATTATGACTCAGAAAACATTCTGTGCAAAAGTCTAAGTAGGATTATTTTGGTTGTAAATATATTCACCCAAACTGAATTTTATGAAATTATAGGAAAATGTGGTATCTCAAGGATGATTCCTGGATAGGGATCACATCATCTTCTCTGTCCTTATTCAGATAATGTCCATCTGTTTTCAGAGACAAAAAAGTCCAGTGCTGAATCCATGATTATGGTTGATGTAATCTTTTATCTTTACAGAACACTACAACGATTGGTAGCCAGCAAACCTCTCAAGCAAATTCAAGTGAATAAACAAATCAGTGTGTTGTCAAGCTGTCGGGTGGTCCTCGGAATAATTGCTAACAGGCAACCTTTGCATGTTTTCCTCTGCCTTGTGGAGGGAATAGAAAAATGTCTGCTGACTTTCAACATAACATGTAGCTTGGGAAAGTGTTATTTTGAGTTGTAGTTTGTAGTTTTAGGCCATTTTCTGATGAAACCTGGCATACTCTGGCCACCTCAGGAGAGAAATCCTTGAAGATAGAAACTATTGGGTAATGGGCCTCTAGAAACGTGCATCATGGTGATCATGAAAGCAATGACCATGATTGGGTGACGGATCTGAGCTGGGTTGAGCACTCAGATAGGCAGCAGTCTGTAGGTGATCCCTGTGGAGTGTAGAAGCAACAAAACACTGTTCCCATGATCTCCATGAATCTCACTCTTTTTAGATAATTGCTACTGAAACGGTCCTCCGCTTTAGCAGTCAGCATCCTGTTAGCTCTTTATTTTAGGCAGAGAGGTCAGAACGGGCTAAATGAATTTTAATCATAATTAGAAGCGTCCTGCTTTTCCTTTGGCAAGCACAGCTAAAGAATTACACCTATTGTAATAGCCACCAGGAGGCTTCTGCCTAACCAAGTACGTGGATAGACAGGCTATCCACAAGGGCGTGGTACGGTGTACATTGCCTAACAAGGCTACAGTCTGTACGGGATGAGAAGAGTCAATATGCATAATAATAACACAATGTTGACTAAAAATCATATAAGCATTTATACATTCGCAGTTAACTCACACTTTAAAATGTATTCATTATAAGGTAAACAAAAGATGTGACGTCATCACATAACGGCGCCCAATGTGCCCCTCTACAATTTAAGAATAATAATTTGCAAAACACAGTTTAACTATGCCAAAATATTTTTACAATTATCCTCAAAATCTTAATTAGACATAGTTTACTATCATACTGATTTCACATAACTGTCCTGCATTCAGCATAGAGCAGGTGAACCACCCGACAAATGAGCGTGATTTCGCGGCTGGTGGTGTTGCGTCAACAACCTGCCGAGCGCTTGGAGGCGACGCTGATCCGGCGGAGTCCGCGACTCACTCACCGACAGAAATGCGGTAACAGCAGCATCGATATCCACACCCGAAGAGCATGTTATTTTTTTGGACCCAAGACACGGGAAGGATGTGTAGCCACATTTGAACACAGACGTAATTGGCAAGGAATTGAGCCACGGCTATTGCTGTCTATTTGATGGTGGCATCGTTTGCTTTTTGGTGGGGAGCAGCATCTGGAATATTGTAGGTAGGTTGCATGACTGTGCAATGGCTTCAATAGGCCTATAAGAATATTACATGTAGCCTAGGCCTGTTTATCATGAAAATGGTCTAGACCTATCTTGTTTTGTGAGGTTGGTAATATATTTGGTAACAAAACGATAAAGATCAAGTTCATCCAGTAGGCTAGCGTGCCACATCCTATTGAAGCTATATCACGCCTATTTAATGTTAGCATACATTCGTATCCCAGCATTCCGTGCATGGCATTTCCAACGGTTGAATCCTTTGCCAATAGCTAATAGTATTTTTTGCCTTAGAATGCTATCACGTTGTTGGCCTATGTAACAGCATTAAGGCTGGGCTGGCTGTGGGTCATTATCGTTAGAGTCGGCTAGACTTCTCATGATGCGAGCATTCCGCACCAGCTGCGCTGTGGGGTTATCAAATTGAAGGCATTTGATTGTCACTGTCAGTTGTAGCCTATTGGAGATACGGGCCGGGTCGCCTCAAGGACAGATTTAGGTTGAGCTTGAATGTAGACCGCATGGAGATCGAAATTAATGTATATGCTTTCATATTTAGGTGGAGCTTCAATGTAAAGCAGCATTTTAATTGCCATGCACGTTACATTCAAGCGCTATCCAATATGTGTTTCATTTAAGCAATCCGGCAGGTGTTTCCATAAAACCGGCAGTTATCATATTCAAATGCCCTTATATTGGTAACTGCTTAGCTGGAGCTGGTGCCAAATGCTCAGATCAGTGAGAAGCGGTCATCGCTAGTTCCTATAGGTTGGGCTGAACCCCGTATTATGTCCATTTTTCTTATTATACATTTATTTTAAACTAAACATTAAGCTTAATCATAACCAATATGTTATCCTCATGCCTAAAAGATTGACCTTAAATTAAGATAAATATTTTTTTATCTGACCGTCTACTGTATATGCAGAATCTCAATTTGTGGCAGGAGTGACGTCTGGAAGGTTTTGAATGCCCTATTGGCTACTGAGGCCTATACTGGAATGTGGAAATGGATGCTGTGATTGGTCTTATTATAAACATCGATTTTGTTTTCGTTGTTTCAATTTAAGGTAGTCCCATGTTGATAAGCGCTATTGCGATCACCATGCAGGACAAAATTGCAGGCTCTGCTGTTTTTACTGTAAACCAGCTTTGTGGTGTGGATTCTAGTTATGGACAAACAGTTTAACTTGGGATATTACAGTGGAATTACATATTATACAAAACTATGGTCTTCAAAATATGTATTCAGAATTTTATTGGCAAAAGCAGCAGCTATTCTTCCTCTGGTCCACACAAGAACATAAACGCATAGAACTTTAGCAGAAAAAATCTTAAAGAAATTTACAAATTAAAAGGTCCTGTGAAGATTGACTGAAAACAAGTCTGTAAATCTACTGTATAGCTATTACAAAGACCGCCTCCCCATCTTTCAAATTTTTCTAAAGTTAACGTTATTTCCTTAGTTTTTGTGTCTGAGCAATACCACATTTGTCCATTGCGGAACGTGGGACCAAATTGCATCTCACTGTTGAAAGACAAGCATTTAGAATACAGACAAAAGGCTTCTGATGTTGTTGGCTTCTATCAAAGCCGTTCTCCATTTCACTGTATGGCTGTGCCTTGCCATGGCAGTCTGTTGTAATTTGGGTCATTAATACTTAGACGGTATTTATCAAATTAGTCTCTTCCAGCAATCCTTTTTCTTCCACAACCGCCAACCTGTTTGTCATCCAAATGTACCAGCCAAGACGTATTGACTAAAGCTGGGTGACACAGACAAACACCCATATCCCAGTGAATTTCCCAAATTAATGCAAAAACAATCAATATAACAAAACATTTACCAAAGTCATGTTAATCACATTTTATTGTTCAATTAACCTTTCAACTAATACCACAACTATGTCATTCACTCCACTTTATCCGCTTGGTAACCTGCTCCCCTTCAAAGCCATCACTGTGCTCTTTGCACTCTAGTTAACTTGCCCTTCCTAAAAGCTGGACACCAGATGAATTGCTACAAATTATTTTACCAGTCCCTCTTACGCAAATACAACCATTAGATCACTTCTTAAAACCTGCTGCTCTGATAGTTTCCTGCACTTTATTTAACCTGACATGCATTGACCCCAACAACATTCCATAGTTTGATGGCCACAGCACAGTAAGCCGTTTTGTAGATTGCACGTGACCCAATGTGACATACTGTGTTTGTCTCGGGTGTGTTCCAGGATGAAAAGGGGTTTCCTGGGGTGTCTGTGAAAATGAGCGTGACATCATGGTTCCTTGTCAGCAGTTTGGGCACCCGCCACCGTCTCCCACGGGAGATGATATTTGTGGGCCGGGAGGACTGTGAGCTCATGCTGCAGGTAGGTGACTCTGTCCTCTTATCGAATGAACACATTTCTTCTCAGGTGCAGATTAAGGAACTTAGGCTAGTGCTGTCTGTTGGTGTGGCACACGATGTGGTCATCTTCATGCCTCCTCAAATTGCTCAAACCGCAGACAGTGCATTTATCTGTCCTCCTTGTCAAGACGTGCTGAGTTAGTTGGGCCATCGGTGTATGCTGTCTGGAGAGAAGAAAACAGAATTGGCCTGGTCAAGCGATTGTACAGTGCAATAGCATTATCCTACGTTAATCAATGAATCAAGGGCTCAGTGAAACATCCTAGAAATCCCAGATGTTTTACCAAGTGGATGTTGATAAGGACATTGCCCGATTACGGCTAGCGCTAAATAACTTGTTGACGTGCGGGTGGAGCGGCAACAATGTAAAAAAAAAAGTTCTGATGAATGTGCCTGGAAAGACGTGAAATATATGCTTTTATTGATGGCTTGCTTAACTTACTTGTTTCAGCCTTTTTTCGGTCGACCTCTGCCCTGGATAACTGAAATAGCAACTTGAGATGTCAATTCAAGAGATACAATCTGATTTTATGCTAAAGTATGACAGTTACTATGAATAACCTGTCATCCGGCCCAGTTGTCAACAAAAGTCTTAAACTTGAACTGCAATGATGAACCTTGAGCGCAGTGAGTTGTCAGCCATGACATGATCTGACCTCCCCCTGATTGTTTGTACAGTATATATAGTCCCTGGCAGTTGCCGTGGCGCCGGCTTAGATATCCTGACGATGCAGAGTTGTCAGCCCCGCAGCTTCCTCTGATGTGGCTTGCCGTTGCCAATAGCAATGGCTGAGATTCACTTTTTCCCTCACACAGCGAGTAGTGGGCATGTTGCCATCCAGGAACAATATTATAAGATTGACGCTTTCCTTTCCACTTCATGTATATAGTGTTATTTTTTTTGAAAAATAATTGCCAGCCATGTCTTTCTCAATGCCTGCACTTTTAAGTATGCCTCCTCATCCCATGGTACCCCTCTGTATGAGAGAAAAGCCTCCTTTTGTGTCTAATTTACGCCCCTCCATAATGTTGGCCACATGTATTACCAGGCCTTTGTCCTACCTGCCAACCCACGGCCGTGTCTGTGACACTGCGCAGCGCTGTTCATCCCCTTTATGCTAACAGGTGAAAGCTGCCTTGTACATACAGCAACAATGTTGGTATTGTGAAGGTCAAAACTCGGTTAGAAATGTATGACGTGCTGTTGTTTATTTTTTTAACGCAATCAGTTGCGTTGATGTTACAATCCATTGAATACCGTTACAGTGCCTTTACGAAGTTACTATTTAATAGTACGCTGTAGCCCATAGTCATTTTCATGTTATATATCGCAAAATAGTTTTTTTTTCAGTGTTATGGTGACCCCACCTTTTCTAGGTAATGACCTAGGCCAGGGTTTTGTTCATTTAAAAATAAATGATTTCCACCTAAGAACTTGGTCATAGTCATGACTGGGTTGGAACACCACCCTGTCTTCTGCACCAGGCTTCAGTGAAAGCCTTTTGACATTGTTTGATTGTGATTTCTGTGACTGTCCCAATAACTTGGCAAGGAAGAATGCCTCAGGGCTCCGGGTTTGGCCAGTTTCCAGATTGCCCTACCTTCATGCAAAAATGATGCTTACAAAGCATAAAAATCTGCCAGTCGGGTAACAAAACAGCCATTCTAAAAAGCAGCCGCATATTCTCATTCTGACACAACGTCAGTATTTGAACAAGCCTGATATTCTTGTTTTTAGACCAAACAAATATATTGTCCTATTTTAAGAATCAAAGCTGTCTGAATTAGAAAATGTCACTTGTGTACCTCCAAAAGGTCTGACATTTTCTGCTAAAGGAGGGATGAATAAAGACATGAATGTCCTAAGCAGGTCCTTTGATTAAAGAGAGCACTGTATGCCTGAACCTGTTTGAAGTGTTTGGAGTAGGTAATAGGAGAGAGAGAGAGCTTAGTCACCGGTAATCACCGGTTTTCATTATGAGGATGTTCTGTTTAAAAATCTATTTTTGATTAATTGTAGGGCAAAGATTTAGCCTGTGGCCCCTTTTTTTCAATTAAATTAAACTCTGCTGAAACTGTTGAATGTGTTGTTGAGGGAGAGACACAAAACAGTTATAAGTTAGAAAAATCACTGTTGATTGACAGGGGGCACATATTTTGCCGGCTGGCTGGCAGAAACCATGCCCGCAGTTTCACTGTAACTCAGTTTGTAGAGCAGTGTGCTTCTAATGCCAGAGGTGGGTTTGAATCCCACAGGGGTCAGTATCAGTGAGAATAAGTTTGGTTACTTTAGTAAAAATAATTTTAGATGAATTGTAGGGCATAGATTTTGCCAGTGGTTAAAAAAAGTGGTGTCCCCTTTTGTTATTTAAGGCCAATCCGTTTTGCATAATAGTTAGAAGTAGGATGTGACTGTAAAGTAGATTTTACTCATCATTGATTGCAACTGCCCAAAGTCAACTAGATATTCAGGAGTCTTCCTCCACTTCACTTGAAGAGGCCTGTTGGGCATGCAACTCTCAGATTCATGAGACAATACACAGAACCCAAAATGGCTTTTTAGAACATGACAACACTTTTAGATATTAATAACTAAAAAAATGTAATATTATTTAGATGGTGATATGGTAATGAAGGTATTCTGCATAGCCATGTCGCACAAAAAAGTAGCAGGCGTGCCATGTGTCTCAGTTTGATGGGGATGTCACTGTGAACTTTTTTAAAAGTAGCTAGTCCAGTTCTCAGATGGAGTGGATCAACAGGAGATGTGTAGCTTCATCTAGCTATGTAGCTTCTTTGCACCAGTTTTCACTGTTGCAGAGTTGAGTTCCCCTGGTACAGTGTCCTGCAGCATGCAGTATAGCCTTGGGCCTTCATGGAAAATAATCTTGCAATTTGCAGAGCTGAAGAAGGTACATTATACGTAGGAATGTTCAATAGATACTTCTTAATGGAATATATTATAATTTTAAAAGTTTTTACTGTAGAGCACAGTTAAAGCCAGCATGTAGCCTAGCGATCTAATCCCTCAGCCGACAAAAAAGTTGGTTTATAATTGCTGCTGTGGTTTGGTCAGGAAAAGAGATAAAAATGTAACTGGGTCTCTGTTTTTCTCTTTCCAGTCTCGAAGTGTGGACAAACAGCATGCCGTCATCAATTACAACCCTGTCACCGATGAGCATCTGGTCAAAGACTTGGGCAGTCTGAATGGAGTAAGTACCCAGCAAAGGGAGGGGCAAAAATACATGCACTTTGGATAAACTGTCTTTAGTACAAGGACATCACTTGCTACACAGACAGAATGAGATAAAAGACCTGAGATATTTTGGTGTTCTAGTAAGTGGTCCTATGCCTGTCATAGTAACTTAACACTTAATGGCATTTGTCTATTTAACATGGGTGTGTTTATGTTTGCTTAAAGAAGCGGCAAATGATGTCCAATGAAGACAGTTGGCTATGTTTATACAATAAATAAAAGGCCACTGTACTGTGACTGTGTAAATGCTGTGTCTTCAGTTGTTTTAACTGCTGTTAGTTATTTCAGATAGTCAATAAAAAGTAGTGTTTCAGATGGTTTTGGGATCTGGGACGAGACTGTGGTCCTTTGCATGCCAGGATGAAGATAAGCTTTGACTTGGTTTTGTGGGAGTTGACTTCCCATAGGGGTAGGTGGCTGACTGAAGAGCTACTGTAGGTCAGGTGTGTAACATTGCCTGAAGGTAGTGGGCAGTTCTGATAGGGTTTATTATTACATACATATCAGCCAATCAGCATTCAGAGTTTGAACCACACAAATTAAATGTACAGTTTTTCCTCAGTCGCTTTGGCTCAATTTTCAAATGAAGTCTAAATCTCTGAACAATTAATTTCTCATTCACAACAGATTTGAATTTCTTATTAATTTAAGCAAATTGGCATGTGTGCAAATGAGTACATGCAATTGTCTACAATTTGCATAATACCTACTGCATATGCACATGGCTTGCTGAAGTGATGAGTTAATTCTCAATGAAATTGTCATACTCTTCAACTTCTAAACATTCTTTCATCGTGTGAGCCATCACATGCAAAATGATCCATTCAATTATCAAAATCTGTCAGACATACATGTATATTCCATAAATATCTATGATATGGAATGTTTGTAATGTCTGCTAAATTGGCAAATTACCTGCCAGGTGACATAGTAATAAAATAGGAATTGCCAGGAGATTTTTTTCCACTGTGCATCACATCAGATGTGATGTTGACAAATCTCTTGCCAGGATGAGCGACAGGATGTCCACCAAGAAGATGGGAACTTGTAGTGTTACGTACCATGAGAAGGTACAAATCATTGTTTTTTACAGAGCTACCATAGTTTTTTTCATTGTTGTCATTTTGTGGCAAATTTTCTGCTCACTGCCTATGACTGTGTATGTAAGAAATATGTAAAAATTGACATGCAAATGTGAATTTTCTCTTTACATGTAACACATTGCAAAATGTACTGTATACATACAAATGTACATATCCTTTTTCTGTGTACTACAGTATGGTACAGTATTGACTTTTCCCATTAAAGTTTTACTTATTGTTGAAACTGATACACAATGGTATTCAGCTAGACAACTGACATTCCTGTATATTACAGTAAGCAGCAGTGTCAAATAAAAAATATTTTGGTAGCACTGACCAATTTTCTGACACAATAAATACAGTATCTCACAAAAGTGAGTACACCCCTCACATTTTTGCAAATATTTGGTTAAATCTTTTCATGTGACAACAGTGAAGAAATTACACTTTGAAATGTAAAGTATTGAGTGTACAGCTTGTATAACAGTGTACATTTGCTGGAAGTCACTGGAATTTCAACATGGTACCTCATGGCAAAGAACTCTCTGCATGGCTGTCGTCCCAGAAGCAAGCGTCTTCTAAAGATGATGCAAAAGAAAGCCTGCAAACAGTTTGCTGAAGACAAGCAGACTAAGGACATGGATTACTGGAACCATGTCCTGTGGTCTGATGAGACCAAGATAAAGTTATTTGGTTTGGATGGTGTCAAGCGTGTGTGGCGGCAACCAGGTAAGCATGGTGGTGGGAGTGTCATGGTCTGGGGCTGCATGAGTGCTGCTGGCACTGGGGAGCTACAGTTCATTGAGGGAGCCATGAATGCCAACATGTACTGTGACATACTGAAGCAGAGCATGATCCCCTCCCTTCGGAGACTGAGCTGCAGGACAGTATTCCAACTTGATAACGACCCCAAACACACCTCCAAGACGACCACTGCCTTGCTAAAGAAGCTGAGGGTAAAGGTGATGGACTGGCCAAGCATGTCTCCAGACCTAAACCCTATTGAGCATCTGTGGGGCATCCTCAAACGGAAGGTGGAGGAGCGCAAGGTCTCTAACATATGGAGGAGTGGAAGAGGACTCCAGTGGCAACCTGTGAAGCTCTGGTGAACTCCATGCCCAAGAGGGTTAAGGCAGCGCTGGAAAATAATGGTGGCCACACAAAATATTGACACTTTGGGCCCAATTTGGACATTTTCACTTAGGGGTGTACTCACTTTTGTTGCCAGCAGTTTAGACATTAATGGCTATGTGTTGTGTTATTTTTAGGGGATAGCAAATTTACACTGTTATAAAAGCTGTAAACTCACTACTTTACATTTTAGCAACGTGTCATTTCTTCAGTGTTGTCACATGAAAAGATTTAATCAAATATTTACAAAAATGTGAGGGTTGTACTCATGTTTGTGAGATACTGTAGGTTTTGAAGCATTAATTAAATGTTTTGGGTGAGTTACTACATTTTGCAGACATGCCATAGAGTTCTGATGTCCCATAAACAGTTGTGACGATTGTGCTTATAGTTTAGAGAAAGTTTTAAAAAATGAGTCAAAGTGATTGAGAAAAACTGACATGGAAAATCGTAAGATTGGAGCAGGATGCTATCTGTTAAATATTTCACAGAGCTGTTTGTTGGGCTGCTGATTTCGACTTCCCTCAGTAGTGGGCAGGCAACATGGAAACATGCCAAGTATCTTTCACTGGACTGAATTGATCATTTCAAATTAACACTGCGCTACTCTTAGGCTAAAGGCCTGTATCTAATGTCTGAAGCGTTAGATTTCTAGCAAACATTGCTAGTATAAATTGGATGATTGATGCACATTGTGTATGTTTGGTGTGTATCAGGGATGAGTGGTGCACATTGTGGATGAATGGTGCACATTGAGGATGATAAGTGCACATTGAGGATGAGTAGTGCCCATTGGGGAAGAGTGGTGCACATTGGGGATGAGGGATGAACATTGTGAATGAGTGGTGCACATTGGGGATGAGGGATGAACATTGTGAATGAGTGGTGCATATTGTGGATGAGGGGTGCACATTGTGAATGAGTGGTGCACATTGTGGATGTGTGGTGCACATTGTGAATGAGTGGTGCACATTGTGAATGAGTGGTGCACATTGTGAATGAGTGGTGCACATTCTGAATGAGTGGTGCACATTGTGAATGAGTGGTGCACATTGTGAATGAGTGGTGCACATTCTGAATGAATGGTGCACATTGTGGATGATTGGTGCACATTGTGGATGAGTGGTACACATGGATGAGTGGTGCACATTGTGGGTGAGTGGTACACATGGATGAGTGGTGCACATTGTGGGTGAGTGGTACACATGGATGAGTGGTGCACATTGTGTGTGAGTGGTGGACAGTTACATTTTGCCAATACAAGACCATGTTGTTTACATGTGTAACAGCGAAGCGAACTGCCCCTTCCTACCTTCAAGCTATGTTTAAACCATATACCCAAACGTGAGTACTGCAGTGTGGTGTCTCTGGTCTGTTGGTCTTCAGTGCACTATGGCAGGGCGGCTACATCCCAGTTGAAGCTCTTCTTTTTCTAGCATGTTACTCTGGATAAGACGTCTTTTTAATGACTAACATGTAAATGGAAACAGTGTACGATTACCTCGTGAAGACTGTTGTTTTACAGTAACCAACTGTGTTGTGTGCCCCTCTAGACATTTGTGAATGACTTGAGGATTCCAGACCAGACCTACATCACCCTGAAGCTGTCGGATGTCATTCGCTTTGGATATGATATCCTTGTACTTAAATGCATGATCCTTCTGCCGTATTCGGTACTGTATAAAAACGCAAAATAAATCGACAATGGCTTTGAAGTTTGATCGAGATTCTTCTATTGATGTTTGGGCTGTTTTCTTAACTTAATATTCACATTCCCATGTATACGTCCTGGAGAGGAGCCAACACAAGGTCCCAGAGGAGGCGCTCAAGGTCAGCTTTCTATGCTAAAGCTAACTTTAACAATATCAAGCACAGCTGCAGCCCTCAACCTTAACAAGGGCTCACTTTTCAGACCATTCTGGTCTCCCGTCAGTTCATTTAGCTGGATCTCTCTTGGACAGCCTGAGTCCATTTTGCTAATGGATAATGTTTCTCTGCTGTTTTAGCACGAGAAGTACACCAGTCAGCTTCAGATGGGTCTGAAGGCCTCAGAGGGGAAGAGGCCTGAACACGTGGGCGAAAAGACTAAGCTGGAGAAGGCAGACAGGAAGTCTCTGTCTCAAGGTGAGTTCTAGCAAAAGGCTTCAGACAATTTCTGTCCGACTTGAGAGGTGTGACAGGATTATCTCGTCAAAGGAGACATCGTCACTATCAGGGATGTTAACAAATATGTGCACAGAATCAAGCTATTTCTGCTTATTGGACATTTCTGGGATCTTTTATGTCATGCTTGTGACACTGGGACCAACGCCTGTGGCATAAATATTTCTTTGTGTACATAATTTGATATGAGCTCATGACAACTCATGGATTGCGTGCTTACTGTCTGTTTATTTCACTGCTTAAAGAGGCCGGCGCTACACAGCTGTTTAACAAGGCAGAATATCCTAAATTGAATAGGTTTAATCATTTTTATTATCAGCTGCGACTCGCCACTACTTGTATTGGTATTGTGTGTGAGGATGAAGAGTACTTAGCTTTGCTCCGCTATGTCACTTGATGTTGTCAGCCTCATCCTATTTCAGTCAGAACATGTTCCTCCACCCTCTTTGTCAACGCTCTCTTTCCCTCCATCTGCCACTTCACGATCCCTGTCTCTAATTCCCCCTCTCTCCCTCCCCCTCTCTCTCCCTCCATCCCTCTCCTCTTTCTGCCTCCCCTTGGCTCTCTCTCTCTCCTCCATCCTGTTATCTCCCACTGTGGTGGCTGTATTTGGTCACATCCCGTATCCATAGTGATGGCTGGCGCACCCATGGTTACTGTGGAGCTCTGCAATGACGGCCTGCTTGGTTCTCGCTCTGTGTCATTCACCCACCCTCTGCCCTGCCAAGCTTTCTGCCAGAGGGTTCATATAATCCTCCCACCATAAACGGGTCATGATCAACTATTGACTAACAAACTAACGACGGCTGATTCAAAAGCTTAGTGGGGATAGGCTTCCTGGGCTTTAACCGCCTTTCTCCTGTGGATGGCTATGCTGACACAAGTATAATCCAGTGGAATACAACAGAATCTGCACTTTAAAAAGAATATTATCGCTATTTTTGGCTTACTGCAACATCTGTGCTGAGATTAAGCCTTGACCTACTGTGAATGTATTGGACTCACTGAAGGAAGTACAGTTTTATAAATATCATGCCATATGTGCATTTTAGCACACATTTTCAAATGTAATTTCAATATAGTGATATAATTTTTCATTATACTCAATGTTTTTTACTTTGTTCACATTGACTACCATCAAATTACGGTTTAGAGAACATATGCAGACTCTGAACAAATGAATATGTAACTCCCCTTTTTAACCTTTTCCTTTCAAAGTATTTAATGTACTTGTTTGTAGCTTGTTGTAGAATTTTGTGACTTTTTCTTCAGTAAAACAACAATTTACTGAATAGATTGATTCACAAGAATCAGATTGTATATTGCTGCAGTCTGGTGATTTGATGTATCCAATCAGTGACAGAAATGACTCATGCCTTTTTTGGTGTGTGTGGTGTGTGTGTTCAGAGGTTCCAACCTCCCGGCCCACCCCATTGTATGGCCAGCCTTCGTGGTGGGGGGAGGAAGATGCCGCCAGCAAGGCTGACGGACACAGACCAGAGGATGGTCACTCGGGTTAGTCCCAGCATTGTGGGTGATGTCAAAATGTTTGCTGGTCCATTTTGCAGAAAGGAGGTAATACACGGTTGGTCTTGCTATTCATTTGTAGAGATTCAGAAGGAAACATCAGCCTTAGATCCGGAGGTGAATGGCTCTTTGTTGGAGTACAGGGATCACCAGGGCAAGTCCATCTTTCCCTACCACCGGGAGCCCAGCTACTTTGAGATCCCTACAAAGGAGTTCCAGCTGCATCCCAAGTCCCCGGGGGCGGAGCTCCATGAGATTCCCACCAAGGACACAGACACGCCCCCTGCCCACGCCCCTCCTGGTCCCCCCTCCCACACTCCCCCTGTGGTGCAGAGCCATGCCTCCTTCACCATAGAGTTTGACGACTGCACGCCGGGCAAGATCAAGATCAAGGACCACGTGACCAAGTTCTCCTCGCGCCAGCGGAAGCAGCAGCAGGCGTCCGGGAAACCCCTGGCCTCCACCCCCACGGAGGTGATGTCAGCGGAGTGCAAGGTGGTTGACTGGCTGGTGCACAGTGACGTCAGCATGATGAGGAGGCGCCCGACGTGTGAGGATGTTTACAGTGTCAAGAGTGACCAGGCCGTCAATATCAAGAGCCTCAAAGGTCAGTGGGTGGTTCTTTCAGGGCTGTAGATTTCTAGACATTTTGAAGTTGTGAGGTATGCGAAAGGGGCTGTTTTTGTGTTTCCTGTCCCTCATTTGGGGTTTGAATTCTTCTGTTTTCCAGGGCACCACCACGACGATGGGACACAGAGTGATTCTGAGGACCCGGTCTTAGGGAAAGGGAAGCGAACCATGTCACACCATCGGGTCCAATCGCAACAGTCTGTTCAGTCAGAGCATTCACAGTCTGAGCTTTCAGAACCATCACAACAGACAGTGCTGTCATATAAGTTAGTACAGTCAGAACAGCCACACCAGGCAGTTCCGTCGCAACAGACAGTCCAGGCAGTTCCGTCAGAGCAGTCCGTTCCCTCACAAAGGTTACTCCAGACTCAGTTCTCTCCGCCCAAATTGTCCCCAGTCTCTCCTGTGGCCCCTGAGAGGCCCCTGTCCGAAAGCCCGCCTGAGGCTCGTTCCCCTCCTACGGGCCTCTCTAAGCCCGGCCCCCAGGAGCCCCTGTGCCAACAAGCCTTCATCATAGAGTTCTTCGACGACAACCCACGCAAGAAACGCTCACAGTCCTTCACAGCCAATCCCGCCCACGCGGACTCTTACTCCGCCCTTAAGGCCAAGCTTGAGAGGCGGAAGGGAGGGGAGAGACCCAGCTCCATGCACGGTCACATCCCACCCACCCAGCAGGTGACGCTTCCTCTGAAGGGCCAGAGTCACGGAGGCCCCCAGAGGTCTAGCTCCTTGAAGAGGGAGAAGACAGAGGAGCCCCTGAGCGGAGGCAGTGCCTCCTCTTCCTCTGCCTCTGGTTCCGGGCCTTCCTCTCGCGCCTCCTCTGGCATCACCATCAAGCCTTTTGGCAGTGTGGGGAAGAAGTCCAAACTGGCCCAGGAATTTGCAGCGGAGCTCCTGATTAAGGACGCAGGACACAGAGCCTCGTCTCCCAGCAGGGATAAGACGTCTCCTCCTCCCATGTCAGCTCCCCCGGTGATGATGGTGTCACCCTCTCGCACCCGCATTCCATCTCCCTTAGATCCCCCTTCGTCCGTCTCGTATCCCTCCACCCCCATGCCACCTCCTGTACCGCGTTCCTACTCTCCAACTCCGGCCCCTCTTTCTCCGGTCCTAGCCCTATCTCACCCTCCCTCTCGCAGCCCCGTCCAGACTGGTTCCCCAGTCCACTCAACCGTCCCCTCCCAACCCCCTCTGATGCCCCCGGTTCTGGGGATACGTGGCGTGGACCCTAAAGCCTCCAGGGTGGTGAGGAACGATGAGGAAGACAGTCTGAGTGATGCTGGCACATACACCATAGAAACAGAATCCCAGGACAAAGAGGTGGAGGAGGCACGCAACATGATTGATCAGGTGAGATCATAGCAGCCGGAGGTTAACTGCAATCTTAGTCACCATTTTAGAAGTATTTTGCGACGACCACGTTACTGTTTTGTGTAACTGTTGAACTTTTTACTTTTGAAGACTTTGGATTCTGTTGTTAAAGTCGATATTACAACATGGTGTCTATACCCTGCAAGCAGTCTGTGGAAAAAGTATGACAATAATCCTTACTTTGGTTTAGTTTCCCTGGCATTTTGTCTTCTCCAAATGATAGCTTTTTGATTATTATATTGGTCTCATTTAAGCCATTATACCAATATTGGCATTTCCAAGCATGATGTCCAAAAAACCTGTAAGGGCCCTTGAAATGCTTAGTGTGATCATATAGCTGACAATATTTACTTACACTCTGATTAACTGATTGGATGGCCCAGTCCCTTACCCAAATTAACATTTACATTTAGCAATTCAGCAGGTGCTCTTATCTAAAGAGACTCTGTTACAGTCTGTTACAGTCAGGGCATTATCATAATTTCCATGTTATTTTCACCTCACAATGTGACAATATCCAGAATACAGGACAGTCGTGTTTTGCACTGCACAGCACTGGGTCTGTACATTCTCTGATTGTAACCAGTAAATACATATAACACACAATAAACACGCCAAGGGATGCATGCTTACGACTTCCCCTTCCAAGTTTCCCATCCCACCCCTTTCCTTCTTGCCCTCGCCAAAGTGCCATTGTCCCTGCTATTCTCCTACCTACCTCATGCATGCTCTGTCCCTCCCTGACAGGTGTTCGGTGTCCTCGACTCACCGGAGTACAGTGGTGCCGGAGTGTATAGGCCCATCATAAATGATGGCAAGGACGAGCTGGCAATGCTCCGACCTAGCGACGGTAGCACTGTGGATCAAATAGCAGAAGTATCTATGCATGGCTATAAACCAGCCGGCCTCGGTGGGGGCCCCTCAGGCCCCATCCAGGTAACCTCACTGTCCTACGCTACGGGAGAAATAAGGGACCTAAGACGTTTGCACGTTCCATCCCAAACCGCGCATGTTGGTCATTTGTCCATCCTTGATACCCCCCTGGGCTCCTACAGGGCCTCTCACTACCGTGTGAGGATTGTCCTTGGGGTGACGTTAGAACGTTGGATCTCCTCCAGTGTTGTTTTCTCTGTAACAGCCTGGAACCCCTAATAGTTTCCTCCACTCTTTCAGTTGCAGTCTTCTACCATTGTGTCACTGGAGGAGGGGCCAAAGTGGGTTTCTCGCTGGGCCAGTCTGGCAGACAGCTATGCAGAACCAGGATCTACTCCGCTTCAAGGGGAGTTTGCGGAGGGAGGTGAGTTATATGCAGTCCTCCCGTGGACGTCTCTGGCTTGGCACGCATGTGAGCCAACTGAAAATAACTCGATGAACGTGTTTCTCTGTCCTAGATTTGCGATTGATGAGTCGGTCGATGCCTAGCCACAGTGTGGAAAACTCTGAGTCAGAGGGGAGCCAGGGTTGTCGGATCAGGAGGCTGCTTCCCCAGGTTCCTCCTGGGGACAGAGAAAAGCCAGAAAGCCCCACCCCAAGCATCCTAATCCGCCACGAACCCCATTACCCGGAACCTGAGTGCCACCTTGACAGGAGTGGTGTTGTGCCCCAGCGTCAAGACAACGCGGAAAGGCTGTGCGTTCGAGATGATGTGGACCCAGACAGCCTGAGTGACGCCAGCCGCTCTGACGATGGCCCTTTACTGGAGAGGACCAGGAGGAGCCAGGGGAGGAGTAGCACTACCTACCCCGGCGACACTGGACCTCAGTATAGAGGTCAGGATAAGCTATCGCCTACGCAGTCCACCAAGTCCACCTCCTTCTACATTGGGTCTGAGGACAGCGGCATAGGCAAGCTGGACCTGGCCCCAAGCTCTGTTCTCTCTCAGCGGTCCGAGAGGGGTCGAGACACTCCCGCCAAAACCTCCCCCACTACGGTCATCATAAGGCACCTGAGCAGCCATGAGCCCCGAAGGCCTGGCGTCAAGCCCAACAACTCAGCCCCCAACCTCTACTCCCAGCAGGACAAGGACTCAAAAGATCTCAATAAAGACGCCCTAGGGACCTCCTCATTTGTCAGGCAAGAGAGCTTCACCAAAGAGCGGCCCAGCGATGACGTCCAGATCAAGAGGCTCCCCCACATCTCCAGTCATCCCACCCTGAGAGACATGGAACAGGGTCGAGAGACACCCCAGGACCCACAGCCCTTTCTCAGGGAAGCAGCCGACGCCACCCTCTCCTCCCTGGAGGCCAAGTTCCCCTCCTCAGGCTCCGGACGAAGCTCTAAACGAGGAGGGTCCTCCAGTCATATGGACGACTCTCTGTCCGGAGAATCCGACGTGGATACGGCCAGCACCGTCAGCCTGGTCAGCAACCAGAACGCCCCGGTCACCACTGGTCCTAGGAAGAGCACGACCGTCGGCGGCCCCCAGAAGGAGAGGTCCTCATCCGGTTCGTCCGTCCAGACGAAGGGTCACCGCCAGCCCACGGCCCGGGAGCGCCTGTCCGAAAAACGGCGTAGCCATGCGGCCACCGGCGACGGCTCCGGCAGTAAGGCAGAGCAGTCTAAGCGTTTCCAGATGCGCCGCAGCACGGGCAACCGCGGGTCTCTGGACTTAGCAGAGGGTCAGCACTGGCCCGACATGGCGTCCGACCACGAGAGCGGGCCTCGAACATCCAGCCGCAGTAAGAAGCACACAGCTCCCCTGCAGAAAGAGGACAATGGGAAGACCCCCCGGAGCGCCGCACAGCAGGCTCTGATCCGCTCCAACAGCCTGTCAGCACCAAGGCCCACCAGAGCATCAATGCTTCGCCGAGCCCGCTTGGGGGAGACCTCGGACAATGAGGGTGCTGAGACGGACCGGGGGTCCCAGAACTCAGACCACATCGGTGCCCCCTCCAAGGTGTCCGCCGACGGGAAGAAGCTCCTTTCCAGACTGGACATCTTGGCAATGCCCAGGAAGCGAACAGGCTCCTTCACTATGCCTAGTGATAACGAGTCCTCCACCACCACCCCTTCAACCAGGCCTGGCTTTTCTAACCGTGGCGCAGAATCCACTGGGCCAGTCAGGAAGACATCAGTGGGTGAAGCAGGGTCGAAGCAGGGGTCCACAAAAGGGGCCAGTGCCCCTGGAAAGCAGCCAACAACCCGCACACGCTCCAGCAGTGGTAAATACTCCAGCGCAACCAGTGAGTATCTTTGAAATGACAGCGAAGTAACTCCTCAATCTGGATAGCCATTCTATTATATAGCACAACAAAATGCATAATATTTTTTGCCGGAGCACGTAAGCGGACCACAGCCAAGAACAGCAAATGTTTCTTACTGAGTGCATGACTGACTGACTGACTCCCCATTGTTACATAGAGTAGTGGTTAGAGACGTGGATTGCCTTTTGTGCGACCAGTGTTCGATCCTCACCTCCAACAGATCAAAGTATGCTTTAGGATTTGTTCAGGATAGACAAAAACTTCGCTGGCTACAAGCTTCAGTAGCTACGTTATATAGTAAGCTGAAAATAAAACTGTTTACGGTTATGTTGCGACAATTTCTGGTGGATTTTTGAAGTATGCATCCATGCATGCTTTTTGGGGTGATATAGATCACAACAGTAAAAGAGTAGGTGTCTCCACGATTCTCTTGTCTTTTCACTTGACGAAAACATCAGTTATTGTCACCTATATTGATAGTTATTGTTTCAGAGTCATTCACGAATGAAAGAAAAACGAACATGTTGAAATTGCTTTGGAAGTGTAAAGTTAATGTCTCATTAGCAATTGCTCAATTCTTATGACTATTCAAAGTAGTTAGTAGATACTAGTAGGCCTATTACTGGCTAATACGTTGTTAAAATGGCCAGTGGCAACATTCACAAAGGTTCATAGATATTTGTGGTTGTAGGTAAACTTAATAAGAAAGTTAGTCAGTTTAACATAAAGCTTAATGCAGTCTAGCGTTATGTTAATGTGTGACAAAATGATCTAATGTCTAGACAAAATTTTATGACCAGGTAGTAGGCTATGTCCCAATCGGTCCTTACAGTAATCTTTCTAATTTAACGTGTTGAATGTAGTGTATACACCCTGTTATACATGTTGTTTGTTTGGATGTTAGCACATTTTTGTTTAGTGGCCTAGTGGTTAAAGACCCAGCCTGTCACATAGGAGACCCCGGTTTGAATCCAGCCAGGGCAACAACATTCATTATTTTTTGGGCTGGCCAAACTAGGCTTGCCTGGTTACTTTTCTTGTTTTATACAGAATTCTTATTCATTATTTAAAAGTCAGATGTGTGATCATATATAAGATTTGAGTGCACAGAAACACACAGCCAAAGGGTATTGAAGCACGGTCTGACATTAAGGTGAATTTACCTTTTTCACCCTTTGTAGGGAATCTGAATCTCTGGTGAGGTGGCTTCTGGTACTTCAGGCTGAATTGTGGCTTGTCCTATAGGAACTCGGTGTAGTTCCTTCTAGCACTACACTGATGTTGCTGATCTCTAATTAATATAGTAGAATGGTTTGTGTGGTTGTCCTTTTCTATGTGAGTGAGTGCATTCAGAGGTGAGTGTATATGAGATGAGTGCATTAACTGTAAGTCACTCTGGTTGCTATGTGACTAAAATGCTAAGGTAGTCACCGTGCACTGATGTCCTTTGCTGCCTGCTGCCATTTCCGTAGAAACACAACTCCTGGCTCGACATCTCTATAAGCAATTTTTAATTTAGAAATTGATATAGAACTACACCTACTCATTCAAGGGTATTTCTTCATTTTTACTCTTCTCCACATTGTATAAATAATAGTGAAGACATCAAATCCTTCACTGTGTGGTCCAGCTCATCCCAAATATGACTGTTGATACTAATAATGTGAATCTGTTCCTGTCTGAGAAATTATTTAGAGTGAATTATGTTTTTGGCTCAAGCGGCCTGGGGTGGTGCAGTGGACTTGGCCACTGCCTCCTGTGCACATTCACTGCTGCAGCGTGGGTTCAAGTCCTGTCCCGTGCTCTTCCTGGTATTATCCTGTTACTTTTTTCTGGAAGGTTATCGTCGAAAGCAGAAGGGTTCGGACTACACCTCCACATCAGAGGAGGAATACGAGGCCAGCTCGGGAACCCCAAAACACAAACGCTCCTCCCATACGTCTGCTGCCACACAGACCCCCAGGGCCCAGAAAGAGAGACCCACAACAGCCCAGCCCAAGTCCTGCTCCCCGGAGGCCGTGGAGGACGACATCCAGAATGAGGCTGACCACTACCAGAACTGGACCACACACAGCGCCGAGATAGCAAAGTAGGGTGACATATGACCCTCGACCGTGTGTCAACTGAAACCACTTACTAATCCTTGTGATTGGCATGTGCCCAACATTTCTTCTCATGTTGTTCTATGCAGGCTCAGTCAGGACTTGGCCAAGGACCTTGCCATTCTGGCCCGCGAGATCCATGATGTGGCGGGGGATGGGGACTCCCAGAGTTCTTCTGGAATGGGCACCAACCCTTCCCCCAGCTCGGCGCCCAACACGCCTGGGCCCGCCTGCACCGTACCCATCTCAAGCCGGGAAGAGGTGTGCTCTCCCACTAACCACAGCACACTTCCAACAGGCCCCTCTGACCAGCATCCTTTTGGAATGTTTCAATTCATAGTACAACCGCAAAGCAGCCTGTGGGAATATTTATCCCGCTCTCAGTTATTTTAACCAACAAAATATATTACACCAAAACTCTGTACATCCTCAGTGACACGTGCAAAGGATCATGAGCATTTCTCTGTTCTTTACTGTACAGAGTCCATATACATCTTTGCGAGGGGTCTTCCCATCTCAGGTGGATAGCACAGACACATCAAACAGTCAATTTATCTGTCTCCCTTTTTCTCTCTCTGTTTTTTCTGTCTCTCTTTTTCTCTGTTTTTTCTGTCTCTCACTCCATCTCTGTTTCTGTCTTGCAACGTGTTTCTTTTTTTTTTGCCCCTCACCTTCCACCTCCCATACTCTTCACGCTACCATCACAAATCCAAACACCTGTACGTTGTTGGATCATCATGCTAGGAAATCATTTTCTTTTGACACTGCGGTGTTCTTTGTGTTCTCAGTGAATGGTTAGAGTGACAGATTTTCAGGACCTCATCTGCATGCCTGGCCTGCTACAGATTATTACGCCAAACGTCACTGCATTAGACAGGTTTTCACGTTCCGCTAGTGCCGCTTTGTTCCCGGGCTTATATCCCAGCCAAACTAAAATTCACTGCTCACAGTTCAACTGCTCTCACCACCTGCATGTTGACTTGGTGCATGTAATCACAAAGCACTATCCACGCTTTGATTTGTCTCCACTACTATAACAAAGATATTCTAACTTCTTACTGTCACTGCGCCGTTGAAATTCAGTAGAAGGCCTCCCTCGGTGGTCATCATGGTCATGCCAGTTGTTCAGAACGTGCGGACCATGCGCTGATTCTACTTTCTTTCCAGCTGGTCCAACATATCCCTGAGGCCAGCTTAAACTACCAGAAGGTTCTACTATCGCCAGGTTCTACTGCTGTCATGGACCTGGATCCTAACATGAACGGCCAAGACACAAGCTTTAAGCCACGGTGGAACCGTGAAGAGGTCACTTTCCTGTCACACTTATTTCTCCTCCATTTTAGAATAGTACTTTTGCTGCCAAATAATTGGAGACCTAGCTATATCGCAGTGACAGAGCTGACTCATGCAGAAACAAATGGGCACTTTAGTCTACATAAAAGAGCTGTTGCAGTTAGTTTTGGTCTGGTGGGAATTAGACCAAAGTATATTAATGGAAGTGAAATTACTTTGTCAACGCTAGGCCTTAATGTTTGCCATTTTCTCCCTCTAGGTGATTTTAGACAATCTGATGTTGAATCCTGTTTCTCAGCTCTCTCAGGCCATTCGGGAGAACACGGAACAGCTGGCTGAGAAAATGAAGTATGATAACCTACTGTCATGTACCTTGGTTTTCACCTTACTCGTCTTACTGTATTCAACAAACACTTGGTTTTATTTCTGGTTGACTCTGTTACAAAATACTTTGTGTTTTTATCATTCAGAGTTCTATTTCACAACAAGACTGAGGCCTGGGAGGAGATTGAAGCAAAGATCAATGCTGAGAACGAAGTTCCCATCCTCAAGACATCAAATAAGGTACAACAGTGATAACCAGCCATACATCTGATGTTGGTGGCCAGGGAAATATTTTTATTGTAACCTTTTAAATGATTATGTCACAGGAAATATCCTCCATCCTAAATGAGCTGAGAAGAGTGCAGAAACAACTAGAAAGTAAGTTACACCTAGGCCATTCTTGTAGTGTTCATTTCTTTGTAATGTGTACAGAGAGTTGAAATACTGAATTGCTTTTCCTGTTTGACCTATTCAGAACATTTGAATAGATCTAAAAACATCAATCAGTAGGTCCACTGGATCCACTGACTTTTCTGTTGCTTCTCTAGTGATCAACAGCATTGTGGAACCCAGTGGAGCTGCCAGTGGGAACCCCAAGGTGGCAGCGGTGGCGGCTGCTGCTGTTTCAGGAGGACAGGGCACCAGGTCCCCCTCACGGCAGAAGAAATCCCCCAGTAAGCCTTCTGGGACTGGGGATAGACAGCGTGGCGCTGGCCCCTCAACCAGCCCGACCACCTCCAAACCCAACAGCAACGAAAACACCAAGAGGACCACCAGAGGCCCCAAAGGGGCGAACCTTATGTCCTGATCAGTGATCCCAGGCTTCTGTAGCAACTCCTGGTGGTGACTGACCCCATTCACCGTGCTGTCATTTGTAATGTAAAAACCAATGACACAGTATACTGTACATGCGTTTTGACTGGTAAAGATAGCTGAGTACCGCTGTCTAGAATTGCTTCCTCCACATTGCACAAGCTCAACTAAAAGTAGGTAAAGCTGAGTAAAATAAGTTGTAACTTGCTTTAATATGTGGATTGTGTACAAAATAATATCCATATGCCTTGCCTACTTGTCCTCTACTATGTGCAATGTGTAGTAGGCCAGTACTGGTTGCCCATGTAGCTCAGATGAGACAGGCTACAGTGTTGCACATTTGTTTCCATATTGTGAATGTGTGATATGGCAAAACAGCTCCATTACAGAGGCTGTTTTGAGGGATTCTGTGCTTGTCTTATAAAATAATATTAACTGAATGTTGCTGAATGACTGGATTATTTCATTGCTTAGCAGAAAGCTACTGAATGACCACCATCACTCTCCCTTTTTTTCTCAAATTGATTGTCTGCTTTTGTGAAAATACCTAGAATTATGTTCTATATGAATGTTGTGTATACACAATGTTAGGATAGAGTGTGTCATGAAATGTTCTGATCCAAAATCAATGCATTATTTATACACTACACCATAGAGCATTGGAGAAAGGGGAAAGCATACTTGGCATAACAATTTAATATGATGACTTTTATAATGATTTAAGTTAAGTTGTTAATCATCGATGAGGTATTCAATGTTGTTCTGTGATAACGATCTTTGGGTGAAAGTCTATCAGTAATGAAGCTTCGTAGTTATGGTTTCATGTTCTTGGCACTGGCACTATATTTCCATCAGGGTAGTGTATATGGTACTGATGTAGCTTGTTGTTCTGGTGTGTCTGAATGAGAGTGTTTGAGGGACTATATGCTTCAAATTAGTAAAATTGGCCCAAAATTGACATGCAGTCTCCTAATCTGACTATTGTACTGTGCTAGCTATGAAGTTAGCTATGATCTGTTCTTTGTTGTGTGTGTGTGGGTGTGTGTGCGCGCGTGTGTGCGTGCACATTTCCTTTTCAGGACTAAAATGTTCTGACATTTTCAAAATGGTTTGGTCAGCTTATAGATTAGGTTTAGAAACAATAGTTTTAGGCATACAGATCAGTGAGGACCTTACTGCTACTGAGTTGTGTGGTTGTTCCACCTAGGTAATTTTAAAATGTATGCACTGTTAGTTTCTCTGCTAAATGACTAAAATCAGAAATGTTTATGAAAATAGGTTTTTGAATGAAAAAAATAAGTTAGTCCTGAAAAGTCATGATTGTGTGTGTGTGTGGGGGGGTCACCTTCATTGTAGGTGTTGTTTTCCAATGGGAAAGTTTAGCTCCTTCATCTGTGGAGGTAGTTGGGACAGTTGGCATTGTGTGAGGAATGCTGTATACATGTAAGTTAAAGAATTAAAACAGACAAAAACCTATTTTAAAACTATTTTGTGAAAGTGCATGTGTAACATAATTATCTAGTTTAGTTGGGTGAGAGTTCAGGCTAGTTCACCAAATGTGCACTTTTTCTTTTTGAGATAGACCTCATAACCCGTGGGTGGAACTAAAATAAAGCATTATGATCAATGAATACATAAACATGTTGCTAAAATGCAGGTTTAAAATGTGTTTATGTTTAAGGGCAGACTGTTTTAGAATAGCGCTTTGATTTTGGTTAGGTACATACGCCGACAACAGACCAACTCTATGCTAAATGCAAAGCTTTTTTTACAGTCATAAATGGTGCCATGGTGTTCATTGACCTTGACGCCACTGAGAAGGAAGTTGTGGATTATGATTGGCTATTGCTTTTGTCATTTCTGCTGCTAAGGGTGGCATCAGCATTGGGCTACCTGCTTCTCAGTATACATTTTGTTTCAGTTACAATGCATGTAACTCAAGTATAATCTGTTTACTATTGAGGAAAAAATGAACTGCAAAGTGCAAACCAAACTATATGTGAATGTTGGGTGTAAGTCCAATTTTTTTTTTATGACTTAAAGTTTATGGTCTTACTGAAAGCTGCAATGTTGTTTTTAAATCAAATGGTTATGTTCTTCCAAATTATTTCTTGAATATTTTCTGTTGCACTCGGTATGTTTTCAGATGTTACACAATTGACTTCACATATTAGTTTCAGCATCATCATGAACAATGATTTGTACCATCATATAATTTGTAATAAACTGATTTCTGTCAAAAATGCCTGATGGTATTATATTAAAAAAACTAAAAAGGTATTACTCCCTACAGAACAAGTACCATTAGATTGGTTTGCTTGAATCGTTCTGTCACTGCCGTAGATCTGGGATTTCAGAGACTACATGATGTCACATGGATAAGCCTAGATGTTCTTGTTCTTAAAATTACAATTATAGAGATAAAAGAGATGTGATATCACATGAAATCTGATCTAAAACATCATTTTTTGAGGTTGGGAAGAAAACAATGTTTTTTTTGGTATAATTTCCATTTAATAGCATATCTAGCCCCTCAGCTGTGTAATTGCATCTTGCTACAGGCCGGGGAATTTGTAATCATGGATGAATCTGTAGCCTGCAGCTTAGTTATCATTATCAACTGGCTAAGCATGAAGTGATCAAACATGGACACCGCACAGACAGAAAGGATTAGCATTTTATTCCCAGGTATTCCAGGTCAAACTAAATGGTAAAAGCAATGTCAATACTGGGTTGATTAGATAGCAACTGGAAAAACTTACTAACTCATAATTATTACAAACATGTCCTCCTCCATACATTTTGTGAAGAACTTCCAATTGTCTCATCTGTCCAAAGCATGGACTTGGTGGGGAGACACTTTAGTCCTGTAGGTGGCAGTAATGCCACCATAACGCTAGTAGCCAACCACAACACAGAAGAAAAAGTGTGTTGACTGTTCACGGATTTGCTAGCTAGTTTTTTGTAATAATGGTTACTCCATTATTTAGACGTGGCCCGTTTGATTTTGGTTAAAAGTAAGAGGCTTGGGGGGGGGGGGGGCTTTAATGTTCCGTGCAGCTAATTTAAAGACCATCAGTAAAGCGGGAACCAGCTGGTAAGTGATGTCTCGGAACATTGCTAACTAGGACTCGAGCTAGCAAATTAGCTGAAAAGCCAAGCATTGCTAACGTAGCCCTTGATGACATGACAATGGTAGCCGCTATCTATGCAATTTTGACATTGTTCCAGTAAATGACCCACTTACGGTTATAAAACGTCTGACTGTTCAAATTACATGTCTCTGACCCTGGCTAACAGTTTGTCGTTGTAACTTTAATGTTAGCTAGGTCACGTTTGACAACACATTGCATTGGATTGGATAGGCTGTCTTGTCTGGGCCGTTTAACCCCGGGCAGAGGTTCAAGCCCTTTCTCACAGTGACCACCCAGCCATTCTGTGTATTTGATCTATTCCAGGACTGCTTGTCAGCTAATCACCTCTCCCTTGTAGTGAATCAGATGTGCCTATTCAGGGGTACAACAAAATGGTGAAATAGCAGAGGGGGTCACCGGGGAAAGGGTTAGAAACACTTCTAAGTTGCAGATGTGTTGTGACTAGTGCGGGCATTTAGTAGCTCCACCCTCAGGTTTTAGTAGGTAAAAAATATTTTATTAACTTGACGTAAAATCTATTATATACGTAAATTTTGCGACGTCGGAGCTCCAGTCTTCCCTCGAAACAAGTAGGATTGGTTCGTGTTTCTATGTGGTTGACATACTTTGGTAGCCATGGTTACCAACTCCAGCCCTACAGGACCTCCAACAGTACACAAGCCCTTGACAAACACACTTTATTAAACCTGTCAACTATCAAGCTGTCAGAGGTGAATCTGTTGAGTTTAAGGCAACAAATAAAATGTGTTCTTTTGGGGTTACTTGAGGATTGGAGTTGGGAAACACTGTTAGCCCAAGCTATGCATGCAGCCAACATAGAATAAAATGAGCAATAATGAGTTTAAACTATAAATTAGGCTGAGGGATTGGGTTGATGGAAAAGTAAACATTTGAATTCATAGATGAATTGAATGCAAGAACTGACCATCCTCATTCACTTCTTAATGGATTAATGGAATGACTGTTTAATCGTTTTTGCTAGCGACAACTGTAGATGCCATGATACATAGTTTAGCTCTGATAGCATCAGACAGATGACAGTGATGAACATTACCAAGCGTGCAGTGCCAATGAGGTATTACCACTGGTTGTTTGATCACATCATCCCCTCCAAACACAAATCAAACATGGGTGTTGATTGTTTTCTGACAGAGTACACCATCTCGTCCTTACTCTCTTTCTTCCCAGGCACTTCAGCCAGACGATGGACGAGCTGGTCCACGACCTGGTTTCGGCGCTGGAGGAGAGCTCGGAGCAGGCCGCACGGGGAGGCTTCGGCGACGGGGGGGACCATGCACTGGCTGTGGGCTGCCTGCTGAAGAGACAGGCTCGGAAACGTCGCGGGAGGAAGAGACGCTCGGACAACCCCCACCCACCCTGGGACACTGGCCACCTCAGTGAGGGCTCGGAGTCCAGCCTGGACGAACACAAGGTGGGAAGGGGCTTTCAGACAGTCCTTAAGGAACCTTTGGAGTCGATCCCTGCTGATTAAATCTGTGGCTCGTAATCATACGTCATACACCTCGGAAACCACTGGCCTGGTGTACACAGAACAAACCACAGTAGCATTCCTGCATCATTATTTTGTTGGCATTTCCTTTGGTCTCTGTGAAGTTAAGGTAACTGATTGCGCTACAGTTTACACAGTGTTCGATACATTTAGTACCTAGCATCAAATTTGGGCCAACATTTTTCTTACTATGTAGTTAGACATGAGGAATCTGATAAAACGGTTAAAAGCCACATCCCACAGCAAGTTGAGTAACTGGAGTAGAGTAGCTTGCATTATTTACTTAGTAAGTATAAAAGTACCATGTTTTACCCACTAGATGACTGTGTTCATGATTTTTCAGAGTTATTAGGAAACATTTATTTGTAGCGGGGTTAGTGATATTTACTGTTAACCCAGTCTGATACCATTACCTATATAAACACCATGCTGTGTGTACTTGGGACTTTTAACATTGAACTTGTGTAACCTAGTTGTTTGCTTGTTCACCAGGAATGTTCTAGCTAACTATTTTAGGCCTACACCTTTTTAAAGCATTAAACCAAACATTTAGGGCTGGTGTCGCAAACACAGATTAAGTTGTATCCTGAAAACCTCAAGTTCATTGGAGTTTTCCATTTACCTCAATTAAATAAAGTGTCTGATCCAAAGCAGACTGAAGCTGTTTTTCTTCTGGGCTTTTGCCTGTACTGATGTGCATCCAGTTTCTTTATCTTTATCTTTGCTGATGTCAAGCACGCCCATACAATAATGCAACCACCACCATGCTGCAAATAAGAAGGCACTTATTCAGAAATGTCTTGATTTGGATTGGTCCCCCAACCAGTTTGCATTTGGACACAGAAGTGCATTCCTTTGATGTTGATTTTTAAGTTAAGTTATTGAACCTGAATTAATCTTGTTTTTCCCGTTGTTTGTATGAATGATGGTCCAAATTAGATGTTCTACTCCAGGAGTCCCATTGCCATCAGCATCATGTTACTGTGAAGTTCTCCCTGTTAAGCGTTTTCCTCATTCCTTGTACAAGACAGAGTGAACGTGCTCTGCAGCCATCCCAAATCAAACCGTGGCCATTCTTGGGCCATTGGACACAACACGGGCAGTCTAGCAGCTTGTATTGATTTCAAAGGAAGCGTTCCCTCTGGCTGATAGCAGTGCCTGACGCCAAGGGCTGCTGTGTAGCAGGGCTGTTAGGTACAATGATGCGTCTTTAAGATCATGAGTTTTATAAATCAATTTGCTACATTTATCAGATACAATTTTTAGAAAATGACACTTCAGCAGTGTCATTTGGAAGGCGATCAGCAGTGTCATTTGGAAGGCAATCTATTGTATTTGCTTCTGACTTCAGAAACAATTTCAGCATTGAAATGCTGGTTGTCAGTCCTCTGTCTTGTGCTATTTGAGTTGGAACAACACTTGTCTTTTGGATATTGTTAAGAAAGGGTGCCTTGGTTGGTGCTTTTTGTTTTTGGACAGGGTCCTTAAGAAAACGAATACTGTCCAGGGTAGAATGCGTTGCGCTTGTGCATTTTTGACATTCTGCCAATGTCTTGGTCTCTCTTCTTTCTCTACTCCTCTTTCAGGACTACCGTGCCACGGCAGGCGGCGTTGCAAGCAGCAACAGCCATGCCCGGGACAATAGTGACTCTGACGAGCAGCTAGGGCCCAAACGCCGCACCCCCCTTAACCCCGACGCGGGACGTGGCAAGCGCCCCCTCTGGCAGGAGGACCTAGGAGTGGGAAGCTCTGAGGGGTCACGGAGTTTAAGACGCCGCCGGAAGGTCAAACGCATGGCCGTTGACCCCCCCCCGGAGCCCGTGACCTCCAGTGGCGCCACGACCATGCTGGGGCCACCGCCTGTCCCCAAGCCACATGCGGAGTGCCGGATGCCTGGTGCCAGTCCCGCTGAGGGCAGGGGGGGGATGGAGCCGGGGGTCGGCGGGGGAAAGAGCCGAGTGAAGAAGAGGAAACTGGCGGCCCACAGGCTGGGGCTGGATGCCACCGATGAAGGGGTGGTGGTGGAGAGTGAGGACGCCATTATGGAGCAGGCAGGGCCCAAGGACAAGATGGAGTTTGAGGAGCAGAAGGGCTCGGATGAGGACATGAGTGACAGGTGGTTAGTGTTTCTTTTGTCTGCTCTATTCCCTGGTCCTCTGCCTAGGCTTATTCGTTCCCAGGTATGCTCAGCTCTTAGAGAAGCATTGTTCAGGAGGTGGTCTAAGATTCTTCTCCCTGCAGCGAGTGTCCTTCCCTAGAAGACTAGAAAGGGACAGATATTCAGGCCTTGTTATTTTCTGTTCTGTTTTTTGATCACTGTCTTCCCTCCCACTCCGTGTGTTCTCCTCTGTCTGTCTTCCAGTGAGACCAGCAGCGTGAGCAACAGCAGCGACGGAGGACTGTACACCAATGATGAGGGGAGGCAAGGTAACCGCCGAACCGGGTCATTAATGGGCCGTACAGGACGCCTGCGGGTTCATTCAGTCGCCGGTGTCCTTTGAGCTTTTCTCCCAGGGCTCCCCCACCGAAGCATTAATGGACGGGACCCCTTTGCCCAATCAGCGGGTTTCAGTATTCCCTCCTCAGTTTGTGACATGTGTCCCTGTCCGGGCCAGTTTAGCTGGTGCTGTTGGCCCACAAGTGACGCCCGGTCCGTCCTGTCTTCCCAGGGGATGATGAGCAGAGCGACTGGTTCTATGAGGGGGAGCCCGGGGGAGCGTGCGGTGTGGCAGGAGTGATTCCCTGGTGGGAGAGGGAGGCAGAGGAGGAACTGGACCTGGTTGACCCGGTCTTCAACAGCATCCTCACCGGATCCTTCCCCATCATGAGCCCCGGGGCACAGAGAGGTACGCCGGCCCGCTCCCACAAACCCGCCTGCTATCCGAGCTCGGTACCATTTGCGTGGACTGTTTCCCTCGACTCTGTTTTTCTTTACGCGACGGTACGGGCGTTTGTTTCGTCCGTGTGTGATCCGCCATGTGGCCAGTAGGTGGCGGTGACTGCACAGAGCTCTAATAGAGCTGCCACGGTGCTCACCTTCTTCCTGCCTTTCAAAGTGGTCTCTGTCTCCCCGGTGACAGGGTTCCAGGCCCGGCTGAGCCGACTGCACGGTGGGCCTCACAGCCAGGGAGGCTCTGGAAGACACCACCAGGACCCCCACTCACACGGGTCAGTCCGCTCTCCTAAACCACAGCCCGGGCGATCACTGACACGCTGTGGGAGACAGTATATCTGCCCGGGGAGAATTCCGTGCCTCTCTCTCTGTGGTTTCTTTTTTTGTGTTCGACTTATACCTATATGTCTTCCACAGCCCTTGGTTTAGTTCCGGGTCGAGACGAGAACATGGCCAGGTAAGACATGTTGGTTCTGCTGCTAGCTGCATATGGCAACGGAATGTGTGTGAGACTCACCGAATGCAAACATGTCAAACTCTGTGGGGACTCTGATATTTAAGTTATTTAATCGTTCTCCTTGTTTAAATGCTAGATGCACTGCTACCGCAGTAAATATTGGAGTGAAAGTGTATTCCAAATGAAACGCCTTCAGCTCTGTGTACTGAAGCCCCTGTTTAGCTGGCTTGACTTTCTTCCTGTTAGAGAGGGAGTTTGTCAGCAAGGCACATGAATAAATTCATGGTACAAGAGTGTTTTGTGACAGCTCTGTCTTTCTCTCTAGATGCACTGGGACTCCCGGCCTGACCGAGGCCACCGGAGAAGCTGCTCAGTGAAGACCGCCAGCAGGTACAGCAGGAATCATCCGGTCACCGTGTCATCTAAGAGATAACCGCACAATGTTTCTAGTATGTTGCCGTGAATGTTAACTATGGAGGCTTATTTTCCGGTCGTGCAGGCAAACGAGCGGACACCTGGGGTCTCTCTGTACAGGGGACGTCAAGAGGAGACGTAAAGCAGCACCCATCGGCTTACCTCCGCCTACGGGTAAATACTTCCTCCCCCCCACCCCTCTTAGCCCTCTATCCTGGTCCTTTAATCCCCTTCAACGCTCCTCCCTAAGCTGGCTTGGACTGTAGGCCACTGGCAGGCTCTGCTTTCACAGAAAGATACCAGATTAAGACAATTGCTGTGTCCGTCCCCTCCCAGTGTTCTCCTCTGTCTCTGTTAGCGTTGTGTTTTTGAGGACTGGAACATGACTCTGGGGGTATATGGCCGAAACAGGAAGTGATGCGACAGGACACTGCTTTACCCCCCCTCAGTGACAGTCACTGTGGAGCCTGGGCACGCGCAATACTGCTTGTTTTCTCCCTGATATTTATGTCATTACGTTCCCCCGGTGTCCCAGGTCGAAATCAGTTTCTGTTTTTTTCTAGAGCCATATGCATTTTTTTTATCAGTATTTTCCCCCTAAAAATTCTGTGAGGTCCAGTTATGGCCTCGCCCGAATCCGCAGCAGGCACAAGTGTCGGAAGAGAGTGCCTGACCTACCGCAGGTCAAGACATGGCAGCCCTGTCCGACCTCCACTTGTCCACCCGGGCGATGCGAAGCCAATTTGCGCTGCCCGCTGCAGAAGGGTTTATACCTGGCTGTAGTCGTTATACCTGGCTATAACTACTCTGGAACTCAATGACTTACACAACCGTGCCTCTCACCCATTTATGTTGGACACACTCAGACACATGGGCCGGGTCCTTATTCCCAGGTCTGAATAAGACCCCGATTAGAGGGTTGCAATGATGAAATGGGGTGGAACTGGCTTTGAATAGCCCTGGTGATACGTTACGGTCCCGAATATTTACCTTTGTGTGGTTAAATAGAGCCATGAAGCTGACTGATAGGGTCAGCCTGTTGAATATAATAATAAATTAAGCCTTTACCGAGATAATCTGATCTGCTCTTACTTGTATCTATCTCCCTCCATTCCTTTCAGATACTCTCCCTTATGTCTTAGCCTGTTGTAACTGCTTCCGTGTTCTTTTGTGTCTCCTCTAGGGGTGGTAGGTGAAAGTGCAGGGCCTATCCCAGAGACCAACATGGGGAACCGGATGCTACAGAGTATGGGCTGGAGCCCCGGTATGGGCCTGGGTCCGGAGGGCAGGGGCATCACTGAGCCAGTCCGGGCCACACAGAGACCCAAGGGAGCGGGCCTGGGTTTTAACTGAACAGGTCAGGCTAGTAGACTTGAATGTAGACGGAACATACTGGGAGCGGGGAGGACTGGTCAGCACTCCCTGGAAAACAGAGTAAAGAAGCAGCTGAGCTGGACGGAGGAACTTGTGCATGTCACCAAGACCGCTTTTAACTAAAGGAGGACAACATAAATAAAGACTGGAAGTGTACTTCAGGTTTCCAACATTTCTATCAGGGAAAAGAGAAGGAATTAAAAGACACCAGGCATTGTAATTGGGTTGATTTGTATGATAAAGGCTCTGCAAATACACATTCTCTTCAATCAGTGATTCATTTTCTGTAAAGCGGAACCAAATTGTCTTTCATTGAACTGGTTGACGAAATATGTTTTAGGTAAATATCATTGGAAACATCAAAATTGCTATTTTGTGTCCATGTGGTAGAAGTTCTTGCTTTTAAATTGCTGTTGCAACACTACATTATATTAGCATTACTCCCGAGTAACTACAATGGTATTACATGGAGCTAATTATTTGCTTGGTTAGTATAAAAAGGTGACTGCAGTAAGTGCTGCCTGAGGTGAAGGTAGTGAAATGTTTCGGTTGTAGTTAGTCTGGAATAAGGTTAATGAAATGTAACTGCCAAATGTTTTTTTTATGCCTTTAAAGGCCCAGTGCAGTCAGAAGTGATTTCCCTGTTTTCTGGCTGATAGTTTGACATTGATTCCAAATCTGCCAATCAGGTCCATGTATGTAAATATCTTAATTCGTTTAGTAACACCCATTCGTTTAGTAACAAATTTAAAGGGTTAATTCTGAAGCTCTGGTAAATAAATTAATGAATAAAACATCATTTTGGCATTTTTTTTTTTTTTTTTTAATAAGCGCACAGGATTGAACACAGTTATTGATGATTTAGAAAAATATCAGAGACTGCATTATGGGCTTTACATTATATTTCGGATATTGATCGGTTATGTTCAGGTGAGTAGATAATCACTTCCCAAATCTGTTCCTGGAGAGCTAGTGTCCTGCAGTTTACTCTCTAACCCCGGATAGGATTATCCTGATTTAGCTTTTCATCCATTTAACTATTACAATCAGGTGTGTTAGAATGAATGTAAGGAGAGAACCTACAGGCTTTCCAGGAACAGGGTTGGGAAGCCCTTATATAGCTGGTGTAGGGAAGAGTGTCATGAATGATTCAGGAAAGGAATCCTTCTATGGTTGTATGGTGGAATGGTTTACCGTGAACGCTCTTGAATGGTTTCAATTTTACCAGACTAGTTGCTGGGTGTAAGTATCAATCATCACGTGAAAATGTTAACTTTTGTCTGACATGACAGCAATCCTGTAATTCATTTACCCTCCCTTCTGTTTGGCTGGTAAATAACTGAAATATGGTGGTAAAAATAGGCTTGCCAATAACTGCAAAACGATTCCAAATATTGGATCAGTTTGTCTTACAGCACACTGTTAACAGGATGTTATTACAGGAATTAGCCAAACTGTTTTAAATGTCCATTCATTCAATAAATAAGTGATGCTGTTTATACTAATGGAAACGGCAAACGGTGTTTGCAATATTTGCATTTGTTGTCTGGTTGAACAGCAGTGGACTGGCTCTAGAAATTGTCTCAGGCGTTACTAACACATCAAGGCCATATTACCCCCCCCCCCCATGTAAAACTGATACAGATTATTTTTGCTAAACAGACTCAGACCAGCCAGATTGCCTCTCACACCTGTGGTTTACTCACAAATAGTCCCTAATGCTCTGTCTCCTTTCTCATTTCCACTGAAGCAAAAGCAACAGGGGGGAAAAAAACACAGCCTCCGAAAATATTATAACCCCAGTTTTTCAAAACCACACTTCATAAATTGTACTTGCAAACTCTTATCTACTCCTGCATCAAACTTACATGCTGACACAGAACCTGATGGAAATGTGATGCCATTACAGCTCTGTTTCCCTTCTCTTCTCTCTCTCTCTCTCGCTCTCTCTCTCGCTCTCTCTCTCCCCTATCTGCAAGGCTGGTGTAGCAATCCCTGTATCCACGGGAATGCAGTAGAGCTGTGTCCTCTGCTTCCTCTATCCTCTCCCCCTATCAGACACACACACACACACACACACAGGACTCCCCTGTGAGTAAGTGAACTCAGCGCTGCCTGATCTGGAGTAGAGGAGAGAAAGGTCTGTACTGCTGCTGCATCGCCGGACCGAGGAGGAGAGGAGGAGAGCTGGGTAGAGCTGAGGCGTTTGTCCTTGAGACTGACTGACAGGCTGCTGCTGGCTGTGGGACTCTGGAGGAACCAGGAGAGTGAGTACTGAGCTGGACAGGGCAGGGGTGTTGAAACACAGGGTTAGTTTTGGGGTATTTTGACTGGGGACATTTAGAGGTTATTGGGAAGTATGTGGCTAGAATGGGGTGTTTTGACCAGGGCAGTTAGCTAGAGGACATTTGGGTTGGAATCAAAAAAATGTGTTGGTGTTTATTTCCTTGGTCCATGTGGTACTGTACTCAGGTATTCCCACTCCACTCAGGTTTCTGTCAACTTTCTGCTTTCGGAAAACCGTTCCTACCACTACCTACATTTAGTTTTCTGAATAACTATCTTACTACGTTCCTCAATCCTCACTGACATTGTTCTGTGTCACTTTTCCAATACGTCCTTTTTGTCATCTTGCAGGGGTTAAACATTTCTTAACAGAGCTTCACTCCCCCCCACCACCCTGCCCACAGTGTTGACAGATCGATAGTTATACATCTATAATTGGAAGCCATCAGTTATGGCGGTTCTCCAAAGCCAGTCATTATCGTGTGTAATCTTGCAGAAAATGACATTTGGAATGGTGTTTCGGGCGTGGCTGAAACACTGGTCTGTGTTTGCTGGGCTGACCGGCTGCAGCTCAACCTATCCACCTTTATAGTGGACATGGAGGGAAGGGGGAGAAAGGTAGAGGGCAAAGAGGGACAGGTATGTTGGAGGGAGGAGAAAGGGGAGGGACAGGTATTTTGGAGGGAGGAGAAAGGGGAGGGACAGGTATGTTGGAGGGAGGAGAAAGAGGAGGGACTGGTATGTTGGAGGGAGGAGAAAGGGGAGGGACTGGTATGTTGGAGGGAGGAGAAAGGGGAGGGACTGGTATGTTGGAGGGAGGAGAAAGGGGAGGGACAGGTATTTTGGAGGGAGGAGAAAGGGGAGGGACAGGTATGTCGGAGGGAGGAGAAAGGGGAGGGACAGGTATGTTGGAGGGAGGAGAAAGAGGAGGCACTGGTATGTTGGAGGGAGGAGAAAGGGGAGGGACCGGTATGTTGGTGGGAGGAGAATGAGGAGGGACTGGTATGTTGGAGGGAGGAGAAAGAGGAGGGACTGGTATGTTGGAGGGGGGAGGAAAGAGAGGGACAGGATAGGGGAGAGAAAAGTGACCGAGGTATTAGAGAGAGAAGGGCAGAAGATTGAGAATGAGGGAGGGATGAAGTGGTGGGTGGAAATTGGCATCAATGCCTCCGATGTATCAGACAGATAGAAAGACAGACTGACATGCTGATTTAGCTCATACCACCTGTGAAGGCAATAGGTCAGGTAATCCAAACTTGCGTGTCTGTGTGGCTGTCTGCTTGAGTATTTAAGTTGGTAGAAAGATTCCTGCCATTGTCAGCAGTTGTCTATATCCAAGACATCATGCCAAGACTGTCACGTGCAGCCTAACTCCCTCTGGCTGTTTCAAATGTGAAACATATCGTTTTTCACTAAAGCTTAGTTTATGGAGTGACACAAGCAGAACCAAACAAATATAAAAAGACAGAGTCATGTTGAATGAAAGAATCCGAGCTTAAAGGGGCAATATTTAAGATTGTTATTGTACTACTAGCAAAACAAGCAAAAAGTAGCAGTAGACATCGGCAGATAATGTTTTAAGTAAAACAAGAGTTTCAAATAATCTTTTAGAAGATTAATCAGTGCCTAACATTCCCCATTTGAACTTTCTTGCCGGTCTGTCTATCAGTTTGCATTGACTTGTAATCTCCTTATACTCTCTTTAGACACATGCAGCACTGTCCTTCAAGTCGTAAACAACCCCAGACTAGATGGCACTATACCGGTCTGGTTCAGTAACGGAAGACGAGGAGATAAGTTGTGTTATTGTTTAGAGGCAGGATACTACACAGTGGCCGTTAAAACTATTTTGATGAACTGAATAATAGTTAAAGTTGTAAAGCTATTAATAATAGTTAAATAGTTATTCAAAACAGTAATTGCTTCCTAAGGTGTTTCCACTAAATGTTTGCTCTAGGATGTGAAGGCATACACAATCGAGATTACACTAACGTTATGTGAGTTAGCAGGTGTTCTTACATTTTTGTATACATTTTCATATTGCCGTCTTGAGGGAATCAAACCCACATTAACCACAATTATATAAGGCTGCAAAAATAAAGACTGCCCAAAGTGTGTAGACTTTCACCAACGCACTGCTCTTTACACTAAGAGAGAGGAGCGTCTGAAAGGACTGACACAAATAAAGAGAAATAAGTGAATTTGTTAATCCTCTTAATTCCTACTGAGAGGATATTCTTTCGGTAATCCTAAACAGTACAATGGTTGACATTAACACCTTAAAATACAGGTGGGAGGATCACCTGTCAAACACACTGAGGGAAGGACAGAGACAAAGGACGGGATGGCGCAAGAGGTGAGGGAGGGGAAATGTATAACCCTCAGTGACATCGGCTGTAACCTGACATTTTAGGTCTCGGGAATGCACTGACTCCCATGGTTGGGAATGCAGTGTCTTTAACCTGACTCCCCGGGTTGCGAATGCAGTATCTTTAACCTGACTCCCCTGGTTGGGAATGCAGTGTCTTTAATCTGACTCCCCTGGTTGGGAATGCAGTGTCTTTAACCTGACTCCCCTGGTTGGGAATGCAGTGTCTTTAACCTGACTCCCCTGGTTGGGAATGCAGTGTCTTTAACCTGACTCCCCTGGTTGGGAATGCAGTGTCTTTAACCTGACTCCCCTGGTTGGGAATGCAGTGTCTTTAACCTGACTCCCCTGGTTGGGAATGCAGTGTCTTTAACCTGACTCCCCTGGTTGGGAATGCAGTGTCTTTAACCTGACTCCCCTGGTTGGGAATGCAGTGTCTTTAACCTGACTCCCCTGGTTGTGGGAGCAACTCTCAGGTATTTCTTATTACAACAGTTTAACCGACCACAGATGACAAAAAAGCATTTGCTAATAGCGTCAGTTCAGTGATTACTCCATTGAAGTATTTATGATTGCTTTTTAGGGCTCCACTAGGGGGCAATCCAGACAAAACCTATTTTGGGATGGCTGCCCATTTCAAACCACAATAGTTATCCCAGTATAAGTTCTGGTTCTATGGTTAGTTGTGTGATCAGGTGCTCCCAGAGGTTCTCCGGTTTCCAACACAGGAGCGATGAGCCACGGCAGCTAGCCGCTGATAACAGATACATCCTGTTTCCTGATCAATATTCAATGTGTGACTGATCAATATTCTGGCCAATCTGCTCATCCAGGCACCCATTTATCAATCAGACTATCTATCCAAAGGCCCCATCCATACAGTCTCTCCCTACCTTTCACTTCTCCTACTGTTCTGCCTTCCTTAACCTCTCCAATATCCCTCTCTCTCTTCCTCTTTCTTGCTCCCCCCCTTTTCACTCTCTACATCTCTCTTTCTCTTTGCCCCTCTCTCTTTCTCTTTCTTTTCCCCTTTTCCATATCTCTCCCTCTGTCCCATCATCTCTGGACATCTTTAAATCACTTAAGTGTCAGGAGGTATGTATACTATATATGTGCAGTGAGAAAAAAAGCGTTTGCCAGCAATATGTCTCAGTAATTGATGGATTGCACCAAGTTAGACGATAACTAAGCTGATTATGCTCGGTGCGTCTCACAGTGATGATGTCAGGAGGACCACAGTGGTCGGATGGTGGGCTAAAACAGAAGGGGGCTGGGTGCATCAGAGAGTGACGCTGTTGTTTTGGAACTCAATCTGACAGATGTCCTAATGGAGGGTGGGGGTTTAGGGGGTTGATGGGATTGGGCTTTGGGAAGGGTGGGGTCTGGGGTTACTTTCCCCTCACTCAGATTTGAGAGAAATCGAAGTAATCCATACTATGGTCAATACTGACTGCTCGGTTTTGTGTTACAGGTCTCTCCTTTGTGAAGATATACAGAATTCTAGTGTTCAGTATCAGTTGAGATTTCTTCTTAGAGCTTTTGGAATGTAGACTTCATAGCATCGACCTCTGAGAAGACAGCTTATTGATCATGAGGAAATGTGATCTTTATTTTAGGTCTTGTCAATCTTCCTTGAAAAGGATCAAATAACTATATGAAGCTTAGGACACAGACATTACAGACATTACATGTAAAAAAGCATTAGTAGCGTGATGTCAATAAGTAAAAAGGAACAATTGGGTGGTACCGCAGGCATTATCATTAGAGCAAGGGGAAAAAAATGAATTTCCTGAGTTTAAACTCAAGTGGCTAGTTAGACGCCGCCGCGGCCCGGCTCTTGTGTGTCTAACTATTGTATTCCATTGCAAGACGTCTGCTTTGTGCCAAAGAAAACATCGGTCTTGCTCAAACAACGACTCAACTGATAAAATAAATAATCTTAGCTCTCCCCTTATTACATTTTGTTATGGCTTTGTACTTGAGTTCGCCAATGTGCTGTTTTGTTCAATCGTACACAATAACTTGGCTCAGGGTATAAAGAATCCATTGATAGTAACGGCTACTAAAAGCTGTAGGGACAAACCCTTCTTCCAGCGTAAACATCATTCTTCCTAAATGGTTTATTGAAGATAATTTCTGTACAGATTATCTTCATGTTTTTCCTAGGTTTGTGATTAAGTTTAGATTTATCTGATATTACAATTGCTCTTGATCACTCCTGGAAGTATATAATACTTTTTAAATGGTGGTAGTGACACTGTCTATGCCTGCCTGCCTGCCTGCCTGCGTGCGTTTGCTGTAGGGCTGCACGATATATCGTTTCAGCATCGACTTTGCGATGTATACATCCGCAATAGCGATTTAGTAAGGTTAACATCAGTCAACTATATATATATATATATATATATATATATTTTATTTAAAATGGAAAACCAACATTATATCTTATATAAGGTAATTTACTCTGATTTATGGGATACTGGATACACAGTTAATTATTATTTTAAACACGGTTTGTTGATGCACTTAGTTGACATGCAGGCTCTGTTTGCGCGTGAAATTATGAGCAACGAACAGGCAAAAAAAAAAAAAGACCGAAATTGAGAATTGGGTTGCAAAAAGTAATGCATCGTCAATTACATGGAAATATTTCGTCTACATACAGGATGATGTTGACCGAAAACAGGTACATCTGTCAAGAGTGCCTTGCAATTGTTGCCACAACACGGCCAATTTGTTCGATCATTTAAGGCGGCACCACAAATACGTATGATGAGTGCAAAGCATCTCAATGCCGTCCATTTCACATCGCCAAAGACATGGTACCAATTAACACGGTTACCGAAGAAGGTTTTAAAAACATCCGGTCCCTTGACAGGCGGTATGTAATGCCATCACGCAACTATTTTTATCAAGTTGACATCCCAGAGCTGTACGAGAAATGCAAGGCACAAGTTGAAAAAGAGCTTTCACAAGTGTAATTTTATACAGCAACAACGGACTTGTGGTCCAGCCGGACAACGGAGCCCTACATAAGTCTGACCGTACACTTTATTAATGAGGACTTCCACCAGAAAAGTCCCTGTTTGCAAACTGCATTTTCCCAGAGGATCATACAAGTGAGAACATCGCAACAGGGGCGAGAGAAGCTTTAGCTGATTGGGGCCTAAATGAGAGTCGTCTAGTCAGTATTACAACAGACAATGCCGCGAACATGGTGAAGGCTGCACCTGAACAAGTGGACCAGATTGCAGTGCTTTGGCCACAGCCTGCATCTTTGCAGTTGGTAAGTTATGCCCAATTGCGCATTCAATTTTACTACTGTTGCTATTGCTATATAATTACGGTTACATATTTATTACCTAGCCACTTCTGAATTATAACAATTTTCATGAGTTTCATAGATTTTAATTGTAGAGGATGGGGCTGGGGAAGAATTAAGGATACTTACTGTCAGGTTGATAGCCAAAGCTCTTTCTGAAGACATCCTGTGTTTATTCATATTACAACATAAATCGCAGATACACTCACCTAAAGGATTATTAGGAACACCATACTAATACTGTGTTTGACCCCCTTTCGCCTTTAGAACTGCCTTAATTCTACTTGGCATTGATTTAACAAGGTGCTGAAAGCATTCTTTAGAAATGTTGGCCCATATTGATAGGATAGCATCTTGCAGTTGATGGAGATTTGTGGGATGCACATCCAGGGCACGAAGCTCCCATTCCACCACATCCCAAAGATGCTCTATTGGGCTGAGATCTGGTGACTGTGGGGGCCATTTCAGTACAGTGAACTCATTGTCATGTTCAAGAAACCAATTTGAAATGATTCGAGCTTTGTGACATGGTGCATTATCCTGCTGGAAGTAGCCATCAGAGGATGGGTACATGGTGGTCATAAAGGGATGGACATGGTCAGAAACTATGCTCAGGTAGGCTGTGGCATTTAAACAATGCCCAATTGGCACTAAGGGGCCTAAAGTGTGCCAAGAAAATATCCCCCACACCATTACACCACCACCAGCAGCCTGCACATTGGTAACAAGGCATGATGGATCCATGTTCTCATTCTGTTTATGCCAAATTCTGACTCTACCATCTGAATGTCTCAACAGAAATGGAGACTCATCAGACCAGGCAACATTCTTCCAGTCTTCAACTGTCCAATTTTGGTGAGCTTGTGCAAATTGTAGCCTCTTTTTCCTATTTGTAGTGGAGATGAGTGGTACCTGGTGGGGTCTTCTGCTGTTGTAGCCCATCCGCCTCAAGGTTGTGCGTGTTGTGGCTTCACAAATGCTTTGCTGCATACCTCGGTTGTAACGAGTGGTTATTTCAGTCAAAGTTGCTCTTCTATCAGCTTGAATCAGTCGGCCCATTCTCCTCTGACCTCTAGCATCAACAAGGCATTTTTGCCCACAGGACTGCCGCATACTGGATGTTTTTCCCTTTTCACACCATTATTTGTAAACCCTAGAAATGGTTGTGCGTGAAAATCCCAGTAACTGAGCAGATTGTGAAATACTCAGACCGGCCCGTCTGGCACCAACAATCATGCCACGCTCAAAATTGCTTAAATCACCTTTCTTTCCCATTCTGACATTCAGTTTGGAGTTCAGGAGATTGTCTTGACCAGGACCACACCCCTAAATGCATTGAAGCAACTGCCATGTGATTGGTTGATTAGATAATTGCATTAATGAGAAATTGAACAGGTGTTCCTAATAATCCTTTAGGTGAGTGTATATTGTAATGCAACAATTTTCAGTTCATATTTTTTTCAAGGCATGTTGCCTTCAGTCTTGACTTTAGTGCATGCTCATTTGGTTGAAGGTTGGGTGATTTACATAGCAATTTGAGAACATTCCACTTTTTGGACCTGGTTTCTTTAGCAGTATGTTTGGAATCATTGACCTCCTGCAAGGTGAAGTGCCATCCAATACATTTTGAGGTGCTTGGCTGTATATGAATAGACAAGGTTTCTGTACACTACTGCTGCTGTCAGTTACACCATCAATGAAGACAAGTGAGCTAGTTCCAGTGGCATACATGATGAAAACATTTCACTCCATCCACCATATTTCACATATAAATTGGTATGCCAGTTTCTTTTTTTTAATCTCTGCACTGGACTCATGCCATTACTCTGTCACATGTAAATATATGTCTGAAGAAAAAACTTTTTTCCCCCCGAACTTGGCAAACTGTTTTTTTAGGTCATCCATTTTTTGTGGCTAACTAGTGTTTTGCACCTTGCAGTCCAGCTTCTTTAATTTGGCTTGTGAATTCTTCTGGAAGTGGTAGAGGCTGACACATTCATGTCTACCTCTTGAAGACTGTTTTAGCTTCAGTATGGTGCGTGAGCGTTCCTTACACACACTGTAGGGGTTCTCCTTAGAGCGTGTTTACACTAGAGTCGTTTTGTTTAGATGAACGAGACATAGAGATACATATTTTATTATGTAAACAAGTTAAATTGTCATTTGTTGCATGCCACCTTGCTAGGGAACGTGGAAACATTATCAGACAGATACTTCCCATGGTTACCGATGTCTCACTCAGTGAGTATTGGACTGGAATGAGCAGTGATGTAGGAAGTCTGCTTCTGTATGTTCTTCCAGCTCCATAAACTGACCTAACCATTGTTTTTTGTCTTTCTTCTTGTTGTACTAAACAGTTAATTTTGGCATGCCTAATATTTTGATCAATTTATTCAGATTTTTCTGCATCATGATGTCCAGCCCTTCTGGCATTGAATTGGTCCTGGAGTTGTCAGACACCAGCACTCATGCAAAGCTTAGATACAAGGCTACACATTTACCACTGTCTTGTGGACTAATGATGTAAACTAACAAAAAACAGCTGTAAAGCCAAATATCCAAATGCTTTTGGTACCCTTAAATGGGGGGTCTATGTATGTATTTACAGTATGTGTGTGTGTGTTTTTGTAAGTATGTGTATATAATACCAGCGCTATATAAATGTTAGGTGTTTCTTCATATATTTGAAATGTCTGTTCTTCGTATGCTAAATTCTCTTTATTCCATTTATCTGATAAATGACTAAAACATTCATATTGTTTGTTTCCTTAAACTGAACAAAAATATAAACGCAACAAATACATTGTTGGTCCCCGGAAATGTTCCGTATGCACAAACATTTCTCTCAAATCTCTTCCACAAACTTGTCTTCTTCCCTTTCGTGAACATTTCTCCCTTGACCAGTTATTCCATCTGTTTGACAGATGTGGCATATCAAGAAGCATAACAGCATGAACATCAAACAGGTGCACTTTGTGCTGGCAAAAATAAAATATCTCTATTATATGTGTAGGTCAATCACACAATGCAATGCCCTAGATTGAGTTTGAAATTGACATGCTGACTAAAGGAAATTATCTTCAATGACTTGCATGTTAATTCCTCTTCCGTAGCCTACCTCAAACATTGTTTTAGAGTATTTGGCAGTACAACCAACCGGCCGTACAACTACCACAGACCATGTGTAACCACGCCAGCCCAGGATCTCCACATCTGGCTTCGTCTAAGACCAGCCACCTGGACAGCTGGTGAAACTGCTTTCTGTGACCAACAGATTGATATCTATTTTTCCAGTTATGTGATATCCAGATATTATTCAAAGCCTAATGACTTGAATTTCAGTTGACAGATTTTCTTTAATATTAACTTTCTATCAAGATCTTTTTTTGCATAATTGCATCTGTTTTTTCTTAGTGTAGTTCTTTAAAGATCGACAAAACAAATGTGCATGTTTTTCAGAGAATAAAACTTGGATAAGGTATAAGGTAAGGTTTAAGGAATAAGGTTTAAGGCTAGGATTTAAAGTAAGAACTGGGTATTATGATTTTTCTACCCTATTCGCAATGCAAGCTCAGACTTGTAACTCATTGAAATATAGTGACATACATTTGTTCCAACACCTGTATACAATCCTGTCTTCTACATGAATAAAAAAGCCAATTTGTGTCTTTTTCAAGACAACCTGTGCGTGTGTGTGTGAGAGAGGGGTTTACTGTTGTGTGTGTTTGTCAGGTGTTTACTGTTGTGTGTGTTTGACTTGTTTGGTGTCGTGTGTGTGTGTGTATGTCAGAGAGGTCTTTACGCACATTAGGCCTACCTGTGTGATAAGAACCACTCCATGGAGTCTGGTGTCTGGCACTTATCAGAAAGCAGATTAGCAAAGCGATTTTGCATTGTCACAGTTTAGTTTGGCAGGCGTTGGTTCAGAGCACGATATTGTGTGTTCTACGGCTTACGCCTGAAAGAGAGTTTGTCAGGTGTGAGGGCTTTCTTCAACCCTGAACACTACTCAAACTGCTTGGATATCCATTTGAAGTATCCATTTCCTCAACTTTGATATCAAACTCACTGATACAAACACTGCTGCTGTTGACCCCTGCGTGACCTTCCATTGTGCTGGACGACCAGGAAATGACATTAGAAAAGACAATTGAACGCATACAATGTACTTCATTCTCTTGCTCATCTTTTCCCTGGTTTGGTGATTTTGTCGGGGCCTCTCTGGTCATGCACATCTTTGTTTGTGTGCGCATCTGTTTTCTTTGAGTTTGATGTTCTAGGCCTGTCTGGCAGTCATTCCGTTGAGTGGTTTTGTGTGGTGATTTGTTCCCTGGCTGATGGCAGGCAAAACCTCTATATTAAGTGGATCACCTCCCAGTGATCAAAGATTATCTACAGCTGGACCTGTCCCTCCGGAATGTTCTGAGTACTTTAGGAAACTAAAATAAAAATAATGACAAGAGTGTGGTTTATTCATTTGTGCTTTAAGCATGTAGACATGTTGACGACAGTTTTATTCTAACATCCTTTTTTTCATAGCGGTCTCTCAGTGTTTTCCCCCTTTGAGAAACATTCCTCAGCCATTAGCTACATTATATAGTTGAAAACGAGTGGCTCCAACACGTTTGTTTCCGGCTCGTGTGCCAGTGGTGGCAAGTTGCCCGGAGTCACACTTCAGTATGTGTGTGCTTGTGTCAGTCGGGGAGAGGTCAGAGCGTTGCGATAGGCATGGCAGATCAGAGCCCAGGTTTAGTGCAGGGCTAAATGAAACCGCCTGAGATGATTTGCATCACTGTGATGCTAAACTTGGTTGTGTATGTTTGTGCATATATGTTTGTTTTGAGGTGTGAGGTGTTACGGGGAGGGCTGTGAACCGGTTGTGCCGTAGGACACACTCCACACTCACACACAAAGAAATACCTCCTAGATGTATGTATAGAATGTCCTTTAGGATCAGGTGTCATCCCAGCATTCAGAACCTGCTTCCCTCGCCACACACACACAAATGGAACAAGTAGTTTAAATGGGCAGGCTATCTGATTGTAACTTATTAGAGGAGAACTTTATATTAAGACAAAGACTTGAGTTACCTGTGCTTAATATGCTGTGAATTAGAAACGGGACTGTTCTGCCTGGGGTGGTAGGTGGGCTGGGCTCCTGCTTCTAGTTAACTTGAACTGCTGCATCATGGGTTTTTATATGGCTCACTGCTCTTACAGCAAAGCTCTTACCTCTATATTTCAACACTTTCTGGTCAAATAATGCATCAAATGTCTAATATACAGAACAGTGTCTCACAAACGTGAGTACACCCCTCACATTTTTGCAAATATTTGATTAAATCTTTTCATGTGACAACACTGAAGAAATGACACTTTGCTGCAATGTGAGTTTACACCTTGTATAACAGTGTACATTTGCTGTCCCCTCAAAATAACTCGACACACAGCCATTAATATCTAAACCGCTGGCAAAAAAAAGTGAGTACACCCTTAAGTGTGAATGTCCAAATTGGGCCCAAAGTGTCAATATTTTGTGTGGCCACCATTATTTTCCAGCACTGCCTTAACCCTCTTGGGCATGGAGTTCACCAGAGCTTCACAGGTTGCCACTGGAGTCCTCTTCCACTCCTCCATGACAACATCACGGAGCTGGTGGATGTTAGAGACCTTGCGCTCCTCCACCTTCCGTTTGAGGATGCCCCACAGATGCTCAATAGGGTTTAGGTCTGGGACGACAGCCCTGCAGACCAATTTGATGCAGTGTGCGGCGTATGGTCTGAGCACTGACAGGCTGACCCCCCACCCCTTCAACCTCTGCAGCAATGCTGGCAGCACTCATACATCAATTTCCCAAAGACGACCTCTGGATATAGGCCGGGTGTCTCTGTAAAGCACTTTGTGACAACTGCTGTTGTAAAAAGGGCTTTATAAATAAATTTGATGATTGATTGATTGATTGATATGACGCTGAGCACGTGCACTCAACTTCTTTGGTCAACCATGGCAAGGCCTGTTCTGAGTCCTGTCCTGTTAAACCGCTGTATGGTATTGGCCACTGAGCTACAGCTCAGTTTCAGGGTCTTGGCAATCTTCTTATAGCCTGGGCCATCTTTATGTAGAGCAACAATTATTTTTTCAGATCCTCAGAGAGTTCTTTGCCATGAGGTGCCATGTTGAACTTCCAATGACCAGTATGAGGGAGTGTGAGAGCAATAACACCAAATGAAACACATCTGCTCCCCATTCACACCTAAGACCTTGTAACACTAACGAGTCACATGACACCGGGGAGGGAAAATGGCTAATTGGGACCAATTTGGACAATTTCACTTAGGGGTGTACTCTCTTTTTTTGCTAGCGGTTTAGACATGAATGTGTGTGTTGAGTTATTTTGAGGGGACAGCAAATTTACACTGTTATACAAGCTGTACACTCACTACATTACATTGTAGCAAAGTGTCATTTCTTCAGTGTTGTCACCTGCAAAAATGTGAGGGGTGTACTCACTTTTGTGAGATACTGTAAATATACATATATCTATATATACATACATATTTTTACAACCTTGTTTCCAAAAAGTTAGGAAGCTGTGTAAAATGTAAAGAAAAACTGAATGCAATGATGTGCAAATTATTTCAACCCTATATTCAATAGACAATATTTCCATAGTTCCATATCAGATGTTGAAATTGAGAAATGTTATTGTTTCTTGGAAAATGTATGCCCACTTTAAATTTGGTGCCAGCAACACATTTCATAAAAGCTGGGACAGAGGCACGAAAAGACTGGAAATGTTGTGTGATGCTAAACAACCAAAGCTGGTAGAATATCATACAACTAATTTAGATCTATTAGCAACAGGTCAGTAAAATGATTGGGTATTAAAAGATCATTACTGAGAGGATGGGCCGGTCAGATGAGAGAATGGGTAAGGGTTCAGCACTCTGTGAAGGACCGCACAGGCAAATAGTGCCACAATTCAAGAATAATGTATCACAACATAATATTGCTAAGTGTTTGGGGATCTCATCATCTACGGTACATAATACCATTTAAAGATTCAGAGAATCCAAAGGGACAAGGGCGAAAACCAGTATTGGATGGCTGTGACCTTCAGGCCCTCAGACAGCACTGCATTAAAAGCAGACACGATTCTGTAGTGGACATAACCGCATGGCCACAGTACATTGCTGTTTCCAGAAATGCAAGTTATGAATTGTGACATACATAAACAATGTCCAGAAATGCCAGTGCCTTCTCTGGTCCCAAGCTCATTTTAGATGGACTGTGGCAAAGTGGAAAATTGTCCTAACTAATCAAAATTTGCCCTCTGGACTAAAGAGGAGAGGGACCATGCGGCTTATCAGCGCGCAGTGCAAAAGCTAGCATCGGTGATAGTATGGGGGTGCATTAGTGCACATGGCATGGGTGACTTCTGTGAAGGCACCATTAATGCTGAACAATATATACAGGTTTTGGAGCAACATATGCTGCCATCCAGACAACATATTTTTCAGGGAAGGCCTTGCTTATTTCAGCAGGACAATGCCAAACCACATTCTGCATGTATTGCAACAGCATGGCTCTATAGTAAAAGAGTCTGGGTGCTAAACTGGCCTGCCTGCAATCAGACTTGTCCCCTATTGAAAACATTTGGGTGCTTTATGAAATGACAAATACAGTTGAAATCCTATGTCAAGCAAGAAATGAAAACATTTTCCCTTTCAAAACTACAGCAATTGGTCATCCCAAACGCTTACTGAGTGTTATTAAAAGAAGATGTGATGTAAACAGGCCCCTGTCCCAACTTTTATGGCCTGTGTAGCTGGCATCATGTATTTTTCCAAAAACAAAAAAGTTTCAACATTTGATATGTTGTCTTTGTACTATGTAGGGATAAATGAGTATCACATCATTGCATCCTGTTTTTATTTGCATTCTATGCAACGTCCAAACTTCTTTGTAAACGGGGTGGCAAAAGAGAAAAAGTAACTATTTTCAGTGTCGCTCCTTGCCCTCAACTGCATTTCCTTCATTAATCCCATAACATCAACCCATCTCACTCTTTACTTTTTCTCATCACTGCCACCTGTCCTGTCTCCATATACACACAGCCATTGGCTGCCTATCATTGGAGTAGACAGTGGCCAATGCAGTGCTGGCATTTTGGTTCAGGGGTGGGGCATGCAAAATAGTTGAGTTCCCTATCATAGAGCTAGCCACAACCTCACTGTCTGGAGTGTCAACGTGCTGCTAGAAGGAAAGTCACTTAGTGCATGAGCAGGAGACAGAGAGAGACGTGCAGGAACCCAGACATAGACTGACAGTGGGACATAGAGAGAGGAAGACTGTTTCTGTAGTTAAAGAGTCTGTTGAAGAGATTAACTGATTGGCAGAGACAGAGAGAGAGACAGTTATAGGGAGACGTAGACAAACTACAGAGGGAGGGGAAACTGATAGGGGTATTTTTCTACTGAGCAGGTTTTTTCCTCAGAGTATGGTGGCAAAGAGCACATGGATTTAGTAGAGCTGTATCTCCCTGAGTGTTTCACCTATCACTCTCACGCAGAGTAAGTACTTTGGCTTTTCTGACCTCTGTTCTGTAAACTGTCTGTGGAGCATTAAGATAACAAAATAGTGCAGTTACGTTCTTGGTAAGCCTCAGACAATTATGTGTATGAACCGTTACTTGCCGTTTCATTCTCCAAAAACCTTAGTTTGTGATTTAATATGTAACTTGGTGTGATGCCGTTCATGTCAACCACAAGCACATCTGTGTCAAACTATAGTTGTTTAGGGAAGAAGTGTGCCTCTTCAATCTTCAAACCGATAAAGGGAGCGTTTCTGAATGGGAGAATGAAAGCAGGATCATGCCCACCCGCTGGCTGAGTGGAGGGAGGTGGACTGAGAGGGGAAATAAGAGGCCAGGTGGACAGGTAGAGAAAGTGAAAAATACGATTATGATGTAGAGAGTCGCGGTGACAAAGGCACAGATTCATGTGTGCTCGGCAGTGAGAACCGAGGACCAGTCAGAGTCCTTGAACAGAACCCTCTTCAGCCGGGCTCTCCCAGTATCTAGAGCGTTATCCTCCGTTTGGCTTCAAACCTAGTTACAACTGAACTGATCTTATCAGCCAGCTAGCTATTAGAATCAGGTGTGCTAGATTAGGATTGAGTGAAAGCCTTCAGGACAGTAGATTTCCAGACATATTAATTCCAGTAGTAGGCCAGTATAGACTTTTACTTTGAGTCGTCTGGCTGCTTTATATTTCAAATGACCTACTCAGTCTGAATAATTCAACATATGCCTTTACATGTGGAATGTAATGCAACTGTCCAAATGGAATATTGTATTAACGTCGTATTGAATGAACTGTTCAACATTCTGAAGGGAATTTACCAGTGTCGTTTTGGTATGACTTCACACTCTGTTGTTTTTGTATGACTTTACACTTTGTTATTTTTGTCTGACTTTAGTATCTTGTTACGCCAATTGAAAACAACCTCCTGTTACAGTATATTATTACAGTTGTTATGATGAAAGCCAGTGTGGAGGGTTTCAGGGTGGTTCACAGAAGGAGTGTGACTGACTGACTGACAGAGGGACAGTGGAGGCTGCAGATTTTGTGGGAGGGTGGCATATTGTTATATTTTGTGTAACTATGTTGTTAATAGTGTAATTAGAGCAAGTGTAACACAAGGGTAACGTGTTATTTCAAGGGTCATTGTTATTCTTTTATAGCCTGGTAACAAGTATTTAACTGTAAAAACTACAGTTACACAATAATAACTACATCTTATTAGTGGTGATTGTGGTCTGTAGTTACAGACTTGCAGTAAATAAATGTTGTTACCGTGCTTGTTACGAATTGGTCGGTTTCTACAGTATTCACCAACTTAGTTGTCTTTGTTTTTAAATTACAGTCGATAAACCCACCACCGTGACAAAAGCTGTGGTCCCTTGTGGGTAGTTGGGGGTCTGAGAGATTATGCCCTATGCCCTGTAGGCTCAAATTACTTACCCGGAAACTTGCACTGTTCAGAATACATCTCCAGTCAATGTTGTTGTTAGCACTGGTCCCCAAAATTAAGTGGACCGTCTGGGTTAACTTGGAGAACCTCACAAAATTGTATCGGTCGGTCAAACTCACTGATTGGGTCTAATACAAGTGCCATTTCAGATGAGGAATTTAAAGCTTAGGTCATGTAACATTTGCTTCCTTATAATGTCATTAGTAATTGCTAAACAGGATTTAGCTTGTTAAAATGAAGTGTTATCTTGAGGACCCATCCGGATTACCTGGCCCTCGTTTTTCGGTTCTACTCTCTTTTCTTTTCGTAGCAGCCTGAGCCCTGTCACATGACGTCAATATCAACAAATTATGGACACGTTCAAGGTCGTCCTTGTTTCCACGATGCAACATGAAAACGTATTTCCTAGGAAGAATAAATAATTGCAACAATATATCCCATCCAAAAGGGAGGATATTCCTCAAACGGGTAACTTTTGCAGGTTACGCAATGTAATGATAGTTTCATGTCATTGAAAGTGTGTTTCTAAAACATTATTGAACCATGTTAGGCATATAATTTGATTAGCCCAAATGTCATCTTACAGTTTTAACCACAAAATGTTGGATGCTCCAATACAATGTGAAATTATTTAACTATTGTTTCATGGGAACCTTTTGTGCCCATGAGCTCCTATGAATTTGAAATGAAAGGTTGTTTTGAGCTTGCACATCTCATTCCAGACCGCTTTATATCTGGGTCAAAAAGTGTCCAGTTTTCATTTGGCTGACACTCATTACTTGGTTTGTGCTGGCTGAAATATGGTATGTTGAAATGCCACAGTTTTAACAACAAGTTATTGTTACATATCTCTTACACTGTAAGATACCAATTGAATTGCATTTTTGGAAGCGTTTCAAAAGGAGGGCTACATTTTGATTATACGTAATGTACTTTCCAGGTGCACATTATTTGTTTGTGTTTTTCAAGATACACATCATTTTATCTATTTAAATTCTGTGCTAGCTATGACGTTGTTATCTGTGAGGTTTACCTACCATTCTGTTTTCGTAAGCTCTCTTAACCCAGATGGTTAGTGTTAGCAAATGCTGAACAGGGAGCTAGATCTCTAACCCTGCCCAGTATATCCCTACTCAGCCATTCATTCTAACCCACCCTATATATATGTGTATGGAGAAAAATATTTTATACATACTTTTTATTCTCAGTATGGACTTTGAAATCAATAGGCCCAAACTAATTTTAGTCACATTAGGAAGTTCTCTAACTCTCTGTTTCTTTTCCTTTGTCTGTGTGTATATAAGTGTAAGTGTGTAAATATATGTGTACACAACACTGTCTGCTCGTATCCAAAACAACTGTAATTGTACCTTGAAAACAAAGGGGAAAATTCAGCGTGAAACGACTGGTGGTCAGACAGAGAGAAAGAGGGGGACAAACATGGAAGCAGACTGAGAGAATGTGGAAAACACAGAGGAAGAGAAAGAAGGAGATCTATTGCTGGGCCATTAAAATAGGCTGTGAAGAAAGAAAGGAGGGGAGGCAACACTCACCCTCAAATGAGAATCACAAGGCAGACAATGTCTGAGCAGACGAGAGGGCCCGATGAACACACACACACACACACACACACACACACACACACACACGCTTCTTTTTTAGGACCCAGAATCGAGTATCATGAAAAACTATTTTCCTCTAAAACTAATCCTAACCTTTACCCAACCCAAAAATTCACCTCAAAACCCAAATTCTAACTCTTCATCTAAATGTACCTTAACCCTCATTCAAGCCTAAAAAAGTTAATTTAGCATTTGAAAACCAACCAAATGTCCTCACTTCTCCATGATTATACTTAGTTTATTAAACTTGTGGGGACCACACACACGCCAGACTCTTGTTTCATCCTATTTAGCCCCAGAGTGGCTACTGCAGTGGCAGGGTTTTGACAAGCTGTGAAGAGGAACTGTGGTTTATAGATCTGTCAGGATAGGTGCCACACCATGTCTTACCATTCCACTCTAATGCTTTTGCATGATGAGAGAAGGATCTACTGCCTCTACGTAATTGGAGAATCTGCCTCCATTCAGGTCTATGGGGAGCTGACACAGCAATCTCTGCCTGTGTGATGGATAGCTTATGAGAGAACAAACTGGTCTCTTCACACTCCCGTGTCCTCTACCAGCTGCTGGACCACTCGGGAATGGACAATATATCTCTCTTTTTCAATACTAAAATAGAATAAGCTAAAATAGAATAAGATTTGAATGACAAAGGCATATCTCCCGATCTTTCCTTCAATTCACAGCATAAGTATTTTTCTCTTTCAATATCTGTCTCATTGTTGAACTGAAAAGGGCGACAGAGCGTGGTCATGATTGTTTCTGGCGATCTTTAGGTCGGCCAGATAGTTTCCCTACCAAATGAGTGGTGGTCATGACTGTGTGGATTTACATGGCAGGAAAAGAGCTTGGGTTCCACTGCACAAGTGGGGGGGGCGGGGGAGTGAGGTTGGGAGCGTGTGAGTGAATGTTTTACGATGACGCACGGCCACGTTTTGAAAAAGTGTCAGAGTGTTTGACCAGTGTGTGACGGGGGCTGCCGTGTACAGTATGTGCACCACATGGCCCCGCATTTAAGTGTGTCTGGGTGCGTGTAGGAGCCATGTGGCTGAAAATACGTAGCTCACGCTGAAAGAAAAAGGCCACCTTAAACAATCGAATAATCAAACAAAGCTTGGTTGATGGGACGTGTAAGTTACGTCAAGAGTCAGTCCCATGCTTTCCTGGTCACCTCTGTTTGCTGAGGAGTGGCCCAAAAATGGAATTTAAACAAATGTGTTAACGTTTGTTTACTCAACAGACACATCGTGAAACGTGTTGATAGAGACGATAAATCCATGTTTGCTGTTGGAAGGTAAGACCACATGCTTGAATGTCGAGCAAAATCACCATGGAGGGTTGCTTTATAGTTGTACGTTTAATCGACAAAGCTGGTTTGAACTGAGCTGAATTTCAACGAGCTTGTTGAGGAACATTAACGTAATAATAGTAATTTAGCAGATGCCTGTTATCAGAAGTGACATACATTTGTGAGTGCATACATTTGCACTCATTTAAAGCCACTGCTGAGATGTCAGTTTCAGTTCGTGTGAGGAAGTCTTCAATTGTCCTTACCCAGGCAGTCGTTTCTATACCAGCTTCAACCACACTGTATTTTAACAAGGAGAAAAGGCTTTATGACATACATTCAGTGGCCAGTTCACAAGGCACCCTCATCTAGTATTGGGTCTTAGCCTCCAGAACACAGATTCTTCAGGGTGTCGGAAACGTTCCCCAGGGATGCTAGTCCTTGCTGAAGCGATGACTTCACACAGTCGCTGCAGATTGGACGGCAGTACATTCTTGCTACAAATAACCCGTTCCATCTCATCTCAACGATGCTGTATTTGGTTGAGGTCTGAGAGCTGCGGCCCACTTAAGTAGACTAAACCAGGATTGGTCAGACAGGGTGATGTTTGCCCATCTTATCTGGTGAAACCCGGTGTGGTTGTCTGCTGCGGAAGCCCATCTGCGACAAGGTCCGACAGGTGGTCAGTTGAGACGCTTTGAGATTTGGTCTTCTACACCACTGTTGTACCGCACCATTTGAAGCTTGTTTGTGGCCTTTTTGTGGCCTTAGCTGCCGTGATTCTTACCGTTCTCCTTCCACCTCTTAAAAGCAGTTCTAGCCCAGACAACGGCCGCTGACTGGATGGTTATTGTTTGTCTCACCCCACTTTTCTCTGATTAACCCCAGACATTAGTGCAAGAAAAACATCCGGAGATACTGGAGATACCATCGTATAGTAACTGATTGCCACATTGCCCCTCTGCCTGCTTTATTTAGCAAGACTTGGCCATGGTACTCACTGTCTTTGAGAGCAAGCCTTTTTCACAAATAGGGTCGTGTGCCAAGTTTATGTAATGTATTGCCATAAAGAGTGTAGTTTTACACTGGGAATTCCCTCAATCTAAAACTCATGGTTAAGTGAGCATGCAATTCAACATGACATGTTTGTTCAGATATACAGTATGACCTAATCAAAATCTCACTACCCTAATTTCAAGGGGTGCTTTTCAATTGTACACTGTAGATATTTTCCCATAAGTCTACCCAGCTCTTACACTAATGCCTACTTTGCTCTTATTTCTCTCATGGGCAGTTTCATTTGTACAGGAATGTTCACAATGAACACATGCCTCGCAGTTTGAATATGTACAATACTAGCAAAACAACACGCTACGTTTCCCAGAATGATTATCTCTACAGCTGAGCCTGACAGAGCTAGTATGTTTGCTTGACTTTGTATAACAGAGCGCCACGGGTAATATCTACTACAGCTTACCTTCCCTGAGAGGTCTGGAAGAATACACTTCTGGTCCAGGATCTTTGTTTTCATTTCCATATGTTTGCCTACGCAATCTCCTGTTGTCATAACAAGTTGGTGTAATAGACCTCATCTTTACATATGTGGGAAACAGCAAACGGCTGTGTGGGTTAGAGCGTGGAGAGGGACAGATAGAGAGGTGAGGTTTTCTGTCCCTAGAAAAACATAATCAATAGGGGAGCCTTTCCACTTCTGTGGTCTGTAGCACAGCTTTAGTGGCTTAAATGTAGTTCACTTTATATAACTGCAGAATGATTTAAAATGTTTAGATAATATTGGTAGATAATGTTGGTAATCTTAATTACCTTTTATAGTCTAAAGTGTTCCCTTGCGCAATATGCCTGCCTGGGGTAGCCTCTGTGTTCCTGCCTCTCAGCTGTTTCTTTCAGACCTGTGGAACCCTCAGGACAAGCTAGACTAAAAGCTTGTTGGGTAGTTATTTAAAGTGTTTTCTTTACCGAGAACCTAAAGGAGAGATGCAAGCTTGCTTTTTTCTTTGCTGAATGTACAGCCCATAAAAAAGTCTATACCATCCATCTAAATAACAGCAGGAATTTGAAATGAAACGGCACAATTGGGGGTGATTAGATTGGTGGGTGACAACCTAGACTAGGATAATAGTTATCATCAGTGATCCTACCTAGACTATAACACCAGGATAATAGTTATCATTAGTGATCCTACCTAGACCACATCACCAGGATAATAGTTATCATCAGTGATCCTACCTAGACTACAACACCAGGATAATAGTTATCATCAGTGATCCTACCTAGACTACAACACCAGGATAATAGTTATCATTAGTGATCCTACCTAGACTACAACCCCAGGATAATAGTTATCATCAGTGATCCTACCTAGACTACATCACCAGGATAATAGTTGTGCATATTAGTATTGTGGGACTTTGGCACAGAATTCTTTTAATCAAAAATGGGTTGTAGGGGCTCTTCATGCCAGCAAAACCATTAGCGAAAATATGGATTTGAAAGGGGAGAAAACTGCATAATTTTGAAATAACGCTGTTAATTATTCATTCTTTTAATATTTAATCAGAATAAAATTACTGTCCCCCTTTGGGATAAAATGCCCCTAGTGGATCCTTGTCTGTTGCCAGCTATTTTCTTCCTGTGATAGAGAGACATAGAGAAGACATGAAGGTTGAAGGAAATGAAGGGGCTGGACAATTCTTGGCTCTTAGTCTGTGCGGGCCAGATTTGGGCCGGCATAAAGGCAAAATGTCTTGACTGACAAAATCCAAGCCACTGTGCTGCCCCGTTCATCTTAGATGAATTCACCTGTCTTAATCTTTCCTTCTGTCAGATTCCTGGGCAGGATGTCGGTGAGGGGCTTGGACACCCCCTGCCCTTCCTCCATAAAGCGGGAACCTTCCAGTCCCAGCCCTAGCTCGCAGGGTGACAGCCCAGCCCAACCCAGCCCTGAGGGCTCTTCCTCGGACACCAACTCCAGCTTTGGTCCCCTGGGAAAGAGCCACAACCGAAACAATGGCCTGGACTCACCAGGACTCTATACGCACACAGCAGAAGTAATGGGGAACAGTGCCACAGCCAACAGGTGAGCGTCCTGGTGTTTCTTTCTATCTGGGTACTCTATGAGAACGCAGGGGTTTATGCTTGATTGTGTGCATGTGTGTGAGCGTGTGTGTGAGCGTGTGTGTGAGCGTGTCTGTGAGCGTGTGTGTGAGCGTATGTGTGAGCGTGTCTGTGTACTGTGTGTGTTTAACCCCTTCTTTCTGTCGTCACCCTCTTCCTCCAGGCGGTTCGGCAGTGAAGATGGCCAGGTGAAGTGTGAATTCATGTTGGACTCGGTGGCCAAGAGGCTGTGTCTGGTGTGTGGAGACGTGGCGTCTGGGTACCACTATGGCGTGGCCTCCTGTGAGGCCTGCAAGGCCTTCTTCAAGAGGACCATCCAGGGTAAAGTCCCCGCTCACGTTCCCTCGGCTTTCAGTACACCACACACTTAACTGATAGGGCTTTGTGCAGACAAACCTGTAGTTGACTGGTAACGTTAAAGCTCCTGTTATGCTATCAACAATTGTTCAAACTTAAGAATGAAGGCTTACAGAGTCCCTCAAAGGCTGCATGCGTGCATGCGTGCATGTGTGCGTACGTGTGTGTGTGTGTGTGATCGATATTTTTGTAGCATGTTGTAGGTGTTCTAATGTGATTCTCTGTGACTAGGCCAGCTATGGGATCATGGTCCACTTAGGGAAAGAACAGCTTTAAGCTACTTTAAGTGGGTTTCGCACGCATGGGCAAGCCCAGGGTCAAAGTTCATACCTAGACGGCTTTAAGATCAAACAATTATAGTAGGTCTGATGATCTTATATCTGTTCAGCCTCTTGTTGGTTTTCAAGTGGTGGAATGAAAAGTTTGGATGTGATAGACAGAATATATTCACCTTTTGTTGACTGTCTTTCTGTATTTCTCTCGTCACTCCTCCCTTCTTGCATTTTCTCTGTCTCTTTCCATCTTTCAATCTAATTCTCTCATTCCATTCCCCACACAGGGAACATTGAGTACAGCTGCCCGGCCTCCAGTGAGTGTGAGATCACCAAGCGGAGGAGGAAGTCCTGCCAAGCCTGTCGCTTCACAAAGTGTCTCAACGTGGGCATGATGAGAGAAGGTGAGGAAGGAGCTTCTCTACTGAACGCTCCGGATATTGGTCTTCTGACCAATCAGATTAGCTTTGAATGAGACCTGACGTGAAGGGATTTTGTTCTTTGCGCAAAAGACTAATTAGAACAATGATCAGAATCAGAGTCTGTCTGAGAAAGTGCAGCAAAAATATGTGTACCATTGTAAGTATTGTGTCTGGTATTACTGACTGCTGTGAGATGTATCATATCATCCTGTTAAACAATTCCAGATCCTTAGACTGTGTGTTCTGTTCTGTTTTTGTTTCCACTAATTGCTCAGCTTCTGATGAATCAAATCAGCTCTTGAGAGCTGATAAGTTTAAAGACCAATCACTGAAAAAACTATCACAAATGGCCTTGTTGTATAAGTGAAGCCTTACTTACTCCTACTGTTCTTCCTTTCATGTGTTCTATTAGTACAAACCAAGCCCAATATCTATATTAGGTACTAGTGCTTACTTTACCTTGGAGATAGACAATGTCTTCCTGCCAGAGTCTGTATGTGTCAGTCATTCTCTTATAAGACCCTACTGGTTACTGTGCTCCTCCTTCACAGTGTCCTGACTCATTAGTCACACGCACACAATGGAAATAGATTTTCCAGACATATCTTACATTATAGATGTGTGGCACCTAAACACTGAGAGTTTGCCAGTGTCTGGGGCCGAGCCCCATTGTGGTCAGGACTGGAGCTGGTGGCTGGTGACATGTTGTTGGCCGCATATAGAAGTGACCCAAAAAGGCGAATAAAGTTTCGCTACATGAACCGCTTATTGAAGGGTGCGTGAGAGCAATCGACAGCTGTTCATCAAGTGGGTGGGGGGGGGGGGGGGGTGTAAATGGAGTTAACTGCCGGCGGCTCCCTCCCTTTTCAGCTCATCAGATTTAATAACCCGTCAACCGCAGTGACAAGGATCCTGCAGCTGTTTATCATCCCCCCGTGTTAGCATGTGTGTACCTGGTCATGTGTGTACCTGGTCATGTGTGTACCTGGTCATGTGTGTACCTGGTCATGTGTCTACCTGGTCATGTGTCTACCTGGTCATGTGTCTACCTGGTTGTGTTGTACCTGGTCATGTGTGTGTTTGAGAGTGTGTCTCCTTTTCTAATTAGCTCCTTTTAATAGGAGAGGGCATCTCCAAGGCCCAGCCAAGGCCCCTCCAGCCCTGCTTCCCTTCACTACACGTCCCCTCTCGTAAATTCCTCCAGATGCCTTGTGGGATTCCTGGACCTCCATGAAATGTGAACCGCCCCTCGTAACTCACATCATAACCCCTTGCTAGCGATTCTCGTAACGCGCCTCATCATGTCTCGTAACGCCCCTTTTCGTCTTGGAAGCTGCAGTAAAGCTAGAGACAGGCTGGTGTGACTTTTAACAGGGACACAGAGGTCCATGTCAACACAACACCCAGCTAGGGACCCTCCTTCTAGAACAGAGATGTGAATGTGAAACATCACTGAACACAGAATCAGTGCCCCCCCCCCCCACATTAGAAAAAAGACCACACACTATAGTTCTATAGGATTCTGTAGATAACTGTGGAAAGGTTTTAAGTACTGTAGAACACTATACTAGAAACTGTAGAAGCCATGATTGTGTAGTGCTTACTGTAGCATTTTGTAGTGAACGGTAGAGTACAATACTACAAATGTTAGTACAGTATCCCTCGACACTGAAGATTTCATAGTATTTCAAAAGAAAATGCTAACACACACTGGGTTGATGTTGTGATATAAATGTGTGTTTGGAAAACCCATTCCCCTGCTTCATATCCTCCATTGTGGCACCTATGACTGAAAGCCTTCATGCCAAGGATAGCTGATGTACTGGGTTTCCCTTAGGTAATTCACAATAGCAGCATGCCATAGAACCTGCCTTCCTTCCGTGTTTCCAACCTACCTACATAAATAGATACGGTACACAGAGTTTATTGACAATTTGCTGTTTTAGTGTTTGTGTTGTTAGTTTCCTTTAGGTGAAGACACCTACCTCTCCGATTGCAAATGTTTACAAAACACTACAGTAATTATCACAGTATATACATAATGCAGTGTACTACAGTAAATACTACAGTAATTACCATTACAATGTTTTTGTTAGTCCACTGTCCTATTATTTTATTGTTATTACTCTAATGTATATACTGGGATACACCCCAAAAGGTTGGTAGAGCTGCTAAATATAAGATAGTATAATGTAGACACTAAGAAAGAAAGTTGCACACTTTGTGTTTCATCTCCAAGTGATTTGTAAGGTAAAACACCTTTGCTCCAAAAACTATAGTGAATACTGCAGTATGTAAAAAATAGAAATTCTACCTTCACCTAGACAGCAGCCCGATGCCCATATTCTCCTTCTGATTAGTTGTTAAACAATCACAACAGATATTTTTTAGTGCAGATCCAATTGGTCATGAGACCAATAAAATTCTAGTGCTGAATTGGGTCGTCCATGTAAATGCAACCAAAGTATCCTGACTGTAGCTTTGTTCTTTAACACATCAATGCATGTAGTTAAACCCGGAAACCACAGGAAGCTCTCACCTGAGCGCTAATCCCACAGAAGACGTCGGGGTACACCGCCGAAATAGAATACGTTGAATTAAGTGAGTGCGGCTTGGCCTTATTAAATTCACAATAATAGCACCATTTCCTAGGTTATCTCTTTGAAGAGTGAGATATTTTGACTGCCTGTCATGACCCAGTGCCTTACTAACAAGCTTGCTGGAGCGCTAATAAGGAAGGGCATTCAGACATTAGGTCATTATCCTGGGCAGCCTTACATGGTTCCTCTGTCAGTGCCTTTGCTGCGACACACATTGTGTGGAGTCGGTGTTGATCAGTAGGATCCCTTGTCAGATTGAATTTCAAGGTTGCCAAATGTAAAAACTGTTTTAGAGGTGGGTAGACTTTTACTAGACTTTTACTATATGTGGAGGGTCTGTTTTCTTAGTTTCCATTGGATATGCATGCTGTTCGTCCCACTGGGTGTTTTTTTGGGATTGTTGGAATTCCTCTTTAAGAGGTTCAGGGGGACTTCAGATGGGGGGGGGGGCAGTGTTGGTGGGGCAGTGATCCAAAGCCCACCTCCTTATCAGAACCCTCAGATCAGGCCGACATGGAGGGATGAAGAGCGTAGAACGTGTGTGTGTGTGTGTGTGTACTGTTATCCTCTAGGGCTATTCTTGTCCGTGGTTGTCAGCACATTCCTCTCTGAAGAGTTACACTTAGCTCAGATGCATATGAGTAACTCTCCAAATATCCTTTCAAACACGAACACGCATGCACGCACAGACCAACACACACACACACACACAGCAAATCTCACCACCTCCATTGCCCTCTTGTCTTCACATAATCCATTGTGTGTGTCAACACAGTGAAATCCCTCCCCAGACATGTCCCTCATCACGCATCCAGACCTCAAACTGCAACGGCCAACGGCTGGACAAATCCAGACTGCAGTGGAAGGACTGACATCACTGAAGGTCATGGGGGCCAGGCTTAACCTCCCGTTCACCCCCTAATAACACCACCTCTTCTCAGGCTTCCTCTGCCTTTATATCCTTCCTCACCCATTAACCTTTATATCCTTCCTCACCCATTAACCTTTATATCCTTCCTCACCCCTTAACCTTTATATCCTTCCTCACCCATTAACCTTTATATCCTTCCTCACCCATTAACCTTTATATCCTTCCTCACCCATTAACCTTTATATCCTTCCTCACCCCTTAACCTTTATATCCTTCCTCACCCCTTAACCTTTATATCCTTCCTCACCCATTAACCTTTATATCCTTCCTCACCCATTAACCTTTATATCCTTCCTCACCCATTAACCTTTATATCCTTCCTCACCCATTAACCTTTATATCCTTCCTCACCCCTTAACCTTTATATCCTTCCTCACCCATTAACCTTTATATCCTTCCTCACCCATTAACCTTTATATCCTTCCTCACCCCTTAACCTTTATATCCTTCCTCACCCATTAACCTTTATATTCTTCCTCACCCATTAACCTTTATATCCTTCCTCACCCCTTAACCTTTATATCCTTCCTCACCCATTAACCTTTATATTCTTCCTCACCCATTAACCTTTATATCCTTCCTCACCCATTAACCTTTATATCCTTCCTCACCCATTAACCTTTATATCCTTCCTCACCCATTAACCTTTATATCCTTCCTCACCCATTAACCTTTATATCCTTCCTCACCCATTAACCTTTATATCCTTCCTCACCCCTTAACCTTTATATCCTTCCTCACCCATTAACCTTTATATCCTTCCTCACCCATTAACCTTTATATCCTTCCTCACCCATAAGCCTTAAAACCCTTCCTCACCCGTAAACAAGGCTGTGGTTCTTACTTCCTCTTATCTTACTTTTCCGTGTGTCTTGAGGTGGGGGTTCTAGATCCTAGCTGCAGCCATGACCATAACACCAAGCCTAAAATCCAAAAAACGGTTCTATTATAGTTGTGAGGAGTGATATAGTAAAACCAGTGTACCTGTGTGTGATATGAGTGTGATGTGAGTGTGAGCGAGTGAGTGAGTGAGTGTGAGTGAGTGTGAGTGAGTGTGAGTGAGTAAGTGAGTGTGTGTGAGTGTGTGTGAGTGTGAGTGAGTGAGTGTGAGTGAGTGTGTGTGAGTGAAAGGGGCCCCTCCGGCAGTGATTCATCAGCCCAAATCCAGCCACGTCACATGTCACTCCTTGCCCCACTACTCTTGCTGGTAGCTCCTCCTGTCTGAGAAGGTTTCCACTGGGCTTGTTAGGATGAACAGTTGTCACTGTGTGCGTGAGCGTTGTCGCGTATTAAGTTACAGCAGTGATGTTGCTATGCCAGCAATGTGTCCTCTGTCTGAGGCCTCTATTCAATTTATACTGCTGCCCGAAGACGCAGTAGAAACTTAAAGGTAATGTCCCGTTTGGCCGACATATTTATCAGGAATGCGGTCTCCACTAGCGCGTCAACACTTTCATTTTCAATCATGCTGTGATGCTGAACACCCACGACACCGATGGAACAGAGCGCTAGGGCTCCCTATGTCAAGACGTCACAGGGGTGACAGGTCAATCAAATAAAACTGGAGTGCTTTACCCTCCGCATTTAGATACGGACTAGTGTGCTATACGCGCATACTGCCATTCTGTGTTCCCATGTGAGTTGGAGGTTTTCAAGTGAAACTAGAAGTACTTAAATGTGTGTGTGTCAGGTGTGCGTCTGGACCGGGTTCGTGGAGGGAGACAGAAGTACAAGCGAAGGATAGACGCTGAGAACAGCTCCTACCTCAACCCTCAACACGGCCTGCCGCACAAGAGACCATGTGAGACGACAGACCACCCTTTTTTTGTCTTCATCTCGGTCATGACATGCTCATTAGCGGACTGAGGATACCAAACGTACTGTCTCTCTTTCCTGTCAGATCCCCTGGGTGGTTTGGTGGAGAATAAGGTGGTGTCTCTCCTGTTGGTGGCCGAACCGGAGAGTATCTTTGCCATGCCGGACCCCACGGTTCCTGACAGCGACATCAAAGCCCTGACCACACTCTGTGACCTCGCCGACCGTGAGCTGGTGGTGAACATTGGCTGGGCCAAACACATCCCAGGTAGAAGAACACGCTCGGACACACAAATACTTACTCAGATACATGGCTATACACGTGCACACAGATTTGTTTTTCTGTTTGTTATTGTGGGGACCAAAAAAACCTAACCTAAAATCGGTCACTATCTTAAACCTCAATAACCTAACTGTTATGCCTAAACCTAACCTAGCCCTACCATTAATCATTACCCATAATGCCTAAACCTAACCTAGCCCTACCATTAATCATAACCCATAATGCCTAAACCTAACCTAGCCCTACCATTAATCATAACCCATAATGCCTAAACCTGACCTAGCCCTACCATTAATCATAACCCATAATGCCTAAACCTAACCTAGCCCTACCATTAATCATAACCCATAATGCCTAAACCTAACCTAGCCCTACCATTAATCATAACCCATAATGCCTAAACATAACCTAGCCCTACCATTAATCATAACCCATAATGCCTAAACCTGACCTAGCCCTACCATTAATCATAACCCATAATGCCTAAACCTAACCTAGCCCTACCATTAATCATAACCCATAATGCCTAAACCTAACCTAGCCCTACCATTAATCATAACCCATAATGCCTTAACCTAACCTAGCCCTACCATTAATAATAACCCATAATGCCTAAACCTAACCTAGCCCTACCATTAATCAGAAGCCGTAATGCCTAAACCTAACCTAGCCCTACCATTAATAATAACCCATAATGCCTTAACCTAACCTAGCCCTACCATTAATAATAACCCATAATGCCTAAACCTAACCTAGCCCTACCATTAATCATAACCCATAATGCCTAAACCTAACCTAGCCCTACCATTAATCATAACCCATAATGCCTTAACCTAACCTAGCCCTACCATTAATAATAACCCATAATGCCTAAACCTAACCTAGCCCTACCATTAATAATAACCCATAATGCCTAAACCTAACCTAGCCCTACCATTAATCATAACCCATAATGCCTAAACCTAACCTAGCCCTACCATTAATCAGAAGCCGTAATGCCTAAACCATTAATGTAACCTGCATTCTAATCCTAATTGTATGTTTAAGTTAAGAATGCATTTTTTCCTACCGGGGACTGGATGAAAAAACACTTGTGGAGACTGATTTGTCAGGTTTGATTATCTTTGTGAGAACTTCTAGACCCGGATCATAAACACACAGCGACACTGACAGGGGTATGATCACACATACGTCAATAAGACTCTTATCAGCTCAGAGTAAAACTGTTGACCCCTGTGTTGGATTAAGTCTCAGGTCCAGACAGCAAAAACAGTTTACTTGTGTGTGTGTGTGTGTGTGCGTGCGTATGTGTGTGTCGGATTTGGGAGTTTTACTTACTCAACATGCAGATCTGCGGAAATAAATGTTATCGGTTGACACAATGGAGAGAGTTTATATTCCAACTCTCACTCAGTTGAAAACATTTAAAACAGTTAGGCTAAGGGTTGAGTTTAAGGTTAGGAAAGGGTTGAGGTTTGGTTTGCCTCCTAGTTAACCAATCAAATAGATTTTCAACTTTAGGGCAGATGAATGTAGTGTTTAGAGTAGTGTTCTTCTTGATGGAAGCATTGGAGCTAGGAGAAACGTTTGCATGTTAGCACAGCAGATTGGATACACTGGTTTAGGTCATAGTGTTGTACTGAATGTATACCTTGCTGTTCACATCAGTAGTCATTATGTCTGTCAAATCTGCTGGGAACATCTGATGTTTAAGAGCTGTGTGCAATGAGAGTTTAAGTGCTTCAGTGGAATGAGAGGAGATAAAATAGCAACACCTTCAGTTGTTGTTTCTACCTATTATTGAGACAATTACAAGCCTAAAATGTTTGTTCTGCCTGGTTTGATTTTGCCACAATTTCACTCCCTATCCTAAATCAGCTTTGGTATTTATTTTCAGTTCACCATTTCTGGGTGCCTCTCATGATGGGTGTATTCTAGAACCAACCTTTCCTGTTGTTTGACAACATTCCGGTATGTGACTTTAAAGAAGGTTAAGGTTGGGTTGACCAAGCATTTCTCTTTTTTTGTATTAGAGATTGTAACACCTATCAAGATCAAGCCATGGTTTAGTTAGTGTAGGAATCACAGGAAGAGGCCATCTCTCCCCATGCATTCAGATGGCATACTACTCTGTGGATATTATGCTTGACCTTGTGACATCTCCTCACACGAAAAACACAGTATTTCACGTTAATTCAAATAAGAATTTGTTTCTGGAACACTTATCATGTCATCTTGTGGATTCACCTGTAGTTTCAAACAATCCCATTGTTCTCCGTATGTGCACATGAGCAGACAAAACCATGTCATGGATACAACTGATCCGAGTGAAGTGGTAACGTATGTCAATACAGTTAACTCATGCCAAGAAAAGTATCAACACTGTATCGTCTTGCGCACTCTCTGTCTCGGCTTTGGAGAGGCCGTCGGGGTGAGCCATCTGTGTTAGCCCGGGCAAACAGGCCCCTCTCACGATTCTACCCTCGATTACCGACAGGCTCTGGTATCTAACTGGATGCTTTCCTGCCTCTGTTAACAGCAGATCCCTTTTAATTGGATGTTATATTTGTATTTCCTCTTGAATTGCCTTCCATCAAAAGTTATATCATTAGTTGGGGCATGCCAAATCTTTCAGAAATCAAATCACCATATCCCCAAATTCCAGGATTACCATATATACCGTCTATTTCCACCTCTTTCTTTTTTGTGAACTAAAAACACTGTAGCGCAACTGTATGGCAAACAGCTGTACTAAGGTTGTTAAATAACATTTCCACCCGGAAATATGGTAATATTCTGTTTTTGAGCTCAAAACCCGAATGCAGCTGTTTGAATCAACTTGGTTTTTTTTTCAGCGCAAGCTTTTTCTTTTCTCTCACTGAGATTACCGTTTCTTGGCTCCATCAGCAGTTAATGTCTTGTTCGCACCCAAAACATCTCTAGGGAAACACCTGTGTTTATGTTGACGCTTGTACAGTAATGCTTACACAACAAGCTGCATAAGCAGGTGTGTGTGTGTGATGTGGGGACGTGTGGGGACCTGAAGTCCCCTCAAAGATGGTAAAACCTGAAAAATCGCAGTGTTTTTTTTGACAGGTCCCCACTAAGGAAGAGGTGATTTCCGGCTTAGGGTTTAGGTTTAGGGGAAAATGTGCAATTGAGCCTAGGTTTCGGATTAGAGCTAGGTCTAGGTTACACTCAGACTTAAAGGTTAGATTATTGAGGTTGAGGTTAGGTTAATGTTTCAGAAATATGGATTTACATGAGGTTAGGAAAACGTGTTTGTGTGTGTGTCTGAGACTTTCGTGTTCAGCGCTTTTCATTGTTCTCAAATAAAGGAGGAAGAGCAACAAAGCGTTCTCCTCCTGGCTCCCTCAGAACTCTCCTCTCTGCTTGTCACCAGTGTTTACTGTCAGAGGGAGAGTCAAACACAGTCAGTCAGATGGGGGTGTGTATTTGTAGCCCTTTGCCAGTGGAGCATTTGTCTGTCTGGGTGAGGCACCAGAGACCCACCTGAGGCGATGACAGAAACCGAGAATGAGAGAGTGGGAAGGCGTTAGGGAATGAGAGAGGAATGCATGAGAGATTGGACCAAGAGTCAGTGAGATGTTGTGAGAGACGAAAGATCGCGGAAATCATGGTGAAATGACCAGGGACAGAGACGGCGAGAGAGGACGTAGCCTCAGCTCTAGACCCCTGGTAGCACCGTAATGGTGTTGTCACATCAGCTCTGTGTGACTGGCAGGCTACGGCCCGTGGCCCGCGGAACCAGTGTCCTCGCAGAGGGGCCCAGGCTGTCTCCGCTACTGCCCAGGGGGAGGTGAGTTCGGCTGGGCCATTCGGCAGCCTGCCCCCCTCTGCTCTCTCCGCTGTCTGGTCCTGTCATGGAGACTGATGTTGATTTTGTCTGAGGGCTAGGCTGGAAGAAGATGAGCGGGCTTAAGACCCTCTGCACCGCACGCTGGGCCTTTTTATTGGCTGCTGGAAGTTGGCTGTGAAGTTAGGGAGAGTGGGGTAGGTTGAGCCAAATAGTAAGTTGAGACACCCCTGGTTTTAAGGAAATCATACATAAGATGTGACCAAGTATTTTGGAAGAGGTTTAAATTTGATGAGGTCTGTAAAGGAATGAAACACATTGGTTCAAATAAATGATTTTGTCAAAGTTAGGTTTCATGATGCTAAAATCTTGACTGCGAGGCCACACCTTTCTGCTCAATGACCACATCAGAAATCCCTTGGAAGACGACACATTTTGTTGTATGTATGATTTGTTTGCAGGACAGAAAATTGCATTTATTAATTTTTCACATTTGCTAACACACTAAAATTGATTAAATGAACATTATAAACAAAAGCATTTTGCTGAATTCCAGAAGAAAGACCATTTACCCCAAACTTGAACTTGAAACCTGAAACCCACACAACTGTCTTTATAAAGCGCAGTTGTCAATACGGTGTCATGTAGGAAACATACGCACATGATCAAAACTAACACCCTCAACAAACAGTTTTGTAGTATAATTAGTCAACAAGCAATCAAGATGTTGGCATGAATGAAAAGGACCACAGGCAAGCTCAAATGTGTTTTAGGAGAATGGATTACTAAAATATTTTTGATGTTTGTTCATTTTCTCTGCACTTTATCAATATCTCTAGAAATAATTTACAGTCTATAATATCATGCAAATTGCAAAATGCATAGGAGTGAAAGGAGTGAAACAGATTTGTGTGACAGCATGTGAATACTGCTTATGGGTTGGGTTAAATGGTCGTCCTGGTTTTGTGTACTGGGTCACTGTGCCATCGACTGTGGAAAAGTGTCATAACAAATACGTACAGCATTTCCCTAGATGTGGTGATGTTAAATGTAAAACACGGCACACTTTATCCCAGTCGTCCCTGTGTGTTTGGGGGGGGGGGGGGGGCTCAGCTGAAACCTTCAAGCCCAGATAATCCTCTCAAACTGAAGCCTGTTAACATATCACTGTCCCAAGCACTCCCACATCCTCAATAGAGCTTTCAGAATGACATCCCGCGGAATAGCTGCATTTCTTGAAGTAATGTTGTTTTAACACTACAATAGTTTTATTCAGATGAACAAGATCTGTTGCCAGATGAAATTGTGTCAATTGATGTAGTCTAGACAGGCTCTGACCTTTTTATCTCTGCTGGCTTAGCCTGTTCAGGCTATATGAATTATCGTGAACACAGTATAATTTAGATAGCTTTAACATAATATGTAAATTTAGATTTTTGATTTATACTAGTAATGAGAAACTCTCACCGCGTCGTTAGGCGAAACACATGCGCCCACAGTGTTTTGGCCAGACCGCTGACCTGGAAAGCGTAACTAATATGGCACCCTCTGTGAATGTCGCGAAACATTGTCTGTTGACCTCAGTAGAGGCAGGGAGTATCACGTCACCTTACGAGGGAACAGAGTGTCCCCATATTCCCTCGTATGGTGACGGGACGATCGCAAATGTCACCCGTTTTCTCTATCGAAAGATGCATCTCCCTCACAAATCTGGCATTGAGTCCCGTTCATATAATAAAACCACTGTGGTGTAGAAGTGTGTCTCGTCTCTGCGGGAACGGAGGACATCTCGGATCACGTTTGTGTGTCCCCCTGTGCGCAGAGTCCTCAAAGACAACAGCATCCACACAGACCCAGACAATGTTCCTCCCACTCGTCTACTGATCGATCGTTCCATACCGGAATGCTGATCCCTATCGACAAATGAAAGAGTCCACAGACGGCGATCCAATCAATCGGAGAGAGATAACGGAGGAGGAGGAGCCACAGGCGTCCTTGTGGCTGTTGTAAAAGTGCCTTTAACCTTATAAGAATCGCTGATGGTGTCTCCAGGAAAACAACGTCCCCTCCTCACCGCTTCTCATTCTGTAAAAGGAAAGATCTGTTTTTTTAATTATGCCCGCGTGGGTGTGAGCAGACTACAAAGTGTGTGGATCTAATCATGCTCACAGAGGGCTGTGTCTGTCTGTCAAAGAGGGAGCCTTTAATAGATACAAAATCTATGGGCTTTTCACTTACAAACGGCTCCTTACCCATTTCCTGATATCCCAACTGACTCTTCTTCCAATGAGTCATTGGTTGACCGGCGTCTCGTATCTCCAAAGGGTCCAGCATTTTGAGGGTGCCAGCGTTTTTGAAACCGTCGTGTATTTTGGTTTTCGGGAACGCATTAAATGAAGCTGTGCCTTTTGACTTAAGGTAATGTGAAACTATGCTATAAGTCAAATCTGGGGTGCCTACATACAACGATGTGATCGGATTTCTGTGACTATAGCAAAGACCGCTTAGTGAATAACCAGGTTCAGAGCATTCCTGTGTTAAACGTTTTCTCTAAAAACCGAGTCTTAATGTAGGCTCCACAATTGTCCATTCTTTCTATATGCCTAATAACACCCAGCTAGCTCTAACATCTGTCCTTTCTCCTGCGTTCCTCTACCTACAGGTTTCCCCTCACTTTCACTGGCAGACCAGATGAGTTTACTGCAAAGCGGATGGATGGAGATTCTGATCCTACGCGTTGTCTTTCGCTCGCTGGCGTTAGAGGACAGGCTGGTTTATGCTGAGGACTATGTCATGGATGAGGAGCAATCCAAACTGGCAGGTGTTCTGGACCTGAACAATGCCATTATGCAGCTGGTGAAGAAATACAAAGCCATGAGGATGGAAAAGGAGGAGTTCGTTGTCCTTAAAGCCATTGCGCTGGCAAACTCAGGTATGGAGCCTCACAATGGCAGTTAAGGTTCCACTATGTGTTTTCAGTGACCGTTCAGCTTTGCTTGCATTCAGTCTCTGCACATGTGCCAACATCTCTCTTCTCTGTACCTCTGTCCCATCCATGTTGCTCCCATTCCATTTGTCTCCCCCCTCTCCCTAAAGACTCAATGCAGATAGAGGACGTGGAGGCAGTCCAGAGGCTCCAGGACGTGCTCCACGGGGCCCTGCAGGACTACGAAAGTGCCCAGCACGCGGAGGACCCCCGGCGGACGGGCAAGCTCATCATGACCCTGCCCCTCCTCCGGCAGACGGCCGCCAGGGCCGTGCAGCACTTCTGCAGCATCAAGCAGGACGGCCGTGTGCCCATGCATAAACTGTTCCTGGAACTGTTGGAGGCCAGGGCCTGACCGGCCTCGTGGGACTGGGATCGTGTAGAGGAAGGATCGGGTAGTGATGTCATCAAGGTCAGGATTAATGCAGGAAGTGACACCGGAAAGAACAGAATGAACAGTTCTTGGACCTGAACCGAGCCAAGACGACTCTACCGCTAAGTTCCAGTAGCTCTTCTATTAAGTAATTGTTGTCCTTCTGTATGTCATTCTGGGGCGGCTGTGAGTTTGACGTGACGATCACAGCCCTGCTTACTATTAATAACTCAGGAGGATAGGAAGGAAGAGGAGGAGAGACAAGAAAGGACTGACATCACATTAGTGACAGGAGTAACTGCCTGAGGGATTTGGATTGCAGTCATTGATATACACTTAAACAGTGCTAGCAGAATGAAGACACCTAAAACTTGAAGATCCTCTAGGATGATTGTGTGTGAAACCAGCTCTAAGCCTGTTCATCTTGCATTGTAGTGCTTTAATAACTTTTCTTTTTTATACTTAAAAAGAAATGTGGACTGCGTCGACCTTGAATGGTGGGACATGCGCAGTCAAAGTATGCAGCAAACGGTCGCAAAACTGCACAGTGCCCAGTAAAGGCCCTAACCTAGCAGGAGTTAGTGAGCTTGGTTTCATTTAAATGTTTTCAGGGAAATACATGAAGTAAATTTAACTAGCGGATTATGAAGGTTTGGGGAGAAATTGATAAGAACAATATTTATTTATTGTTGGCTTGATTGTTTTGTTATTTTGTTTTTTATTTACCAGTGTGGCATTACAGAGAATAATAAAGGATCAAATATAGACTGTTTTCTAAAGATTTTTAAGTAATTTTTGTTTTAACGAGTAAATAAACCATTTTGTACTTGCTTCATTAGGTCACTCATTGTACTGATACCTGTACTACACTATAGCATCTGGGTAAAATAATAACTTCATGTACAGTACGGGAAGACTTTGGGGAAAACTGCACTGAGTTGTAGATTATAAATTGTGCAAAGCACTGCTTTTCAATCCTATTATAAAATCTGGTGGTGGTATTTAAAATGTCTGTGTGTTTCTGTCTCAGAAAGTAGAAATGTCTGAAAATCATAAATGTTAAAATGAAGGGAAAACTTAACTAGGAATGTGGAAATAAAGCATTGAACTTACTGTACATTGCTGACAACTTTCATGCAATTATCTCAGAAGTCCTTTATTTGCTCTCTGTGCACTGTATTGGAACAATCTGTATATTTTTGTGACAAAGTATATCATGAGGTGTGATCCAGCAATACTGTGTGGAGGGAGTGTAAATGTATGCATTCTGAATAAAGTCCCACAGATATGTAACCAGTTCAGATGAGATGTACACTATTACCGTTCTCAGGAGGATTCTAGGGCAATAAAGATGCTTCCAGTTTAAAGTGTCTTAAATTTTCTACCTGGTCCAGTTTCACGACGGAGTCATACGTCCCATTCACACTGTAGTGAGGGGAAAGGGGACATCATCCCTGATGAAGACGGGGGAAATGAAAGGAGGGAAGATAAGAGATACAGCGAAGGAATGAAGAGGGCTAGAATTGAATCAAGTGACGATCAGTGAGGCGAACATGAGAGGTGGCACAGGGAGAGATAAAGCCCTCTGTTGGATGTTAGTCTAAATGATGGATACCTACATGCTACCATAGTAGTGATTTGTGTCAAGCAACTGACTTCTGTCACATTGAATCATTGTCTATAGCCTCATCTACACCTTGTTCTAACATGCTTTCTTGGTCCTGATCTTGTCCACATTCTTAATGTGGCTGCGTTTTCAGAGTGTAGATGATTAAAAGCCAGATTTAGGATCTGATTTGTGTGAGGGTGTATTGGACAGGGGAGACAAAAGGAGACCCGCGAGATGATTGCCTTTGCATCACAATGAATCACAGACGGTGTATAATATTGTACCAGGAAAGAAATGACAGAATTTAGGAAATTATTCTAGAAATATAAACCTAATTTAGAATAGATTCGGTCCCAAATGAAGAGATTGAATGAACGGCATTGTGAGCAATAACCATGGTATGTAAACAATTACGACTGCCCCTGCTCGTTACCCGTGTCTACCTGGAACAGGACCCAGTTCAGTCTTGGTGAAAGGCCCGCATTGATTGCACAGGTGTGTACTGTATAGGAGCTGGTTTGAATACGCTCCAGAGAAACACTTTTTGACAGCTTAAATATATTTAAAGCAGTCCGCTGGAACATTTACAATGAACTCAACCTACAATCAAGAAACCGTGAGTACACAAAACGCGTTGCAATTCCTTTTTTTTTTATGGTTTGACTTTTACGGAATGTGGAGTTTGTCACACCAAGCCATGGGTTTAAAAGGCCATATATATTAGATTTTTAAACACTACTTTTTCCCCCTATACACCTGTATTTTAAAACAGACACGAAATTTCATCTAATAACTTAATTTATATTCCAAATGAAATCACAGTCGGTATGCCTTAATACAATTTACTAAATTAAATCTACACTCGATGATTGTAGATGTTCATTACAAAAAGTAATTGGGCAATTACAATCGTGATTAACCGGTGTATGTTTTCACTTTCAAACTACAGCTGATTTGAAAAGAACCTTTCTGTTGCATTACACGCTCAATGATTGTGTCTATGATTGTGCGCAGACTCTATTCGGGAACATTAGCTATGGCTGTAATAATATCATTACGGTTATTACAAATGCAGTGAACACTCATTAAATCTACGATTCATACAACGGACAGTTGTCATCGCAGTGTCTATTTCGAGTACTATCTTATTAAAAAAATAAAACCTACTTTCAATAGGTGAGAGGGAATAGAGGAAGGGCAGTGTCGCGAATGTCAGCGTTGAGAGTAATTGCACAGAGCATACTCGAGATGGATGGATGAATAAACCAAATATAGCTAACATCTCCACAAAAAGCACCCATCAGTTCATTTGCCAGTCATTCGAGCTGATATCGGAAAACATGGGAGCCAGACAGCCAACACATAATTTGCCACATCGGCAGCCTCTAATTTAGTAAAGGCAAGGGAGGTTCAAATACGTCACCTTCCCTAAGTGAGTTAGCGAATGAGTGACATCCCTACATGTCACTCTCTCTAAGTGAGTTAGTGTCTGCCTTTTTCTTTCAGACACCCAGTGATGGATGGTGCCTGGAGAAGATTTAAATGGTAGATTCTGCCACTCTGCAATGAGATCACTTGCAAAATAACATTGTCCTGAATCATCCCAATGAGGTATGAATGCTAATTAGGGTATTATTGGGAGTTTTGCTCTTTCCCATCTCAAGCACTGTACATGCTTCATAACTTTTAGACTATTAGTACACCACAAATTATGTATTTTATCTCTGGCAATCCACGCAGATGAGTTCCAACAAGGTCACAAACGTGATGAGTTGTGAAGCTCATAAAGAATCCTACATAAGGTTTCTGGGGTGAAACAAAAAGCTGAAGAACGTTTGCTTGTTATCCACAGTGCCCTTGTATTTGAGTCAGGAATGAGCTCTGCACATTTTACTGAATCCTCTTTGCATTCACAGTACTGTTTGGTATCACCTATATTGAAACATGATAGGACATGCTTACCTTCAAATGACCGCTGACACTTGTGGGCATCAATGTACAAATTCCCAGCCAACATTTTTCTGCTGTAAAAGTTGGTTTGGAACAAATACTAATCTCTTTAATGGAATGTAGACCGTGGAAAATGGAGTCACTCAGACACATGCTGAGGATCTTTTTATTGATTCAGTTACAGAAGTGTCAGGTATCAGAGACAGAGCAGGCCTTTACTGACATTGACAAGGCGTAGAACTGATTTTGTGCCTGTATACTGGTGCACAAGAAAATGTTATTCCTTCACAGCTTGACAACTGAGTTCAAGCTACGGCAAAGAACATGCGGACCGACCTGCAAATAGGACAGTGACACAACATTTGACATTGCTGACACTCAAGAACCTTCGAGTGCTAGGTCAGAAAGCATGTTTGGACACATGAAGCGGAGGTACCAGTGACCACACCAGCAGACAAAGAATGCCATGTGGGACTTTGCTGATGTTTTTACAAGAATAGGGCTGTTCCCAGGAGAATGCACTGTTTACATTGACCCAGATGCAACACCTGTGGTATAACTACCAAGAAATATTTCACTTCCTCCTAGTGAAGAAATATTTAGTGCATGGAGCAATCTTACATTGTCACCAATGTTACACAACCAACATATTGGGTCAAAGCGGTAGTGGAGGTGAAATCCATGCGAGAGCAAGCTCAGAGTATCAAAACAAACATGGCCTTCAAAACATCCACACAACCCTTACCAAGATGCCCCCCACTACACTCTAGTGGGGGCATGCTATTTCAGTTCCAGATCCAGCTACTGGGCTATATAGCTTACAGAAGCTAAATCAAAACTCATAGTACACTAAACAGTTTAAATGCTACAGCTTTTGTTGCTTCCCTTTTTGGATTCACAGCCCAAGATGCATTTCAGTGAAAGACCAACAAGATGCAGGAAGGCCTTAACAGAGTCATGGCAGCTGTAAAATACATACTTGTTTAAGGTCGAACCAAAGAGGAACATGACAGGAACCAAAGAGGAACATGACAGAAACCAGTGCAATGCTGAGAAGGTCCTGACAGCTCAACACCAGGAAGAGCAGAGTCAGTTCCAATTGTGGTCAGCTTTGGACATTTCACATTGGATTGGAAAAAGCCAGATCCACAGAAGATCTCTTCCATAAAGGAGTTGGAGCCATTGAAGAAACACACAGGTCTGTAAACATGCAGGGCTTATCCCCCTCCCTCCAGCCTTATTGGTTCAAATATACTCACTTTTTTTATTTTTTATCTCCACTTGATGTTTTTTTTTACATTTACTTCCCAGTACTCTATCTTTCGGTAACCAAGCATTTATATTGGAAACATGCTATGAAAGACTCCCTAACAACTACAGATGAAAGGAGGGAGTGACTAACATTTACATCTTGGAACACAAAGGATTTGAACCAGCCAATTAAGACTCCTCGTCCATTTGAAGTCTGTCCTCTGATATTAGAATCTTCCAAGAAACATATTTTAAAATGACTGCCATATCAGGGGTGGATGTAAATGGTTGGCTAAGATTTTTTTACTCTACCTTTTCTCCCAGAGCGAGAACTGTTGCAATTCTGATACTCAAGGGAATTCTTTTTCAGCATATAACCACTATTGTAGAAAGGTATGGTTCCAACCTGATCGTAATAGGGGATCCAGTCTCCCCAATTACTTTAGCATTAATTGTGAATTTATTAGGCTTCTCTGCATGTAGAATTAATTGGAAAAGTTGGGTTACTACTATTTGCTGTGGACTTTTAATAATAATATCCATTTCCTATCTGTCAAGGGACAAACAGGACGGATAACCAGTCAAGTACATTCAAATATGAATTTTCAGTCTGATTATCTATAGAGTAACCACGGTAACAATCTGATGTTGACACAAGATAAAATATAATTAAGCATTAATGTACAAGGTGGTTGGTGTGGAGTATAGCCAATATGCCACAGCTAAGGGCCGTTCATCGCCATATAACACAAACCCCAATCGTCTTATTGCTTTTATTAACCGGTAACTAATGTAAGTAAACAAATGTTTTCTCATACCCATGGTATTTTACAGCCAATGTGCATTCAGGGCTTGAACCAGACAGTTTATAATGAAACCTATCAAACAGACTCTGAGCACATAGCTGATGAGCCTGATGACTCAAACGTTATTTTTAATGCATCACAAAAATACTGTACATAACAAGATACTAATGGAAATCTCTTGAAACTAACTTCTAGGGGCATGGTGTTTATCTAGAGCACTGCTCCTCAATCCTGTTCATGGAGAGCTACTATCCTGTAGGTTTTCTCTCCAAACCCAAATTTGCACACCTGATTCTAATAATGAGCTGGATGAAAAGCTAAGTCAGGTTTGTCACAACTGTGGTTGGAGAGAGAACGTCCCGGATGCAAGATCTCCAGGACCAGGATTGAGCAGCCCTGATCTGGGGGAAGGAGTTTTCTCATCAGGCAACTTAGTGAAAGTCCATTAGGTTGTGCCTTAGCGCCACCATGTGGTAGAAACGGTTCAGTAAAAGCACCATGGCATTCATGTGTTTTTCACTAGGAACTGTTGTTATGCCTTCTCTCAGACAACACACATCAGGGAAGACATTTTAAAAGTGACTTAAACAAATACTGAAATTCAACACCTGCCAACCTGGAATAATAATAATTATAATAATGAGACTCTTTGTCCTACAACTGTTACTCCAGTGAGGTGGGACGAGGTCCATTGTAGTTAGATGTATGTAAGAGGCATGGTACTCTGACTGGCTGCCAACGTAACTCCCAATGCAAGCTGATACCTGACACCTGGCTGTTGCCATGACACTGCCGGGAGAAAGCAGGGGTTGATGGGAGATCTCTAGGGTGACGAGGACACCTTTACAGCGTTCAGAAGTCCCGTCTTTTGCCTTTTCCTCCCATCTTCCTCACAGAACACCTCCTGCAAGAAGCAGGGCGGACCAGCCGTTTATACCGAACGTCCTAAGCCGTCGACCGAAGGTTTCCTCCCGTCGCCGTCGTGTTTGTGGAGCGTGCATCTGCCGGGGCATAATATTAATGGGGCAGCAGGTGGGGTCCCCAACCGTCGGTCAGTACGTGGCCGCCTGATCACATGCATTGTACAGAGAGGGGGGGGTCCATGCCTCCGCCACACACCACACAACGGACACCAGCACTGGTGAGGCTCTGGACTGGCCAGTCAACCTGCTTTTTATTCTCTTTCCCTCTCTTAACCACAGGTCTCCCCGAGTGAAATGTCAACTCCATACTTCCTTGTCCCTCTTCCTGCTTTGCAGTCTTAATTTACATGTCAGGTTAAATGGAGTTGTACGGGCTGTGTTTTGCTAAGTGAAGAACCCTCTCTAGTCACGGTCCATAAAAAAAAAAAAAAAAAAGTCAGGAGCCTGTTTTGCCAGCCTGCCATGTCAGACGGTGATTGTAACACAAATACCTCTGGTTCAGGGGAGCAACAGACGGCGCAGAAAGACCACCTCAGTGGGTCAGTGGGAGGTGAACGGTTGGATAGGCCAGGCTGCTTAAGGAGTGCCATCAGAGTGGGATTGAAAAGTAGGCCACGTCTCCAGTTACCTGGTTATCTCCTGCCTCTGAGCGTGATCACCTTTCTAAGAAAGTGTTGACTTGGCCCCATAGAACTCCAGCGTAAAGCCCAGGACACAAAGGCATTACTGATAGGAACCATTAACACAGACAATCCGCTAGATAAGGACGATGGGTTTTATCCAGGTGTATAGAGATCAGAGTATGACATCTATTAGGACTTAAGAATCAGACATAGTTGGATATTATGCTCAGATCTACATGCTCGGCTGTTGTAAACTTGTTCCCCGTCTGTCTTTCCTCTCCCTCTGCCCATGCAGATCAGTTGGAGCCCACTCCTCCAGCCGGGGAGCGGGCGGAGGGTGGCGAGGGGGACGGGTCTCTCTTCTATAGGGAGTTGTGGTTCGTCGTGTTGATGACTGGGGTAGCCCTAGTCCTTTTAGCTATTGCCCTGGGGGTCATCCTGCACAAGGCCCTGAACAGACCCCCCTTTACCAGAGAGCGCCCCCCTCTGGTGGCCCTCCCCCTGCAGAAGAGGAGCCCGATGGCTGTGTACCCGACCAGTGACCCTTACCTGGTGAGAGGGGCAATTCACTGTAATCAGTCATTTAAATCATACAAATTCACTTAACTCGGACAACTTTGTGCGAAATTGTATCTCCGATGCAAATGTGTCTCCCTTCTCAGTTTGACACGGTGCCTGACACGGCAAGCTCCTCCAACAGCGTCACTCTCAAAGGGTTCACCATGCACCTGGAGGTAGGGGACCAGGCACATCTACAGTAATGTCCCCGAACACGCTGGGCCAGGGTAACACGTCTCCCGTCTGTGCCCTCAGGGAGTCACGGACCGTAAGTTTGGGCCCGGCGCCGACGCTCCTCTGGAGGGAGAGCCGGGAATCCTTAACGTGTCCAGCCTCCACGTCTCCGCTATCCATGGATCTGCCCATTCCCAAAATGCCCTGCGGCGCAGCGTGAGCCAGATGATGGACAGGAAGTCGGTGAGAGAGGACGACGACGTGTGGGAGTCTCATGTTAGAGGCCACGACAGTGGGATGGTGAGATACCGAAAACATTATCGCTGACTGACCTACAGATTAGTTCTCTAGATCTTCCAGTCTCACATCACCTGTACAGTCATCTGCGTTATCAAACAGGCCTGTTAAATCCTCCTTTCCTCCACTGCATTTATTTCAGTTTATGGACGACGAGGAGTTTGTTGACACCATCAAAGGCTTCAGCACGGTACGAAAGGAACACACCATGTTTACCGACACTAACCTGTGACGTGCGGCGACCTTCGAACTTCCCCACTCAAGCCTCTGCTTGTGTGAGCTCAGTGGTCAACTAAAGAGGGTAACCCTGACTGAGGGTGGTCAGACGAGTAAACCAATCAAGACTTAGCCATCAGACTGTATTGCTGGAGTTATATAGTAAAAAGAAAGCCTGGCAAATATGCCTCAAATGAAGATTGTCAACAAAAAACATACTTCTAAGGAGGTAGAAAGCTGATGGAGCAGAGTGGTTTCATTTAGAGAATAACATTTCCTTGTTTTAAGTAGAAATGTTCAGGCATCCATGTATGTTGAAAATGTTCCTTGGTTTGCGTTCATCTACATCGGTCTAATGTACAGCGTTTTCTATTTTATATAAACTTGTATTTTTACTTGCACTAAATGCAAGACAGATTTTAAGATTATGCACAATGTGTACAGACAATGTGTGGACCAATTTATTTTGATAGTTACTTCAAACGTGGATTTTATTACATATGCACAGACTACACAGCAATAGTGTAAACATTTTATTTGAAATGAGCACAAAGGTTTGTACCACTACAGTTGATAATATGGTTACCAAACAAACATTTACTGAATAAATTAATGTACCGCGTGAGGCCAAGTAAACAAAAACCCCAAATGGGGGAAAAATATACCATTAAAAAGAGTAAATTCTATGTACAAAATTTCAGGAATTTACAAAGGCAGCCTTTTTCAATGCTTGTTTTATATAAATATAAATCTCTAGATAAAGTGTGGATGTGTGCTGACATGTCTGCTAAAATAGAGGGCTTTAGCTGGAGTCAATCTCTGTGACAATATCATGGCACTCAACCAGGACAGTCCCTGCACCTTTTAAGGAGGCTGAACTGGGATTCATTTTAATTTGAGTTAACTTTCTAATCCCAATATTTTTCCCAACACTAACAATTTCTTTAGTGTGACATTTATCAGTTTTTTTATTGACTTGAAGTAGATAGTGGGTGCATTGTGCTAGGGGGTCCTGGATGCCGTTGAAGCACATATTGGTCTGTCCAGAGGTCGTCCGGCAGGCTACCTGGGATATCTAGTTACTTTCTGTAGGTGCAAGGCTGCTATGAGCAGTTACTAAAACAGTTAAACAGCAGCTTTACTACAGAGCTACTACAAGTCAATGCTACAACAACCACTAAGTCTTCAGGTACTAGCCTACGCTTGTCAGCTGTCTTATCACTAATGTCACTACACTACTAATCAGATTAATGACTGACAAAAACTATTACAAGGCTACACAAGCTGTAAGGTAATAGGCTTGCTAATGCTACAACGTAATCCCCGCCAACCGCACATCGACTGCATTTTAACACGGTTTAGGACACCACTGCTGTGGAAGCAACGCTCAACCTGAGAGTAGTGACAGGCTGGAGCCGTTAGCGTGTGACTGGGGTTCCAGTGCACTGAACGGAGTTACTGCTCATCAGCTGACAGCATTGTGCTGCACCGAGTGAGGAGGTAATCTGATCCACAGGGCTGAAGGTTAGTGGATGTAGATGTAGACAACGGCTGCCTTTGTACTGTAACCTTCCTTAATCCTCTATATTGTTCATGAAGCAGTAGTGTTCTAGTACTGACTAAATGTCCTCACTGGGTCACCAACCTTTACAAAAGCGGCAGGATCAACTCACAGCTATTGAACAATCACCGTACATGTCCTTTTTTAATGCGGTATCCGTTAGAGCATTACCCTAATAACCCAAAACTTAAAGATGCCCTCCGGGATCATCAGCACAACAACAATTGGATGTCATGAATTGTCATAAACCACAAATTGTGGTTATTTTGTAGATTTTGGTGTTTAACTTGCCTGTCAACATCTGTATACAAAATGCGTGCATTAGTACACAAAAACAGGGATCCTTTTCAGCTCAGGAGCACAACTTTGAGAACTACGCATCTTTACTGTACATCCTAAAAGACCAAATATTAGCCAAGTATACATGGTGATGTCAATACATGTCACTAGGGAAGTGTCAGAGGTTGACAGCTAGTGTTTACATCAGTGGTGATGTCATAAGTTACCACACTCTACATGTAGCAAATAAGTCCCTAATCTCTCTAAAAAGGACATACCAAAAAAAAAAGCTGTACAAGTTTGTTCTTTTCTGTAACTTTCTAACTAACTTCTGTCATCATTTCCCTTTTTCAAGAAGTTAAATCACTTAAAACCATTTTTGATCTGTGCAATTTCACATTGTAGTACACAACACAATGACTTATGACATATGTAGCTACCTAAACCTACGTAGCCACATGCAAAGGTAAACAGCCAGAAAAACTTATTCTAAGAAAAGGGGCAAAACAAGGCTTCTGAACTGCACTAAGACCATGTTCTGCTAATCATTCACTGCTCTAACCCGCTCTGACAAACTGGACATCGGAAATCTGATTTGGCCAACAACAGTTCATGTAGGGTCCTTTCTAATACATCCCCTGGTTACTTCCAGGTATACTGGGGCTTATCCTCGTCTCCACACCCTAATCTTTACTGATAAGACAGGGAATGTGTTTTTTGTCCAGCTCTTTCACCTCATCACAAACAGAGGAGAGGAGTACAAGAAGAGACTTTAGACAAGGGAGAGTAATACTGATAAGCTAATCAAGATTCTAACATGCAGAAGATATTAAAACACGAGATTATAGCATTAGAACATTAAAACAATTCATATTACAAGTAAAAAGTAAGGTAAAACACCAGGCATTACAATGTGCATCTCATAGTTTGAGGGAAAATATGTAGTGGAGTAAATACTCCAGAGAAGAGTCCACCTTTTTAGGACAGTGCCTTTGCTTCCACTGATATGTTCCAGACCTCGTTGGTTCCTGAGTGTTGTCAGAACGTTCCAGAACAGGTGGCTCCTCCGGCATCTATGTAGGACACAGCACTGAAAAGACAGGCACACATCCGTCAACCAAACATGATCCACTAAGTTAAAGCGCGTGCGTGCGTGCGTGCAGGAGTAGGCACGGCGCGGCGCGGCGCGGCAACCGAAACGGGATGAGGGTTGCATGAGAAAGGCAAAGGAATCCCTTTCAGACCGGACAGCGCTCCCGCGTCAAAAGCACTACGGTGCTAGAAGCAGGTGAGAAGGTGGAGCGAGGAAGTGTGTGTGTGTGCAGGAAGGAGGAGTGTGTGTGCAGGAAGGGGTGTGCGCGCGCTGTACTGTCCGTGAACGGTGCTCTCTGAGGCCCAGACAAACCTGCAGGTCTAGTCTGACTTCAGCACCAGAGAACACATTCAGAGCCTCTACGGAATAAGAGCTTCATCCGAAATCCTGTCTCCTCTGTGACCCCAAGAAATACAGAGATGACGGCGGAGATGTCGATTTATTAAGAGGTTAGTGCAATGGTGCCCTACACTTCTGATCAGCGACCTTCATCACAGACACGTGTGTGTATTCGACCCTGGAAGAGTGTTGATATCCACACACCGTTGAATTAGCTTTCGTACTGGTCAAAGAAAACCATGCACACATTTGTTTTTAATCAATAAAATTCATTGGAGGACTAACTTATATTGTTTCAGTCACAGTTACTTTGGGATGCTTCCCTGTAAACATAGTTTACTTAAGCAGAGAGGTGGGTGCCAAATGGAATACAAGGGCATTTTTGTGCACATTCTCTCTCCTCAATTATACTTTGAACTTTTTAAATGAAAGCCACAGAGGAGATGTGAGAACATTTGTTTCAAGAACCCCTTGCAGTAGTGCTTCCTAACAGCCTGGGTCTTTAACCTAACACCCACGTCCTGCAATATCTCTCTTAGACACTAGGGGGTAGCGAAACGGTCAATCTGCAATAGTGGAAAACAGGAAGTAATTGTTCCTCAAAATAATAGAGTACCTTTGATAAGGCTTCAGCAGGGTGTGGTAAACAGTGGTTCTCAAACTTCTCCTGGGGACCCCAGATGTCTCACTATTTTGTTGTAGCCTTGAACCAGCCGTTAAGGGCTTGATGATTAGTTGAAAAGTTGATTCGAGTGTGCTATACATCTAACATATTGAAGAGTTGGGTGTCCCCAGCAGGGGTTGGAGAACCACAGTGCTAACATTTGGTCTGTTGGGAGCAAAAGTGAAAGGAATACCTTTGAGGATGTAGTCCGTTAGAAGGCTGGGAACCTTGTCACTGTCTTCCCTCATGGCCTGCAGAACTGGTAAGAGGAGAACGGCGGAATATTAGGGTTATAACCTGACTTTTCGTGCATGACCAATCCAACTACTACGATGAATTGCTAATTGACAGGCAAGGATGGTTTGTAGGCAGTACTCACTCTTGGTGAGGATCTGAAGATCTTCCACAGAGGGGGAACCAGCACTTTTCTCATAGGGGATAACTGTGGTCAGATACTGAGGAGAGAAAAACCTATCAGCGTCACACAGAGTAAGACCGGGATGGCGGAGGATGTAGGGGAACGAGAAGAACTGCATTTTTACCTTGCAAGACAAACTAGAAAAAGGACAATGCCAAACATCTTCCATACCATTGCAAAATTTGAAAACTTACCATCAACATTTATTATTTGGGGAACTGGGTATGTTGACATGCATGCTAATGATGAGATAAAATAATGATTATAAAAATGGCTGTAGGCTAAGTGTTGCATTAGCTATGTAAAGTCTTCCAATCAGAATACCTCTCCCATGTAAGACCTAGGCTAATCTCACCAGGTGGTAGTGATTACATCTTGGAACAAATTCTTGATTAGCCAATGAAAGGTACCAAACTTAAAATCAACCTGAACGGGTCAACCCTGGCAACTACAGGAATAGTGTAAACCTACAAATTCAAAGTACTTAAGTCTGTAAAGGTTATGGTGCCCATGCTGGACTGATGGATTCTTGACTGGGCTACTAGGTAACATTTTGCCAAACATATGGACACTGCAGACAGAAAACAGGGTTACCAATTTTTTGGTGCCAATCTTTTTATAAGATTTCTTTTTTTACTAATGCCCGACCTCATCATACAAAATTCTCAGAAGTTAAGTAGGGTTTGTTATTTATATTGAAAACTTTTCAAATTATTATTTATAATAAATATTGGGTCAATGGTATGACAATACCATTGACACAATAGACAACTGAAGGAGCTAGGCATTTTTAGTGAGCTTTGGAACCCCAAAGTATTCCTTTTAGAGGTTAAAAGGTAGAGTTTCCTCTGCATTATTGCGTGGTTCTTGTTTTCTAATGAGTGAGAGTAACTTGGTGTGACTGTGAGGGGGTTAGGACATTGGTTAGTTTTAGCTTGGCAGGAGACATTTGGACATAAGTTGAGCATGCTTGTTTTAAAGTAAATATGGGATGATTGTGGGTCAAATTACAGCTGATTTAGGGGAAAATGTTTAGTTGAAAAAGACAAGAAAAGCATACAGAACAAAAGACTTAAGAACAAATGATAACGGAAGGATAGCTGCTTAAAAGGGAACAGCAGAACATTTTCTAAAACTCTTTGTGCTTAAACCCCCCTATGAGTTACCAAGTGTGCTACTTTCTATCAGAGAGCGAGGTAGAGCAACAGAGCATTCTGTAACACAGGGTAATAGAGCACCAAACACTGTTGTATGTCAAATCTCAAAAATGTATGTCAAATCTCAAAATGTAGTGTTTGCTGTGATGAGGATGATTTACTTTCTATATTTAACAGAGTGGCATGTAGCACTGCAGTGAGCGGGGGGGGGGGGGTATAAGTTTGGGACTGCTACTCTAGGTGCCAGGAGGGCTGGGTATGTAGACATTGTTTCAATGTATCATTGTTCCCTTCTCAATTGTATCTGATGGACAGAGGAATGGGTAAAGAAAAAGCAAGCAGACAGGAGTATTAGTAAAAAAGAAATATGAATAAATAAAAACAAATAATGAAAAATGTGGGGAACACAGCAGTGGCAACCACTGTTGAGAAAAAAAACCTTAAAAGGAAAAATACCCAAAAAAAGCCAGAGAGAAAGGGGCACCTGTTTGTCCCCTCCTGGGCTGCCAAAAGTTTGACGGAAGCCGTTCTGAATGACAGTGGAGAGTCCCTCCATAGTGAAGAGCTGGAGGGAGGAAGAGGGAATAACGGGGAGAGACAGGGGGAATAACGGGGAGAGACAGGGGGAATAACGGGGACAGACAGGGGGAATAACGGGGACAGACAGGGGGAATAACGGGGACAGACAGGGGGAATAACGGGGACAGACAGAGGGAATAACGGGGAGAGACAGAGGGAATAACGGGGAGACAGAGGGAATAACGGGGAGAGACAGAGGGAATAAGGGGGAGAGACAGAGGGAATAAGGGGGAGAGAATTCAAGAAAGAAGAAAAGATAAAACTAGCAGAGAAATACACAAGCTCTAGAGGACATAGGGCCAAATTCAACCCTCCATTGAATCTGGTAAAAAAAAATACAAGATGAAACATGAGAAAAGGGCAGAGTGTCCAAGCATTCAGAATGCTCAAAAACAACAGAAGGGTGAATTCTTACTGAAACGGTGTTTCCTCCTACATCCCTGTTCTCAGTGGGTATTTAACAGCACTCTGGGTAGCAAAACCGTCCTGTATTTAAGAGGGAAATATCGTTTCCCCACATGGTGACCAGCGGGGCAGAACAAAGCGCGAGGAGAGAGGCCCTGCCAGATGGGTATGTTAGAGTTAATACAGCACCGATGAGGTGGGCGTGGCTCATGCATGTCTCCTGGGGAGTTTGTGTGACTGAGGGAAGACATGGAGAGAACAACTCCTGGGTGTCTCACCGTCCCAGGGACGTGGGTCCTGTCGGATCTCTGGGCGCTGCCTGTGGGACGGATCTTCTTCTTCTTGCGGAGCAGCTCGCGGTGCTCCTTCTGCCGGTTCTGCACATCGATGAGCAGCGAGATGAAGCTGTTCTTCACCTCCTTTTCAAAGTCCAGCTCATCCCTCAGGGCCAGGGCCTGGATCAGCTCCTCGCTGAAGCGCCTGATGGCCGTCTCCACCTCCTCCAGGGCCTCGCTCAGCTCCGAGACGGACAGACGGCGCAGGCCTGAGGGGTTGGAACAAACAAACGGGGGCTTAACAAAACAGCACATCCACGTGGTGGGGCCCTTCACGCCCTCAGTCCCAAACGCTCGTATTCAATCTCGGTTTGCTGTGAACTTTGAGTTGCGTAACAGATACGGGGTAATTATGTAAGAACGTCCGTTTCCGCTGTCCTGTCGTATGAATGTCAAGATCAGCGTAATGTAGCTTCAACTGGCTGTGTCCAGATGACAGCAGTAACTCACGGTCCTCATAGCTGCTGTTGGAACCGGAGCGTTTGAGGTTACTGAAGTCCTGGGACAGCATGGACAGGTCTGACTGGGACGGGCTCTCGTCATCCTCTGGATCCGGAGAGTCTTGCATCATCTCCTCAATCTCCTCGATCACCTGCAACACACAGACGCGCGTGCGTGTGTGTGTGTGTGTGTGTGCGTGTGAGATACGATTGCGACCAAGAGTGCACGGTGCATTTTAAACATGACAGGAAGACACGGCGCGTGTGCGTGTGTACCTGGTCAGCGGTGAAGAGCGGCTCGTCGTTTATACAGGACACGATGATGGAGTGCATGTCCATCTGTTCCCTCAGCTCCTCATCATCGGACATGTCCAGGGGCATGTTGTCCAGCTTCTGTCCGCCACAGAGAGGGGGAGACAGAGAACAGAGTCACCTCGGCTCAGCTAACCAACAGGTGTTCTTAGAGGCTGTGGAGGGGAAGCCGGGCAGAAGGTGTGTGTGTGTGTGTGTGTGTGTGTGTGGTACCCCATGCTCGCGCAGATTCAGTGTGGGGAGATGAAGGGAGCGAATGTGAGATGTCTTCCAGTCCACTGGCATCACGTTGCCATAGTTATCCGTCAGAGCATTCCACACCCTGTGGGGGACAAATTAAAGGAGAGCAACAAAGGTAGAAATAAGGTAACAGAAAGAACCAACAGAAACAAAAAGGACAGACAAACAGGGAGAGGAAACAGAAAATGTTAATTCACTCAGAGCACGTTCAACTTCTCCCCAGTGACACAGCATTAGTTGGCAGTAGGTTTTCAGTCTCTTCTTCGCCAGCCACCCACCCACCGCTTGTGTATCTGCCCTATCTCACCCATCAGCCTGCTAACAACGCAGGACTCATGGCAATAGCCTAAATCCCTTTTCAACGACAGATGTACTGTCAAAGACCTTTCATGACAAAAAGTACAGGAAATACAGAAGACTACTGGACATCTTTGTTCCATTTGGGACAGTATCATGGAGGCACAACAGGAGGGAGTGTGTGTGTCAGATAGAGTACATGGGACAATGATTGTGTCTGACCCGGACTGCTGCAAGCGATGTGAGAGCGGGCACTGTGTGAACCCGTGTGTCAGAAAGGCTCAGTATCAGAGAGATGACACGTGCACGCACGCACCCACGCACCCACGCACTTCAAAACAGTGTTATTATCATCATCAACAAAAGGTTCTGTAAATGGGCCACTGACGTCAGGAGGTTCTCTATACCTGTGACTGTCACCCTGTAGTCAGGAGGTTCTCTATACCTGTGACTGTCACCCTGTAGTCAGGAGGTTCTCTATACCTGTGACTGTCACCCTGTAGTCAGGAGGTTCTCTATACCTGTGACTGTCACCCTGTAGTCAGGAGGTTCTCTATACCTGTGACTGTCACCCTGTAGTCAGGAGGTTCTCTATACCTGTGACTGTCACCCTGTAGTCAGGAGGTTCTCTATACCTGTGACTGTCACCCTGTAGTCAGGAGGTTCTCTATACCTGTGACTGTCACCTTGTAGTCATGAGGTTCTCTATACCTGTGACTGTCACCCTGTAGTCAGGAGGTTCTCTATACCTGTGACTGTCACCCTGTAGTCAGGAGGTTCTCTATACCTGTGACTGTCACCCTGTAGTCAGGAGGTTCTCTATACCTGTGACTGTCACCCTGTAGTCAGGAGGTTCTCTATACCTGTGACTGTCACCCTGTAGTCAGGAGGTGCTCTATACCTGTGACTGTCACCCTGTAGTCAGGAGGTGCTCTATACCTGTGACTGTCACCCTGTAGTCAGGAGGTTCTCTATACCTGTGACTGTCACCCTGTAGTCAGGAGGTGCTCTATACCTGTGACTGTCACCCTGTAGTCAGGAGGTTCTCTATACCTGTGACTGTCACCCTGTAGTCAGGAGGTGCTCTATACCTGTGACTGTCACCCTGTAGTCAGGAGGTGCTCTATACCTGTGACTGTCACCCTGTAGTCAGGAGGTTCTCTATACCTGTGACTGTCACCCTGTAGTCAGGAGGTTCTCTATACCTGTGACTGTCACCCTGTAGTCAGGAGGTTCTCTATACCTGTGACTGTCACCCTGTAGTTGTGGCACTGTTATTCCCATGCAGTCAACAACACACACCCATACACAAACGCCCTGTGTGGAGCCTCTCTGTGGCTGGTGGGGAGACAGAACTACAGTGCCTGGATTCCTCCTATGCCAAGGAAGGACGATGTGGAATATAAAAGACAAAAACGACGGTCCTTCCTTGGGGTCTCCATCTCATCCTGGCTGTGCATCTCTGCCTGGAGCCAGGTCATTATCCAACTACAGTGTGGCCTGTTAGGAGGCAGGGCACGTCCTCCACAGGGGCAGTCACTCATGAAAGGGCTGCTGCCCTCGGTGAACTGCATTTCCAGCCCAGTTTAGACTACAATTCAAACCAGCCCCTCCAGCTCCCTGTCCCCCCACGTCCCCCCGTTCTCCGGTTCCCTCCCCCACACACCCAGTCACTCTGTTCCGGAGAGCGTCACTGAGAGGCTAGATCACTGTGTACTGTGTATACATGAGTGCTTTCTGTGTGTGTGTGTGTGTGTCTCTGGAAATGGCTATTATGACTAAACGGAGCTGCCAATGTCACTGCTCGTCTTTAAGGAGTGGGATAGCCAGAGCTGGGACAATACACTGAAAAGCATGACAGCCTACACTAGAGAAATCGAGTTTGATGATGTGGTCGATAACACTGCAACAATACCAGAAGTAGCAAGTGGAAGGGTTATTAAAAAGAAATGGGGGTTGCACATTCAGGGTAAACTTATCGCTCTGCATTTATGTGAAAATGAAAATACACCCTTTTAAATAAAGTTGGCCTTTTTATACTACTGGACACAACGTTCAATAAATATAGTCCCCAACATCCAGTTTGGACCGAACATCTTCCTAAAACGTCTTTTTACTACGTAAAACACGAATAATCCAATTAAATTGTCAAATGCCTTCCACAAACATCCCCATCCCACCCCTGAATGCTAGAACACATCATCAGTGCTATATGCTTTGGCAAGGGGGTTCATTTAGCAACAAGGCAGGGGGGGTCAAATTGCTCAATACTTCTTTGAAGGTTATTACCAATTCATTCAGTGCATCTGCTCAATAGAAACTCATAACTCATGACTCATGAAGCTGAAAACACCCAACCCTATTCCTCTGGGTAATACCCTAACTTCCGCAGTGGCCAACTAGTCTCTTGATTCGTCACTTCTGAAAAGGTGACCATCCCTTCCTCATTCAGGACCTAAATCTTAAAAGTGGATTGATGTCTATCTGGCAACCTCTTAACTGGATAAAATAAAATGTTTTGTTGACAAACAGCATCATATACCAGAACCTGGTAATAACAGGTTGTACAATGGGCCATAAACCTAACAACACGCAGGGAATGCATTCATAAATAGGATGGTCAAAATCATAGCTCCATAGTACATCTGAAAACTGACAGAATACTGGCCAAGGAGGTCAGCTGCATTTTATCACCTGTTTGGATTACTCATTTCAAGTGATTTTTGAGGGGGTATGGTCCCAATTAGGTCACATTTTTGAATATTGGGCTATATGAATCATATAAACTGAAATGGACAATTTGGATGCAAGAACTAATTAAAAAAAACATGTTTACTTATATATTATATTAGAACAATCTCTGATGGTTGGGGTCAATATGCTTTTTGAGGTAAAATGACTCCTTTGTATTAAAGCAGCAATAACATTTGATTCAGAATGAGCCAAAGACATTAGTCTCCAAGAGCATTAGGCAAGTAAGACCCCTATGAGTCAGAGTTTGAGCTCAGGGCTTATTTACACTAGCAACAGTTAACAGGACAACATATCATTTAAAATAACATTTGACCTAAAACCACAGTGCTTTTTGCAGTTGACTATAATCACGTTGTTCTATTGAAATCAAACTTCAGTTCATAAACATAACTACATTATGAATTAACTACACATGCAAGTAAGCCAACTATCTAACCCTGCTACCCAAAACAACTTCTAAAATCTTTACAGGGCAAGGGACTAAACATCAGAATCAGCTTTATTCACCAGGTATGTGTACACATACAATGAATTTTACTCTGGATTATACAGGCTCAGGATGTGCTCACTCAAAAAGACTTAAACAAAGGACACTCAACATGAGTCACTGACTGCAATATACAGTACACATAAATACACAAACCAAAACAATAACATAGTAAGACTGATGGGACAATAGTGCAATGAGCAGGGTATAAAGGGTGCTGGAAATAAATATTGTTGTACAGGTATTATTATTTACATAATGACGGTTGATGTAATCTATATCTATATATATCTATCTAGTGTAATGGAGCAGAGTGCAAACGATGCTGGAATTAATAAGTACATTTTTGTGCAGGTCTAATGTACATGAGGTACACATGCATGTTTTCCAACTATTGGCAAGCTTTCTCAGCAAGATATGTTCCTGTTTTAAAAGTATATAGAAAAGAGTACTTATATATTATGTAAGTGTTGTTTAGATTGAAATGTCACTGCAATAGTGTTTGATAGCATGCATAGTCCCTTAGGCCTTTACAATGTCAAAACCATGGTTAACTTTTGATATCACATATTTCACTTTTGGGTTTTTTGATGAATAATCGTGTTTTTGAATTATATCAGAGCATATTGTCAATTTCTGTTACTTAAAAAAAAAAAATAACAATCCTGTCAAATCTCAACAACCCCAAATGGATTCAGGAGAGTTGGCTATCACAATAAGCCCGCATCACAGGCCAAGCAGCACCAAGTTTTTTTTCACTCCATACTGCTCTTCCAACAAGGAGTTTCCACAGCTGTATGAATGTGACAGCGCACTCAGGCGACTGAAAACCTGATTTTCAGTCGCAAATATCAAGTTATAAATTGAAATTGGGTAGGAACTAGCTGGCAAATCCTAACCACATTAGTTCAAACAACTCAGATAGCTATCATAGCAACAATATGTTGTTTACGCTAAAATAATGCTATTTAGATAAAACTTGTTGCGAGATTTGCATCGGATATACATTTTTAATAGTGTATACTAATGAAAATGTAACAGTGGCCCGTCACTTTCCCAACTAGTAGTGCAGGGGCGGGCAAATTAAGGCCCACTGGACAAATCCAGCCCACGAGGAAATTCCATCCAGCCCGCGGTTTGTAATAAAACAGTTTTGATGGGTAAGTAAAAAATAACTTATACATAACTCTTATAACTCTTAACATCTGAATCTGGGTAGAAATTATTTTGACATTAAAATGGACTTACTGCATAAATGTTTTAATTACTGCAATGTTCTGACCCAGAACTCATTTATGATTAAATTACAAAAGTAAGCGTGGCCCTTCACTTAATTTCAGAATCCGGATGCCAAAAGGTTTGCCCTCCCCTGTAGTGTCAGACACTTTCCCAACAGATATTCCAAGCAATATTTAGTAAGGGCAGGCTCTCTCTCTGTGACAGAAAACTATTTAACAAAGTTGTAATCATACTCCCCTATATTAATGTATATCAGTACGTGGATATATCAGTTTTTCGAACCAATATCTCCTTTTCATCTGCTGCTTATCTTGTTGCGGCAGCTGGTGGTAGAATACGTGAAAACTCAGGTATGTAGCTACATTACCAGGTAGTTATTAGGAGTAACATTCAACGTCTTGCGCTGCACTGGAACATATATTCAACATTGTGTGCTGCACTGGATATCCCCCACGCAGTTCCATTTTCGTTTAATGTAAAGACAAGTTGCACTGGCTAGCTCAGATAAATTGTTAGCATTTTATTGTACACTAGTACAGAGCGTCCTGCATGACAGTAAGACTTGCCAGTTGGCTGGTCCACAAAAACACTGTATAGAACGAGTTTCATTTGGATCATTGCCCAGGCATTAGACATGTCAAATAAACTTTAAGTTTGACGTGACGAATACAGTGACTAGCTTTGCAAGCACAAATTACAGATGCTAACATTAGTCAACTAGCTAACTCTGATAGGTAGCTAACATGGCTAAACTGAAAGTTATATCGCTTGTAGTAAATAAAATGCACTCACTCGTCGTTCTTGAGGAAATTATCTTCTGTTATAGGTTTAATAGGGGCTATGTTTTCAGTTTGGGTGTTGTAATTTCGGAAGCATACTGTCAGTTTCTCATCGAAATCGTGGACAAGGTCCTCCATTGACTTGAAGCTGCATATTTCCCCTGAGAAGCTGTTGTCGAGGTCCGAGAAATCCTCCACCAGGCCTGTGTCAGCCACGTTCGAGTTCAGTTGGTCCAATCGGTTCGGCGACCCAGAATCCGCCTTGAATTCGTTGAAATCCTGCCAGTCTTCGTCGAAGTGGGCTAACGGCGCAGCCATGACCGAGGCAGGGTCTCGGTTCGATTGCAATAACCCTGGAGGGTGCCGTATCCTCTGCGATACTTCAATGAATGATGAAGAACCCAGAGACCGATGGAGGTGGTAAGGGTGGTGCATTCAAAACAACTGGGAAGTCGGAAACAATTTGGTCAAATGATGACGTCAGATGTCCTAAGGTTGGAAAGTAGAAAAACCATGTATCAAATATCTGTAAATAAAAATGAGTCGTTATTCGTAATGCATAGTAGTTTTTTTCTTTATTACGTTTTTGACGATGTATGTGACGACGACCATTTCACACATAAACCTTCAAAGATCGCACAGACATGGATTCAGAATATGGACTCAGAATATACCAAAACCAGGCATTTAATGCAATTGCGAAAACGTTTTTATTTGGATGGGGCGCAACATTGTATCCTCTTGAACAGTAGAGTATGTTCGTTTCCTGACTTTTGCATTTACTGCTCAGAGACTGCACACACATTTGTTTTAATCTTTTTAGATTTGTTGTGTTAGTAATGGGTTGGAACCACAGCCTTCAACCTCTTGATATACCCGTTCTGCCCAGCTCATCCTACCTGCTGGAACCCTTGCAACATCTTTTGCAGCTGTAACCTCAGCTGGTTCGGTAGAAGTCCACTGAAGTCGGAGGACGGAGAATACCAAGTTCCCAATCTCGAGTAATCAAAAACGCTGCATAATGTGTCTGACGTCCGTGCCACTGTGGACGTCACGCGTGCTGAGCGCTTAAGGCGGATTCGATTAATATAGCACAGGTACACCCCGGTTCACCCGGCTAGTGATGGGTATTCCGAGTCATTTTTTCATGAGCCGGCTCTTTTGGCTCCGTTCACCTGAAAGACCCGGCTCATTTGGCTCACGAACGGCTCTTGGTTTAAAACGCTTAAAAATAATACAAAAACAATGAAAAAAATTGCAATTCTGCAATGAAAATACAAAAATCATGAACTCGATTTATGTAACTTACAGCATGAAATCCACGTTCAAAAAGGTTACATCGTATCTGTCCTAATGTTTAGATTTTTACTCTAATGGAAAAATGCCCTCTTTTGATTCTGCAGTGCGGATATACATCTGAAGTGAAAACGTTCTCATCTTATTGGCAAATAATCGTTCTTAGAGGTTAAACATAAGGATGTCTCCTTTAACCAATGAGATTCCTTTCCCAACCAAAAAGAGCCATGCGTTCGCAAACGGCTATATTTCATAAATAAACTAAATAAAACTATACCAAATGTCATTGTAAGAATTTAAATTCCCTCCAAGTGCCACTGCGGTGATACATTATATGGAACAAAAAATGGACACTTGGTCTACATATTTCTTATTATGAACTATGACGAAAATGACATCAACACAAATTAATCTCAAATAAAAATGTATTATTTAAAACTGTAACATTTTATTGGCACGTTTTTTTAACCCTAAATTCAACATTTAAAACCCTCTGACGCATAGACTATAATATGCCTTTGATGCAATGCTGATCAAATTTTCATCACATATTCATGTTTGAACACATTAAATAGAAATATTTTTGTTTGTATATTCAAACATTCCTCTAATGTCCATTAAGTTTTGTTACTGTTTTCAGTGATCTAAAATAAATGTAGCTCAATACTTCATGATAATGGGTGCCTGTGGATAGAATTGGATAATGAGTAAACTGACCCCAGATCGATGCTCCAGCCCGAGATACTTACATGGAGGGCCACAGCTTTTTAAAAACCCTGAATGCTTTATTGAAAATATGCATACATGACACTTCTCCTACACAACGATACAAAACAGTACAATCACTTTTGTAAGTAAAACATTGAACGCAAATGGATCCCCATCCCCCAAATCTCCTTTAATCTGCTACAGTAAACCCTTACTTTCCCAAACCAGCACCTACACCACCAGAAAGACAGCATCAGGAAATCATAACCAACCCTAGAAACTATAAGACACAACAACAGAGCAGACACCAAGTTGCATACAAAGCATGTCACCAGGAGGCTATCACTTTAAGAAAAGCCTTTGGGTTCTTCACTTTTGATTTGCCTAAAATCTTCAGACACGGCATAAGGTGGGAATGCGGGGTAAGTCCATCAGCGGTCCAGGAGAGGTTCTGGAATGGGAAAACCGCTGTTCCAGAATATTAAAACTCAGAACATAAAATCACAGAGACACCAACAAAGCTCCTACCGAGGCTCAAGTCTTTGGGTTTGGTTAAGGGTAGAAATGGCGAACAAAACCACCAGTGGCACAAAAAAAATATTATTTCTAAATTCCACAGACATGCAAGTATTCAATCACTGCACAAGATGTCTTTTTAAAGGCTAGGGGTGGATGGTTTAAACCTGATTCTTCCAAGAGAACACTCCCAAAGCATAACTCACCCCAACTCAAATTGGCATGGGTGTTACTGTGCATATTCACTAGTAGTAAAAGAGGAACCCAAAAGACACAGAGGAACAAAAAAAGAATGAGGACACCAGTTGTCTGGTTATATTTTAATATGATAATACAGGGAAAGGTCAACCCAAAAAAAAATAATGAAATGATATGAGAACAAAAAATGAAAGTAACAAAATATTCCATAAAAACGGACAGAAAAGCCTTAATTTTAAACACTTTATATCAGTCCATGGCAAACAGTTATTATATACCCTAAATCGGGAAGAAAGCTCTGCATGGTGCTGTTACGACTGATAAGGAGAACTTGGCTGAAGAAAAAAAGTGTTTGTGCAGAAATCAGTCTCACTCCGAAAGACTGTAAGATGGAGATGCCTACCTGTGTGTGTGTGTGTGTGTCCGTGCGTGCGTGCGCACATATATGTATAAGAGGGAGTTTGTGTTTGGTTCTGTGTTTGGCTGTAAGATGGTGCTATGCCTGTGTGGTGTGTGAATAGATTGCATTTGGTTCTGTATCCTTGATACTGGGTAGAGTACATAGAAGTGGGGTGGTGGCCAGATTCTAATATGATCACGTCATCGCCTATACCTAACCAGTGCTACTAGACTGGGGGGCTAAGAGAAGTGGTGATGATATTGAAACTGAGCATTTGTAGGTGGAACGTGGGGTAAACCTGAATGTGCAGAAGTGTTTTGGGTATACATATGAATGTGTGTATGGGGGAGAGTCAGAGGGGGTTTGAGTTTGGGGTAGAAGTCATTAAAGCTGTGAACGTGTGGCTCGTCCTTTTCCTAAACGCAGGAACGTTAAACCTGTTTCCAATGGTACAATCGTTAACTCTTCATATGAAATGATCCTGGTCTCAACGAAACAGTTCACATCTCTTTTGAAATGTCATTAACTTCTGTGTTTAATTTATTTTTTATTTTCACACAAAACGGATCCAATGCCATTACCTCAGTGCTTTTCCAATGTTAGGTGGTGGTAAGGAGAATTATAAAAAAAAAACATAAAATGTAAAAAGAAAAGCCCCAGTTAAAAAAAAGTTTTAGAAAATGGCTCTTAAGTATTTTTTGTTCCACAGATGGAGGTCGCTATGGGGCTTTCGAATAACTACTGTTTAAAATCTCACTAACAATTTCACTTGGAGAGAAGGGGGTGCAGGAACTTCTGCTTGTGACAGACACACACACACACACACACACACACACACACACACAGACAGACACACACACAGACACAGCAAAGCAAATTCTTACACAAACTGACAGAAGTGTGCACAAAGTCCTCAAACAGACCTCCTCATCCAAGAGTATGTCCTCAACAAGGGTGGCTTCACACAGCAGACACCCCACCAGACTACACCAGCTACCACTGACCGCTCACCTCTGACAGTCAACATGACACCGCCCCACCATCCCTACCCACAAGCTGTGTGACTGACAGCTACAACTCACAAGTGGAAGATAAGTGGAGTCAGTGTGAGACTAGGGGGGACATTTGAGCGAGTTTGCCCGTGTTAGACATTCAACCAGCGATAAAAGGAGCATTTTTCTAAATGAGAGTATTCTTCACACTAAATCACTCCACAGCCACTACTCCTAGTTCAACCCTAGGATTCACCTGTTAAATGATAATAACAATGCTAAGACTATTGTTAAAAAAAAGGTTTTTTTGAAAAAATAAGCAGAGCCGTAGCGGGGGGGTTTTGTCAGTCAGTTAGTTGTCTGGATTTTCAGCCTTCGTCCAACAACTCAAGTGCAAAGAAAGGAGCAAAAGGAGGAAGAGGAGAAAAAAAAAAAAAAAAAGGAAGAGTTGCTATACCCCTTTCAACTCGCCCTCACCCCCCCCCCCCCACCACAGACACACACTGGTACGTGACACAGATGACAGACACGGTCCAATCAGCATAGCAGGTCTGTAACAGCTGTCAGGTTGTGACACAGGGCCAGGGAACATGGAGGTGGGTGTCCGTGGGAGGGTTGAAAACATCCCGTGGTGGCTGTGGGCCCTGGAAAGGGAGTTGGGCTGGAGGAGGAAGCCGGCCAGGAGTACCCATGGATCACATCTGTTTCCACGGTCACTGGGTCTGGTTTTGGAAGTGTGTCCATCCCCACCTTTACAGTTTTGCGGGGTCATAAACGCAACTGATTTAACATTTCTTTCCTCTTTATATTTTGTTTTGTCAGGTCTTGAATTTCGTTCTCTCGTTTTTCCTGTTTATTTGTCGTCGGTTGGTTGTATTTTTTTTTTTTTGTTGTTGTAAAAAATAAGTCTTCCATTCCCAAGTCACCATCAACTGTCCATGTTACTGCAGTTCTCTGGGGAGAGATAAGAGACATGAGGCACCTATGCAAACCTTTTCACAGCCACTGAACCAACAGAAGGCTAACGGTCATTACCGTTGACTCCGTCCGCCTCCTGTGTGTCGAGGAAGGGGGCGGGGCCCCAGACACGCACAGTGCCATCGTCTGAAGCGGAGGCCATGAGGCCGGGGATGGCAGGGTTCCAGCTGACACAGTTGACTGTGCGAGTGTGCCCTGTGAGCTCGGCGATTGGCAGCTCGCTGCGCCGGTGCCAGATATATACCTTGTGGTCTGGGGGAAAGAGGGCGAAAGATGTGTTAATGGTGTTAATATAAAAAAAAATTAAAAAGTAGCGAGTGCATTCATTGGCAGCAGCCGGGACTCTGGGTAGTGACAAAGGCAATCATTGGCTGCAGTTGGGTCTGAGGCCGTACCTTCGCTGCCGCTAGCGATGAAGTCTTCATTGTGGCCTCCGAAGCAGGAGTGGATGGTGTAGAAGCCCTGGGTCACACCCTGGTACTTCCTCACCAAGACTCGGTCCTGCAGGTCCCAAAGATGAACTCCCTGTGGGGAGACGAGAACAGGGAGAGCAGTTAGACAACCAAACTACTCCCTGACCGACAGACACGATTTCACGCCCCCCCCCCGCCCCGCCCAGCCCACCCCGTGCCCCGCCCCCCACCAATGCACACTCACCTGAGTTGCTACATTTAACAAAGCTAATCTTCCATTCTTGGATACAGTGAACGACATGATAGGATGGTCCTCCTGAACTCTGTGAAAGACATATCCACACGATCGGTCGCTGATTTGTGTTCTGTACACTTGAGCACATCCAGTAGTGTTTAATTCATTAATAAAAATGAATAAAAGCGTTAGTTAACAGCCTATTGGTTGGAGCATCTGTCCAATAACTATGATAATGAAATAATGACAAATTCAATTCCAGATAAGTTAGACCTGATGGATGCAGCAAATTGAAAAAGGTTGAGAAAAAAATCCCTATTTATTTTAATAGGGATATTGTCTTTGTGCTTTAGTTAAAACTGCACTTACATGTTTCTGTCTGTTAAGTCTTCAAAGTTGTAACCCCGGATCCGCTGGTGTGTGTCTGATGCCAGCACTGTCCTGCCGTCCCCCAGACACCAGAGGCATTGCACACGCACCCCTTCCCACGAGTCCAACAGGTTCCCGTCCAGGTCCTGTCGCAAACCACAGTCAAACACATAGCTGCCAAAGACTGGTTCACAGGCTGTGGGAATCAATAAAACCATGACTGACCAGTCTAAGGTGTCGGCACCAGAAACAAGAAGAAACCCTGACGGAACCACAGGCAGTTTATATCCAGGAAGTCTATCCGTTCTGTAACAAGTCAGCAGGTTCCATACACTCAGCTAATCAATAAGAGGAAGTGAAGCTGCATATCTAAAAGTAGTCCACCTAACTTGCTGTACAGTGTAAGTGCCCCCACCCCAATCCTCACAGGACATCCCGGCACAGCAGCTCCACAGTGGGAATACTGACGGACAAGGCGCCAACACTTACACACTGGTAGAACTGCCCCCTCTGTCCCCCGGTGACAAAGCGTTTCCCATCGGGGTTCCAGGCCACGCTGGTCAGGCTGTCCTCGTGGGACTGGCTCATCTTGGTCCGCAGCTCTCCTGTCTGACAGGGGGCACAGCACTCAGTACACACGCCGAACACGGCCCATTCTGGGTGCTTTGCGTTTTCCTATTCATGCAATGTGTTCCAGAAACGGTCCCACTTCTATATTCTAAGTGTCTGTCTGCACTGAACGCCAGCGCCAACACCCCGGGTTGCCATACCTGGATATTCCAGAGCCAGAGCTCGGAGCAGTCGTCGGGTCCACAGGCGATCAGGTAGGCATCGTCGGGGCTCCAGGCCAGGTAGGAAACCCCGTAGGCGTGGCCCTCCAGGGTCCGGAGCAGCTTCAGCTGGTGGCTCTCCTAGACACCACACACAGACCAGGGTCTGAGTGAGCACCAAGGACTAACAGGAAGACAGCAGACGGGGGGCTTTGCTTCCTGTTTATCATTCAAGGCCTACAATGTGGTGAGGATGAACTCAGCAGATGGTGGTGGTTGTGGGGGGGGGTAAAGTCTCACTGTGGTACTCACAGGATCCACCTGCCAGATGATGACCGTAGTGTCTTTGGAGCCGGTGGCCAGCTTGGTGCCGTCGTTGGAGAACTTACAGAACCACACCTCGTTACAGTGCTCTGTGAGGATCTGCTGCGTGTAGCACGGAAACTGCTTCCTGTGGTGGACACCAACCAGGGAAGAGGGCAGCCACGGTCAACGGTTCCAGTAACAGGTGAAAAGAAAATAAGAAAGGGAAGAATGAGAATAAAATAGCAGACGGCAGAAGAGAAAGATGAGGAGGCTTGGACGGTATATATTGTTTCAAAGGATATTTTCAAATAGTCATGGAAGGCTTTAAATACCATCGATACTGTTTGAATCATTTGATCAAATTAGCTAACAAAGTGGCTGAATTAATCAGGAGACGGTATCTGTGATTAAGAAGTAAAAAAAGCCAAGTCCCAGTCCCATCTTTCTGCCCTCTGTATATCTGCCTTCTGCTCATTCAGGCTAGTGAACACGTGCGCGCTGCTCTTCTCCTGTTCATGAGCATCTCTCACTTTCACTTGGAAATGTCAGCAGCTAATGCCACAGAACACACAAATAAAATGAGACCAAAGGTTGTTGACTTCCACAAATCCGGACATGGCTCTAAAAATATAGCTACATGCCATCACAACTATTAGTGAAACAATTGAAAAATGTAAAACAACTGGAGCTGTGATACACCTGCTTGGGCATGAGCAGTTTCACCCACGCACAGTGAGGAGGGGGGCTCAAGTGTCAAAGGACAAATCTCCAAGGATCGCAGTGGGATAACTGCAGAATTTGGCAACATCTTGGTCAGCACCAAGTCTCCAAAACATTGAAAATGTAGCTTGATGTAAAAAAAAAAAAAGCTCTGAGACAGTATCGTCTAATATCTTCCTGGTATTGCTCCAACATCAGGCCAACCAGTATCATTTTGTAAATAACAACAAATAATAATTCACTCACAATCTGTCAAACATACAGGCCATGAAGTATGTAGGCATATCCGCAGCCCCTTCCTCAATAAAAAAACAACAACAACCAAGCATTATAAACAAAAAGGACACCTCCGTACGAGTTCAGATTATTGCACCTAGGTGTTCCAAGTCACGTCAAGACACAAAACCCTCACTATTAAACATGTTCGCACACGTCATTGCCACCATCTTTACCGATGTACAGTAAAGCAGAGGATTTCAGCTGTGTTTGGCAGAAAATGTCACCCTGAGTGCGTTGCTGACCGGCTGCAGACGTGGTCCAGGAGCAGGGACACCGAGTCCAGGCTGCTGTCCAGTTTGGTGTTGTGGTAGAGGCAGCGGTCCCTCTGGAGCTCCACAGCCTGTCTCAGCAGGGTCTGCAGCCGGCGGGGGGGCAGCATCACCGACGGGGGCAGGTACGCTGGAGGGGGATTGGGTTGGAGAGAGGGGGCCGGAGACAGGAGTCAAACAAGGCCTGTTACTATCGTGTGTACGAGGGGTCATGAGGCTGGCGACAGCGTGTGTTTCTCTGTATACATTAACTACTCTGTGTTGGCCAATGTACAGATGGGTGACAAATTAAAGGCAAAACCCGGAATAAATGAGTGGAGGAACGTTCAAAATGCAGATTCCATACAGGTGCACAGCATGATAAAACTAAGCAATCATCATCCAATCATGCCCCATGCCATGTATTAAAATGCTGAGCGGGCCCAGTTGACCTCCATTTTGGATCAAGATGGGAAGAGGAATGGATCTAAGTGGCTTTGAAAGAGGGTTCATTATTGGGGCACAGATGGCAGGTGATTCAGTGACAGACTGCTCAACTGGCTGGTGTTTTAGATAGTGGGGCTGCAGTGCATAAACCCCTCATTACAACGGCTTTTCCTTTCATTTGTCACGTCTAAATGTATGGCATTGTCTGTCTGTGTGTGTGTGTGTGTGTGTATGTCTGTGTGTGTGTGTGTGTGTGTGTGTAATGAATAAAGTATATGCAATAGTATGCCAGTGTTACTAAAGCCAGAGACAAAGTATTTAAAAAAGACAATGGAACTACTGCTTATCTTTGAGAACTAACTACCCAAACAAAAAGCAGACTTTCAGGAAGAACCTATAATTCCTAAAATGTCATGGCTTGGTGGGGGGTACTGACTCTGTCACGTCTGAATAAGTCAACGTAAGAAAATGGCCTGAGCCCCAGCAAGACGGGCAGACTATTACAGGACATTGGGTTTCAGACACGCGTTTCCTCTGCCTCTCAACACCCCCCTGTGGCTGACACTGTCTGGGGTCGGGGGGGTTCTCACTCTGTAACTTGTCCAGGAGTCGGCAGCGGGAGTTTGTGCCTTTGCCCTCCCACTCTGCCTTGGCCCGGAGGTCCTCTGCATGGCTACACATCAGATACCTGCACAACACCACACGGGTCAGACTACTGCACAGCTGCGGAGGACCTGGAACAACCTCAGGAGAAGTGATTGACAGGCGAGGGGGGCGTACCCGCTGAGCACGTGGATGCGGTCCGTGTTGTACTTGAGCGGCGTCAGCTCCCCCCTCAGCACCTGCAGCGCCTCCAGAACCTTACCGTCCTCCAGGTACTCCAAGTACTTCTGCTGCAGAAGCAGAAACTTCATACGCTGGAGGGAGGGCAAGTGGAGGGAGGGAGGCGGGAGGAGTAGATGGAGAGAGACGAGGGGAAAAGCGAGGTGGGAGGAGTGCGTGGAGAGGGAAAGGGTTTGGGAGGTAAAGACAGAGGGGTGTTAACAAGACTGTTCAGCGGTCTAGGTGTACTAAGCAGTGCAGTCATTCTGTATAATAGAAGGGTGTCTTTCCTTATATTGGGCCTGCAGTGTTTCTGCTGAAACCCGAGACACAGGTTAACACACCGTAACACAGACGTGTGCCAGTAGGACCGACAGCGTGAACTTTTCCAATAACCCCGACTACAGCATATAAATTACCATGGTCAAGTGCCAGCCATTCCAGGTTACCACATCATGCATTCAGTCCCGCTACATCACCAAGCATAAAATGGCAATTGGTTTTTGGACATTTATCAACAAGATTATTAACTGCCTACGCACACCGCAAGTTCAAATGGATTTTGCAATAACAAGCCCATGGCTCAGAGTTTGTAGGTAGAACAACATGAAACGCCAGTCTTTTGATGATAGCTGTTCTTAAGCTTCCCATGCAAACCGGTTTGTGCATTTGTTTCAACAAAATGTTGTCATTAAATGTTTTATTGACGCTTGCTTATCCGACATCGTGATTGCGCAAAAGCATAGTTGCAAGTAGGAGTGGGAACTAGGGAGAAATGTTTTCATTTATTTATACTGCCAAATTCTCTCTACCTAATAATTAACATTTATAAAACAAAAGTGATATATGGTTGGCTTAACTTCCAAAGTGTATAGTTTAATATTACTATTTAACAAGCCCTTATTCAAAAGAATGGGACTTTAAAACAAATAAGTTTCTATCCCTTAAAGCCATGGTCACAACCCACATTTTGGGGAAAATGTAATGTTTGGGGCGTCCTAATTGGACTCTAGCAGCGCTGAAGATGAAGTCAGGAAAACGTAAATGTTAGTTTTAAACCGCTAGTACGCAGGGCATCCCACTCCCCACTGAAACGAATGGCACAATGCAACAGACTGTTTACGTTTGCTGTGTACCGGGCTTTAGTTAAATGGAAATGTTCATAACTACTAGCATTATTAAGACTGGCTACAGTCCTCTGTGTTCTTCAGATGTCATCTCAATGTGCTGTACTCGTCAGAGAGGCAACTCCCTCATTATCTCAAAAAAACAGCTGAATGACAAATATGAGCTTAGGGAGGTTGATATCAAGGCTCCACCAAAATGTGTATAGATATTATATGTCAGGGCTATTCAACTCTGGCCCTGGGTGGCATTTCTAGCATGTACTGTCAATTTAAAAAAAAGGCTGTCCAGGACCAGAGTTTAATAGCTCTCTAATATAAAATATTATTAAACAGTCATATTAAACAGTCAACAGAAAAATCTATGTTCAATATTAATTCAACATTTGTCAAACACTAGTTAATGGATAACACTATGAGTTAATCTAACAATAAACATTCCATACAATTGCAATCTGAAAAGCAAATTATTACATGCAGGATATAACCCGTGTATGAAGACATCTCTTAGAAACATTCCATTCAGGCTGTCCAAGTAATTACGGAAAATTCTGAAATTCCACAGAACAGACCCGCCTCACGGGGGGCGGCGGTGCTTTCTAAAGCTGACTGAAAAGCCAGGTTGGGGACAGAACGGTTCTAGAACCTGTGGTCCCCTTTCACCACGTGGACGACTGTCATTCAGGTCAGGTTCAGGCTTACCACAATAGCGTTGGGAGAATGCATCAGTGCTCTCAGCTCGTTGAGATCATTCTCAGCCTGGACAAAGAGAGAGAGGGTGGGGACATAAAGTTGGCTCAGCACTTTGGCTCCACAAAAATGACAAATCAAAACAGTTGACCAATATAAGGCAACACCACAATTTCTCAGTGGAGGAAGTCAATAACTGACATTATCATGGTGGGTGAAGCCATTCATTTTGTTATGGTTCAGGAAGTGCTCTGTAATGTACTGTAAGAGGATTCCAACAATATGATTAATCATTTTTACCAGCAGTAGACCACAGCTCTTGGAATGGCAGTAATGAGCAAATTTTATTATTAAAAAAATAGTATGTGAATCTTTCATATGGTCCAATCTTTCATGTATTTCTTTTAAATAGCAATTTTTAATATAATTTCTAATATTAAAAGGTGCAGGTGTATCTATGGCCAAATTTCAGAAAATGGGGTCACAAGAGAAACTCTGTAGAAAATGTGAGCTTGGTTGATAGAACTGGGGTTAGGTGAAAGTACTTTGGTAGCCACTAAATACGGTCGTTGTAAACAGGGCGGATTTTGTTTTCTTCCAACAAATATGGCTCTAACCTTCTAATGGTATGTTCCAAAATATTATGACCCAATTCCTGAAAGACAACACTCTCAGGAGAATGTGTGTTTGGTTTCCTTCAGAACCCTTTAGAACAGAGCAGACTGGGCCAGGCAGTCAATCTGACTGGGTGGAAAGGAACAGCAAAGAATTTTATTTTCTTTGCAAAACATTGTACAAAATGATTGCCTGATGATCTTTGTTCATTTTCACCTGAAGTTCTCTATATCCTCCAGATGCAATTCAACGATGTTCCCGTACCATATAAATATGACTATAAATCAGTCAATATTTTTTTAACAAGGCTGTGTCATGCATTGAAAAACATTTGGCCAACTATGGTGATGTGGGACCGACCTTGTCCCATTCTCCCTCCATTACGTGGTTGCGGAACTTAGTAGCTGAAGTATGTTCCAGTCTGCAGCCTGACTCCTGCATCAGCAGGTCCACTGTTTGACTGCAGAGAAGAGAAAGATTTGGGGAACATTACATCAGTGTTTACAACAAACATATTAGCTGAGCAGAAAGACAGACATGAATGGTAATCAAATGTCAATCTAAACTCAGACTGACAACAGTGGCGGATTTAACAATTTGCTTCAATTTTTACAGTAAACTTAAGCAAGACATGCAATGGATGTGATGTTATACAGTTATACAGCAAACAGACAAAGGAGGGAGGGAAAGAGACTGACATAACAGAACCTTATCTAGCCACAGTGATAGGGGGTGTAGAGTTACATATGGAGATATTACTTTGATGACGATGATATATTGTTAGACAGTATCACAGTAACGCTTTATCCAATTGGCTGTAACGATACAAAAACGCCAATTTATTTTCCTTCATGGCTCGTTCAGCATCTTTATCGCCATGTTGGGGAAACGGTTTGTTCTGGGCACTTATTTCAATTACAATCCAAAACTTGGTCTCATGGTTCCCTTCTGTACCCATGCAGCAGACATAATTAGCAATGTATGAAACACCAATCAATAATAATAATAATAATTATAACATTGTATGTGCTCTGGCAATGCCCAGCCACACCTGGCAGTAGTTATTCTAGACTACACCTGTCAACTGGGAGTGGTTGTGTATACCTCTAATGTGTGCAGAAAAGGTATCTGTGATCAAATGGAGTGGAAGCGGGAGGGGGGCTTTACTGACACCACGGCATGATGACATCATCATCAGGTATCAAAGAAGAGTGGCGCAGCAGTGTTTCCAGAGTCACCCTGCTGAGTTCGACACGTTCTCACTTGCCATTCCACATTTGAAATGTAGGGGCGTCAGTTGCATAGCAGACAACGCATGTATATATCCCCATATAAACATACTGTACCTAAACAGGCTGCCTTAGTAGCTCCGTCTAATGGCTGTTCCACTGGCACAGTCAACGGCGAGCAGTAGCAGTCTGGGTCTATCGAACACCCCATTAACAGTCCATTACGGTGACAAGGGACGATTTAACCACCTAGAGCTCAAAACACAGTATTCCTGCGGAGTCCCGACGGGTTCAGCAAGCGCTATTATTAGATTCAACCAACGTTTCTAATCTAAAACAGCTGGTTAGACATGCATTCAAGAGCCACCACTAAAACGTAACCATAATGGGGAAGCCGTTCAGACTGGTTCACCAGCCACCATTACGACCAAAAATGATAAAACGAGTTAACTACAGCTGTGACTTTAGGTAGCACAAACGATGGCGATTTAATGCGTCCTTAATTTCAGTAACTGCATTTCTTACATGAAGTACAAAGAGTGCCATTTGCAGACAAATAGAGGACAATACAATCAGAATAACAAGCAGTTCGAAAGATAAACATAAAAGTGATAAGGGGCTGAATGATAGATAAGGGTTGTTTATGTTGAAGACGACCACCGATCAAAGGTTCCAAAGAGTGGAAAGAAAATGACCCCGACCGTTTTTTTGCTTGTGTCAAACTAACTCCTTTTTGTCATTCTCTTTAAAAATACAAAAAATGATCTAATGTCAACGTGACAGCAACACCTTAGCCATCGAAATATAAATATATTGGAAACACTGGAGAACGAAAACCAATTGACGCTGTCAAAGACGGTATTATTGTTCTCCCCTACGCAGTTTTGCGCAACCCTCTGAGGCATTTCATTTCAGAAAACTATTCTACACGATGCCAGAGTTAGTATAATCATATTGTTAAGCCAAATCTATTAGCATCTCAAATGCTAGGCAGTGGTCATTTATAGCCACAAGTCACTTATGGATTTTGCAGCATCTTTCGATGGATTACAAGGTGATGTAATGCGATTTTCATCCGTGTAAAAAAATATATACAACCCACAACATGCACACAGTTCCACAAGCCTTGCTACTCCCTGAAAAAAAGTTATTGATGTGAGGTAATGGTAGCCAACCACATTGGAAACTTTCTTTTGATTAAATTCTGTACAAATATTAAAAGAACCTTCATAACGAAGGCTAGTTGTGCTATTTAACTACCCCTCTGACTATTGTGCAAGATGGACCCCTTCTTCTTCAACTAGCTGCAAGCTCGCTACAGTAACTACCCCCTCCCCCATGTTTGTATGTCAAACGCAGAATTCTGTTTTCATCAACTGTCACCCAACAGTTCCGTGAAAACAAGCACTAATACATTATATTTCATATGCTTGGTTATTTAAAGAGTTTTCCTTCGAATGACATTTCGGATAAACTTACTTTAGCCCTAACCCGTGGAGATGTTGCCCTATTAATCGGATGACATCTTCATCGGCCTGCGAAAGACGTTTCTTCTTTTTCATGGAGCCGACCTCCAAGCCCGAACCTGAGGCTGTGGAGGCAGCGGAGGTCCCGGAGCCCGGTCCGGCTCCATTATTGGTACCGACACTATTCCCAATGTTTGTGCTGGCCAGAAGCCCGTTGGAGTGCGTTCCCCCAGCCGAGGATGACTCCCCGTTTTGTGCGCTGTTCAGGCAAGAAAGCTCCGAATCCTGTCCCTGTCCTGCCCCGTTTGACTGCATGTTATTGCCGCTGAGATTGTGAACAAGAGTTCGGTTAAAGTGAATAGCAGAGGTGGTTTGGTGATGTGGAGAAGTAGTATCAAGTCCAAAAGCAACTCCAGAAAGGCCTGTCGCAACTGCTAAAGCCCCGGGCTCTCCTGCTCCCTCCGCCGCCGAGGCTCGGTGTTTCTTCCGCGGGGGCGGCGACGCTCCGCCGGTGTCCGAGTCGGAGGAGGAGGAAGCGGAGGCCAGAGTTTCCTCACCGAGAGCGGCCGTGGTTAGAAGCCGGCGAAGCCCCGGGTGGGAAAGGAGGTTCTAGCTCCCAGGATTAAGACCTCGCTACCTGGCTGAGAAAGCACTGACTCTGTCGTACTCCCGTCAGTCTCTCCGTTTTTGTTGTTGTTTCCCTCAAAACAGCTGCAACCCCCTAATGGAGTCCTGACACGCTGACGTAACCGGAAATTCCTATACTACCCTCCTTCCGGGTAGAATTATATAAAATCCATAGGTGGCGCACGAGAACCAATTTTGCATATTAATGATAGTTTTATGGAAACAACATACAATGTATAATAACATTCCAGGGACAAATTGCTAAAGAAGACATTAATTGAATAACTGTGGTGATATGTTCAAATATGTCAGTGTTTTTATGCTGGAGTAGTCATAATAGATGTCTCTCTACTGAACAGCTAAACACTAAATGACACAACCCAGCTGGTATGAGTATCCTGGAGAGGATGTGTGTACTCAACAGGCCTTTGCTACTGGTGTCACCCAGGGCTTAGTTCTAGGCCCTCTTCTCTCTACACACCAAGTCACTTGCCTATGTCATATCCTCTTAAACGTTGTGACAGGGAGAGACACTGGAAACGTACTCAGAGGGTATGTTTACGGCCTTGGAGGGCGATTTATTAACTGACAGAGAAGTGTATAGGGTGGAGGTGAAGGCAAAACCAAAAGTCAAACCCTACTTCCCCGGAGGCAGTGTCAGGACTGGGGAGCAGGGCATCTCGTTGGGCACTGCCAAGTCTCTGGGAATTCTCCTCATGTGCTCCCGGGGCTCTGAAGGCAGACGTAATCTGCAGGGCATTGGCCCAGCAAGCAAGTTTATTTATATAGCACAATTCATACATAGAAGCAATTCAATGTGCTATACAAAGAAAAAGAAAAATATAAAAATACAATAGAATAAAAATAAGTACTAGAATAAAAACAATAAAAGAAGGGGGAATAATAAAATATTGAATAAGAAAATAGAAATAGAATAAAAACTAAATAAAAACATAACTGGTAGATTCCATAGAAGATTCTATGACGATGCTGTAAAAGCTGTATGGCTAACAGTGTGGTTAAGTTTAAGCGCTCAATCATGTGAAAAGATATGTTTTTAACCTGGATTTAGAATTGATACGTTTGGGCCACGTCTAAGATCTTCTGCTGTAAAAGCTGCTAAATGCAGCTTCACCATGTTTAGTTTGGACTCTGGGCTCTACTAGCTGACTTGAGTTCATAGGTAAGAGCCTTGCGCGGTTTATAACCTTAAAACATTTCAGAAATGTTTTCGGGGACTAAACCATTCAGTGATTTATATACTTAAAGCAACACTTTAAAATCTATTCTGTAACTGACTGGAAGCCAGTGTAAGGATTTAAGAACTGGAGTGATGTGCTCTGTTCTCTTAATCCTGATTAACATTCTTGCAGCAGCATTCTGAATGAGCTGCAGCTGTTTTATAGCCTTTTTGGGAAGTACAGCAAAATATATATGACATTCTGTAAAAAAAGACAAAGATTTTTTTTCCCATGATACATTTTCTTACTGTACAAATAAATGATAGTATTTATAAGAAGAAAGATCTATGAATTTTTAAATTATATTTTCTTCAAAGTTAATGTTGTGTGCCAAGTCATCAACTGACAGATTGCTCAAGTTGTTTTTCTGACAGACCGCTAAAGTAGAATTTCATACCTATTTTATTACAACAATAGACCAAATACTTTTTAAACTAGGTTTAACAGTGAGTAGTGAGACGAATGGGGATGAGGAACACAAAGGCATTGAGGCAGGCTGCAATGCAAGAAGGGACAGAAAGAGGAGCAACCATGTATATTAATATCGCACAATTCATACATAGAAGCAATTCAATGTGCTTTACAATGAAAAGAAAAATAGAAAAATGCAATAGAATAAAAAAAACTGTCACTTTGTTACAATTCTCTAACCACCCTCCAGGGGGACTCTCCACCCCGGTATCTCAATCCTGGCACTCCAGCGCTTGGATGAACCCGTCAGTCCCTTTGTGAGATAATCTCTGCATCAATGTCTTACCCGACAGTCTCCAGGGGGACATTTATGCCATGTCTGAACATGCATTTTATATTCATCCTCGTTGAATTACAGTACCCAGAACTGTTTATTGCCCCACCCCAATATCTAAATTCTCGAACTCCAGCGCTTGGATAAACTCGTCAGTCCTTTTGTGAGATGATACCCTGCACCAATGTCTAAATTACAGCAGCATCACAAGAACTTGCATTATACGTAATCAGCAGATTGTTACATTTACACAGAGGTTATTCCTCTGATAGCATCAGATTTTGAATGACAGAAAAACATTTAACGATTGGTAAAACATAGAAAAATAGAAATAGAATAAAAACAAAAGAAAAACATAAGTGGTAGATATCGTAGTAGATTCCAAGTGGAAGCTATAAAACCTATAAGGCTAACAGAGTGATTCTGTCATAGGCGTGGGAAAATGTTTTGATACAATTTATACATTTGGGGCATGTCCAAGATCTTCTGGTAGTTTATTCCAGTTGTGTGCAGCATAACTGCTAAATGCAGCTTCACCATGCTTAGTTTGGACTCTGGGGTCTACTAGCTGACCTTGGTTCATGGATCTAAGAGCCCTGCTCAATTTATAGTCTTCAAACATATCAGAAATGTATTCGGGGACTAAACCATTCAGTGATTTATAGACTAAAAGCACCACTTTTATCTATTCTGTAACTGACTGGAAGCCAGTGCAAAGATTTCGGAGTAATGTGCTCTGCTCTTTTGGTCCTAGTTAACATTCTTGCAGCAGCATTCTGACCTTAGGTTTAACTCCCCAAAAAGACTAAAACAGCTGCAGTTGACTGCACACACGCTGTTGATTGGTAAATGATAGGAACTTAGTTTTTTTTTCATGATAAAGCACGCATACCGCTGAAGAAAACGCTGTAAGACAGGTTTGTTTGTGATGGTAGTTCGCAAACGAGTCGGCTCTAAGAGCCGCCTTTTGTCGGTGAACGTTGGGAGCCGGCTCGCATATAAGAAGAGACAAATCTATTTATAAAAATATTTTTACAATTAAGATACGAATAATCAAACGATTTAAATAAATAGAGTTAACTAATTCAAAGCACGAAAAAAGAAATAAAATAATATAGGCCTAAATGCTCAAGCCCACGTTCGTTCCGACTGTCTACTCAGCAGAGGGTGACAAGGTAGGTAGTGTATACAGAAGACAGAATCATTATGTACCTATTGTAGTTGTAGGGTGGCTACTTTGAAGGATCTACAATATGAAGTGTACTTTATTACAGGCTTGGGGTTGAATTGAAAACATTAGGCATTAATCAAGGGGAATTGATTGTGACACCTACCATCCATATAATGCATAACAGACTAGAAATATTGAAAAGATATGTAGTTTCTGTGATAAGATGAATCCAGAAGGCACTGAGCATTTGTGATGGTAGATGTAAGGTCAAGGGGGGGGGGGGGGGGTCAGGAGTGGGGAAAAAGCAGGAAATGTGAAATACTCCAACCAGGATTTCTGGGAAAACAAGGAACTTACTAAGAGTTCTAATAATTCTGGAACCCAGCTCAGGGATTGAGTACTAATACAAATATTTAATCTTTATAAATTCAAAAGTTTAACTCAACTATACTCCCAGGCAGATCCAGACATAACTGCTAGAAGTATTTTCAGGAGCACAAGATAGTTAACTTTATGTGGAACAGAACGATACACATGCCCCAGAGGAGAAATATTTTGTCAGTGAATGTTCTCCAGCCTGTCTTTTCTGCTACCTGTATTGAGTTAACCACTACTGTTAGTGTATCTTTATTATAAAATAAATTAGGTATTTTAACATGTGTGTGTAAAATTATAAATAATTTAAATGTATTCAAATGTTCTCTTTTCTCATTACAAAAGATAATCTCAGTTTTTTAGGGTGCAGTGTAACCATATGGACAATACAAAAGAATACTGAACTGCAATCAAAGATACATGCCAAAATGTTGACTGTTTATTTAATTTTTAGAAAAAGTAATACATTTACTTGCACAGCTTCTTTCGCTCTGATCTACATAACAATGTCCATGTTGAACTAGGTATTTTGACAGTATCAGAGGAAGGAAATCTACATCCTCCTTCTCTTTGGGATGTAGGGCTGGTGAAGTCTTCTTTTCCAACACTTGTGTTAGTGGATGTTGCTGTTTGGCTGTTGGACATTGGTGTCTGGTTCGTGGTTGCCTGGATACCAGCTGTCTGGTTGGATGGCCAAAATTTCACTTTGTTCTGATGGGAGAATGACCATCAAGTAGCAGGTTTTGATGGGAAGAGCCAGACCGTTGTCTTGGTCGTACCTGATGATTGGCTTGGCCGGACTGTGTTCTTGCTAGTTAATGTTGATTGGTTGTTGTCCACAACATCAATATCCATAGGTTGATCATCTTGATTACAGGGGTATTTATTCTGACATAGACCAATGTTGTTATTATCTTTCTGGGGGTCCTCTGTCCAGTCCATGAAGTCATCCTGATCTCCTCCATTGCAGGAGTTTGACTGGATGGTGGCTGGAGCTGTGTTGGGCTGGTATATGCCAAACTAAATGTTGCCATTGTCCCTGTAAGTAAATAAATAAATACATTATAATCCCCTTCTAAAAGAATGCTGCTTAACACATTACAGGCGAACTAGTCTAGAGGAATGAGGTGGAGGGGTCCAAACTGGCTCAGATAATGGAGATAGTCCACTATTTTATGAAATGTAATGCAACTTATGAAGAGAAGTAATTTAAAGTAGTGTGACAGGTACATTGTTAAAGTGTCTTTAAATTATTTAAGTTATAAAATACTGCTTCCCTTTAGAGTACACTACTTTTGACCAGGGCTCTTTGATGTCTGTGACATCTTGTAGTCATGGAACGCCGAGATCAGAGGTCATTAGTCATTTGTTTAAACTTCACAGAAAATAAACAAATGCATTGAATTACATGTTCATTTCTAGTAGGTAATCAAGGGGTGTTGAAAACAGAAATTTGGCACAAAATAGTCAAAGTTGCTGTATTTTAAAAGTACTAAGGCCCAACCATGCAGGCTGGTATCAGTTTTCAATAACATGTTTGAATTCATTCGTTACCGTACATAACACCTACAATCATGGATATAATTTGTCCAGGCTGTTGGACACTTACCTCAAGCAGCTGGGCAAAATGCTTCCATAACCAATTACACACCGTCGAAAATCATGGAGGAAAGAACAATACAGTGACCATACAGACCATACAGTGCAAAACCTTCAATTTCAATAAGTGCTCCCTAATGTCCAAGTTGCCTCTCAAAAATGTCTATCCTTTCTACGGGACACCCGGTCGCACAGTTCACAGGTCCAAAATCATTCGAATAATGCTGTTCAGAATGTATTCATTTTGAATGGTTAGATTTATATGCCATTTGTGCATAATGTTTAATAGCATTCTTTTTCATAACAAACCAATGCATTTTACATACATTGTGGTTAAGGTAGTGTATGATTTCATTAAATAATTTAATTAGAATTGTTTTAACACCAATCAAAGTCAAACTATCGCAAACTGTTTGACTTGAAAAAACACAAAACATTTTTTTAAAGAGCCAATTGGGAGCCAAGTGAGCTGAGCTTAACGAGCCGGCTCACTGAAAAGATCCGAAATGCCCATCACTAATGTTTATTTCTCTTTCACAGCCTCCTCCCCATGCGGTCAAAGTTATTGGTCATCTGATGCCTGACAGCTAATAGGCTTTCCCGGGAAATTCACGACTAGCTAGCTTACTCTACTCGAATACAGCAAATACATCATAGATCACAACGTACGATACTTTTTTGATACACAATACTTTTGATAAAATATTTTAATAGTTTTGCAAAATGGCACGTTTTTATAATACTAATGAAGTACTCGAATTTGATTGTCTTTTCTCAGGTGACGAAGATCTATACGAAGATGGAAGAGATCCAGCTGAGGACATTTAAACAAATGTACCTATTCAGTATTGGGGTAATTATATGTTGTATTAATGGGCTATCCGTAAAGTGTGGTATTTATTTTATTAGTCAGATAAGGGAAAAAAGGAAGGCTACGTAGTTAGCGCGTTTCCTTATTATGTATTGATTGTTTAATTAATTTGTAAGTGAAAGTATACATTTACTCTGCTGTATTTATTTCAAATAAGAATATATTTATGAAATAAACACAGCTAAAATACATTAGAACAGTTCTGACTACTGAAGCGAACTCTCCTCCCCCAGCTAAATTAACTGTGTGTAGAAGGCTGTCCACCCCAGGCAGTCCGTCTCATGCCAACCAGAGACACGGGTTGGCATGAGACAGACCACACTCAACAGCACGGTCAAGAACACCACTCCATGCTCCAGAGCCTACAACTGAGCTTGCCAGGTGGTGGAAAACAGGGAAAGACAGTGATATGGACATGTACCACCAGAATTCTGCCCCAGCAGGACCCCTGGGGTGCAATTGGATTCAACTGAAGATCCTAGTCCCATAAACGTATTCAAGCTGTACTTTGATGAAAAGGTAGCAAAGACACTGTGTGACAACACTTATAATATGGCAACCAGGAATGTTGCTGCAGACTAAACATTTTTTCAAAGATTGTCTCCAATCAACCCCCTTGAGTTTTTGGGAATGCTGCTCTACATGGCAATTGTAAAGGTTCCAGCTGTGAAAGACTATTGGAGACAAAAAAATCTTTTTTACAGTGCCATTTCCTGCAACAGCAATGTCAAGGGGCCGGTTCAGTGTTATATCCTGGAACCTTCATATGAGCGACCCATTGCAAGATTTCCTAAATGACAGGAAAAGGGGGACAGCAGACTATGACACTTTATCTAGACTGAAGCCACTCATGGAATCAATCACAACGGCTCGCAAAGCCTTCTACCATCCACGCAAAAACATTTCTGCAGATGAGAGGATGGTGGCATCAAGGGCCAAAATAAGTATGAAGCAATACATGAAGGCCAAACCAACAAAATGGGTCTTCATTTTGTTTTAGCAGACTCCCACAATGGATGTACCACAGTTACATCCTGTACAAGGAGCTTTGCACTCAGACAGACTCCCGCCAAGTCGCACAGGAACTTTGTGCGGGTTGTCGTTGCAGGTTCCTGCACCAGCGAGACACACTGGGCATACCCCTCAGCAACCCTTGATCCAAGGCAACAACTGGATGCCTAAGATGTGTCAAATGCACCCAGGATGGAAAAATAAATCTCACTCCTTGGAAGTGCTTTGAATGTGATGTGCCGATCTGTCTAATTCTGGACAGGAACTGTTTCCACTTGTGGCACAAATAGTGGTTAGCCTCTAGTGTGCCAATTGAAAATGTCACTCCACTACAACACTACGCTACATGCACAAATATTTTTTTATACTAATAAATATTTTCCTTAATGCGTGTCCCCCAGGGAGATTGGTGTTTACAGTAAAGTTCTTTATAAACTTAATATCTGGTGTTAAAAAGCTAATTCATAATTGTTTGCATTTCTTTATATAATAAAGAAAACAAGAATTTCAACATGCATTTTTCATTTTTCTCTTCATGTTACATTACTACTCATGTTGGTGTCAGTAAGTCAGCAAGCACATCACACACTTGTAGGAGAGATTGTGCTGAATCCATAGAGCCCCAGCACTTGATGGTCCTCTTACAGAAATGCCTGTAGAAGTCGAAATGTCAAGGTAGTGACAAATGGCCAAAAATGCCTTAGGGCTCAGAGGGAAGCCGTTACAGTAATCAACCCAACTAGAGATAAAAGCATGCATGAGTTTCTCTTGGTCTTTTTGGGACACCAAGCACTTGATTCTGGCGATATCTTTAAGATGATTGAATGCTGTTTTGGTGATTGCTGTTGAATGTGAGTCCAAATTACCAAAAAAAGTTGCATATTGTATTTGCAATGTGGTTTTGTTACAGGCTGAACAGTATGCACGAGGGTCTAGGTTACGGTGGGCTTGCTGCCGAGGCCGTACAAACATATGGCTGGGCTCGGCCTTCTTCGTAAATCCCTTTGGGTCAGAGCTGGGGTGGAGGTCACACAGAATCACAAGACGTAAAACGCTGTAGTGCTTTCACAACCAAAATAAATGCACAGACAGGATGTGGTATTTTCAAACACAGATGTTCCTAAAGCAGGCTGGAAGCATTGCATAGTCAGTAAATTCATCAAATGCTTTGGTACATCCGTTTTAGTCTTCCTTATCCTGAAACCATGAGGTTCTGTATTGCTATTCTAAACTGGTTACTAATGCAATTAGAACAGTAACATAATTGGTTGTAATACCCGTGCTATAAATGGGTCTCCTATTAATTGGGTGGTTTGAATCCTGAATGGTGATTGACTGATAGCTGAGGTAAATGTATGCAATAAGGTACAGGAGCATGTGGTATATGGAGTTCCTGGACACAGTCTTAGCATGATATATTGGCAACATATCACAAACCCCTGAAATGCCTTTTCGCTCGTATAACCCAGTTACAGACACAATTAGAGCAGTTCAGTGATGTGTTGTCATGACCGTGGTGTACGGTCTCATACCGCATTTGAAAACAACTCACACATTGATGTTTAGAACTCCGCAGCCCAGGTAGTATCTTTGTGGAATGTGTACCATGCCATCTCTGAAGGGATGGGTGACACTTTACATTTTCACCCTTTTACACTACATATTTATATTTCTGACTCAAAACTTGCAACAAGTAGATAAAGTAAATCTTTATGCAAAAAAAATCTATACCTTTTATAATATTTTGATATTGACATCTAGAGGGTAGAAATAATACTGCAACCCGCAGTAATTTAACAAGAAATATATTTCAACCAAGACAGCTCACTGACGTGTCCAATTGGCGACTAGAGAAGCTTTGGGCAGCAACAAAGAAAGTAGTTGGGCTGGATTAAGCACACGTTATGCAATTATAAAGGGTGAAGAAAAAAAAAAATCCACTCTGCTTGACTAATAAGAACATCTGCAGGATGTTATCCCAGTTACTCATTGCTTTACTGGGCCAACTACTGGGACCATTTGTGATTTCACTGTGCAAGAATTCAGAAAATAATGTACTTTACTTTTGTAGTAATTTGAAATACACAGAACACAAAAAATTATGCTTTTTTAATCAACATATAATGAATTTTATATTTATTTTACAAACCAGTCATGACACACTGGCTTATAACCATAATATAGGCTTACACCCCATGTAGTAAAATGTTCTATGAAGTTGACTATATTTGAATATGCATACAATTGGTCTGTTTTTAGCATTTATCCATCAATGTAAAAGGTATGATTTCCTCATTTAAAAAGCAAGCTGTGCTGTTCATTACAAATGTGTTTAGACCCACTTTCTCTGCTTTTTTCACTAAAAAGGCAGTTTCCAGAGAATACAGAAGTGGCTATTGGAGTGAAAAGGTTAGCATTAATTGTCTATTATATCCAAGTTTAAGCTGTCATAGGATGCTGACAGTATATTCATCTACATAAGAATGATTAATCCATGTGAAATCAGTGCTCTGTCTGGTGTTTAGGCAGGTGGGGGTCAGGAATGGTCCACTACTTGGTGAGGCAGGGTGGTATTTATGGAGGGACCAATGCCGTTGCTACTGGGTTTGTCTTTGCCTTTCATGAAAAAGGTTAGTAGTTCCCCCTTTCCTTTCACAAAGATGGGGCCTCGCCGAACAAAACGAAATCCATACTCCTTCAGGATGTCATAGCATTCCTCCACCACCTGAGGGCAGCACATTATAGGGTAACAAATGACTGGTAAACATTTGACATTAAAGGACACAGGGCAAAAGCACAGTCCATCAAGATTGAAGACGGGAAAAGACAGGTATGGAAAAAGAAGAGTAAAGAAAGAGATGTGTGGAATATAACTTGGTGGTCAAGAGCACTGGGCCTTTAAACGAATGGTTACTGGTTCTAATCCCTGTTGAGACCTTGAGCAATGTAATTAAAACCGTAAAACATCCATGCTACCTGGATGTTGCCCATCACCCCCGTCGACTCCATTCTGCTGGCTACGTTGACTGTGTTGCCCCAGATGTCATAGTGAGGTTTACGGGCACCGATCACTCCGGCCAACACCGAGCCCTTGTTCAGGCCTAAGGGGAAGAGACATGTCAGGGCAGGCAGAAAGACACGCGGTCGTAAAAGGACACTGACAGACGCACGCACATACCGATTCGTAGCATGAAGTTGTTGAAGGACTGGTCGTTGAGCTTGGTGAGAGTGACCTTCATGGCCATGGCAAAGTCTGCCAGGTCGGCTAAATGCTGCCAGCACTCCAACAAAGACTGGTCCTCTATCTGTTGAGGAGGAATATAGCCATAAAGTAATCACCATGGTGATCATCATCATCATCAGTCACCATCGTAGTATTAAGTTTAACGGAGCAAAGGTCTAATGTTAGTTACCGGGCGGTTGCGGTATCCGTTGGTGTTGCTCTCAGGCGTGACTCCGGACGCAGCCATGTAGGTACTGCCTATAGTCTTGATCTTAGTGATGGAGCGGAACTCATCCCTGTCTAACAACTGAGCAATGATATGGAGTTATGAAGTTACTGTACTAACACACACACGCGCGCATACACCCTGGGTTCAAATTACTCACACTGTCGAAGTCTGAGATGATCTCATTGAGGATCCTCAGACACTCAATTCCTCCATTGTTGATACCCTCCTCAGTGTAGAAGTCTGAGAAGTTGGGGATAGAGGCAAACATCACTCCTATCTCGTCATACGACTGGCTGTACAGCTCCTGCAGAGGGCAAAAAAACCTGACTGTTAAGGGAAACAACTCACTGTATTTATTTCCACACCTTCTCTTTTAGTCGCAGTCCTTTCTTTGTATTTTTACTCTACTCTCACATCGTCTCTCTTCTTAGTGCCCAGGAAGTGTTTGGCAACGTGTTCGGGCAGCATGTTGGTGACCAGCGCTTCATTCCATCGCCTCATCTCAAACACCCGCTCCTTCTGGTCATGTACCTCAATCTTCCACAGGAAGAGCTTCCGTGACTGCCTCTCCACCTGGGCCAGAGAAAGGAGGCGGGAGGAGAAGGAAGTGAAAAAGAGACTCGGTAACAACATCAAGTATTTCTCACTTTGTATTGTTTAGAAATTAGAGGCTGACTCAGTTTGGATTAATCACGAGATCATTTGTTATTCTTCACTAATTAGGGGCTGATGTTCCTCAAGGAGGTTCAGTAGGAGGTGACTCACATGTCTGGCAAAGTAGTAGAAGCATAACATCATAACAATGACCATCACGGTCATCAGGTACTTGGACGGGACAATAGAAATCCTGAGACAGAGGAGAACATAATGCCAATCTACAGCTTTCACAGTTCACTTTCCACTGTAACTGACATACAGACAACAGAAACCCATTCCGGCCATAACAGAAGGCGTCACGGTCCTTCACCTGTAGCTGGTGAATCGTATGATGTCATACACGTCGTAGATGTCCCTCCAGCAGTAGATGTTGACGATGCCCGTTGTCACGACCACCAGCAGCATGAGACCCAGCTTGACCAGGTGGCTGATCTGCACTAGCATGACGGTGGCCACGAGTGACAGCACCGCCATGTAGCTGTAGTGTTTGGGGTTGTCGGCACAGCCCCTATCGCCTAGCGACTGCAGGGTGAGGCCCATGCTGGTGTTGAGGAGCAGAACCGGAGACTGGACACAGCTCAGCTAAGTCAAGAGGGGTTGGTGTCAAAGAAATGTTACATTGATGAATGCGGGCAACATTACCATAATGGCGTGCTTTAACTCCCCTGCCAGAAACCCCATAAAAAAGAATGTAATGGATCTCCTTGCTCTGACTCACATTTTGCCTCAAACTGAAATGTTTCACCATTTTCTTTTCAAGAAAACCAGGCCTGTCAGTAAACCACAAAGCAATCTCATAAATAATAGAATTTTTGAGTTTTTACAGAGAAAATGAGGTCCACCAAACAATAAACTTATAAATAAATGTTTACAAAACTCTGTCAACACAGAAACGCTGTCTCTGACCGAAATGAATATCCAACTAAGCTGTGACAATTGTTTGGAGTTTGGGACAGCAACTACTGTACGTGAGCTTGAAACAGCATTATAGACACTTTCCTGGGATTTCCTGGGATCACCTTACCTTCTAAATACTCCTGAAAAACAGTTTGTGTAGGGTTTTTTGAGAGTACTGGCTTTTAATTGAGAGATTTCAACCATATTGTACTTTTTTTTTTTTTTTGTAAAATCTAGATCCTACCCCAGAACCTTTGGGATCCACCCTCGTCTCACAAATCAGATTACAACCCCAACGTTTCTGAGGATGCATAAGAATCTTACGGTACAACCCATAAACACACAACATATCATTTCCAGAACGTGTCGGAAACTAAAGCCATTTAAAGCATCACCTGGGTACCATTGTAATACCAGTGGCTCCGAACTGACTAACCATCTCTGTAACAGTGATAATTCCCAGTGTTCCTTATGTCTCCTGACATCTAGTGGTGCCACCGTGTCAGAAACCTAAATAGAAGTTCTAACAGGCTCTGTCTCCAGCATGACGGAAAAGGCGGTGAAGTGTGTAACAGGCAGTCCCTGAGGGGCCCTACGCATGAAGCATTAGGCAGTGAGACAGGCAGCAAGTCTCTGTAATGGACCCCTATGGGATAGGTACTCAGACGCATCCAGCTCAGAAGGCACTGAGCAGTGTGATGGCAACAAAAACACACACACTCGAAGAGTCTCACCATATCGGCAATCTCGGCCATGGTTAAAACAAAGATGGCTGCCATCGCCCAGGTGTTCCGTGCCCAGCGGGTTCGATCGATCCACATCGAGAATGATACAAGCCTCTTAGAGAACACCTTTTAGACAGACACATGTACACCCATTGTCATTATCACCATCATCCCCATAACGATTTCATCAACATCCCCATCAGACAGGACTCACCAGAGGGAAGGTGGCAGCCATGGAGCAGACAGTGAGAATGAGCAGCAGCACCTCTCCAATGGCCAGGGTCACATAGTTCACCACCAGCCTGTCAGACAGGGAACCCATCCCATTAGTGTCATGTCCTTAGTATGTGGAATTCTTTATTTGGCATGTTACAATATGTATGTAAAAGTGCAGTTCTGAGCGTGTTGAATATAGTGTTAGTATGTGTGAACTTACATGGGGTCTATGAAAATCTCCATGACTGCAGTAAAAACGAGGACCAGGCAGCTACAGCAGAAAGCTACACCACTCTGCCTCTCCTTCTCGGCAGAATAACGGCCCTCCAACTCACTGTCCACAAACTGCAGGGACAGGGGGTTGGTGCGACGCTCCTCCACGCTGATGGGGAGACGCAGGAGAGAGTACCAGGATGATCACATGGGTCGTTCTGCCTTTGGCACGCCTTTCAAATTTCAACTGGAAATGGCGCACCAATGGTGAATTTTCAAAAGCCTTTGAAAAGTAATTTCGGAAGATGATCATGTCATCAGTGATTCATTTCAAATGTCTGTCTCCAATCTCGAGGAACTCTTGTTTTAATACGCTGACAATATTCCTATGAACATCTAATAATCAAATCAGTGCTAAATATGAGGCATTTTCAGATGTCTGGTGGCTGAAACATTTGCGGCATTACATGTTCTACACAAATGTTTTAGCTCTTCATGTTAAAATGAAGTGAAATGAAAGATGTTATTGACCAAGTGGAATGAGCCATATGCTTTTCCCTCTGGTTTGCTTTGCCCCCCAGGTGTGCCGTTTCCCTCCCCCTCGTCTCCCCTCTCACATCTCTTCATTCTCTCTGTCCAGCAACTCCAAGTGCAGCAGTCTGTTCAGCTCCTGTTCACTCTCTCTGGCGTCCACCTTCACGTCTATATGATGCTGAGGGCTTGTCACCTAGGCAACACAGGTCAGAGGTCATGGATAGGCTCACAGTGAAATCCACACAATTAGCAAAGGGTAGTAGAACTTAGAGAGCAAATAATGGAAGACAGACGTTATATGCACGCCGTGACCAGTGTATTAAGTCCATCTAGTGCCAGGTTAGACTGGGTTTCCAGCAGAACAGCCTGAATTCTTTGGGTCCAGGAGACTTCCAACAGAAACATTTCCCAGGGACTGTAGTCCATGCTGCTGCAATAGTATCACAAAGTTGCAGCAGATTGGCCGGGGGTACATTCATGCCCGACCAAACCATCAGGGTCCTCAGGAACTGTGAATGGCTTGGTTTGGTTTTCATCAGACACGAGCGGAAGTGGTGGGCCAGTCCACTTGCAAAAGCCAACCCATGACCAGGAGTCGTAAGTCGTGGGTTCTGATGTTCCTCCACACCACTGTTATACTGTGGTGCTACGATCATTATTGGGTCGGTTGTGGCCCAGCTGGTAGCTTGCACAATAGTTCCCATTCTCCCGCTACTGCCTCTTCTCAACAATCCTGTTTTCCCAAAGGGCCGCTGCTGACTGTCATAGTTTGCTGCACCGTCCTCTGTTAACTCGTAACACTGTTGCGCCTGAAAAGCCCAGGACGGCAGCCGCTTTCTGAGATTCTGAGCACTCCACAGTTCATCCACAGTAATGAAATGCCTCAGTGCCTGTCTGCCTCATATAGCAAACCAAGGCCACAAGGCTCGCTGGCTCTAGGAGAGATCCGTTTTCGTGACCTGGGTGGTGAGCATGGCCTCTGAGTGAATACACACCTGCGTGTTAACACCTTGTCGGGACTCTGTAGGCTTGGCCCGGACTGAGCCAACACTTCCATTGGTCTCTGTGGTGTAAATCAACTGGGGAGAGTCGCCCTTCTGAAAATAAAGGACAGTGGAGAGACAGAGGCTGTAACATGAAAAATGAAATGCACAGAACCAGGCCAGACAAAAAAAAAAAAAGAGGCTGTTACTCACCAGCCCGTTTAGGACGTTGACCTGGGTGGTTTCCTTGTTGACCAGCACCAGATAGGTGTCAATGCCTTTCTCCAGGAGGTACTCACACCTCTCCCCTCCATTGCCAGGCTCCAGGTCAAACTCTCCGTGCAGACACTCCTTGGTGCTCTGGGAGATGTGGACACGGCTGTGGAACGAACACACACGCACGCACGCACGCACGCACGCACACACGCAGTCTACCCTCTTGGCACTGTGACACTCGTGAAAAGAGCTCTGTTGCTGTATTTCTCTTACCCAGGTATCCCTCCTGACTCCATCTTGTTGGCCACGGTGACATCAGTGGACCAGACATCAAACTGCCACCTCCTCTGCCCCAGAACCCCTCCCAGCACGGTGCCCGTGTGAACCCCCACACGCATGTCCACCTCCGTCTTGGTCTTTTCCCGCACATACCTGAGGAGGGGCGGAGCTCAGTTTCCATTTTGGCTTCCTATAGTTCCACACTTCCTCATTACCCCTCAAGCTCGCCCTCACTTACGAGATGGCGTCCACCATGGCCAAGCCCATCCTGATGGAGCAGGCAGCGTGGTCCGCGCGGTAATCCGGCAAGCCGCAGATGCAGTAGTAACAGTCTCCCAGGATCTTGATGCGTAACTGGTGGTGTCTCTGTATGGACGGAGGGCGGGTTAGGCACGATACGGATGGAAATGTGTGAGGCGCCTTGTGTGTTATGCCACTGTGTTTTTGTGAAAGAAATGAGAAGGGAGTGTCCGTGAGGGGGGAAAGCTTGGTGGTCAGATGATTAGGTCGAATAGCAAAAGAGAGAGAGAACAACAGGAGGAGGGACAAAGCAAGGCAGAGAGAGACACTCACGTCAGCTAACTTGTCGAAACGGGCAAACAGTTCGTTGAGAAGCTTGACCAGCTCCTGCGCGCTACACGCTGAAGAGAGCTGGGTAAAGCCCACAATATCAGCAAACAGGATACTGTCAGAGACAGAGAAAAGAACAGAGGAGATAATAGCTTTAACGGTTAGCTCAATATCCATGTTGAGAATACTGATTTTTGCCATGAGGTACTGGGAGTATTTTGTGAACGTATTGGTTTCCATCAACACCGTCTGACCTCACGTTCTCATGGCGATACATGTACATAGTGTTAAACTGCTGCTGCTGCTGTACTCCGTTCTGGTTGGCTTGTTTCTTCAGGCCCGCCAGCATCTCTACTGCTATGTGTTTGGGCAGAATGGACAGCAACAACTCTTCCTGCACACACAGAGACAGACGGCGTGTATGTGTGGGTTTGTCCACTGTGGGTGCTGTGTGAAAGACTACTGTCTGTGAGAATCCTCGCTGGGATGTGTTGCCATGGCAATGTGAAGCAACCAGATGTGTTCTGATTGGCTGGCTGCGCCGTCTCCCAGAAGCCTTCACACTCTGGCACGGTGGGAATTGTCTCCCCTCTCTCTATGCTCTAGAAACAGTGGCATTAAGAGACAAGCATAACAGGGAACAGAGGATGCAGGGAACGATATCTGGCTCATCAGGTGTGTGAATGAGTCAAGCTAGTTCATGTTGTGTTCTGTTGCCTTTTATTTACTGCCAACAACCATTCCCTTCAGGAAGTCTTTTGCCTTCTGCCTGGCCGTTCATGTAAATAAATGAGTATTCCTTAATTCATTGACTTGCCTGCTAAAATAAAGGTAAATTACAAAATAATAAAGTTACAGTAAAGACAAAGAACTAATAGAAATAGGCAAGGAATATGAAAAATAATGACAAAGACAGAGAAGAAAAAGAGGTTCAAGAGATGGAGAGAGTCATTACCCTGGTTCCAGACCTGTGCCTAGTTCAGAATGTATGGCCAATTAGAGGCACCCAACAGTCACACAACCTCAACGACATATCCGCTGTCTAATCAGACCCCATTAGTCCAGAGACAACAGACTATAATTAAAGGACAACTGGGTGTTCCAGCACTCTGTTCTGCTGACAGCTAGAGGTGACAGGCCAGCGCTAAAAGGGCACTGGGTTAAGGATGGGGCATCAGGGCGCGTGGGGGTGTACGCACGCACACACACACACACACACAAGTTTGTACAGCTACCCTCATGGGGTCCAGAAAATAGAAATTGCATGCTCCCTTGCCCTAATCTTAACCCTAAACCTAACCCTTAGCCTAAACCTAACCTAACCCAAACCGTAACCTCAATAAAGTAACATTTATGCTTTACCTAGATGTAATGCCTAACCTTAACCCTAAACTTAACCAAAAACACCTGAAAGAAACCCAATTCTAACTATAAGATAAATTGTAGGTTTGACCCTAAACCTAAACCTTGAGCCGGAAATGTACTTTTGCCTCACGGGGACCGGCAAAAGGTCCCAATAAGTCAAATTTTTTCGGGTTTTACTATACTCATTCGGACATTTGGTCCCCATGAGTTTAGTAAGACCTAAAACACACACACACACCTACCTACCTGCTGGGTACTCTGTTCCTCCAGGGTCAGTTTCACTTCAAGTGATTGGCGGGCCTCCAGGAACGCTGTTCGGTACTTCCTGTCGGCCATGTAATATGACATCACGCCCAAGGTCACTGCACACAGGTACAGCACCCAGTTAGCCAGGAGCTGGAGGGGTGGGACAGATCGGGTTGGGGGGGGGTTGAACATATTACCATGTGAGTCCTGACGAACTGAGGATGTGAAGGGTCCATTGTGTTGCTAACCTTAAGTAAGGACAGTGGGAAAGTTGAGCAATGGTTTTCTTAAAAGGTGTCTACCCTCAGCTGCCTACCCTCAGGTGTCCCATACATCCGTGCACACCCACCTGCCCTAAACTGGCACACTGTGGCAAATGAAAGACGACTAGTTGAGTTTGGTGTGTGTTCACTGTGTTGTATGATGCTTGAGGTCACATGTATCATGGACTTTAAACTGCCTGAACAGGGGCAACCCTGTCCTCCCTCTCACTCAGTCTGAGGCAAGACAATAGACTTGGCGTTCCTAACGCAAATATTTCCCCTCATGCCCCCCACCACGCTAAAATCTCTGGGCTATAGTTGAAACAGCTCATCTGGTGCTCACACATACACATTTTGCCTGTACACTTCACTCCCAACCTCTGCCCATGTCCACTGTGACCTTACCTGTCTGAGGAGTAAACCTCCCTGCAGGCTTTCCTGTTGGGTCTGTGCGATGGTGACCCCAAGAACCAGAGTATGCATCCCACAGGACAGGGCTGTGAGTAGCAGTAGAGGGACCAGAGTCACTGGCAGTGTCAGGAAGCAAGAGAAGCTGAAAAAGACCTGCCATCCCGTTGCATCACTAGCCTCAGGGAAACGCTGGTAGTTCAGCCCCAGATAGCACAGCACGTGAATGGCTATCATCACCCAGAGTATGTATGGTACTGAACTAAGCGCAAGAGGCGCAGCGGGGAGCTTGCGCAGCCAGCACAGTGTGTAGAGTACAATGTCCGCGGCTAGGCCAACTCCAGCCACCACGAGCATTGCAAGTTTGTCCGTCGTGTACACCACCGCACACATGATGATAACGTAACAGTTAAAAAGCGCGGCAAAAGCCACCAGCACACGAAGCGTCTCCTGTCGCTGCCGTCGGAAGTATACCTGGTAGAGCCGCTCAAGGGACTCTGGAGCAAAAGTAATACGCATGACGCGCGGCAGGCACACACAGCAGCCGGAGTTGCGCACGGTCACCTCGTGCGTACGACCTGCCCCGTGGCCTTGTTCCGATGGGATGTCGGCCGAACATTCCCCAGGATCTTCTACATACGTGGTGTTAGTGCAAACCCGATTTTGAGACATATTGGCTCCGGAGTTTGTCACTGTGAAATGAATCCGTAATCCTTTTCTCCAATTGGCGCTTGATCTTCCTGGAGTTTACTGGCAGGCAGGGATTATTTTGTTTCAGTGATCCATTGAGGTGTCACTATTGGCAAGGCCTGTTATTAAATGTAATAATGACATCCCCACAGTCGGCTATAAGTCTCCGTGATTCGCAATCACGTCACACCCTGTCCCTCGTCATTCAAAGACCAGACAATCGCAATTCATAAAACGCAAGATAATGAAAAGCACATGTTTTACTTGAATTAAACATAATTCTGTTGGATTGTATTTCGTAAAGCATGATTAAAGGTCTATCAGGGGCTTCATCAAATTTGACACGGCCCCGCTTAAAGAAAAAATGTCCATTGTTATGTAATCTCTGTAAAAGGATAATGTGATACTTCACGATGTCTCTTTCCCGGTACCAGACCACAGAGTCATTATCAGTGCGCTACGGTCCTCCACGGTTGCCATGGCGAAACATCACAATCTCACAGTGTAGAGCGTCATAAAATTCAATAATCCTCGGTTTTACTTTTATAAAGATCATACGTATTTTGTTCATCCCTTTGGCTTCGATGGAAAACCTAAAACGTGTTCTAATTGGCGAAAACTTTGTAAAGATTTGTAAAATTCACATGATCATAAAATACTGACATGATCATAAAGCACAAATCCATTTTAAATAAGCAATATTACCAATGTACCTATTAACATTTCAATCTTAGTGCAAATCAAAGTAAAAATTTAAAACAGTTTTATTTAGCTGTAAGAACTGTAATTTCCTAAAATGTAACAGATCAAGATTAAGTCAAATATCCAACATATTCCATAAATACTTACAATTAACTTTAGATCAAGACTGTCAAAAAAATATCAAACGCATCATACATTTCCTTCCTCTTGATGTCAAAATGATCCTTTAAATTGAACTCTTTCAAGCTCAAATAGACAAATGTTCATTGTTCTTCCTAATCTCTGCCCGCTTTCCTCTCTCCCCAACAGACAATTCTTCATTCAGTGTTGCTAACACAGTTGAAACCAAATTAGATACTGGGTTGTTATTGTGTCTTAAGGAAGGAATGGAGGTTCAGGTAGGCAGCTGGGGAATGGAGAGAAAACAGATAGCTATAGGGCTAGCTTCTACGCGCACACACACACACACACACACACACACACGCGCGCACACACACACACACAGTGTGTGTGTGCCGTAAATCACTGTCTTAGTGTCATAATCCACATGTAGTTTTTCCCAGTACCACTAGTGCAGCTCCCAGTACCCCCACGGTCCCCAGTGTCCCCAGGGCAGCTGTCCCCAGTGCTGCAGCTCCCAGGGCCCCCGCTCCGAGAGGGGCAGCTGCCGCGGTTACCGTTTCCATGCCAATCCCTCTCATCAGACTGGTCCCTATGAGGACCTCACCCCTGAGCTTTATGTGCGTGTGGAACGGACTCCGTGGTGCACCCAGTAGGAAGGCCCCCACTGCAACAAGGGCCACTGTTATTACTTCAGCTGGTCCTCGAATGTCATTTACCAGTGCTAGACCCTGCAAGCCCAGCACGGTACCTACTGCCACAGAGCCTAGAACTACTAGTGTAGACTTAATGGTTCTGAACTCTGAAGCAACACTCGCTGCGCCCAGTGACACTCCTGCAGCTGTGGCCCCCCCTAATAACCCGCCAATGCTGCCCTCCGACCCCAGCAAAGAGCATGCTGGGACACTGAGTCTTAGGGCCGATGACGTCACTGCCGCTGCCACAGACACCCTTGCTGCCCCCTCTGGTCCCAAACTCACCACCACCACTGTTCCCAAGGCAGCTCCCAGCAGCCCTGCAGCCAGCGTCCCAACCCATAGGACTGACTCCAGCATAACCATAACCTCTGAACCCGAACTGCTGGCCCTCCCTGTAACAACTCCCATAGGGAACCCCACTATTGCCACGACAACAATGTACAGCAGTAACCGCTGGGACCATTTTCTGTGTCCGTTGTCTCTCCGGCGGGTTCTCTCCGATAGGGCCTTCAGTAGTGCGCAGGCAGATGAGGCAGCAATGCCCATAGTGAACAGTCCTGTGAGGACACCCATGCAGCCCAACACCACACTGAGGTGAAGAGCCGAGAAGATAACAGAGAGAACCGCCGTCATCTCATTCACATGGGTGTATGGGTACACCAACAGGACCATGACACACTGGACCAGGAAGTGGGCTGGCACAGGAAGGGCACTTGCTAGTGTTCCAGTTGCCATGGCTCCTACCGCCATGGTGATCCCTACGGCAATCTCTGGCCATCTTGCTCTTGCTTCACCTTCCCTCCTCATCAGTTGCATCGCATTGGAGGCCAGAAGAAGTCCGACTCCCAAGGACACCAACGCTGTGGTGAACACCAGGCACGCGGCCACAGCTGCCACCCCAGCCACGCCAACCCGTCCTGCCGCCCGTACTGCCGTTATCATAAGTGTCCCATTTTGGGGCAGAACGGGTTCAGCTGCAGCCCTGGCCGTCACTCCGAGGGCAAACCCAGCCACGGCGCTCCTCAGCACAACCGCCAACCCCCTGACCATACCTAGAAAGAGAGTGACAGAACATTGACCACCAGGTGTGTGTAAAGGTCAACATTATCTGAAAAAGCTATAAGGTGAATAGATACATTTCCTACAGACAGTGTTTAACACCCAGTTCACAATTACATTGTAGTCAGTAGGAATGGTGGCTCAGTAAAATGTGCAGTGGCAGAAATGTGTCTTGAGCCACACACACGTTATAATCTTTGGGTTTTGATTTAAATTACAGCTGTTTGCTAAGTTATTTGATTTAATGTGTGAGATGAACAAATTAAATAATTGCTTGCAGAACAGCGTCATCGGCTGTATAACCATGGGGTTGCAACCCATCAGACCTGAATTACAAGATGACCAATTTTTATGCAACATAACAAAAAACATGTTTTTGATGGAGTCAACTGCATGCACAGGATGATTAAAAATAAGTCCAATGGTTAACATGGGTGAACTATTCCTTGAAGCAAACGTGTACTCCTGATCATTAAGCATTTAACCAGTAAGCAAAACATTGCGATCCATGAGCCTGCAACGTAAGAGCATCTGTTAAATGACTAAAATGTAAATGTTAGGTTTGGCATAAGAGGTTGAATACTTATTCAGGCCAATCATCAAAAGTTTAATTTGATTAATTAACCAAATGTTTACATTGTGTTGATTGGTGACAATATCTTTATTTAAAAATATGTTAAAAAGGCAGTTGAATACTTTCTCAGGGCACTTTATCTACCTCTGTGGAATGCAGTAACACGTATGTGGAGTAGAAATATAGCATATCTCTTCCTAGTGAAGACAACACAGTCACGCGAAACAGAAACTGACACTGCAACGCACCTACCGCTTTCAGAAATTCAAAACGAAGAGTGGCTGAATTAAGAGAAAAGTCAACAAACAGCCCATTTACAGGCCATTGATATTCTATTCTACTGAAAGTAAATAGCTCTCATCTGAATTGTCATTCAGGTCTGTTAGCTCCATCGTTTGTTGTTAGAATAAAATAAGCAACATACTCAACTATTGGATAGAAGGAAATATGTGCTAATACATATACAGAGACGGCAAACAAGGCAGAGAAAAGTACAAATCAAAGTTAGTGTTCAACTACATAGGTTTTCGCCTGACTTTCTTACCCTGGTCTGTCCTTGCCATAACAGCTATGCTATAGACTTCCTGTCTTTAGCTCCACCTCTAGGAATCTCATTACGTGACGTACACCGCATTTTCAACCCCTGTAACTAATACTTACTAGTATAATGTCCTGTTTTTCTTGTAATCAAAGTGTTGTTTCAACCATTGACTAATGTCATCTGAGCCACATTTGTCTGCATTCAAGACGGAATGATGCATTCATTTGAAACTGATTCTAACAGGGCTGATACTTCCTGGTCATAAATGCGAAATGCAAACGAAAGAAAATACAGGCTGTTCTGTACGTCACTTAAATTGGATTTAAATTAATATATCATTATTTGTCTGAACGGTAAACACATTGAACTAATTCCCTCTTTCGTGGACATTTCCACGTAAGACACCTTAATTACAGAGTATTTTAGACATGTAAGATAGGCTACATAACATTTTGATGAAATAAAAAAAAAAATCTGGTCTCCAGTGTGGAGCCACGCATGTGCATAGCCCGGTTTGTTACCACTTGATTACACGTTTTTATGGTTGAACTATCGTATTTTGGGGGGAGAAAGTACATCGTTACACAGACCACCGCCTATAGTTCAACAAGTATCAAGTGACAACGCTCATACGACTACGTCGAAACCAAGAGTTTCAAATTATCTGCAATAGTGCGTTTCACTATATGAGGTAGATGTACAGAGACGAAGCAACCGGCCACCCCTTTTTGTGTCAGCTGACAACAATTCGCTGGGTCATGTGACAACTTCCTGAAAAGTCAGTGTAAGGAAAGTGGTTTGTTTTAAGATCGCAGTGTAGATACCGAGTTGAAGACAATTTGAATTTTTACATTTAGGAATCGCCGCAAGGAACAGTGTTTTACACTTCCATTACCAGTAGGTATTTCATTAATTCTTATTTTTTTAGATACAAAACTGGTGTTTATTGAAAATTGAAAAGACTTAAATGCAGGCTATCTTGTACCAACTTGTTCCATAGTACCAACTCCTAACTCTCCAAACTACAGTATAGTACCTGGTTAGCTGTGTTTTCTTTTTATTTTGCCAATGTTGTAATCTGGTTCATCCTGATTTACCATTTTGCGTGTACTTTAATGTGCATTTGCACAACCTAACCGTTCATTGGCTTCAGTTATGGTCAGGTGACTTGTACAGCTCATAGGTAATGTGTTATGACCATAAAAAGTCACCTGACAAGTTACTCTATTTATTTGGTGTTTTTTTTAATCTTGCTGTTATTTAACCAGGTATGTAACTTGAGAACCTATAGGAATTGGGGAATCAACAGGCACAGTTGTCAGATATCAACATTAATTATGTTTGTAGGATTCATTTTTACGAGATGAGCATGTTGAGCTGAAGGGTCTTTTGGAACTCATTCCAGTCATTGGCTGTAACAGGCTAAAATGAGTCCACCAAAGGCTAGAAAGACTTTTGGAGGAACCAGAGTGAGATATCTTCCACAGCACAGGTTACTATTAGAGTAGCAGAAGTTAAGAAGTGAGCTAAGGTAGAGAGGGCATTTACCTAAAAATGACTAATAAATGAGTTGGTACCGGTGAGCCTGGAGTCGAGTGTGAAGGGAAGGCCAAATAACCAGTGTGTAAAGGTCACAGTGAGGAGTGTTGATGGGCGCGAAGGTTACAAAGTGGATGGCGGAGTGGTTAATTTCATCCATTATGGAGGAGCTTTTTATTAGCCAACCTAAATATTACGTCGCCTTACTTGAGGATTAGCAGGCTGGTTATGTTTACACGTGTGCACTCAGCAGAAGGGTGCCTTCCTGTGGATCAAGAAACACATTCTGGATTAAACATTAGACTGCCCACTCGTGACCATCCCATTTCTCTTCCTTACCTTGGCACACCCACTGGGTCATGTGGGACTCTGGAGGGGTCCTTTTACACAGCTAATTGTGTTTATTTAATTACGGAGAATGTTCACAATTCTGGAGGAGTAATGAATAGGACTGCCTGCACTGTCATGTGAAATAAAATGTCACCTCCATTCTGGCAGATGAGAACTCGCTATAACGGCAAGGTCATGTTCATGATGCCTCTACAGGAGCCGGTACTTTCCAGTCCATCTATGTGTATCCCTTGCTGATTGTTACTTCCCAGTTTTAGTGACCTACAGGAAACGTATTGCTGTTTTTCAGGAATGGGATTTGCTGTAGCATTTTGTGTGCTGGCGATCACTGTGCCCATCTTTACCCTGGACAATGGTCTCATGAGGACCCCTCCGATGGGCTGGTTGGCATGGGAACGCTATCGCTGTGACATTGACTGTCAGAACGACCCCAAAAATTGCATCAGGTGTGACAACATTCTGCACTCTTCCAATTCATAGCATAACAGGGGAAATATTGTGAGGAAGAGACTGTTGTTTTAGTTCTGGTTAACGGTGTAGTCTGTAGTAACTGCGGTTTTGTTTCTCTTGTCCACAGTGAGGCTCTGTTTCGGGACATGGCAGACAGACTGTCGGAGGACGGTTGGAGGGAGCTGGGATATGTCTACATTAACATAGATGATTGCTGGGCCTCCATGGATAGAGATGCTAACGGACGCCTGCAGGCTGACCCTAAACGGTAGGACACTGGAACCAAACATGCACACGTTGTTGGCATGGAGTCCTTGTGGTCCATTTGGTTTGTCCTTTTGACTCACTGAATGGAAATATTTCTGCCGTTTAGAAAGTAATGCCCCCCTCTGTCCTCAGATTTCTATTCTACCACACATTCAACATTTGTTATGAGAAGGCATTATTTTCCTGGTGTCTTTTTCACTTCCTCCAAGCGAGCCACATGCAGCTAATATGTTTGAAAATGTGTATAATATAAGGAAGAACAGATCTCAGTGTCTCCAAAACACTTACCATGACCTAATAACTCTGTAATTCAAGAGATAAGCTTATTCAAAATGGTCTTCATGCTGTTAACTATTAATGTTTACAAGGTATAATTTATTTTACTAACGGTTTACTTTACAACTTGATTGTTGCTGCCTCCTTAATCAGATTGTCCTTGTCAGCCTTGTCTTGTCTGTCCATCTTATCTGTCACATTTATTTAATCTTTGAGCTGACATACTGCTTATTGACAGGTGGCTTATTTTGGGGTTGTCATATACAGGTGCTGGTCATAAAATTAGAATATCATCAAAAAGTTGATTTATTTCAGTAATTCCATTCAAAAAGTGGAACTTGTATATTATATTAATTCATTACACACAGACTGATATATTTCAAATGTTTATTTATTTTAATTGTGATGATTATAACTGACAATGAATGAAAATCCCAAATTCAGTATCTCAGAAAATTTGAATATTAATTAAGACCAATACAAAAAAAATATTTTTAGAAATGTTGGCCAACTGAAAAGTATGAACATGAAAAGTATGAGCATGTACAGCACTCAATACTTAGTTGGGGCTCCTTTTGCCTGAATTACTGCAGCAATGTGGCGTGGCATGGAGTCGATCAGTCTGTGGCACTGCTCAGGTGTTATGAGAGCCCAGGTTGCTCTGATAGTGGCCTTCAGCTCTTCTGCATTGTTGGGTCTGGCATATCGCATCTTCCTCGCCACAATACCCCATAGATTTTCTATAGGGTTAAGTTCAGGTGAGTTTGCTGGCCAATTAAGAACAGGGATACTATGGTCCTTAAACCAGGTACTGGTAGCTTTGGCATTGTGTGCAGGTGCCAAGTTCTGTTGGAAAATGAAATCTGCATCTCCATAAAGTTGGTCAGCAGCAGGAAGCATGAAGTGCTCTAAAACTTCCTGGTAGACGGCTGTGTTGACCTTGGACCTCAGAAAACACATTGGACCAACACCAGCAGATGACATGGCACCCCAAACCATCACTGACTGTGGAAACTTTACACTGGACTTCACTGGATTATTTTCCTTCCCTTCGCCTCTCTATTAATGTGCCTGGACACAGAGCTCTGTGAACAGCCAGCCTCTTTAGCTATGACCCTTTGTGTCTTGCCCTCCTTGTGCAAGGTGTCAATGGTCGTCTTTTGGACAGCTATCAAGTCAGCAGTCTTCCCCATGATTGTGTTGCCTATTGTACTAGACTGAGAGACCATTTAAAGGCCTTTGCAGGTTCTTTGGGTTAATTAGCTGATTAGAGTGTGGCACCAGGTGTCTTCAATATTGAACCTTTTCACAATATTCAAATTTTCTGAGATACTGAATTTGGGTTTTTCATTAGTTGTCGGTTATAATCATCAAAATTAAAAGAAATAAACACTTGAAATATATCAGTCTGTGTGGAATGAATGTATACATTATACAAGTTTCACTTTTTGAATGGAATTACTGAAATAAATCAACTTTTTGATGATATTCGAATTTTATGACCAGCACCTGTAAACACATTCTACTGATATATTTAGTTCTTTGTAAGGCATTTGATATTCACAGCCTGTTGTTCATTTTGAACACGGGTTGTTTTGGCTTCATTGTGGCTTGGTGTTTTTACCTTTCAGTCAGTGTAAGAGCTCTAACTTCCTCTCTCAGGTTCCCAAGTGGCATCCCCCACCTGGCGCAGTATATCCACGACCGGGGGCTCAAGCTGGGAATCTATGGGGACATGGGCACACACACGTGTGGGGGCTATCCTGGGACCACCCTGGACGACATCACCACAGACGCTCAGACCTTTGCTGACTGGGAGGTGGACATGCTTAAGTTCGATGGCTGCTACTCTAATGCTAAGGAGCAGGAGAAGGGTGAGATGGGAGGAGTGAGGGGCGGCAGGAGAGGGTGGGGTGAGGGGCGGGTAGAGAGGGTGGAGTGAGGGGCGGGTAGAGAGGGTGGAGTGAGGGGCGGGTAGAGAGGGTGGAGTGAGGGGCGGGTAGAGAGGGTGGGGTGAGGGGCGGGTAGAGAGGGTGGAGTGAGGGGCGGGTAGAGAGGGTGGGGTGAGGGGCGGGTAGAGAGGGTGGAGTGAGGGGCGGGTAGAGAGGGTGGGGTGAGGGGCGGGTAGAGAGGGTGGGGTGAGGGGCGGGTAGAGAGGGTGGAGTGAGGGGAGGGTAGAGAGGGTGGGGTGAGGGGCGGGTAGAGAGGGTGGAGTGAGGGGCGGGTAGAGAGGGTGGAGTGAGGGGCGGGTAGAGAGGGTGGGGTGAGGGGCGGGTAGAGAGGGTGGAGTGAGGGGCGGCAGGAGAGGGTGGAGTGAGGGGCGGCAGGAGAGGGTGGAGTGAGGGGCGGGTAGAGAGGGTGGAGTGAGGGGCGGGTAGAGAAGGTGGAGTGAGGGGAGGGTAGAGAGGGTGGAGTGAGGGGCGGGTAGAGAGGGTGGGGTGAGGGGCGGGTAGAGAGGGTGGAGTGAGGGGAGGGTAGAGAGGGTGGAGTGAGGGGCGGGTAGAGAGGGTGGGGTGAGGGGCGGGTAGAGAGGGTGGAGTGAGGGGCGGGTAGAGAGGGTGGAGTGAGGGGCGGGTAGAGAGGGTGGGGTGAGGGGCGGGTAGAGAGGGTGGAGTGAGGGGCGGCAGGAGAGGGTGGAGTGAGGGGCGGCAGGAGAGGGTGGAGTGAGGGGCGGGTAGAGAGGGTGGAGTGAGGGGCGTTTACGAAGTGATTGCACAGTTGGGAGGGAGATGGATAAGCCTTCAATTTCATACTCCTGGCGTTTACTCAGAACCTGCTGGAAGACAGGTTCTGATGGTTCTGATGGTCTTTCTGGTGTTCTCATCGGACGGGCGTTTAAGGTGTTGACTAGGAGAGAGATGAGGTTCTAGTGAGGTTCCCATGTTGATGTTTGAAAACAGCGTTTTGTTCACTTGAAACTCAGCTGCTTTATACTGTTTTCTCTTTCAGGCTACCCTGCCATGTCAAAGGCTCTGAATGCTACTGGACGCCCCATTGCCTACTCTTGCAGTTGGCCGGCCTACCAGGGGGGCCTCCCTCCCAAGGTAATCCCAGTCTTTATATTGTAAGGTGTGTTGATATTTGCATGAAATAAATCTAATCTATCTATAAATATATCATGCATACCATATATATATTTTTTTCAATTAAACTTCTGTTCACATCTAAATTATTTTCCAGGTGAACTACACCCAGCTGGGAGAGATCTGTAACCTGTGGCGTAACTATGGTGACATACAGGATTCATGGAGCAGTGTCCTGACCATTGCTGATTGGTTTTTCAACAACCAAGATATCCTACAGCCTGCAGCCGGACCCGGCAGGTGGAATGATCCAGACATGGTCTGTCTTACTTAAACTCTGGATTTAACAGTGAATAACATAATTAAATTCATGAAATTCATCTACCGAGTGAGAAGTTGCCACGGTATCTTTTTAGCTTCTGGTTTAACTGTTTGTATTGTGTGTTTGTGTCTGTGTGTGTGTAGCTAGTTGTTGGGGACTTTGGGCTGAGCATGGAACAGTCTCGTTCTCAGATGGCTCTGTGGGCCATTATGGCTGCCCCTCTTTTCATGTCCAATGACCTGAGGACAATTAGTAGCGGGGCACGCACCATTCTGCAGAACCGTGTGGCTATCGGCATCAACCAGGACCCCATGGGTGTCCAGGGTAGACGACTGCTCGTGGTAAGACCAACACTACCTATCTGCCAAGTCAAAACGCTTTGCTCTCCTTGTGCCGAAATGGTGATGCCAACATCCTGTAGAGTAGAGGTATTCAGCTGTTGTTTTTGACTGAAAAACAAATTGTTTCATGTATTGTGCTATAACCATCTTATTTAGAAAGATTATTGGATTACCTTTAATATTTATGAAAATATATATTTCACTTTCACATAATTGTAATAGGCTACAATAAATAGTATAGTCTGCTTATGTTGCTTTAAAAGTAACATACTTCACACAGCCAGTAATGACAAATGGTGCTTTAAATCTGTCGGTGTGCACATACCAGTTTTACTTACTTAAACTTGTTCTGAGGGCAAAAATTCATGGATTGGTTCAGGCGAACATCCAATTGAAAATGGAAAGGAGGCAGTGCTCATGAACATTTCAAGCTTTAATTTCAAAGCAAGTGACAAGTGAATGTCATTTAGCACGTAATCCATTATAAAATAACAGGCAAATTTGCTCTCACTTTCACGGATGTTAACAGAGTTGCACACTTCTTGTTGTAATTTGAAGTGTTTATGAGCACCATTTCAACTGGATGTTTGCCTGTACCAATCACATTACTTTCTGCCCTCCGAACATGTTTGAGTAAGTAAAACTGATATGTGCTAACTGTAGTCAACAGATGATTTAGTTTGCTAGCCGGTAGCTAGTGTTTTAATGAAGCAAAGAAAGGCAAAATTATCAAATCTTCTTTGTTGAGCCTCACAATTGATTTAGATATAAGGTGTGAAAAATGCAAATGCAAGTCTTTGGACATTGATGGGATTTGTGGCACCATGCAAAAAATGCAATCACGTGGAAACTGTGCTGGGAAACCAAACCACACCTTGGATTTCTACCAAACCTTGTCCATGCAGGGTACGGACACCAATGTGCCGTTTTGTTTTTTGGGTGAACTATCCCTAAAAGGTTGTTTCCTCTGTTCCTGCTTCCCTTCTCTATCTCAGGAGAAGAGTGGCATTGAGGTGTTCTGGCGCCCCCTGTCTGACAAGGCCAGTGCTCTGGTGTTCTTCAGTCGTCGTACTGACATGCCTTATCGCTACCTGACATCCCTGGCCAAACTCCACTACACCCACGGCACCTACCAGGTATGTCAAAATGCCCTTTCATATCCCCTTTTTCTGACTTCCCATCTCTAACTCTGTTTCCTCCCCTGGTTATTTCTCCCCAGATCTACGATGTGTTTGCTGAGCGAGAACTGGGCCCTCTGAAGGACTCCACAGACTTTGTTGTGTCCGTCAATCCCACAGGCGTTGTCATGTGGTACATCTCTGCCCCTGCTGACGCGGACCAGAATTCTGCCCACATGGGGGAGAAGCTCAGGGGACCCGCCCTCCATCGCAAGTCCGATGGTATCTTACTGTAACCTCCTCTGACTGGGTTTGACCTGATGTTTCCTACTGATGATACTGGCTCTGCATTTCACTTATCCAACATCCACATGAAGGATTACCTCAAGAAAGGAAGCAAATGCTTCTCTCCCGAATGGACTGAGCCAGTGCCACCGGTATCTCCCAAAGATGACATGCTCAGGATTGTTCCACATCAGCAGTAACCATGGTGATTCTGGTCACTTCCACTGTACTATGGTTTCTTTTAATGAGGATTTTTAACACACTTTGATTGAAAGGGACTTTTATTTGAACTGCACTTTTTAATATTATGGATCTTCAATGGCTCTCATCAGGGAATGTGTAATTCAAGGATTATCTGTTTTTTTTTAAATGATCGATTTTTGTATTTTCTAAAGTGCTTTTATTTCAAAAACCATTAAAAGCATTTGACTTTGTTCCTTTAGTTGTCTTAAGTCATATTGAATGTGCATTTCAGCTTTTAGCTCCCACGTACAGAGAGAGTGGTGTGCGAGAGCTGTCCAGCACAACCTAAATGTACATAATTATCATTTATTTGGAGGGGGAAAACACTGCATTAGGGCTTTTTCATTTTTCAGGCCTAGATATGACAAACATTCTCTATGAAATCGTCCAGACAAATGGAATTAAACCAAGTAGAAAATCAACAAAATCCTAAATCCAGAAAGGAATGTCCTTTCTGTGTGTGCTTATTTGCCTTCTACCTTATTTAGCTGTTAGCAATTATGCTAATTGGATAACCTTTTTTTGTGTGTGTGTGTTAGGTCTAGGTTAAGTTTAGACATAAATGTTAGGTTATTATGGTTAAGTTTAGGTTAGGATAAGGTCCCCACAAGGTTACCTGTATACTACTCTGCAGCTACAACTGCAGCAACCTCAAACTTATTCAGGTATTTGTAGGCCCATGAAGAGTGAGATTAATGACAACAACGCAGCACAATCCTGTGAATTTGCAGTCATTGGCACACGTCACTCCAAACAGGCTCATTTAGATGGCTCAGTGTAACATTTCTTCTAAATAGGTTTTCCTTAAATCCATATCTGAATGTGCTCAAGTGAAGAGCAGACTTGTTTTCTTTAAAAAAAACGGATAAAAAAATCCTGGCAAGAGCCGAGCCAATCAAACCAATCCAAATTTCAGGATAAAGGAGTCTGCAATCCATCAGTCTTGGAAGAGTTCATGTATAGAGCTTGCTCTTGACAGCTTGTGTTTTCTTAAAGTTTGTTTCCTTCCAATTCCATTAATACTTTCTGAAGCATTTTCGTGGTGATTAACTCAGGCCGAGTGCATGTCTGAGTATGCCGGAGCCACATTCTCCGCATGCACAAAATAAACTATTAGCATGTTTTAAAGGATGGTCAGGAAATTTGAATGGATGGTAATATTAGCTATCTGATACAGTAGCTAGCTATCTCATCAACTAATATTAGCATCTAGCTATCTAGCTGAACATTGGTTATATGGCAAACCTACATTCTTACCCCTCTTTAAAGGGGCCATATGTATAATTTTTTTCTCCCTGTATAACTTGCCTAAATACAAGTATAAAAGGCCTGAAAACATTTGCAGTTAATGTTTCAAATATTTCTTTCTACAAAATTGTGCTGAATGCCTGAGATATTCCCTATTTTAACATATATTTCCTGATCCATCTATCAGATTGCATTGACTTGTAGTCTCATACTTGCATTAGACACTCACTTATTATCACCCCACCTTTAACCAACTGGGACAAACCTAATATTTATTCTAGTCTTATTCGGTAAGGGAAGAGGAGCAGGAGACAAGCTATGTTACTGTTTAATTCAGCCTTGTAAACGTTAGAGGCAGGATTTTTCACAGAAGGAAACAAGTGTGATTTCTGTTGAGAGAGAGGCTCTCTTCTTGCTACTTCCAGCCAGTAATGGAATGAGATTGTGTTATAAGAACATGCATTGTTCTCATAATGTGAACCATGATCTAAGCCCTATACACACTAAAGTACACCTTTGTTTTTGCATTGGATGTCAGCTGTTCTATGACACGGTTCACAATGTGAAGTCGCACGACCGTCTAAAAGTTAGACTTCCCTCCCATAGTAAATATTGAACTGTCCTCAGTAGAGAAAATTATGTGCTTTCAAAGATGAGCTGTCAAGTTTGTGAACCTGACTTAGAAAGAATTACCCTGAAGATTGTTGTTTAGTCTGAGCTGGACTTGAACACATACGTCAAACACACCTCATGTTACACCCACATACACACTTATATCAAGCCAGTTGGTCTAAACTTTCACACCACAATCTGGGAAACCGACGGACTCAGCCAGTAGAGGTAGCAGTAGACCACAGCGCAGAGCTGTTGAGACCTTTTATTTTTTTTAATGCAGCTGGAGTGAGGCACTGCAACTGTTTATTAACACACGCACACACACAGAGAAAGACATCATCCATCTTTAACGTCGTTCCTCCTCCGTTTGGCCCTGTTTTCAGTACATTTTCTTATTTTCCCTCTTACTTTATCTGTTTATTTTTACGCCCCTTTGTATTTCTTTTATGACGGTTTCATGGAGATAAGACTTTGAACAGGATCTGCCTCAAGAGGTCTGGACATCTGCATTTCAATGAAACGTGTGACCCGTCCGCCAGAGATACTCCTCGTCGAGGCTTGTGATGTGTCCGGTCCCTGTGTCACATCCAGTTACAAGGGGTCTGTTTATATATGGTGCTGGAATGCGTCATTTGACTTCTCAAGTGAAAACAAACTGCGTCATACCAGGTCTAGGTTACAGGTCTACGTTCAGAAGTCAAAGGATTGGGACTTCTTGTGAATGGGTGTGACACAGGGAAAAGGGCACATCGCAAGTGTTCAGGGCCATGTAGGGCATTGTATTAACCAGAATAGAGGAGGAAAGGGAACAATGACATTGAACAAGCTACCTGCCCTCCCAGGATGGTTGCGTCATATCTGGGGAGGCTTCATAGTGGCAGTTGGGGAAGAATGGGTGTTGGCAGTTGATGGTCAGACGACCTTTGTGGCCTTCCTCCCCAGGCTGCCTTCCGCGACTGTGGTGTCTGGCGTTGGTGGAGCAGTGTGGCTGGGATCGGCATCGGAGACGTGTCCCGTGTGTCTTCTCCGTCTTATTTTTATTTCTTGGCGCCCCGAGCTGCTCCTCTGGATCCTTTAAATCCCCGCCCAAACGAGCTCCTGATGGGAGGCAGCTGTTTAGGGGATGGGCTGGCCCTGCTGGCTGCCTCCAGAATGTTCTGGCACCTTCCTTTATTTTCCCTTGGGGGCGTTGGTGCGACACCGTTGCATCAGGTGGCCCAAATGCTGCCCATTGCAGATGTGAACCTGTAGGGTGTATCTCCAGGTAATTCACATTGAAATGAACCTTTCATTAAGGTAAACAGGCCCTTCATCTGCACACCTCTTCTTCCTCTGATCCTCCCTCATGTCATTTCCACATTCTCTAAGTCCTCCTCCTCCTCCTCCTCCTCCTCCTCCTCCTCCCATGCTTTGGGAATTCTGTCTGACCTTGGACTTAAGGACCAGATTGCAGCCCTTGGTCAAGTCACATGACCGAATGGTAGACACGCCGGTGTGTCTGTGTGTGTGTGTGTGTGTGTGTGTGTCTGTGTATGTCTGTGTCTGTGTGTGTGTGTGTGTGTTGTGTGACACAAGTAAACTCAGGCCAGGGGAAGAAAGGTGCTTTTCTGTTATCTGCATGCACGCACACGTGTATATACACAGATAAGTGGACTTGATTACTATTAACTACAATGAGAGATGGAGGCCCCCTATTTATGCGTTAGGTCCTTGGATACGTACAATACACAGTATGTGTTGTTATACACTATATGGCTTATTTTGTCTGAGCATGTTGCAGATTATACTGGGCCGATTAAGAATAAGGTGCATTGGTACGTGCTTAATGCACAAGGACACACAAAAGGAGCAGGTCATCTGAGGCCACGTTGTATGTGCGCTGGAAGGAGATCTTCTCCTCCCCGTCTTCTCGTTACACTCGTCTCAGATTTCCGCCGTCTGAATGAATGCGACACATTTCTCATTGTCAAGGTCTCCACCATGTGGGAGCGAGAACAGAAGAGCCAGAGTGCTTAGGGAGCGACAGAGAAAGAGAGTGAAAGAGTGTGTATAAGGAGAAGCCAGTAGGGGAGGGAGGGAGGGGACGAGAGAATGAGAAAAAGAGATGTGAGCGCAAGGCAACGCGTGAAGGAGGGAGGGGGGGGGTAGTGTGTTCCTGCCGATGCTCACGTAGGCCCACAGCTGCAGAGCTGCAGTTGCCACTTTCGCCCCCCCTGTGCCCACCCCTCCGCCAAATCTGCCCATCACCCTTACGCCTCTTGCCTTAGTCACCTGACGGGAAGGCTTGACCACCTGGCGCGTGGCCACAGACTTAGGGGTTTGTGGGGGGGGGGTGTGTGTGTGTGTGTGTGTGTGTGTGTGTGTGGGGTGGGGGGGGTGTGTGTAAAGGAAAGGGGATTTCTTGCTTTCAAACGCACACATCTTCACACCCCCCCCCCCCCCCCCCCCCCCCACACACACACACACACACGCACGTATACTGAACCATCCTCAAAAGAAGACTTTCTCAAGCTGTTCGCTTGTGCAAATATTTACATTCTAATAAATGTTAGTTCTAGAACCGTGTTAACATATGGTAGCGATGTGTGTGTCTGTGTGTCCTCGTGTCCACGTGACACATTGGTATGCTCCCGCACGAGAGGTCTCACATTTCATTAGGCCGGCACACGCGCACACGCGCACACGCGCACACGCGCACACAGAGAACCATATGAGGTGTTCAGCTGCTCTCTGGTGATATCATCAGCCCTCCCTACAGTTCTGCTGCTCTGTGGCACTGTCATTCCATTGGCTCAGAGGGAGAGATGGGAGACGGGGCACAGAGGCATACTGTATGATCTCATTATGTCATTTAATGGTTGGACAGAATCTGCCCACTGTCCAGTGATTAGAGTTGATTGTATGCTGCATGAGTCAAAGTGCTGCTGGTTATAATGAGGTTATTGTTATATCAGCTCCATAACAAATGTGTTTCTAATTATATCTGATTGGGTGTGTTTGTAAAAGGGAGAACGAAAGAGAGAGGCAGACAGACCGACAGACAGATACAAAGGAAATGGGTCAGATTGTAGCATTTTTAAGGAATCTAAAACAGCTTTAGTCAGATGTAGCTGTAATAGCTGTGATATCTTCTGATATTTTCTTCCATATATAATTTGTGTAGCTGGGCGTGACTATGTGTAAGCCTATATGGCCATATATAGATGTCTTGTAGCCAAAGCTCATGGGCATATTCTTCTGCTGTGGAATTTTTATGAATGAGTTTCCAGTTTGTTCGGCTGTGGCTGCTGTTGACTCAGTGGAACAGCCGCAGCCGTTTCCATGACGCTGTGTTGCCAGGGCCCTGTACGAGACGAGCTGCACGTTGCTGTGGCGTTAAGGCGATGTGCCAGGTTGTCAGCTGCCTGTGTGGGCTGTCAGCTGAGTGTGTGGGTCAAAGTCAAAGCCAGTCAGAAGCCGACACACAAACACACACACACAAACGCGCACACACACACACACACACACACACATGAATAGCCTACATGCACATACACTCAGAGAGGGCAATGATACAGGATCTCTGCTTTTTCTCAGTCCCTTAAATTCCTTCTGTCTCCCTTTCTCATTCTTTCTCTCCCTCTCCATGCCTCTACCCTTTCTTTCCTTTTTGTCTTTCTTTCCCTCTCTTTCAATACATCTTCTTTTCTTTACAAGATGTCTCCCCCTCCCTCTTTCTGTCTCTCCCTGTCTCTTTCCCTCTTTATTATTGTCTTTCTCTATCGCTCTTCCCTCTTTCAGTCTTTCCCTCCACTCCACAACTCCTGGATGGCTTCCTACAGTCAGATCTTTGCAACATTCCTGCTGCAAAGATTGTGTATATGTGAGGGCAATTAAGCTCTCCAACTGGTTTCAATCTCCAGTCAGCAGGCACCAGCATTGTCAAACAGGGAATCCCTCATGCTCACATAATTTAAGGGCCGTGGGCCGTTTTCAAGTTCAGTCCACTAGTAATCTAAATTCCAGACATTTCGGACACCTGCCTCAGACTTGGCCTTCCGTAGCCTATAAGAACACTTCCAGAAATCAATGGCTCAATCACCTTTGGCTCAATTGGTAAACGTGAACAACAAATGTAACCAAACTACATCCTCCCCGTATGTGTCGCCTGCGCCGCTGCTTAGATTCCCACTGTATGGCTGTTGGATTTACTTTTACAATACACATCTACATTTCAGAAGATGTTTTTGATGTAGTTCTGTCTGGAGTGTGCTAACTGAAAGCTTTCCCGCTATTCATGGATTGCACCTCTGTCACTTGTTCGAGTAGCCATGACGGTCAGAATTTGAACAAGGCTAATATCTTTACACAGGCTAGCGATGCTAATGTTAGCTAGCTCATTTGGTGCATACCTCAGGCTAATGTAATACTGCATCTAAAATCTGGTGTAATGATAAAGTGTTTACATTACATGCTAGCTATTTATTTTCCTTTAGAGACGGCATCATGTTGTTAAGGCTAAGTAATGCATCAGTAATGCATGCTGTATTATAGCCTCATTAAAGCACACTGTATTAAAACCTACAGCTACTACCAGACTGGTCTTGGTTACTGTATTAAAACCTACAGCTACTACCAAACTGGTCTTGGGTACTGTATTTAAACCTACAGCTACTACCAGACTGGTCTTGGGTACTGTATTAAAACCTACAGCTATTACCAGACTGGTCTTGGTCATCTCAGGGCATCAATTAACAAACAGCCAAAACGGTGTCAGAAAAGACACTTCAAAACTGAAATGTTCTTGCTCTGTTGCTCTGTTACAGACATCTGATAATATTTGGCCAAGTTCTTACAGTACTTGCAGATTAAGCTCTCGTCAACAGAAAAACTTGGGAAGTTTAGCTTGTGTGTGTGTGGCTTGGTAATTCAATTGCTGATGTATTATTACAAAGTGCTCAATGCATTCTGAAGGACAGAGTCCTATGATTTGGCTCTCCTGTCAGGTCCAGTGAGTAAATATAGACAAGGTTATTAGTGGACAAAGACCATTCCCTGTGACACATTCACAAGTCTGATGTCAGGGAGTCATTTATGAAACTGTGAAAATCATCATGGTCACTTATCATCTCGTCATCTGTATTTGGAAGCAAATTAGGGCACACAAAGACCGTAGACCGATGTCGTTTCTGCTTCTGATAGCAAGGAACCCCTCTGTCACCAAGTTTCCTGAATAATGCTTTTGATCTCTATCTAATAGGGACTTTTGTCTCCTTTGCTCAAAAGATGGAAAACTATGACCTCCCTAGAAATAACTTCTTCAGATTGGACCATGTACATAAACAATCTAAAAGTCTCTATTTGATAGGTGCCTTAAAATAAAAAAAATGCATCTATTCATTTTGTACATATCTGTAAATGTTTATTCAGCATGTGGTCTGTAATAAAACACATTTGAAATCCCACCCTCCCAAAACATTTATCAACTCTTTTTCTAGCTACGACTGACTCCTTCTGTCACTTAATCTATCGGTACCAAGGTGAGCAAGTCTTGTTACATAAACCTGTTGACTTTGCTCCAGGTAGGTCACAGCGACTGGCTGGAAGAACTGTGTCCTGTCTTTGGGCCAACACCTCCTCCCTGGAAGTTCCAGAGGGAAAAGATCAAACAGCACATGGGGGTGACCTTCAGTCTCCTGGTTTGCTGCTGTGGATCAATGTGGGCGTAATGCCTCTAAACATTAACCCTGTGTAGAAGCCAAACTTTAGTCTTACATGTTTTCTCATGTAGGAATCAGTTAACCTGACACCTGTCTACTTCATATTACTCAGAAATACTGCTGAGATTAAGCTGATTTGTTGATATCTGTGAGAGACAGATAGGGAGGGAGGCAATAGTTTCTTGACTCCCACTATCTGTTCCTTGATGAAATGGCCCAAGGCGCAGTTCAGGGGGGCAGAGACACCTGTTATAATGGCAGAATCAGAACAGTCCCTCGGACGTGACTGCATGCTGGGGAATTCCTCCCACTGGGAAATGTCCTCTGCCCCCTCCTGGATGGTGGCACTCACCTGTATAATAAAGCCTACCTTGACTTTGGCACATGTACCATGGAGCCCAACTGCACAGAGACAATCTATTGACTTGTATTCTCAGCCTGAAAGCGAGTATGTGAGTAATGGTCAACTCAGGGCATTATGTGACAAACAGAGCCAACACTTTCTGTCAAAAGAGACACTTATCCAAAACTGAAATGTTTTTCTTGCTCTGTTACAGAGACTGTCAGCCCCAGATAAGACAGTTGATACCATGGATAAGAACATACGAAGGCTTTCACATGTATGAGTCTTATGACAACAAGTGACCATGAGCGAAATGTGTAACTCCCATAGCTTGGGGACTACGACCCCTTTTAGGTTGGCAGCCATTGTAGCTTGGCAGCTCAAGAGGACAGGCATGTAGACGAGCCAAAATATAATGGTCTGCGACAGCTGGGCGGCTAGGATGCATCAGATGAGTCATGGAACAAGTCTTTGATTCATGCTCAGCTAATTATCATAGTGTTTTGAATTTGAATCAAATTAATTGCCATTAGCTTGCAGGCGGCACATCTAGTGAAGGTTCTTCCGTATTTTGAGGTACCTTGATGACAACTTTGATAAGAGGGACGGTTACGTTTCTTGTTGTTGATAACCAAGATGACCATAGTAAAATTGCACATCCAATCAGTGTTATTTCACAGGTGTTCTTCACCTGTCTTTAATGGTTACAGAACCTTTAACCAGCAGGGGGCAATGTGACATAGCTTGACCCAGTATTGAGGATCAAATAACATCCCTAACCGGTCCAGAACAGTAGTGTCTAGCCAAATGTTCTGAAAACATGGTCTCCAGGACATTGATAGAACCCTCTTAACCCTCAAAACCACTAGCACATAAACGTTATTAACGTTATTAACGTTCCGATGGCATCTTAAATTCAGAGGTGTAAACCATGTTTTGTCCACCATGAAAATGGTCCTTGCACATCACAGTACCATTTATATGACACAGTTAATTAAAGACCTAATGAGACATTGTGTTCATTGTTATTGGGTACTATATCAGGATTTTACTTCTCTAGCTAAGAACTGCTCTAGGATCAAGCATATCATGTTGTGAAATCTTGACCTGTGCTTGTGCTTGTTAGACATTGAGGGAATACTCGCTTAACCCTCAGAAAACAGAATGTTCTTGTAACATTTCCATGAAATTTAATTTTAAACTTCACAGAATTTCAACATGCCTGCACAGAAAGAGCCCCCAACAGGCTTAGCCTTAACAAAAAAGTCCTCTTTGGCTGAAAGAAATGTATCATAAGTCTACTGGGGTAATAAACTTCAATGTAGCTTTCAATTAAACTGACCATAACATTTTGCTACAAAAAGAGGTTTTATAGAGTACACTGACTGGGCTAAAACAATGTAGCTAATTATAGCACACATTCACATATCTATTTTTTGATATTTTTATTCATCAGACACAGTCATAGGCATCCCCAAGTCAACAAACTGAGCAGCTGGTGATGCATGACCCTGTATGAACTTGTATGACCCTTATTTTAATAATTTTTTATAAATTATTCAAATATATTACAATCCCACCCATGGGGCCACACGGGGCGCTATTGTTCCCTTCACTGCATTAAAGGGTCGCTATGGATACAATTTTGATTGTGACTTTATTTTATAACAGTTCTAATTTTGGGGGGCGAAGGTTGACAAGATCACTAGGTTGAAATTCTAACCCACCAAGCATCTCTGAAAGTTTAGTTGGTCCATAACAGAGCCTCACATATAACATTTAAAGGTATGCAGGGATCAAATGTCAATTATGTGAATGCCAGTCTCTCCTGGCTCAGAGTGGAGAAGTGATTGACTGCATCACTGCTGATCATTGTAAGGGGTGTGAATGTGTTTAGGGGCCTGAGATGTATTTTAAGGCAGTTGGTACACACATCAGTATTGTGCAAGTCATACAAGGTCACTTCACAGTCCCTAATTCCGGGATAAAAGCTCGGAGGTGCACGTGCTGAATAGATCCATGACCATATGGAACACTTTTCCACCCCAGGTAACTTAAGACAAAAACATAAAAACAGGAGAACTAACTCAAATAAATAAAAAGCACAGCTACACAACAGGAAATGTGAAAAGCACAGAGATACCCATCATGCACTTGCATTTTATTTTTGAGCTTATAAAAGCTTAACAGGCTACATGTTGCAACGTTACATTTATTATTATGTATTGGGCTATGTTTTATTTCAGTTTGGATGCCAAAATGAGAAACATTAACATCCAAAAAAATAAATAAAACATGGGTAGAACATTTCTATTGTATGCTGTTTTTTTGGGTAAATAGTTTTCATTGTATACTCAGTCATTGCACAAATAATAATTACATTGTGGTACAGTAGCATACTCAGGACAAATAACTTCTTTAGGCTAAAATATGCAGCCTCTTTACATTCAACTATAAATATTACTCTAGACCAAAGAGAGAAATGAATATACATATGTACTGTACATACATACGGTGTATACATACACACTGTATATAAGTGTATATAAATACAGAATGCAAAATTAAATAATGAATGATGGGACCCAAGAAATATCCCACCAGCTCAAGTATGCCATCTCACACCTCCCTCCTGAGTGACCAATTGGATATAACATATTTACATTTACATACTGGACACACACACACACATCTAATTTCTTTCTCTCGCTCTCTGACACACACACACACACACACACACACACACTGTGTACATATCTATAACATCAAGTTCTCTACAGCAAATATCTTGTTTTCTATTGTATTAGACCATATCCTTTGATTTGCACTGTGAACACAAGCAGCTAACAGTTCTAAATATACGATATCAACACGTTAAAAACAATTGGAGCCAAGTTAGAGTGTGTGAAGGTTTCACATTAAAAAATATTTTAGCCGCTGTTGAACCAGCTAGCTACACCTATCTTTGTGTGCTGACAATGATAGGGATGTGTCATCGTTCAACAGTAACACAACCGGAGTGTAAGGCACATCCAACCCTAGTATTTGGGACAAATATAGTGTAATTCTTACCCCGAAATTCTACATTATGTGAAAAAAGGAGTCAACTGCTTTCTGTGAACAAAAAGATAATTCAGGGGACAGTGCTAGAGATATTTTGTATTTCTGGTATGGAGTCATTCAAGTTTGATGTAAAAAGTTAAAGTTAAGATTCGGTGATGCTCTACTTATGTAACTCCATAGGTTCCCCATTGAACATGTCCTTGTAGGGCAGGCAGATAATTTTTTATACTTTCACAAATGTTTAAGGGTTTGTTTGTAAGTGCAACAATTTTAGCATAGATAACAGTAGACTATACCTTCTGATTTAAAGTTTGGATACATGAACCAGTAGATTCCAGTGGACATTTAAAGAAGCACTTAGCTGGAGGTTTATATTGCATGTTCTGAGAATATGGCAGCCATGTTCTGTATGTGTTTGGTTGGACGTTCTGTGTCTCATCAGTACAACTTTGGCACCATCATCTGCAATGAGTGTTGATTGAGTTGAACTGTTTCCTGAAAGCTGATCAGAGCATGTGCATGCTTTTCTGTTTTGGCCTTGATGCCCATAGGGTAAATTAGGTCACTTTATGATAGACAGGGGATAGTGAAAGCAAGTGAATGACTAAAAGAGTGCCCATATATTATAGCATGACCGCCTGACTCTATACTGAAATATATGAGCATGAGCCAGCTTCACTCATCACTACCTGGATAACATGGCATGTCATTGTAATGGGATTTAGAACTATTTTAAGCAATCTTAAAATGAGGAGCTGTGTGTGTGTGTGTGTGTGTATATGGGTGTGTGTGTATAATCTCATACGAAGTGTAGTCTAGTTGTGTGTGTGTGTGTGTGTGTGTGTATGTATGTGTGTGTGTGTGTGCGCGCATAATCTCATATGCCTGTAATGTCTTTGAGTGTCAGTGTCTTTTCAAGCTCTTTGTGGAGCATCAGGTGATGCTGTAATGGATACTTACAGCACAGCCAGCCTTTGGGTAATAATGGGTTGTTTTATAAGCTATAGTCATCACTTTCGATGAAGTCATACAAAAGAATAAGAATGAGTGAATGCTTTGTGTGCTTATGGAGTAGACTACTTATGAACTTTACCCAATACTGTATAAAAAATGTGGTATATGTATAATTAAATATGTGAATTTAAACAGTTTTAACACCACAATTATAAAACACCTTATAATGAATCTTGTTCAACAGAAAAAAGTTATGGATAAATTATAACACTGTTTATGAATATCTTTTACATTTAAAAATAGTTTTGTAGAGGTTTCAGTTAGTCAATGAATGCAACAAACTATTGTTAACATCTGGAAAATAGGACATCTGGTTAAACTGTAACTGTTCTGCACTGCTATGTTGTACCAGGATCTATCCTAATATCTAGTATATTGTCTTGTTAAAACATACTCTTAGTTCACTGATCAGGAAAACAAAAATGACATGAAGTGAAAAATAAATGTGTATGTTATATGGATGAAGGCTGGAAAGAGGATGGTTCACAGTGATGGTCAAGGTGATGACGCCTTGTCAAAGCATTGTCATGTCATTTCCTCAGCCACAGTTTAACAAATCCACATGTTAGATTTCCTTAGCCCCTAAATCATATAATAAAACCTTCCATTAAATATTATTATATTATATATTATTGACTGCTACTCTACAAGGCCATGGTGGAACCACCATCCACATACATTACTTAACAATACAGCCCTGCCACTGTATAACAGGACCCAATTACAGTAGCCCTAATGACTGGAGTACATTACTTTATTCACTGTATGTGTGTGTGTAGGCAGATGGGTCAGATGATACTTCCCTTGGCCAGCCAGTGGGACCTTTAGCTTGTGTATCTTGTAGATCCATGTAAAGTATTTCAGATTCCACATTCAGTAACGTCAAATTGAATACAAGGAAACAGGAGAAAAAACATTCAAATAGAAGATAACAATGTGAGAATGATAAAGAACAGATGGGTGAGGACATTTCCTGAACTACCATGCTAGCAGAGCATAGCCACTTTCTAAGAACCTGTTTTCTCTTTCCTCTCTAGCTCTTTGCTGCCAACCTTAAGTTATATTTGGCTTCTCCTTCCTCTCTGCCCTCATTTGTAAACGGTCACTTTCCCTGCCAACTAGGCAGAATGGTGTAATACTAAAGAAAACATTTTTTTTTGGTGAACATTGTGAAAATTTTTTACAGTGACATTTGCAATTACATAGAGGGCCAGGTTGTTGAGAAACAGACTAGAAGAGACAGAAACAAAGAGACAGAGAGAATAGGGAGAGTAAGTAAAAGGGGCAAAAAGACAAATACTGTGAAATAGAGAGAGAGAGAGAGAAAGAGACAGCGAGACACAGAAACAAATGAGAGAGTAAGATGGAGAAAGAGATGTATTTCAGTAAGACTAGACAGTGAAATTATGTGTGGAATGATGAATGTTAAAAATGAGGGCGTGATGGAGAAAGGCAGGGGAGAGAAAGGGAGGGAATAAAGACAGAGGGAGACAGCTAAGGGCAGACAGAAAGATCCTGTGAGATGAAGACAGAGCGCATTTAAAATGCCAATCTTTTTTTGCTGATTGAGGTGTGTTCACGGCCATTTTGTCCTGATGGTTGGACAGTGCAAAAGGTATACCTGTTGCAATGTTCCCAATGCCACTGAAACTGTGATGCGTCGGTGCACCAGGGTGAGCATATGATATCTTCTCTGTCTGTCCTTAACACTCACCTTGGCCTTCATCAGCTCACTGTGTTCCTCTGAGAACTCTGTGATATTCTTTGGCATATGCAGCCGGGCACCAGGGCTATAAACTGTCAGATGTTGGAGTGCATGTTTTAAAAAAAAAACACGCACTTTCCTCGTGCTCCTGGCAATGCATCTGATTATACATAGCGTGGCAAAGTGCATTAATACACACACAGCATGAGAGCAGATATCGTGTACGGAAACTGAACATTTGCTAGTGTAACTGAAAAGGTTCAGGCTAACATTGTTGCCCAAGAAATTGGTTGGCAGTCTCTCTCCCTCTCTGAACATTTAACCGGGCCACAAGTAAAGCAGCACAGAAAGTCACCGAAAGTAAGAGGCAGAGCATTCCATGGATATGGTATCTCCCATACAATACCTGTTTCAGTATGACATCTGGATGCCTTAACTTTTCTGGTCATTCACCACATCCGCACGGCACAGCTTCCACACATGTTGTCGAGGAGAGCTAATCAGTTTGGTAGCATTCTTTATGGTCTTCCAAGCCAAATACGAGCAATTACTTTTCACTATGCACTACAGCTAATCTTCAGGTCGTTTGCACAGACTGACCAGTTGGGGGCGTATGTGTAGCGGAATAATGGTAATTTCAATAAAACACGCTGTGTTGTTGTGACCCACTGTGTTAGAACTTGATAGTATTATGCATACCAGGCTGTGGGGGGGGGGGGGATTGGGGTAGGGGGCCCAGTGGCAGCCAAAAGCTCTTAGCTTACAGAAACACATTGCTAAAATAAGATACCAATACAGCAGGGGGGGGGGGGGGCTAAAATGGTATTCAGCGGGAAGGGACGATAGGAAAACATTGTAGAGTGGGAGAGAGAAGGACGGACAGATAGGGAACAGTGAAATAAAGGAAATACGCTAAATTACATGCACCTGTATCCCCCCTCTTGGCCCCCCCCCGTCTAGTTGGATTAAGATGGCTCTTACGGTGGACTTAGAGAAGCACAACATGTTTTCTGATTCATTGATTCATTCGCAGCCCTTGACTTGCTGTTTAGGGGACCATCCTTTAAAATGTGTCTGGGTTACACTGGCCTTGTTTTGTCTCAAGTAAAACTAGTCCATGCAGTGCTCGTGATACCAGGATAAAAGGCTGTGCTATCGCTTTAGTTTGGTTACATATCAGACACTGTAGCACAGCAGTAATGATATCCCATTGTGTGTGTCTACGAACCGTGTCTCAGTTATTGGTGATTTGTGACATTTGTTATTGATGTCTATACTGTATATTCACCACGATCAACTGGGCAGTTTGAGTAAGGGAGGCCTTACTGCTATTACAAACGGTAACCAGTGCAATTCAAACTGTAAACAGGACTTTGAATATCATACGTGTGTTACACGGTCTTATACACCATGGCTTTCAATCAGTCACCATCTGTGCTACTGGAAGGACACAGACTTTGGACACTGTAGATTAATGGCTGTTACACTCCCGGACAAAAATATAATATTTGTACCAGTTTGTTGAATTCAAAGTATTTTTTTACCTTAATCCTTCAATGTCTTCTGCGTTCACTGTAGCTAAATTAACCTGTGTGGTTTAAGCCTCTGCCTCCCGTACACATACAGTTTCCTGCTGCAGTGTGGGTTTGAATCTGGCCTCTTTCAGCAAATACTCTCTCCTCTGTGTTCCCCATTGCCTCTGTTGATAAAGCCTAAAATGCTTTGCTGAATTATATTAAACAACTTCTTTCAAGTATTGGGTAGTTCTGATAAGCAACAGCTGCTTGGCGTTCACAGAAGAAATCCACTGGGATATTCTCTCTACATCCTTTAGGCCATGATGTTGGTTTTTGGATGGTTGCTTCTCAGATGCGAAGTATTTTTGTGTTTTTTAGTTTGTGATTAATATTTCCCGGCAAAGGAACTTCTTAATTGTTCGTGTAACTTTATGTGCTTTGTGTGAAGCGTATCTCTTGAAAACTATTTGCAGTGTATCACTTGAAAGTAGCTTTGTATCATCATCTTGCAGCACAAGGGTGTTAGCAACGTTGTTTGACTGGCCAAAACCCAACCTTTTCTGTATAGCGGTCAAGTCTATGTAACCCTATGGAGATTCTCATGGGCAGTCTTACTATTCCTGTGGCCAACAGAAGACTGGTCGAGCCCTGAAAAATATGTCATGAGAGTAAATGTTCAAACCCGAAATAAACCATTCACAAGCCAGTGCTAGTCTTTCAGTGAATATATCCATTCATCGCAACTGGTAACATTTCTCCATCTATGACCTATATCAATACTGCAATGCCAATCCAGCTTCTGAACCATTGCACTGAGAAAGTGTTGATATGGTTGTTCAAACTAGATGGAAATAAACCAGAATAGGTGGTTCTGCTATTGCATGTGTCAGTTTTGGTAAAGGATTCGTCTTCTGTGGATTACCATTCCTATTCTGTGGGGTAGTTGCGTATTTCGGAATGCATTTCAGATAGATTGTCATCAGTAAGAAAAATTGAGGCTCTTTCACTTCTTGATAGCGTCTATGTTGGAATGGCAAGGCTGTGCTCCCGTTTTCCTTTCTAGCCGAGGCACTCGATTGCATCTGCTCTGAAAACAGATTTCTTTCTGTTCTGCATCATATACTTTGAAAACACTCCTTGCAGTCTTTCATCCTGTTTGTTTTTGTCCTTTCTGTGTACTGTGTTATTGCCTGATGTGTGGGACCTGAAATTAAGTAACAAAGTACCCCATGTTGCTAATAATATTATTACAAAATGCTAGCAAATGGCAATTTTAAAATGCTACAACGTCATCCAAACATGCAAAACTGGACATGGAGAATGAGTTCACAACAAATAAATGGATGTCAATCATGTTAGCTTAGTTGCCGGCAGTAATGTTTGGAAGAGCTCTAGCTACCAGCTAGAATTAAGTAGTTAGCTTTAATGGAGCCTGACTTTAGATGTCCAAAATCGGCTACCACGTTTTCCTAACTTTGCTTTACATAGAGTCGTCTTTTAATGAGTCAGACAGTGAAATGGCGCTCATTTATGAAGGTGAGGAAGAGCTGAAGCAATAGAGGAAGCAGAGAACGGTTAGAAATGTGGTTACCACTGTGGTCGGGCGGATGTGAGTTCCCTTTAGAAAAGCTTTACTCATTAAAAGAAAACTGAGTTTATGCAATTCATCAAGATTGCATAAACATTCACAGATTCTATGGGTCATTGGGAATGTATTTTCACCTACTTTACAATGATAGTCATTTTTGATTGCTTTTACTTTTCGACAAAAAGCATTTTAGAGTTTTAAACTGCATAGTAATGCAGTAAATATGTATTATCTTTCAGTTTTAGAACTAAGATTTAAATTTTTTTTTTTACCTAATATTGTTTTTTGTTATATATCTAGTCATTCACTACTGAAGTCATTAAGAGAGGTGCTAGTTAGACTTACTAGATTTTACCTATGCTGGTTAACTTGTTAGCCAGTGTATTTATCACATTGTCAGATCCAGAGATTTTCTAACTGCGAACATAGTGCTTCAGTTGTCATGGGAGATTCATGCCAACATGATACTTCTGATTTGACTCCCTATTTTATATTAGTGGATTTCTTTGAAAGTAATGTTTTCTGTAGTTTTCTGTTTTCCGGAGAAACCTCATGAGTGAGTTTCAGTACCCATTTTTCATCCCTCACTGTTTTAGTTTGGTTGTCATTGATTCCATTGCTATTTACTTTGGTAGGTAACGTAACAGCTATCAACTCACCAACACCCAGAACCAAATACCACATCAAACCACCAACACAGATCACTATGCCACCGAAGGAGCCCAGCAAACAGAAACGTAAACCACCTCAATAAGGGCCCCTGAAACAACGACATACACAAAGAAATTATATGCTCCAAACCCCTCATGAATCTACAAAACCTCCTCCAGATGAAAAGGGGTGGTATCCTTGTCTTTTTTTTTTATCAAAGACATGGCCTCCATGAACTCACTGCTCTCCCTTTGGCCCATGGAAGCCTTCACTGGAGCTGAGATCAAGTAAAGTTTGACAAGAACAGACAACCAAACCACACAAGACAACAAATTCACAAAACAGCTCATCATCAAAGCAGTCCAAAAGGCAAGGCATACGGGTAGTAATTATTGGGACAATAAAACTTGTCCTTAAGGAGCCAAGATGTGAATCAAACAATTATTATGGAGTATGTATTCTTAGTTTTTTTTTAGGTTATTTATGTACAAATTGGTTTTGCCATTTACCAAGGACAATACATGCTATCTACAGCTCCCAAATTCAGGGCACCAAAAGTATTGGGACAGATAAATATAAGGTTCAAATTGGCCACATATCCTTCGCATGCGAAAACTGCCAGAAGTCTGCAACTCATTGACACACCCGGCGTCAGGTAAGTTCTCTGGTAACACTCTGAACTATAGCAATCTTCAGATTTTGTTTGTGTTGAGGTAATTTTGCCTGTGGTGTCATTTTCAGCAAATGTTTAGATGGATTTAAATTTGGAAAATGACTTGGCAAGTCAATACCTTTACACCTTCTGACCCAGGAGAGCTGGAGTTGCTGTTGTAATATGCAAACTTTATATTCAACAACAGAAGCTGCTGATGTCAAATGGGAAAACTACATCCTCCCCCATTTCCATTGGCATCACTGAGGGACATGATCATCCACTCCTCAAGCAAATCGACGAACAATGGCTGTCTGAGGCAAGCAAAATCCATCTGTAATTTCCTAATTTGTAAAACTCTACATGGTTTCCTATTTCTGTTCAGGTGAGAAAACAAGCACTGAACAGTATAGGAAAATGTGTCATCGAAATTGATGAAATATGGTTTCCAACTTTTAGAACTTCAAAAACAAGCAAAAGGGGGAAGTGGGAGAAATGGTGGTGTTGGGTTAAATACAAACTGTTATTGCTGCAATTCACCTAGCTTCCACATCGAAAATACATGTATCTTTTAATGTACCAAAAACATTTTTGACAAGACTAATGTCTTGGCTATGTCTCCAATAATTTTGTCTGCTTCTTGATGGCCAGCTTGTCTTGCACTGACAATTCTTTGGTCTTCATGTTGTCAGACACCAGCAACAGACTACAAGCACATATTGATGTAATCTATAGACATGCTTCTCCATTCACACTTAAGCAACTAACTGCTGTTTTCCATTATGCCCACAGGTTCATTATTGTCTTTGTTTCTAAAACCATTGTGCTATGTAAATCCCCCAGACACTTAAGACAAGTAACTGGAGTTTATGTGCGTGCGATTAAACGCTTCATCTTCTCTGAATATTATAAATATTTAATTCAGTTCAGTCTAGACTGTGTCTGTGAGTAGGTATTATCTCTGACCTTGGGCTCAAGCTGGTCAAACAAACTAGAGCTATACTCAGACAGCAGGCAGAAGTTCCAGTAAATATCAGACGAGTCATTCAATTTATAGGCTGACCCAAGACATTAAAGTGACCTCCAGTCATCATTGATGGGTTTCCATCCAAGCATTTATCCAGATTAATTAGCTGACATGTACAGAAAGACACTAGCAGGCTAATTGAAACAGGATATGTGGGAAACAATTATAAATACAGACAGATAATTTTGTATTCAACAAGGTACAGTAGGCCCATTTTTGTGTCTGTAAAATGCATTATGTTAGGAACGGTGCTGGAAACTCAGATATTTATATTATAACCACTAGTTGGAGTTGACTTGGAGTCACATGAAGATTTCTGTGGTCCTCCCATACTATTTTAAGGAAGAGCACAGTTTATTAGGTCAGATGTTTAATAAGTTAGGAGGTTAAAGTGCATACTGATGAACCTGACCTTTCCAACAGATAATGATGGTCTGTGATGATTGCTGCCACTAGTAGCTATTGACATCACAACAAGTGGGTTGGCTCTATGCACTTTATATGTGAGCTGTTGGCTCATGCTCCTGTGCCAAGACCAAAGTTGATTGATTATTAACCGTTTTTGTGAGAAATAAAAGTAAAAAAAGTGACATTTAGAAATGTATTTGCTAACTAATAATGTAAGTGAAAAACTACATTTTACGTGTAGCACACAATGCCATTTAGCTTTTAATCTCTAACAAGTCAGTGGAAATACGTAGCTGGTGGGAACACATGGGAATATATACATACTTTGATGAACATGAAAATGTGGTTTCAGTTGGATGAACTTGATGCTATTGATTAGCTTTCCCTTCTCAGATATTAAGCGTGAGCTTTGTGACACAGCAAGACCCTTGTTGCGATGAGCCCCCTGAAGAAGCAGGCTCCCTGACAGATCTTAACCTAACAGGCCACATCTGACTGATGGAGTGCAAGATTTCCCGAAGGGATTTGGCTATAGCTATCCACTCAGGAACACTAACCCCATAAATATGGCACAGTAAGCAGATTATGCTAATCCTTTTGGTGTTACGTTATATTATCCTAATGTATAGGCAATATACAGCGTGATCAACATGAAACATAATGCGACGTGGGTCACGGTTAATACGAGTCAAATGAAAAGGACCTAAAGACCCACTTTGCGGCCGAGTGAAGTGGCATCTGTTGATATGTTTCAGATCCTTCTGTGGGTGGGCTACGTCGAAAAAACCCTTTACGATACAGGTGTGCAGTGTATGTCTGTGAGGCTCAGGAAGATTGTTGTTGTACGTTAAGATGTTGTGCCATCTGTCGGTATGGGACATCTTTGCATCGCTGAGGGAAGCAGACCCTCAGTTCTCATAATGCATTGGGGACAATCCCTCCAATGGGACACAAATCAAACACCCACTTGCCCACATAACTTGACCCTGCACCTCGACATAAGTGTACCTTTAACCCTGGCTGTGCTCAGTCAAGCAGGGGTAATCACATGTAAATGATTTAAGTGGTCAGGAATAGGAATGTCCTAATCTCAACTTACATTGCTCCGCTGCCACCCCGACCCCATAGTCTCCTAATCCCCCATAAAGGCCTGTTCCTGGACACTGCGTCTCTGTGTCCACTTTACGACCAGAAATTCACCATGGATAATTAACCTAGCCACTGATAAGCCCACTGCCTAGAGCCGCTACAACTACCACATACCGGCGGACAATTAGGGTGGGCGCTAGACCAACACAGCCATCTAACGCACACTACAGTTATACAAAGCTAATTGTAAAGTATATATCTTCAGTCCTCCACCAGGAATTACCGGCAGGTGAATAGAACTGTATGCTGGACCATTTAGATGATTCCACCAACGCAGCTCATTGGACGTCATTGTAGATGCCAACACAGTGATGGCCACCATACCCCTGATACAGATTGTCACGGGAATGTCAGTAAGAGGGTTTGGTTAGGCTCTCTGAGGGAAGTGTCACAGATGACGCTGTCCAATGTGCTGCTCTGCCAAATACTTTTTCTCTGGTGTGGTTGTTTTCAGTTGGACTGTGAAATCAGTTGGACTGAGTCACATATAAGTAATGCTTTGAGTTAGGGAGAGATAGAAAGAGATTTTGGAATTTGGAAGGGAGACGTCAACTTTAACCTGCTTTCATTTTTCACTGGTCCAATCTTTTTCATTACTCACTGTCCTTCCACAGAGACATAACATGACACATCAAAATGATCATGACACGTCAGATTTTATGGTGGATATAACTTTGATATAAAGGGAAAGACACACATACACACACACACTAAATTAACCCTTTGGCTAATAGCAGGTCACACCGCTATCAAGGAGATTATTGTACAACACGATTAGTTCATGAAAAAAATCTGCCATAAACACTAATGTTGTGTAATGGTCATTGATTAAAGTGTGTTGGATTGTGTTATGGCTATGAAAAGCTTGATTATTTTGGATACTGAACTGAGAGTATTACGACAAGATAAACCAGTGAGTAAAACCAGGACAAAGTTGATGACTCCCTCTGTCTCCCTCTGTCTCCCGTCTCTCCCTTTGTCTCCCTCCCATATCCCGCTTTCTCCCGCCGTTTAACTCCCATGTCTCCTTCCTTTAACTCCCTCAAGCCTCCCTCAACACAAAAAGAAGACTCTCACTGTCCCTTAACTCTCCCTAAGTCTCGTGGAACTGGGAGCAATATTTCTCTTGGTCTTAGAACTCTAATTAAATCGTTCTACAATTCAATTCAAAAGAACCACAACATAATCAGAACCGTTGGCCCGAGCTGCACACTGAAAGACACACAAACACACATTGTTTTGGACTTACAAGTATGAGGGTCAGGTTTCCATTATGAAAGTTTCCTTTTATCCTCCATTAGGGAAGTCTAATATTTCCCAGAATTATCCTCAATAGTCTGTTAGTGTTTTTATGGCCAGTAGTATATCAGTGCCTGGATACTGCACTTAGCTCTAGTATATTGGTAATATAAATATGGTAAGAGATGCCTTGTTGCTATTATAAACCAGATGCCAGCACAATTGGAGTACAGTAAAAAAATAAAAAAGCACCAGTGGCACACCATGTCATGTCATGAATATATCAAGGCTTTCAGCCAATAAGCATTCTGGGTTTGTATCACCTAGATTAATATGTACAATAGAAACTCAAATACTACATTTTTATGCAAAACCTAATCTCTTGTGGAAAGATTGTGTGTGTAAACCAAGAGAATCTGTTGGCACTGAATGGGATGCTTATTATAAGAGCAGTAGTGGTTCTGGTGATTGTATTTTATCCCTGGCAAATTGGACAAATTACTATTTCACAGGTGTTATTCACATTTTGGAAGGAGATGGTACACTCCTCCTTCCGGTTCTGCTCCTCAATGTTGCATTTCTTTATCTTCTCTCAACATGTATGAACCCAGAACTTAATAAAAAGCTCATAATTTACATTACTTTTTAGTTCTGATTTAAGATTATGTTCAACTTAATTTCCCTGCTAGCAGTCAAAACTATTTGCTGATTTGCAATTGCAACTCCTTTGTAGAACTTGAATCAACAGGAATCGCCATTGGCTAGACCGATTTAATTTATATCCTGATACCTCAGACTGAGTTCCCCTTTTCCTTACATATCCTTCTCCTTTCACTGTTACTTATCTCTTCTTCCTCTCTCTTCATATTTCCTTGTCCTGCTGTATAAACCTCCAATGTCACTGCCAGTCTTTAGGGCTGGTGGTTGGCATTAGTGAGGTAGATTTTGTGTTTTTGTACACATTGTTAATTTTTAAACGGTCCATTGTTGTGGTGACCCACTCAGTCATATGGTAATAGTTCATTCCTGAGCACCGAGAGTGAACAACAAGTGAGGGCCCTCTCTCACAAACACACGCACCTGCACAACCTCACACTCTCTGGTAATACGCTGGTAATGAGAGTAAGCTGGGCTAACTCTGCCCATGTGAGTGAGAGCAGCTAGGCCGCCTAAAACCTCCAACATACCAAAGGACCCTGAGACCTTAAATGGATGTCTATGCCTCTACAGACGTGGTCATACAGGACCCATTATTTCTTTTACCCCCGCCATTGGCCACCCTTTCCATCTCTCTCTCTGGCAAGACTCATTACGGTTCTCTTTCAGAGGCCCGAGAATATCAGGGAATCATGAGTAAATATACAGTGCGTGACACTGGAGTGAAATTAAACAGTGTACGTGTGTGGGAGCACATATTAGTTTACACGCACACACACGCACACACACACGGCCACACCTTCACACCTGAAATGAGTGGGAGTGGTCAGGGTAATGACATCAACTGGAAACAAAGATGTACCTGACTAGAGGCACGTCTTCTGGACTTCTACAATGGGCGTCGACAAAATGAGCACTGAAGGAGCTCGTTAATGGATTAAACCTATCCTACTACCGCCCCTCCCTCCTGACATCCACGCCGTCACGTCACCTGCAAGGCACTGGTGGATGTCCCCCACCTGAAACAACCTGGGCCCCTGATGATGAATGCCGGTGTGACGGCAACCGTCTGCCGCTGGAGCTGTGCCCTCTTGTTCAAAAGCACTTTGATTCCCTGAATACGTTCACAGATACTTAGAGGTCTTGATTTACCTGCAAGTACTGACAGGGCTCAGCTTTCGTCTGTGTTTGTTTCACAATAGATTGATTGAAAACCAGGTTTCCCAGAACAGGCGCAGCGGTAACATAGTTTTGATGGTATAGCTGCACTACACAAAAATGTATTGAGCAGCTAGTAGGCGGGCGCCTACAAGAAATCGAGCACGGCCCACCTGTACTGCCCCATCTGTACTGACCCACCAGTACTGCCCCACCTGTACTGCCCCACCTGTACTGCCCCATCTGTACTGACCCACCAGTACTGCCCCACCAGTACCTCCCCACCTATACTGCCCCGGCTCTACTGCCCCACCTGTACTGCCCCACCTGTACTGACCCACCAGTACTGCCCCGCCTGTACTGCCCTGCCTGTACTGGCACGCCTGTACTGGCCCGCCTGTACTGCCCCACCAGTTCCATTGACCCACTGCAGGTTGGCTGGGATCCTTGATGGTTTCCATGGCCTTTTTTACCACACAGTGTGAGTGTCTTGTAGGGCTGGCAGCTATTTGGCAGATGTCATCGCCTTCTGACCATCCACACGGTCGCAGACGGTGCAGTTAGCGTACCAGGTGATGCAGCCTGTGAAATGGTTTCAGATGTGCACCTGGAAACATTTCTGAGGGACTGTCTGAGAAGGAAGAAGGGCTGTTTAGCCTTCCTCACTACTCGTGTCTAAATGGAGAGACCGGGTTTCTTCAAAGACAATTTGGGGTCAAACAGATTCTTATTTGTCAAAGACTGGCCGTGATAGATGATTACCAGTAGTGAGATAAAAGCAATAGATGGTCACAGTTTATATATATATAATTACTTTAAAAATGCTTTCAAATGTTCTTCCATTGTAGTGCTGTACTCCTCTATCGTCCTATGTGAAATACATGTCATTATTGAAGCATTTGCTAAGTGTCGGTAAACATGTCTTCGCCTTACCACTTAGAAGAGAGGAACGCAGTGTAATCTGAGGAGTTAACTAAGTTATATTGAGGATCTATTTTTAACCTGAGTCAATGCTGCAATGATGAATAACACAATTCCAGTACTGGAGCTATCCCTAACTATTCAGTAACTAGAGCTTTAAGTGAACACTGATTATTTTGACAAGTTACAGATGCATATGTTATCGACACATTTCTGAAAGACATTATTTGTTATATTTACTGATTTGCTAGATAGTCACTAGTTTTACTCAATAACCTCACTAGGTTTTACCTGTGCTGGTTGCCTTATTAGCCAGAATAACTTTCACCTGTGCGGGCCAAGCAGGTATGATTCAGGGGCATCAAAAAACTGAGAGAATAATACAGTCCTCTTTCCAGCATAATTTTTACCCAACATTTGGAGAAGCCTGATCTTTTGTTCCCCCTGTTATATTTGGTAAAATATATTGTGTTTTCATTCCCCATCTTAATTTGGTATGTGTTTGTTAGTTTTTTCCTTTTCTGGAGCAAATTTAGTGGGCATTCCCACTGGGTACATTTTAGGAAGATTTATTGTTTGCTAGCTACATATCTGATGGAAACTCCTATGGATGCCTTTCCAGGATCTATTTGTCAACTCATTGTTTTAATTTGCTATTTTGTTTTTATATAGCGGACTCCAGTTCGGTGAAGAAATGTCAATGCAATCTTTATGACTAGTCATGAGAGATGTGCCACAGACTGGCAGGCATTTCTTGGATGTTAGTTTCTTCTCAGCAAAAATGAAAATGTTCATTCATCCCAAAAACCGATTGGTTCCATCTGATTGGCCACAAAAACTAATGGTTTGGGCCCGGAGCCCATTTGGAAAATGTGTCATTGGCTTTAATACTCTGGATGATATTCAGATGATTCAAGCGCTGATGCATTGTTTTGAGCAACACCCATGATTCTGATGTCATCTAAAAGGCTGAAATTGGAAGGAATCTCAGACTAAAGTATATAGCAAACAATAAGTGATATACACTCACCTAAAGGATTATTAGGAACACCATACTAATACTGTGTTTGACCCCCTTTCGCCTTCAGAACTGCCTTAATTCTACGTGGCATTGATTCAACAAGGTGCTGAAAGCATTCTTTAGAAATGTTGGCCCATATTGATAGGATCGCATCTTGCAGTTGATGGAGATGCACATCCAGGGCACGAAGCTCCCGTTCCACCACATCCCAAAGATGCTGTATTGGGTTGAGATCTGGTGACTGTGGGGCCATTTCAGTACAGTGAACACGTTGTCATGTTCAAGAAACCAATTTGAAATGATTCGAGCTTTATGACATGGTGCATTATCCTGCTGGAAGTAGCCATCAGAGGATGGGTACATGGTGGTCATAAAGGGATGGTCATGGTCAGAAACAATGCTCAGGTAGGCCGTGGCATTTAAACGATGCCCAATTGGCAGTAAGGGGCCTAAAGTGTGCCAAGAAAACATCCCCCACACCATTACACCACCACCAGCAGCCTGCACAGTGGTAACAAGGCATGATGGATCCATGTTCTCATTCTGTTTACGCCAAATGCTGACTCTACCATCTGAATGTCTCAACAGAAATGGAGACTCATCAGACCAGGCAACATTCTTCCAGTCTTCAACTGTCCAATTTTGGTGAGCTTGTGCAAATTGCAGCCTCTTTTTCCTATTTGTAGTGGAGATGAGTGGTACTCGGTGGGGTCTTCTGCTGTTGTAGCCCATCGGCCTCAAGGTTGTGCATGTTGTGGCTTCACAAATGTCAGCCCATTCTCCTCTGACCTCTAGCATTAACAAGGCATTTTCACCCACAGGACTGCCGCATACTGGATGTTTTTCCCTTTTCACACCATTCTTTGTAAACCCTAGAAATGGTTGTGTGTGAAAATCCCAGTAACTGAGCAGATTGTGAAATACTCAGAGCGGCCCGTCTGGCACCAACAACCATGCCATGCTCAAAATTGCTTAAATCACCTTTCTATCCCATTCTGACATTCAGTTTGGAGTTCAGGAGATTGTCTTGACCAGGACCACACCCCTAAATGCATTGAAGCAACTGCCATGTTATTGGTTGATTAGATAATTGCATTAATGAGAAATTGAACAGGTGTTCCTAAAAATCCTTTAGGTGAGTGTATTTTGGTCCATACATGTACTTGACATTGTGGCTTTTTTTTATGTGGGTATGAAATAACGAGAAGGCAAATAAAAAAATTACATTGTTTGCTTTTATTCAAGTTTTTACATTGAAAACCGTTAACTTTATTTAACTGACAGGGAGATGCTGGATCCTGGCATATATGTTCTGGAATTAACAGGCCAAAAGTCATATTAAGCACTGCCACCACCCAACAGGGCATTTGGTGCAGGCAGACCCCTATCTGGCCATGTGCCAAAGAGGGACCAGGCTAGTTCTTCAGAGACAGATGTCCTAAAGCAAAGGTTTGAACTATGAGCCTAGGGACCCGGAGTGCTGCTTGTTTTCTGTTCTACTCTCAGCAGGGCACTACGCCCCTATTGAAGTCCTCTTCTTCATCTCTTTAGTTTCCTTGATGTTGAGAGAAATGTTATTTTCCTGGCACAGCTCAAGCAGAACACTGAGCACCTCACTGTAGGTTGGCTCATCATTGTACATTAGACCTACCACTGTTGTGTTGTCAGCTAACTTGACGATAGCGTATGAGTCATCCATTACAACGCATTTGTGGGTGAAAAGGGAGTAAAGGAGGGGACAAATTGCATAGTCCTGGGGGGCCATTGTGTTGGGGATCAACATGGCTGAGGTGTTCTAGTCCACCTTCATGACCTGGGGGTGGCCTGTCCAAAAGCCAAGGACCCAGTTGCAGTCTAGGAGTTTAGTGGTGTTGAAAGCCGAGCTGTAGTCAATTAACAGCATGTTCACATAGCTGTTCCTCTTGTCCAGTTGGGAGAGGACCAAATGGGCCACATTTCAGAGAAATTCAGAATTGACAGTCAGTTCCCTATCACAGTTTGGAAAAGTGATCTATCAATAACACCATTCCATTTTACCAATCACTGCAGAGCAGTGTGTGCATGTGTTTCTTCTTCAATTCAATTGGTTATTACTCTCTTTAAAAAAGTATTACTCTGACTATCTGTGGACTATCTAAATTTGATGTCGATCATTGTTATTTTATCTCATAACATAACATCTTGGATAGCCTGTAATATGTAATTCTGCTCTCTGAGGGCCTTGCTGTAAAATATAGCTGTGTAATAAAATGAACGGAGAAACAAAGCAACAAATTGGTTAGGGTACAAGGAGAATTCTCCCAGTAAAATGTCAATAAGCAATAACCACGATTGGCCCTAAGCAAGACACTGAGGAACAGTTGGTCCGTGGGAAAAGTCCTATGTTTGTCTATCTGAAGAGTTACTAGAAGCAAGAAACCAGATCTGTATATATAGAAGCAAAATAAATACTGGAGTTAATTACTAAATATAAATAACTTGCAAATAACAACAAAAAGGCTACATTTTCCCCACCATTAAGGAATTCAGAATAAAACCTGTGTAGCTAGGTTACATAAAAATATATCAGATTAAACTGTGCCATTTTACATGAACAATAAAAATATGTCTCACTGATGTTTAACTAAGAGAATAAATTAGTCCAGTGGGTCTGCTAGCTAGCTTCTGTTGGGCTGTTTGCATTGCTAGCAAGGGAGTGAAAAAGATGTCTAGTTCACGCACCTCTTCTGGATAGAGTAAATCACATATTAAATCGTTTACAGCATTCTTTGGGGTGTTTAGCCATGTGAGGGCCCCCTGGGATAAGCTGGGTTAATGGTATACTTCATGAGTACCATAAATCGTCTGGGTGAATAAGTGTTTTCACACAACTGCATTAGTGGTCTTTGCTAATGGGTAATGCAGCAGGAAATGACTACCACTGGCACTAAGAGGGCACCTGTTTCAAAACAAACATGGCCAAAGACCCAAGAATCTCCCGGTAACCCACATTTACAAGGGGATTCGATTTTTCGCTCCGCTCTCCAGGATACTTCCTGGTTACTCTCTTGGTTGAAGATAGTATGCATGTCTTAAACCTTGGTAAGGCTTACTGTGAACTTCCACAATTCACAGTAGCATTGCTGTTTCAGAGGATGTTATTTCAAGAAACGGCATGTATAGTGACTGAGTTTGGGTGTTGTCTTGAAAACTTCACTAACTAATATTTGGAGACCAGTTCTTATGTTCTCTAATTTTGGGATATCCAATTTTTGACTAAGGTACTGCTTTATTGAGGAACTCCCAATGGACGTGGGACATTTGATGCCGAGCTGTTCTTTTTCTAATCATGCTGCTCGCTCAACCAGAAAGTGTAGAGCAGAAACGTTACATGCCAGGAGCAATGTACTCTAGGACTTCTACCTAAATTGAGCTCACAGGTGGCCAAGCTGCCACAAAGAGTTGCTAGAGCATGATGAGGCAAGGCAACCATATTTGACTACTTAATCCCCAAACACGGGCCAATCGCACTGCGCTTCGCAGGAGTCCTGGATTAGCTCATGATCAGGATTCGAACTCTGGTCTCGCAATGACGCAGCTTAATGCCAGGCAGTGACTTCAAAGGGCCCCTATGTGTGAGATGATTTCAAAGCAGTATCTTTATAGTAACTACAGGAGCTCATGCTTTGTGATCAGTTTGGGACACCAGTCAGTTCACTTTAAATCACCTGGACATGGCCTAAGACAGGTAAAAACACTGAAACATTGGATAAATGTCACCTCAAGTATTTCCCTATTAGTCTCTACACTACACAAAAAATTCACACAACCTTTTCAAAGCACTTGAACATTTTCCTCAATTTGATGTAAAACCACATAATTTTTAAATAAATATTATTTTCTACTTTACAATGTCACAGACAATAACACATTAATATTGGAAAACAAACAAATAATTAGTAATATAATCATGAACTCTTATACTCTTGAACTACTGCGGTCACATTGTAGACTGCTAGCTGTAATACAAACACAAAGTGTCAGTGTCGACTTGGTAGGCCGAGCATACTTCGAGCAAGGGTTTATTGTTATTTGCGTGGTGGAGATCAAGACAAGCATTAAAGTCTACACTACCTCTCTATTACACACACAAACACACACACACACACACACACACCCACGCACACACACACACACGCACACACACACGCGCACACACACGCGCACACACACACACACATGCGCGCACACACATGCGCGCACACACATGCGCACACAAACACACGCAACCTCGTAGAACATTACCAGTGAGGCCCTTTTAGAGACTAACGATAGATTTAGGTTTAGGGGTTAGATTTGCCGTAACCCCTAAACCCATCCATAAATCTAGAAAATCGCTATCCCTAAACCTAACTCATAAGCCAAAACATAGCTTTTCTAATAGTGAAGACAAAGGGTATTTGTGAGTATTTTCCTTGGTTTACTAATAAGGATTTATAAGGAATTCGGGTCTTCACTAGTAATGAGCTACAAGCCCAGACACACACATAGCTCCTCCATCCTCTATAAAAACACTTGATAAATCAAGAATAGATGGCATCCATAAAAATGATCAATTTCAGGAATGTTTACATACATAGGAGATTCTTCTTCTAAAAGCCAAGAGCAGTGTATTTAGCTAGGCAAAGAGAAGATGACAATAACATCACATAGCAGACGATGGGGTTGTATGTTAAAACCCAGGGAACATAACACTGCATATATAAATAGATCAAATTAAATACAGGTAGAGGACTGAATACTGAAAATACTCTAACATTATAAATTATCTATAGTGGACTATAACATGAGGGATATTAAGTATGTATAGTAAATACAGAAAAACAGCTAGCCATCGACAGTACTGAGTTCAACCATAGTCAACGTTTTAACAACCTCAGAGAAAAGAAATTCAAATAATTTAAGAAGCAAATTCAGCATTTGTTTTACTCTAAAGCGATCAGCAGAGTTTCTCAATGGAATCAAGCTACATGTTCAGTTATTTCTAGTGGTTTCCACGTATACCAAAATCAATGATCAGAATCCCTTTTGAAGTATTATGGCACTCTCCAAATCCAGTTCCATTGCTAACGCTGTTCTAGCTTTCCAGAAGTTCTGTGCATCAGTTCTAGAACTTCCTTCAGGGTAAGTGATGTCACAATAAGACAGTTCCACGTCTCCCGATTGTCTGTTTTGCCATTGGGTCCCTGTTATGGGAAACTATGGGTCAGTACTGGACCTCCCTCCATCTATTTCAGGGAAAGAATGTTCTCTCTTCTCTTCCTCCTCTTTTCTGTGGATATACAGTATGTACCGCAGAGCTAGATTTTGTTGTTTCTGATTCAACATATAACCACAGTAGACATTTATATCCAGTGAAGTATTTGCATAAATGAATCAACAACAAAACCACAGTCTGGTCAAACGCCAGCGAAACGAAAAACCACACAGACGTTTGCTTCTTTCTAGTGATGGGTTGTCGTTCGTTTTCTTTTAGCAGCAATACACATTCTGTCCTTTTTCTTTGCATCTGTCCTGGTATATACACATACAGTATGCATTGGGGGTTGATATTTTTTTCTGTTTGTTCATTCTTTCTTTGTTTCCCTGCCTGTTGTCTCTGCTGTTTCAGTCAGTTCACAGGAATGCTATCCACAGAGATGAGTGAAAGGTTGAAAGTGCTGTGCTGTGTGACATATATTGTGAATATTCCTTCATGTTGTTCATTTTAATCTGGGCCTCTCATCTCCTGGGCTGGTCACATCTTAGGGACAAAAAGAAGAAAGACAGACATTAAATACAGAGAAGTATGGTAGTATGAAACACATGATCTTGTGGTCTTGATACTTAAAGCAAACACTTTGGTCAGGATCTTGTGTAATGATGTGGTCATGAAATGCCGACACCATCTTGCATTTTGGTAGGCATACAGTAATGAGGCCAAAAGTGATGTAACAAAACCTCTCCTACCCCCCACATATCCACAACCACACACGGACACACATAATAACAAAACACACACACACACACACACACAAACACACTTGCAGGTCCTCTCGTTGAGCTCCAGGTGGCGTGTCCGGCAGTCTGCATCAGAGTGTCTACAGGAACACTGGCATGTCAAAGGGTCCTGGATGAATAACCGCCTTCTTCGCTCTGAACAGCCATCGCAGCACGGTAGGCACTGACTAGAGACACACAAAGAGGAGTGGAAATGAGGAGAACAAAGTGCTAAGGAGGACGTTTATTTCAATGGTGACAGCTGAGAAATACTTCCAGTGGTTGTATCCCTTAAGGTCACAGGCTCCATTTTCACACTTGGTGTCACTGACCTTAGTGCGATTGTACCGTTTGTGTGGGCGGGTAAAGACGAGAAACTGTAGCGCATGACCGGAGGGTTGTACGCAAAGCGGGGAAAAAGAAACAAAAGAAACAAAATAAACAGGCAAACTTTAAAAGCAGCGAAATTACGCCCAAACCCATTGCCCTCTCTCTTGCCTAGCCAGCGACTCGGGCCGTGCTGACTCAGGGAGTGGGGCAGATTTTTAGGATGATTGGCTTTCCCAAGTACAGTATGCATTGTTTATGTTAGACATGCAGCAGCATGCGTTGACCGGGACGTGAGGCATCCAGCAAAAAACACAGTCAATTCAACTCATGCCTAAGATCTATTTTTATACAATCAAATAAAACTCAGAGGTCAACTTTTTGCGTAGAGATACAGAATGTGATTTTATTGAATTAAAGGATTCAAAGTATTTATTTTCTCTTATAGACACAGATCCAATGTAGAACTAGTAGACAACAGATGACAGATGTGGTTTAAATGACAGAGAACAAGACCAGAGAGACAGTACCATTCTGTTTCCACACAGAGGGGTGGATAGTGGTCAAACCCATTTTCACAGAATATAGGGATGACAGACAGACATTCCACTGAGAACTAAAAGGCACAGAACAACGAGCTGAACAGCTCTCTATTCTTTTACATGTAGACCATTACAGAAACAGGAGCACCTCTTTTCAACACCAAACATATTATTGCGTTCTTTGTATCATGGAGACCCATGGATGCAACAAAGAGAACCCAGTGACAAAACAGGCTACACAACCTGTTGGTTTATAGAACCCAGAAAGAAACAACAAGTGGATAGCCATCTCTAGTATCCTCACATCTCAAAGATAGCCCGGCGATGGTGGCCGGAACCTCAAAACCTGTTGTGAGGGAAAGAAACAGAAAAGAAGAAAGGGAAAAAAGACAAGCGCGCGAGACACAGCAAGGCGAGACAGACTCAACAGTGACATAACCCTTGGATGATTTCCACAACAGATATCGGATTAGTGAGATTGCCTGCAGAAAGCCATGCTGGTTTGCTCAGTCCTGTTACGTCTCCCATTCCCTCCATGGCTTCCCTGGGGTGGCCTTGTCTCCGGGGAGGGGGGGGGGGGGGGGGGCCCGGGGCCGGGCAGGGTTAGGAAAGCGGTGGGGTAATGGCGGCTGGGTTATGGGTGGATTGCGTGAGGTATGGGGATCTGAGGTACAAGACGCCCCTGAGCGTAGCTCTACAGTAACACGCTGTGTGCTACTAAGGGACGGCTTCTACCTGCTCCATTGAAGCCGGGGGCTTAGTGCAGCCTCGTGCCAACTGATGAGGTTGGGGTGGTCGTCGGTGGAGTGGCGCGGCGGTGAATAGGGGGTATTAATTGAAGGCTGCGGTTCTTTTCTGGAACCTTGATTTTCTCGACTTAAGACGAGGAGCGTACCTGTGGCCTAGAGTGGTCTAAGCCACGGGCTCCACAGCACACATACAGCAGCAGCGTGGGTTCAAATCTGGCCCACTGCTCTGTCCCCAGTCTCTATCAAAAAAGCATAAATGCTTGAAGATATTTACATTAAGAAAAAAATTATAATAAAGCATTCTGAGCATGTGCAGGATTTTACTTAAGTCACATCTGTTACAATCATTAAGTTGCCCATTGAAGAATGGTGCTGATTTAACCAAGTCTGATGGAAACTGAATCATTGCCTGTAGGACCACAGGACTACAGTATTATTCATAACAGAATCAAATTCTACACCATGTACACTGGCATTGATGAGTACTTGGTGATTTGAATGGCATTCTAAAGCATGCATTACGTCTCTACAACACATGGTAAATTCCATAACTCCAAAAGCATTGGGATAGTGACACATTACTCAGTTTCTTTACGATGTAGTGCCATCAGGAGTTAACAGGCATTTGGTTTCTGTACACTTCAAAATTCATCCTGCTGCTGCTGTCAGCAGTTCCATCATCAATGAAGACAAGTGTATGGCAGCCATACATGCCCTGAACATAACACTACCTCCACCATATTTGACAGATGTGGTGTGCCAGTTAGATGTTTTATTATTTATTTTAATTATATATAAAAAAATATATTCATCTATTATCCGCTCTCTGTTTAGACAATACCCATCAATTTTACAGAACAATATTATATGAAATTAGTTAATTGATTTAGTCTTGTACCCTTGACTTTTCCTCCATATACTACCATTTTCAAGTGATTTTGTTAAAGTATTTAAAAGAATGGTTCATTCGTACCAAATCACCACAGGGAACAATGATAACCGGATAAAAAAATAATAATATACGCTACAATATCCTGTGTGTCACTTCCTATGATCTATATTACCAAAAAAGAGCAAGCGTTCTTGTTGAAGTGAAGTTCATGTTACAGTGCGTTTACATGGCTTTACACTTCTCAAGCTGTAAATGCCTACAATGCACCACGATTACGGTCTTTGTCAAGGCAACACTTCTGTGGGAATGACAAATTGAGATCAGGAGTTCATATGAATGACATCCAATGATTGTCTCATCAGAGTCCGTATATCAACAAAAATTATCTTTCATGATTGACTATGAGAAATGTAAAAAAAAGCAGAAATGAGGCACACACTCATTGCGTACATTCATTCAGCTTTCATCTAATAAGACTAAACATGAACCGTTTTCCATTCATCGCTGAAATTCACCAGAGTAGCCTCTTCTCGGAGATAACCGAACAAGTGAAGCAGAGATTGTGCATATTATCCTGCACATGGTAGAATGCTCTGTACATTCAGTCCCAGAAAAATGGACTTCCAGAAAATCTAGAACCACAGCCACTGGGTTAATTAAAAGGGGCAAATTAACTCCTCCCAGACAAGCTTTACGATCAGAAGTGCCACACTCAGGTGCAGGTGGGGAGAGAAGGCAGAGCTGACATACGCTTCATGATTCTGTCTCTCACTGTTTTCTTTCGCTTTCTCTTTTGGCCTTTGCCCTTGCCTTTCCGGAGTTTTCTGGAAAAAAAAAAGAAAAGAAGCACAACAACGCAGAGACATCTGAGAGGAGGAGGGACAGTGACACACGTATGACCTGAGTAGAATTCAGAGATCAGTCAGTCAAACAATCAGTTGATCGTTCATTCACACGGAACCTAAAGTAAACAGACTTGAATGGATTGAACTAGAATCAAATTATCTCAAATCTAGAGGTGGAAACTTCTCGTTGGTGGTCTTGTGAAATGTATTCACAAAAGAGCACTAGAAAAATTGTTTCACCAGAAAGAAAGAGTTTAAAAAAAGTTAAAAAAAGAAGTTTGGCTGCGGAAGCTGTTTTCTTGTTTCCAAACACTCCTTCAGCTACTCTTAACATTCCCAATTGAATACTGGACTATTAGGGCCAGCCAATCTCTCAGCAAATCGGTTTCCCCAGTCTTGGCGGATTGACAAGATAACAGCACCATGAGCTCCAAGTAGTGTATGCACTTCCCTCAGATTTCACAGGTGCATGGTATATAGTTTATATTTAAATCTGAAAAGAAATGTACATTTATCAACAATGTTTGAGTGAACTTTATCAGGAGTTAGCTTTCATAGGATGGCTGATCCAGCCAACTGATGTTTGGAGGGCTGTGTATCCTTGTTAACATTACCACTAACTACAACTACACAGGAGGCCCCTCAATCACAGCAAGGTCAGAGGCTGAAGTTAAACCAACAGTAAAGCACGGTAGCATCAAAAACAAGAGTTGAATGACCACTGGAGCACCTGTGACGCATGCTGGCAGAGAACACTAAAGCCATCTGCGTTTAAACTCAGTGGTTCGAACAAGGTTGTCTTTGGGGGGTTTCTGAAATTACCCTATAATGCTAGACAGCCGATATAAAACCTAAATAAAACCATGACTGTTGTAATGCCATTGGACTTGGCCATAGCAAAGCTAGAAGACACCATGCAGAGGGAGGAGAAGAATGACCCTGAGTATCTCCTTTGGTGAATTTCAGTGGAACAGAAGTAAAAAAGCCAGGCCCATAAACAGTTAAACTATGGCTGAACGTGGTCTTTCAAAACACACAGCCCGTTATCTACACATCACAGGGGCCTGTAAAACAGAGGTAAAGACGTGAACCCTGAGACACGTGAAGATCAGAGCAGAGCGTAAAGGGAGGTTTATCAGAGAGGAATGTAAAGAGCAGCTATATAAAGGACAACATTAAATGATAGGTGCACAGGACATTGACCTCAGCAGGTGTCACTTATTCACCTGAGTGAACCAGTTGAGGGTTTTTCCCTTCGCCTGAGAGCTAAAAGATTCATGGAATTAGTGGTGATTAAGGAATTGCATACTTTGTGAACTCCTGTAAAAATATGTGAAGCTCGATGGATCTGTGATGGAATGTAGATCTGTGATTTCCCCTAGTGATGGTTACAACATTTGCGTTGTGTTGTAAGCTGTCATAATGATCACGTTCTGCCCATTTGCATGGCCTGAAATGGTCAAAAAATATATAACTAGTACAAACAGCTGAAATCATTATCTGTGGTGGTTCACCGCATATAGGGGAAACTAAGTGAGCGATCATTTTAAAGATTGTTGAACACTTTGAATAAAAGCACAGGAGCAAAGGGCCAAGAGAGAGGGAGAAAGAAAATAAAGATAAAGGACAAAAAGAACTGAGAATGGAGAGAAGGACAAAACACATTCCCTCCCTTGTTCCCGGGACTACAGTCACAACACATACTGTAGCAGGAGTCAAGTCTCTACTTACTTCTGTCTTTGTTCTTTTGCTTCTTTCTTTAGGCTGAATGATGGACAGAGAAAACATAATGTTACCTCACAAACAGCTCACCATTTTTCTTCTTGGTTGACAGATTCACATCATCAACAGTGAAAAGACATGGGCAGGGATTGGTTTGGGTGGACCTGGAGAACATTGTCCGTACTGGCCTCACCTCTAACATGGATTGCCCTCCTCTGGACATCTCATTGATTTCATTCTTTTTTTTTTTCTTTACAGAGAGACATTGGTGCAGACCCACACAATATCTGATAACAATATATTGTCAAGTCTATTTTGTTTCTTAACTTTCACAACAGCTACTTAGTGTATAACTGATTATGGAGCAACAAATCCTTCGGCCCACAGCCAATCCAGAGGGTAGATGGAGCCAGGAATTGAGAAACTTCACATTTAATTTCATAGTTCCCAAAGGTTCTGAGAAAACTCTTGTCTACTTACAAAACAGTGCCAGTGGTAAAACAGCGATTTATATAAACTACCAATTAAAGGGATAGTGTGTGATTTGGACCACTAAGCCATTTTCTACTTATACAGTCAGATGAACTCATAGATAAAACAAATGTTTACTTGCAGTATGAAGAAAGTTGCTATCTACCACAATTACTAAAAGTCCCTGGGAACTACTTTCCTGTAGACTTCCTGTTGCTAGGACAATACTTTTTAGCAGAGGCTTGTGAAACTTTCTTTGACTTTCTTCAAACTGCAAGAAGAGACATAAAATGGTATCCACATCTTCTGATTCCTAACTAACAGAATCTTTATTTAATTACACTGAATGTGGCCACTATAAATACAAAATGTTAAATAATAATAGTTAGCATTAAAGAAAATGTGATATGCAGTTCATGTAGTATGACTTTTGTTTGACCGATTTAGAGGCTATTTTGGGATCTGGGAAACAGTGACCCAGGTTTTTAAAAGGAGTCTGCAGTTCGGTGTCCTGGATGGGCCATGCAAGTTCAGTGCTTACTAGGTTTATTGAGGGCAACTGGGGACTAATATATCAATCTGGCACACATTTCTCAGAGAATCTCACATGAAGATCCAAAGATATGCGTGAGCACCAAATTAATTTCATTTTACTAAATGTATTCATCAGTGTTACACACAAACCTTTTCTTTTGATAAGACTATAGTCATATGCAGGTGATTAAGCTTTTCAACCTTATAAATGCCATCCAACTTTTCAGAAATCACCCACATTTGTTTTCTGATTTAGTAATGTTGAAACTTAGCTCTGTCAAGTTTCTAAAAGAAGCTACAGCAAAATAAATTATTGTCAGTACTGGTGTGAGCAGAATAGTTCAGTCTTCGGCTATGACTTTTCAAATGAAACTTACATGCCTTCTTTTCCAATGCCAAACGCTGGCCGCACATTCTAGAAGACTGTCAGTAAATGAGCCCATACAATCATACGGAAGGGTCGAAGGTGGTTCACAATATTTTTTACTGACAGAGCAACTGTCTTTCTTGGAATATATTCTGACAATACATGATTTGATCTCGGGTTCCTCATGGTTGGCTGAATTGAACAATGGATTATGAACTTGTTTTAGGCTTAAAGTAGCAGGAATACACCAGACATCACAGAAAAATAAGAGAAATTTCTGTAATATGATTACGGTTACATAATGATAGTATGCAGAAAACAACACCGAAACACAATGCGATGTAATCTCCCAACCAGCGGTAAATGCTTCCGGCCAATACGATGTGATTTCTTATTGCCAACATTACACTTCCCGTTTACCAAGCACTTCTGTTTCAAACAACACCGTTTCCTTGCAATACCACTGGAGTTTGTGCTCACAGATGATTTGAAATTACCATTGAGAAATTCACACTTTCCTAACAACTTAAACATTTAGAGATACACATTTTTGTCCCCAGGCATTTTTGATAAATGAAGCCCCAGGAAGTCAGATCTAACCCTCATGTATAACATAAAATCAATATAGCTGTCTAGAGTAAAGAAAAACTGTAAACACTTCTTACCTGCAGTCACATGCACTGTGTTCTGTGAAACTCATAAAAATATTACTTTGTATCTTTTTGGGATTATATCTTTTTATCTGTGGAAACAAAAACAGAGAGGTCAGACCCATGAAGCAGATAGCCTAGAAATACAGTCTCTTTCTCACTCACACATATATGCAAAAATATAGTACAAAAACATATAGTAACTCTGTAACTACTGGGACAGTGAAGGATTTTTTTTCCTTCTTTAGGCTACATACTCCAAAAACAATTGAATTTTAAATCAAACTATACCTATAGGTTAAAGCATAGATTCTCAGATTAAATTTGTGTACATGTTGGTGTCACCATTTACAAATAACAATTTCAATATATATTCCCCCTATTTCAGGGCACTGAAAGTATTGGGAAAAAAATAAAAAGTGTATATAGTTTTGTCAGGCATGTCTCATCAAATAATTTGTGCAGGTTTAAAATGTTTTGCCAATGTCTGGTCTAGATTCTAGGCTCGGCATTTGCCTTTGGAGTCTGCTAAGTGTCAGTCAAAATCATGAGGACCATATATAGGAGGACCAAACATAGCCAGAAACAAAAGTGAGTACACCCCTAAGTGAACATGTCCAAATTGTTTCCAAAGTGTCAATATTTTGTGTGGCCACCATTATTTTCCAGTACTGCCTTAAACCCTCTTGGGCACGGCGTTTACCAGAGATTCACAGGTTGCCACTGGAGTCCTCTTCCACTCCTCCATGACGACATCACAGAGTTGTTGTCCACCTTCCGTCTGAGGATGCCCCACAGATACTCAATAGGGTTTAGGTCTGGAGACATGCTTGGCCAGTCCATCATCTTCACCCTCAGCTTCTTTAGCAAGGCGGTGGTTGTCTTGGAGGTGTGTTTGGGGTCGTTATCATGTTGGTATACTGCCCAGCGGCCCAGTCTCCGAATGGAGGGGATCATGCTCTGCTTCAGTATGTCACAGTACATGTTGACATTCATGGTTCCCACAATGAACTGTAGCTCCCCAGTGTACTTTGTACTCCTCACATGGTTGCCAGCCACACACGCTTGACACCGTCTGACCCAAATAAGTTTCTTGGTCTCATCAGACCACAGGACATGGTTCCAGTAATCCATGTCCTTAGTCTGCTTGTCTTCAGCAAACTGTTTGCAGGGTTTATTGTGCATCATCTTTAGAAGAGGCTTCCTTCTGGGACGACTGCCTTACAGACCAATTTGATGCAGTGTGCGGCATATGGTCTGAGCACTGACAGGCTGACCCATTCAACCTCTGCAGCAATGCTGGCAGTACTCATACGTCTATATCCCAAAGACAACCTCTGGATATCAACTGCTTTGGTTGACCATGGCAAGGCCTGTTCTGAGTGGAACCTGTCCTGTTAAACCACTGTATGGTTTTGGCCACCGTGCTGCAGCTCAGTTCCAGGGTCTTGGCAATCTTCTTATAGCCTAGGCCATCTTTATGCAGAGCAACAATTCTTTTTCTCAGATCCTCAGAGAGTTATTTGCCATGAGGTGCCATGTTGAACTTCCAGTGACCAGTATGAGGGAGTGTGAGAGCGATAACACCAAATTTAACACACCTGCTTCCCATTCACACCTGAGACCTTGTAAAATTAACAAGTCACATGACACCGGGGAGGGAAAATGGCTAATTGGGCCCAATTTGGACATTTACACTTAGGGGTGTACTCACTTTTGTTGCCAGCGGTTTAGACATTAATGGCTGTGTGTTGAGTTATTTTGAGGGGACAGCAAATTTACACTGTTATACAAGCTGTACACTCACTACTTTACATTGTAGCAAAGTGTCATTTCTTCAGTGTTGTCACATGAAGATAAAATCAAATATTTGCACAAATTTGAGGGGTGTGCTGACTTTTGTGAAATACTGTATATAAAACATACACATATGATGTAAAAAAATGAGAAAGATAAATCATGTCAGAACTTTTTCCACCTTTAATGTGATCTATAACGCGAACAATTCAATTGAAAAACAAATTGAAATCTTTGTGGGGGAAAAATAATAAACTCACAATAACCTGGTTGCATAAGTGTCTAGTAATATTTTGTTGAAGCACTTTTTGATTTCATTACAGCAGAAGTCTATTAGCATGGCACATCTTGACGTGGCAATATTTGCCCACTCTTCTTTGCAAAAGCACTCCAAATCTGTCAGATTGTGAGGACATTTTCCCACGTGCTTTTGGGGTACTTAAGGTTTGTTTTTACAAACTTCAGCTGGGTTTGGATGTTTTCTTTGTAAGAAACAACTTCCTTCTTGCCACCCCACCCCATAGCCCATTCATATGAATAATACTGGAGATTGTTTTCACATGTAGCATACATGTAGCATCTATGTCTCCCGGCTGGCCTGGGAACGCTTCGGTGTCCCCCCGGAAGAGCTGGAGGAAGTATCTGGGGAGAGGGAAGTCTGGGCATCTCTGCTTAGACTGCTGCCCCCGCGACCCGGCCCCGGATGAAGTGGAAGAAGATGGATGGATGTAGCATACAGCCAGTACTTGACAGAAATTCCTGCAGTTCCTTTACTTTGCTGTGGGCCTCTTGGAAGGCTCCCTGACCAGTTTACTTCTTGTATTTTCATCAATTTTGGAGGGACGTCCAGTTCTTGGTAATATCTCTGTTGTGCCATATTTTCTCCACTTGATGATGACCGTCTTCACTGTGTTCCATGGTATATCTAATGCTTTGGAAATTCTTTTGTACCCTTCTCCTGATTGACATCTTTCAATAATGAGACCCTTCTGATGCTTTGGAAGCTCTCTGCGGACCATGGCTTTTTAAATGATGGCAGGTGTGTAATGACTTCTATTTAACATGAGTTTGAATGTGATTGGTTCATTCTGAACACAGCCTCATCCCCAGTTACAAGAGGTTGTGCACCCTTATGCAACAAGGTTATTATAAGGTTTTTCTTTTTCATTTTTCCCCTTCGAAGATTTCAGTTAGTTTTTCAATTGAATTGTTCACATTATAGGTCACATTAAAAGTGGAAAAAGTGCTGACATGATTTATCTTTGTCTCATTCCTTTACATCACAAAAACCTGGCATTTTAACAGGGGTGTGTACACTTTATATGCACTGTGTGTATATATATATATATATATATATATATATATATATATATATATAAATAAAAATGTGTGTATGTTTATACATACATATATATATATACACAGTATCTCACAAAAGTGAGTACACACATCACATTTAAGCAAATATTTGATTATATCTTTTCATGTGACAACACGGAAGAAATGACAAAATGATACATATACAGTGGGGAGAACAAGTATTTGATAACCTGCCGAATTTGCAGGTTTTCCCACTTACAAAGAATGTAGAAGTCTGTAATTTTTATCATAGGTACTCTTCAATTGTGAGTGACGGAATCTAAAACCAAAATAAGTAATTAATTTGCATTTTATTGCACAACATAAGCCTTTGATACATTAGAAAAGCGGAACGTAATATTTGGTACAGAAACCTGTTTGCAATTACAGAGATCATACGTTTCCTGTAGTTCTTGACCAGGTTTGCACACACTGCAGCAGGGATTTTGGCCCGCTCCTCCATACAGACATTCTCCAGATCCTTCAGGTTTCGGGGCTGTTGCTGGGCAATATGGACTTTCAGCTCCCTCCAAAGATTTTCTATTGGGTTCAGGTCTTGAGACTGGCTAGGCCACTCCAGGACCTTGAGATGCTTGTTACGGAGCCACTCCTTAGTTGCCCTGGCTGTGTGTTTCGGGTCGTTGTCATGCTGGAAGACCCAGACCCATCTTCAGTGCTCTTACTGAGGGAAAGAGGTTGTTGGCCAAGATCTCACGATACATGGCCCCATCCATCTTCCCCTCAATACGGTCCAGTCGTCCTGTCCCCTTTGCAGAAAAACATCCTCAAAAGAATGATGTTTCCACCTTGCTTCATGCTCCTCCATGCTTCACGGTTGGGATGGTGTTCTTGGGGTTGTACTCATCCTTCTTCTTCCTCCAAACACGGCGTGTGGAGTTTAGACCAAAAAGCAAAATTTTTGTTTCATCCGACCACATGACCTTCTCCCATTCCTCCTCTGGATCATCCAGATGGTCATTGGCAAACTTCTGATGGGCCTGGACATGTTCTGGCTTGAGCAGGGTGACCTTGCGTGCGCTGCAGGATTTTAATCCATGACGGCATAGTGTGTTACTTGCATAGAGCCCCAGACCGAGGGAGATTGACTGTCAACTTGAACTTATTTCATTTTCTAATAATTGCGCCAACAGTTGTTGCCTTCTCACCAAGCTGCTTGCCTATTGTCCTGTAGCCCATCCCAGCCTTGTGCAGGTCTACAATTTTATCCCTGATGTCCTTACTCTGGTCTTGGCCATTGTGGAGAGGTTGTAGTCTGTTTGATTGAGTGTGTGGACAGGTGTCTTTTATACAGGTAACGAGTTCAAACAGGTGCAGTTAATACAGGTAATGAGTGGAGAACAGGAGGGCTTCTTAAAGAAAAACAAACAGGTCTGTGAGAGCCGGAATTCTTACTGGTTGGTAGGTGATCAAATACTTATGTCATGCAATAAAATGCAAATTAATTATTTAAAAATCATACAATATGATTTTCTGGATTTTTGTTTTAGATTCCGTCTCTCATAGTTGTACCTATGATAAAAATTACAGACCTCTACATGCTTTGTAAGTAGGAAAAGCAGCAAATTCAGCAGTGTATCAAATACTTGTTCTCCCCACTGTACCAGAGTGGTGGCAAGTGGAAAGTGTGAAGAGAAAAGGCTAACTGCCCAAGATCCACAGCATACCACCTCATCTGTGAAACATGGCTTATGTCATATTTGCCATAAGTGTCTGCAACTGGAACAGGCAAGTGTCATCATTGATGATCTAACTGCTGACGCCAGCAAAGGAAGGAATGCTGAAGTGTACAGAAACACATTGTTTGCTAAAGTACTAGAAAATTCCTCCAAAATCATTGGACCACGCTTTGTCAATGACGCAAGACAACGACCCAAGACAATGACCCAAAACACACTGCCATGGCAACTAGGGATTTTTTTCAGGCCAGAAAGGTTCCTGACTGATGGAGCCATTCTCTAGATTTATATTCCAATAAACATGCTTTTACTCTGCTGATCATGAGACATAAGGCACATCTATCACAAAACAACGATAACTAAAGATGCCTGAAGTTAAGGCCTGGCAGGGCATCAGCCAATGTCTAATGGGGTAAATAATTGCATAAGACATGCTAACAAATTGGTAAATACTGTTAGAGAAAAATTTTGACATTATAAGTATCTGTCCCGAAAGCTCTGGGTGAAAAAAGTGATGAAAATCTACACTTTAACCTCATTGCAACAATTTGATTTTAATCTAAACTTTTGGAGTATACAGCCAAAAGAAGAATAAATGGCGCTGCATACCGTTTCCACTCTCACTTAGTAGATACACAGACCCACATAACTAGAGACACGTGTTGTACATGGGAATATGGATTTCAGGAAGAGACAAGCGTATTCCAGACACAGGGTGGGTGGGTGGGTGGGGGTCTGATTATCACCTATGTGTGCGGGAGGATGGGGAGTGTTACAGGCTAATAGGTTCAGGTTTAAGGACTAGGATCTCACCTCCAAAGTGATGTAACTGTGTTGAAAGGGGGAAGTGATGGACAGAAGAATTACCAGAGAGACGGAAAGAAGTATGGGGTTAAGCGCAGTTTTGCCTAAGTATGGGGGGGGGGGTCGGTCAAAATAATACAAAAGGTTATGTCTTAAACAGTGAATGGCCAGGGGTCGGTCAGCATGTTATGTACCAGTAGGATTTGTATGGGTTAAAGGTGTGACGGTAGGAGTTTGAATGCTAACAGTCTCTCACCTCCATGGTGATGTTGTGTGTGGAGGTCGGCATACACTCTTGACTCTCATCGTTGCAGCATCCAGCGCAGCGCATCAGCACTACACACGATGGGATGTACAGATGTTCTACCTCCGCTGGGTACTCCTTTATGATATCTACCAGCAGCTCTCTGGGCCGACAAATACTCTTATTGTACACCTCCATGAAGGAGATCACTGAGGACAAAACAAACACACACACACACACACGTTTAATATTCCAAAGACATATACACAATGTTCATACCCTACACATATACAGGAAAACAAACAACGTTGCAGCGATGAGATCACACATGCATATTAGAAAAAGATGTCAACGTCATCCACTGTCTTTCAATAACCAGCACCTCCCACTGGGGTCATCTATGGTCAGGTATCATGCACGACCTGTAAGTTGTAATCGATAGAACTAGATGGTTGTATTTTCTCACCCATGGAGGGTTCTCCCTCGCTTCCACTGTCATTGTGGCTCTGGTATGCTTCTGTACTGCCTTCCTCTTTCCCTGCCTCTCTCAGCCCCACAAAGCTTGGTACCTTTTGCACTGATGCACTAAAAACATTGTAACCTAGGGGATGCACATGTTGGGAAAGACACTGAAATACTACAAACAGACATCAACTCTGTTTCCTCTTGGAAAGAAAAAGAGAAATGGGACCACTTAACACCCCCTGCTGTGGCCTATTTCAAACAAATGTGGCCTATTTCAATCCAATATAGGAGCAGCTCTTCTCAAATGTTGTGCAAATGTTAAGGCTTGTGTAAACTAGCCAATAGGTCCAGAGACTAAATCCCATTCTATATAAATCCTGTTAACAACATTTCCCCATACTAATCTCAAACAATATATGAAATGGAATTTGTTGAGATTAAAAAAGAAAATAAACAATATTTTGATTGAAACATGTTAGCAGTAATTTAAGCAAGTGCATTTACACTTTCGCTCGCCAGGTGGCGTGGGGCTCCCCGTGCTCTCAAGGTGAACCACACAAACCCTATTTTATTCGCAGTTTGCATGCGAGGAAGCCGAATGAAAGCCCCAAATATGCTTTATCAGACACCTACCGCCCTCATGCGCACTCCCTCCTTCCTTCGGTATGTGGGCACTCTGCGCGGGAGAAAGAAAAAGAACACATTTGGAGATTAGATTGTACCCTTACGTTCATAATCATGAATGTCATATTACAGTGCAGTGCTGGTCACATTGACTAAATTGTAGCCTAACCAAAAAGGCAACGTGGCAGACATTCGAAATGACGTTGGTTGCTGCGAAAGATCAACCGGTATTTTTGTTTTGTATCATAGCCAAGGGCTACTGTACATTGTCTTTAACTATGAGATACGTTTTAGCGAGCCTATTCGTAAACGTAAACCCTATGAAGTTATTACATCCGAGTTAGGCTCAGCAACTGAACTGTTCAATGACTCGCCTCTAGCCCAATCATTTTGCTGAATTTCTCTACGGGTAGGATTGGTGTCATCCGCTCAACATTGGTTGGCATAACTTTCCCTTCACACAAGCACTCACCGCATGTAAGCACGCGCGCAATAGCTGCCCAGGATTGCATGAGGCCAGAAAATTCATTGCCATGTGGCTTGAGGACTACAGTTTTAGTCGAAGCAACGAAACCGTATAACTTGACAACCGGTGACCATTTTCACCCTTGCTTGACAACTACAATTGCTGTTTATTTTCATTCAGCTGCAGTCCCCGCCTCTTGGGTGGTGTGAGGGTCCAGCGAACACTTCAAATGATCTTATTAACCCGGTCGGTGTCAAGCTGCGAACACTCGCCCTTGCACAATGTGATGACATTACTAATTAGGACCAGTTGCGCCAACTGTGTAGACTTTAAATATACGGGTTCGGTTATAAGATCTCGTTTAATAACAAATGCTTGACCAGTCTTTGGGAAGTTCAAGTGTTTACGGTCGTGCGGAGAAATGGGCTGCTTGGGAACGAGACGGGAGCTGTTAAGCTGGAAGCTATGGTCCTTTGTGGCATATTACTTGAAAAATTCTGTTCATAATATAAAGTTATAACAAATAACCCTGCCTAAGGTAACTTGGGCCTATTCAGTCAACGGAAATGTATGGAATGCCCCAGCTTCTAAGGTGGCCAGAATACCTATTTAATTTCAGGGGTTTAACCTATTCCAGTAGTCAGCGTCTTTATATGTTGGTGTTTTGGTTTCCCCCTAAACCTTTGCTCACAGATTATGGAGAGGCTTCAACATCTTGTAAGATGATTTTCAAATCAATATACATCCACATCTAGGCCCACATTTCTACGTATTAATAACCTATGTTATTTGTCCGATGTGGCATTTTTGGTTTGCAGAAATTATAATTTAAAATTTAGATTTGTAGTGGTAGGATGTTCTAATAATGCGACTAAAATGAAGCCAGAATCGAATGCGAGGATAGCGAACCTGCTGCCACCTCTCTCAACTGAAAATGCCGCTGCTGCGCCTTTAAACATAATATCGCCAAGGGGGTTCTGAGCAGGCCCGCAATCACCAGTCGACTCTAAACTTCATAACATTCGTTCAAAACCACTACATATACCCCTTCTGGGAACGGCAAACGGTGCCACCCACCACGTCAGAGGGTACGTGAACTCGGTGTAGGGTCAGGTTTGAGGAATTATTTCTATTTAAATATCCTCGTCGTCACGAAACATGTTGATCTTGTTTAAACATGAGCAATGACCTAGCAAAGGGAGCGACAAGGACAACCTACACTTGACCACTTTTCACAAATATACCCCAAATCAACATATTGACGTCCGTTAAAAAAGCATGGGTGTGTTATAACACATAACTTACCTTGACAGCTGACAAATATAGAAGCGTCAGGAGAAATAATGTTACAAAACTGTCAACAAAGTTCATGATTGAAATTCCGTATGCAGATGTAGATTTAAAATCCAAGGTGGTCGTCTGGCGATTTTCCCCTAAGCATTTGTAAAGTTTAAAACTACAACAACAAAGCGTAAGAAATATTATAACTTCTATAAAGAGGGGAAGGGGGGCTGTAGCGTCAAAATCATTTTGGTCCCACGATTGGAGCAGGCGAGACACCTGAGCAAAAATCCCTTGAGCATAACGACTTTCTTTCAACTGTTGCCAATAATTTTCAAGATATCCAGAAACATGAGAATCCAGGACGTGTATCCTCTCACATTGTTCTGAAGTAGACCTTTATTTTCATCAAAAGAAATTGCAATCCACATTACAGAGGTAATTCCATACTTGGTGTGTCAGCTGTCTCCAAATGCGTGTCCATTGGAAAAGAGAAAATGCAATTACAGAAACTTTCACTCCTATGCAATTTACAGTCGTTTCAACTATGCTTACACCTTCACAGATGCCACCCTGGTCCGTCAAAACTACTATGAAATAAACTTCCGTTTAATTTCGCTTCCTTCCTGCACGTTTCTCGGTTTGATGTTCACAGCTCAATCTATGCTATTTCAATTGTTAACAAATCAGCGTAAAATATATCCGGAGGTCTAAGAAGTCTATCCCTGTTTCGGTCTCTGGTGCGGCGAATACACTGTCGAATGGTCGTGCAGGAGGATTGCAAGCTCCGGGAGACGTTCATTGGGTAACCAAAGTGTGGGCGTGCTAAACTAATCTTGACAAGTTCTACAGGACGGATAAGAGGGCGACAATCGAACCTGACTGGATGAAAACCTCAGGCTACTGTCAAACTCAGAGGTGTCTTTTTTTGCCATGGTTTATTGTTTTGTGTGTGCACTCTTTGTGTCCAGAATAGAAAGTATAGGCTATAAACAGTGAAACTCTCTTTTCCCCAATAATCAATAAGAATAACTTTGAAATGTCCAGTAGCAGGCTATTGCTGGATTTATTGTGTGAAGATTTGGCTGACCACTTAAATGGTCAATAATTCATTCAAAAATAAGGCCTAATGTATGTAGGCTATAATTATATTGTGGAAATCATAGACGTTTTATTGTATCATGCTTTTAGAAAGTGAATGATAATCTTTCGAATGTTTGACAACACCGAAGTTTGTACCTATTAAATGTTAGAAGCATAATCAGGAATGTTCTCCTAATGTGTATGGGGAGAATGGAATGAATGGCCTTTTTACTTCTTCAACCAGAATCTTAGAAAGGTGTGCAGACGACCGCACATTTTTGTATTATGCTTATATCTTCACCCTTACTGCTTATATTTCTTCCAATCGCGGAATAAGAACAACATAGGCTACATGTAGTGAACCATTAGGCTAATTAAAAATAGCATACAACATATCATATACATCGATTAATGTAGAAAAAATATGATTACAAATTATGATATTTGCGTTTTCAAACCTCTAAATGAACGAATGAATGATTCTGGACGCGGGAGTGTGCGTGTGTTAACTGCCACGTACAGGTGTGTGCGTGAATTCAGGGAAACAACGCCGTACTGGCTCGTTCCGGTGCGATGGGCATGTGATCGCTTTCACCCAGCAAACTTGCAGCAGCCGACGGTGTCATGGAAAGTTGGAACAGTCCACCTTGGCTTCCCCTATTCCATAAGTTCAACACGACACCTAGCCCCGTCCAATGTGCAAGAGCGAGCTACAAGGATTTTACGTTGCCCTCGTTATTAGCAAGCCGGTGAGAATCGACCATGGACCAATGGACTAACATGCCCTCGACATCTTTCAGCACTGAACCGAACGTGCGCGATACCACGGCTGTAGTAAAAAGAGGCGGGCGGACCGGGGAGGGGTGTTATTTCCCATTGTATTGTGGTGGTGTCATTTCTTCCCACAGGGTAGCACATCTCTATCTTTTCCAATTACAATCATGAATAAGCAACATAAGGATAAGACAATTGTGACAACGTTGTAATGATCTTCCTCTTTCAGGCGATATAGGATACTAAATTGTCATTAATCTCTCTCCTTTTCTCTTCCTTATTTGACATGGATGCCACAGAAAGCTCATTTATTCCGAAATTCCAAAAGTGCTGTTCTCCCCTCTGCTTGTCATGTGGGGTACTGCAAGCCTGATCTGAGAACCTGGGCCTCATTCAACGTGTTCCACCAAATATACCTTGTTCCTGACACTTTTCCCATAAAGTTTGGTATTTATTCTGAATGATTGATTTTAGGGTGTTATATTCTATTAGAAATACAATTCTACATTTTCACATTAAAAGTCGTAGGTACATGGAAGTTGAACATAAGCCATTTATTGGGGCATAAATAAGCCATATATATATATATATATATCAAAATAAATACTTACTACCCAAATAAATAGCTATCATTTCAATTTCAGGTGCTTAAGACTTTTACACATTTCTGTATGTACAGTTGTGCTCATAAGTTTGCACACCCTGGCAGAAATTGTGAAATTTTGGCATTGATTTTGAAAATATGACTGATCATGCAAAAACAATTTTATTTAAGGATAGTGATAATATGAAGCCATGTATTATCACATAGTTGTTTGGCTCCTTTTTAAACCATAATGATAAAATAAATTACCCAAATGGCCCTGATTAAAAGTTTACATACCCTTAAATGTTTGGCATTGTTACAGACACACAAGGTGACACACACAGGTGGAAATGGCAGTTAAAGGTGAATTTCCCAAACCTGTGGCTTTTTAAATTGAAATTAGTGTCTGTGTATAGTCAAGAGTTTGTTAGCTCTCATGTGGATGCACTGAGCAGGCTAGATATTGAGCCACCGGGAGCAGAACAGAACTTCAAAAGACCTGCGTAACAAGGCAATGGAACTTTATAGAGATGGAAAAGGATATAAGAAGATATCCAAATCCTTGAAAATGCCAGTCAGTACTGTTCAATCACTAATAAAGAAATGGAAAATTTGGGGATCTCTTGATACCAAGCCAAGGTCAGATAGACCAAAAAAGATTTCAGCCAAAACTGCCAGAAGAAATGTTCAGGATACAAAGAAAAACCCACAGGTAACCTCAGGAGAAATACAGGCTGCTCAGAAAATACTGGCAGACAATTTGCATTCTTCTGCATGAAAGCTGCGCATGGGACGTTCTTGGACTTTCCAGCATGACAATGACCGTAAGCACAGGGCCAAGTTGACCCTCCAGTGGTTACAGCAGAAAAAGATGAAGGTTCTGGAGGGGCCATCAGTCTCCTGATCTTAATATCATTGAGCCACTATGGGGAGATCTCAAACATGTGGTTCATACAAGACGACCAAAGACTTAACATGACCTGGAGGCATTTTGCCAAGACATATGGGCAGCTACACTACCTGCAAAAATGTGAGGCCTCATAGACAAGTATTACAAAATACTGCATGCTGTCATTGATGCTAAAGGGGGCAATACATGAACTAAGGGCATGCAGACTTATGAACAGGGGTCAGTAATTTTTTTAATTTGTTTTATGATTGTGCCATTTTGTTATGACCTACAGTTGAACGTGAATCCCATAAGAAATAAAAGACATGTGTTTTGCCTGCTCACTCATGTTTTCTTTACAAATGGGACATATATTACCAATTCTTCAAGGGTATGCAAACTTTTGAGCACAACTGTAGTTTGTGTGCAGTGTAGTGCAGGTATGTAGATTACAATCTGAGGTCTCATGATGGGTTGAGCATAGTCCTAATAGTCTCTGTGGAACAAATGTTTGGTTGCTGAGGAGCACGTTTACCTCTGCAGAGTGATTCAGAAGGATTCAGATGTTTCATTATCTTCAGCCGCCACATATGTTGTTTCATCTGGTGTGTGTTCTTGGTATTGCAATGCCACCTAAAGTTGTGGGAAATCATGCTCCCATCCAAACTAACTGCAGATCCCTTTAGTTTCAAAGGGGAAAGCCTCCTCTCCTGTTTTCTCTGTTAGGTTCCATGTTGTTTAGACTGCACCATGCCACCAGCTGGTCATCCACTCAACATACATGGACTCATCGCTGTGAGTGATTGAACTGACAAGAGTTTTCATCTGGAAATGTCAGTAGTTTCACAGATGAATTGTTCTAGGTACAGTCACTGGTGTATCCACTGAGGGATTCGATCACAGGAACTGTAAAATGAAATGAAAAACGTTGATAGAACATAGAACTTTTTTTTGTTTTGGAAACGTTTATGCAATAGTTCCATAATAGTTTAAGGAGCAACTATGTATGACTGTGAGTGTTGGAGCCACTGGGGGTGTCCTCCTCTACTGCTCTGACAGACTGACGTAGAGGAAGTGAAAAGTAAATGTATCCATCTAGCAAGCTGGCGATATGTTAGTCACACCTATGGAAGATAACGGAACAGAGATGGAGTGGTTGACGAAAAGGAACGGCAGGAAGGATGGAAAAGAGAGAGAAACACAGACCTTGAGAGAGGAAGAGAAGGGGATCTGGTGATCATGTAACTGTTGCAGAGGAGTTCCTGGGCTCAGAAGTTTAATTGAAGAATAACACAGGTTCATTAGCTGTCACCGATCTTCTGTTTCTGCTGACTGTGTGTGTGTGTGTAAGTGTGTAAATGACGTGTGTGTAGCCTGTTTTCTGCTGACACAATGGGAATCAGTGTGCGACATACACAAACACATAATCAACTTAATGAGATATCCACTCCTACATCACACTAAACAACTCCCCACATAAACACAATCAAAAACATACTCTGACACCTGTTGTTGTTATTGCATCCCACCTTTCCAATGACACACGCGCGCTCAATAACCTAGCCTTAACGCCTACATTTAAAGGGATAGGTCGTCCAAAAATCATATTTTTCTCAAAGTTCACTTACGAAGAGATATTCCAGAAGGCACATAGAGAAATGTTTTCGACCATTCCATTATTAAGCCCTGTCCTAGTCTGTAATGAGGTTATTCGTACCGCTATCGCAAAGCTGCATTGCAAGCGTAAAACGAGTCCAAAACACTGCAAACCACTTTCTGTTATCTGTTGCAATTGGCATCGATTTTTGACAGCTGTACACTGATGAAACAGCCAGCAGAATTGGCTGAATTCAAACTGGCACTAGCAAACTATTTCCTACAGCCACCTTATACAGATCCCATTCATTGGCAGTGATGTCATTGAGGTGAGTGTGAACTTTAACCTCAACAAGCCATGTGAAGATGGTTTGCTTCGCCTAGCTTTTAAAAATTGCTGCTAGTTTATACTTACGTATATTATTGCTATATTTTTTTGCTTTATATATTTCTTAATTCTTACTACGTAGATGTCCTGTGCCAGGTCACAAGAATTTCATTGTACAGGGCCGCTGTGTTATTCGGTGCATTTGGTAAATAAACATTGAACTTCTGGATTTCCTTTGTTTGAATCAGTGTCAATTTCTGCCTGCTCATTTGCCTGCTCGAGGATCTTGAGTTAATTCAATTCTACCTGCTCTGCAATTGGGACAATACCTCTGCCTCTCCCGAGTCCTATTGTGGGAGAATCAATGGAGCAACTTTGCCAACAAGACATACCATTTTTTGAGATTTTTTTTAATACAGAGGATCGTGACATTCATTTAGAAGAAGCGAATGCAATTCCATGGAGACAAGACATATTGTAAGTAATACTTCCGATTGGTATGTTTAATACACAAAGTACACTGCCTCCAGATTTTCTGGGCAAGGGTTGGGGATTAACCTGTTCACAATCGCCCATCTTTAGCTGCTCTCCAAGCTTCTATTCGGTCAATTCATCATCTGTGTATTAAATGTTCTTCCTGGTCGTATTCAGAGTCAGACTTAATATGCCTGTACAAACCCGATTCCAAAAAAGTTGGGACACTGTACAAATTGTGAGTAAAAAAGGAATGGAATAATTTAGAAATCTCATAAACTTATATTTAATTCACAATAGAATATAGATAACATATCGAATGTTGAAATTTTGTAATGTCATGCCAAATATTGGCTCATTTTGGATTTAATTAGAGCTACACATTCCAAAAAAGTTGGGACAGGTAACAATAAGAGGCCGGAAAAGTTAAATGTACAGATAAAGAACTGCTGGAGGACCAATTTGCAACTTATTATGTCAATTGTCAACATGATTGGGTTTAAAAAGAGCCTCTCAGAGTGGCAGTGTCTCTCAGAAGTCAAGATGGGCAGAGGATCACCAATTCCCCCAATGCTGCGGCGAAAAATAGTGGAGCAATATCAGAAAGGAGTTTCTCAGAGAAAAATTGCAAAGAGTTTGAATCATCCACAGTGCATAATATCATCCAAAGATTCAGAGAATATGGAACAATCTCTGTGTGTAAGGGTCTAGGCCAGAAAACCATACTGGATGCCCCTGATCTTCTGGCCCTCAGACGGCACTGCATGGGCTCAGGAATACTTCCAGAAAACATTGTCGGTGAACACAATCCACCGTGCCATTCGCTGTTGCCGGCTAAAACTCTATAGGTCAAAAAAGAAGCCGTATCTGAACAGGATCCAGAAGCGCAGGTGTTTTCTCTGGGCCAAGGATCATTTAATATGGACTGTGGCAAAGTGGAAAAGTGTCCTTTGGTCAGACTAATCAAACTTTGAAGTTAATTTTGGAAAACTGGGACGTCATGTCATCCGGACTAAAGAGGACAAGGACAACCCAAGTTGTTATTAGCGCTCAGTTCAGAAGCCTGCATCTCTGATGGTATGGGGTTGCATGAGTGCATGTGGCATGGGCAACCTACACATCTGGAAAGGCACCATCAATGCTGACAGTTATATCCAAGTTCTAGAACAACACATGCTCCCATCCAGATGTCGTCTCTTTCAGGGAAGACCTTGCATTTTCCAACATGACAATGCCAGACCACATACTGCATCAATTACAATGTCATGGCTGCATAAAAGAAGGCCAGCCTGCAGTCCAGATCTTTCACCCATAGAAAACATTTGGCGCATCATAAAGAGGAAAGTGGGACAAAGAAGACCTAAGACAGTTGAGCAACTAGAAGCCTGTATTAGACAAGAATGGGACAACAGTCCTATTCATAAACTTGAGCAACTTGTCTCCTCAGTCCCCAGACGTTTGCAGTCTGTTATAAAAAAGAAGAGGGGATGCCACACAGTGGTAAACATAGCCTTGTCCCAACTTTTTTGAGATGTGTTGATGCCATGAAATTTAAAATCAACTTATTTTCCCCTTAAAGTCATAAATTTTCTCAGTTTAAACATTTGATATGTCATCTATGTTGTATTCTGAATAAAATATTGAAATTTGAAACTTCCACATCATTGCATTCTGTTTTTATTCACAATTGTACAGTGTCCCAAATTTTTTGGAATTGGGTTTGTATTTTCCTTTCTTTCTCAAACAAATAAAGTTTAACTGTCCGAGGTGAATATCAAAGACGAAATAGGTAACATGCGTTCTAGCTAAAAAATACAAACTTTTGTTTACTGTGGATACACTTACTCTTCCCCAACAAATGTGTGGATTGATACAGTTGTGAACATAACTGACCGGTAAACACAAGACATATCCATTTATTTGAAATGAGAATTATGTAACAAAAATTAAAACCATATTTTGAGGAATACAACATGGTCATGTTCTTTGAGGTAAACAGCACCACTTGTCTAAGTTTGGAGTGTTTTAGAGTAGTTTTCTGATGCAATGCAGCTTTGCTGTAATGGGGTGCTTACGGTTTGTTCATTCATTCAATCTACCACTCCCTCTTGTAATCTTGTATAAATTAAAATTAGTCCACCTTCAGCCCTGATAACATTCACAAAGCAACACCAGGAGAGATGAGGTGCTTGTGTATGCAGTGGGGAGAACAAGTATTTGATACACTGCAGGTTTTCCTACTTACAAAGCATATATAGGTCTGTAATTTTTATCATAGGTGCACTTCAACTGAACAAAAATCCAGAAAATCACAATATATGATTTTTAAGTAATTAATTTGCATTTTATTGCATGACATAAGTATTTGATCACCTACCAACCGGCTCTCACAGACCTGTTCGTTTTTCTTTAAGAAGCCCTCATGTTCTCCACTTATCTGTTTGAACTTGTTACCTGTATAAAAGACACCTGTCCACACACTCAATCAAACAGACTCCAACCTGTCCACAATGGCCATGACCAGAGAGCTGTGTAAGGACATCAGGGATAAAATTGTAGACCTGCACAAGGCTGGGATGGGCTACAGGACGATAGGCGAGCAGCATGGTGAGAAGGCAACAACTGTTGGCGCAATTATTCGAAAATGGAACAAGTTCAAGAAGACGGTCAATCTCCCTCAGTCTGGGGCTCCATGCAAGATCTTACCTTGTGGGGCATCAATGATCATGAGGAAGGTGAGGGATCAGCCCAGAACTACACGGCAGGACCTGGTCAATGACCTGAAGAGAGCTGGGACTACGGTCTCAAAGAAAACCATTAGTAACACACTACGCCGTCATGGATTAAAATCCTGCAGCGCACGCAAGGTCACCCTGCTCAAGCCAGCGCATGTCCAGGCCCGTCTGAAGTTTGCCAATGACCATCTGGATGATCCAGAGGGGGAATGGGAGAAGGTCATGTGGTCTGATGAGACAAAAATCAAGCTTTTTGGTCTAAACTCCACTCGCCGTGTTTGGAGAAAGAAGAAGGGTGAGTACAACCCCAAGAACACCATCCCAACCGTGAAGCATGGAGGTGGAAACATCATTCTTTGGGGATGCTTTCCTGCAAAAGGGACACGACAACTGCACCGTATGGAGGGGAGGATGGATTGGGCCATGTATCGCGAGGTCTTGGCCAACAACCTCCTTCCCTCAGTAAGAGCATTGAAGATGGGTCGTGGCTGGGTCTTCCAGCATGACAACGACAGAGTGGCAGAGTGAATCATTTACTCTATATGGCCAAAAGTATGTGGACACACTACCATCACCCTATGCGTTACGTGCTTTAGCACTTAACTGGCCTGCTCTGTGAATTTGCGTGGTCCAACACAATTCTTGTGGCTGGGCTGTTGTTGCTTCTAGACTCTTCCACTTCACAATTATAGCACTTACAGTTGACAAGGGCAGATCTAGTAGAGGAGGAATTTCACTAACTGCCTTGTGGCCAAGGTGCCATGCGATGACAGTGCCACGTTGAAAGTCACTGAGCTCTTTATCTATGGTGATTTCATGGCTATGTGGTGGAGTTTGTGTCTGAGCAAGGGGTGTGGCTGAAACATCTGAACTCAATAATTAGTAGGTGTGTCCAAATTCTTTTGGCCATAGACTGTATATGAGAGAATTATTCAATGTTCCGAATACTTTTGCATTATATGTATTAATAAAAAAGACCACACAGTAACATGTTACACATAAAAATGTGTGTTTCTTTCCAAAAAGCTTGTTATAAGAAACTATAGTTTTCATATGCATTTGTTCACTTGAGAAATACCACACATCTTAAACATAACAAACAAGATACTGTACATAAGACCACATAAGATGAGACAATATAAATCTAACGCCCGAAACGTACAACAGCTGACTTAAGACAACAGCTGACTTAAGACAAGCATTAAGATCAAGATGACAAGCCTGTGAGACGTTTCCATGATAATGATGCTTTTACAAGGATGCGATCTAACCTTTTAACCAAGTTTCCTCTTGTAGCAAACTGGTAGTAAATGTGTCATAGTGTATATTTACATGTATTTGCAAGAAAAACTTGCTTTATGAAAAAACATTGATTGCTTGCTCTCTGATTGGCTAGCCCTGAAAGGATTCCATCTGTCTTTATAGTTCCTTCCCATAAACTGGTCCGTCACTTTTTGGAGCCTCTCCATGTCTGTACTATATGGAGTGAACTTTGAGGGGGCGACAGTTTTGGAAATCAATATCAGTTTTAGTTTTGTTCTGTCTCTGACCGCTTTACAAGAGAACTGTGTATTGGATGACCACAACAGCAGCTGAATTAGGTCCTTACAGATGTCATCATCCAATCCACTCTTATCGGTTTGACCTTCCACCTCCGGCCAGCTGTGGAGCATGTGCAACGAAGGGGCAGCGCACGTCTACATGACCCCCGATAAACGTTAAGGGGAGTTGCCCTAAATTGCACTTGTATGTCCACCCACAAAAAACTAGGTAGAGGAGCAAGGTTTCAACTGACTTGGCAAATAGGAAATATGTGCCTGTCTAGATTGCTACATATTTCTCTTTAACGTCATATTAACTTTATCTCTTAGTAACATACTCTCCCACCTCTCCCTCCTCTCTACCTCTCTTGCTATCCATCTCATTTGTGTATTTCCAGTAAGTGAGTTCTTGGTATTTTTAGCAGTGTAGTTTAAAGGGTTCACAGAGTACAGTAGCATAAGCAAGAGACTGGCTGCAATTCAGATTGTACTTGGTTACATTGACTCACAGTCTGGAACTGCCTTGGAGAGTTATTCTTGCCAACTGTTCTTTACAATATTGCTTCAACTGTGTCATGTTCAAGGGCTTTCTAGCATTCATGGCCCTAGCGTTCAAGTCCCACCACAGCATTTCTATAGGACTGAGATCTGTGCATTGACTCAGCCATTCTGTAACCCTCCACTTCTTATTTTTGAGCAATTCTGTTGTAGTGTGTTTTGAATTCATTTACCTCCAGTGTAGGCCAAGTTTGTATAGTCTGTATCTGCCAGGTGACTCATGCACATCAACACCGATTGTAGCAAGAGAGGCCAGTTGTAATGGTCTTCCGGATGAGGTGGCAGGACAGAGGCACAGAGGCGTTCCAAAAAAAGGTTATTGTAATAAACAGACTTAAATTCACAAGGACTCGGACAGGAACGTCACACGAAACAATAACTGACAAGAAACGCTGTGGCAGGACAAACTTAAATAGGGACATAATGAGGGGTAAACGAGATACAGGTGAAGACTAAACTAGACACAGGCAAAACCAATCAAATAACAGAAACAGAACCAAAAAACATGGAACACCTGTAGATTCCTGATGTTACCCTGGGATTATTAGAGACTCCTATAAACATCTTTCGGTCAGATTTAGGTCTGAATTTCAGTGGGACATCTTGTCCCATGTAGATTTTCTAAATTTTTTGATGATCAACCAAAGTTGTTGTTAATGATATTGCCAGGGTCTTTGATGATCAGATGAATTGTGTCGCAATTGCTGTTGTAATGTTTATGGACCTGTCAAAGGCCTTTGAAACAGTTCCCTTTTCATTCCCTTAAAAACCATTAACAAACAGATATCTTTAGGCCTAAGTCCTGATAAACATTTGTGGGTTTCTGAGTCCTATCTTTATGATAGGACTCAGATTATGGTAACCAAAGTGGTCAAATCTGAATTCACTAAAGTTTGTAAAGTTGTACCCCTGGGCTTTGGGTCCTCTTCTATTCATGCTTTATATAAATGACATGGGTGACACTGTGAGAAATGTTCAAATACATTTTTGTGTTGAAAAATCTGTACTGTATACCAATACACCATCTATGAACCAATCCTTTGTTCATGTATAGTTTGACATCTAAGCATTACAAAGGTAATGATCTTTAATCTTATATCAGTGTTGAATGTTAATATAAATAGAAGCTATTCTCTAGGGTGTATAGCTTAGATTTGATGAATCTTCAAATAACCATCATGATCATATCACAAATTGAACAAGTACCCTCTCACAAATATCGGGATATTTCACTAGAATACACAAAAATATACATATTACTGATAAAAATTTATTCCTTTGTAGAAATAGTGTCTATTTTTTATAGCACAAAATAAATACAGTAGTTCACTTTTATGTCTGTCTTGGACTATGGTGATACAGTCTATATAGAAGATGCAGCTTCTTCACTTACACAGTTAGATGCTGTGTACCACTGTGCCCTTCCAGGAAGTGAAATCTGCTCCAAAATAAGCTCAGACTTGAATGCCTTGTAACCATAAATTAATTTAGAATGTTACTAGAGGTTTTCCTAAAAGAAAATTCTGTCTGCTTAGGATGAATGATTTGTACAGTTGTGCTCAAAAGCTTGCATGCCCTTGGAGAATTAGCAATTTATGTACCATCATTAAAGAAAACATTAGTGAGAAGGCAAAACACATTCTTTTATATCTCATATTCAACTGTAGGTTATAACAGAATGGCACAATCATAAAATAAAACATGGCAACAAAGAAAGAAATGAACAGACCCCTGTTCCAAAGTCTGCATACCCTTAATTCTTAATACTGTGTATTGCCCCCTTTAGCATCAATGACAGCGTGCAGTCTTTTGTAATAGTTGCCTATGAGGCCTCACATTTTTGCAGGTTGTATAGCTGCCCATACATCTTGGCAAAATGCCTCCAGGTCATATTTAGTCTTAGGTCGTCTTGTATGAACCGCATGTTTGAGATCTCCCCATAGTGGCTCAATGATATTAAGATCAGGAGACTGATGGCCCCTCCAGAACCTTCATCTTTTTCTGCTGTAACCACTGGAGGGTCAACTTGGCCCTGTGCTTACGGTCATTGTCATGCTGGAAAGTCCAAGAGCGTCCCATGCACAGCTTTCATGCAGAAGAATGCAAATTGTCTGCCAGTATTTTCTGATAACATGCTTCATTCATCTTGCCATCAATTTTCACAAGATTCCCCATGCCTTTAGAGCTCACCCCCCCCCAAAACATCAGTGAGCCACCACCGTGCTTCACAGTGTGGATGGTATTCTGTTCACCATAGGCCTTGTTGACCCCTCTCCAAACATAGTGCTTATGGTTGTGACCATAAAGCTCTATTTTCGTCTCATCACTCTCACAGACCTGTTAGTTTTTCTTTAAGAAGCCCTCCTGTTCTCCACTCATTACCTGTATTAACTGCACCTGTTTGAACTCGTTACCTGTATAAAAGACACCTGTCCACACACTCAATCAAACAGACTCCAACCTTTCCACAATGGCCAATACCAAAGAGCTGTGTAAGGACATCAGGGATAAAATAGTAGACCTGCACAAGGCTGGGGTGGGCTACAGGACAATAGGCAAGCAGCTTGGTGAGAAGGCAACAACTGTTGGCGCAATTATTAGAAAATGGAAGAAGTTCAAGATGACGGTCAATCTCCCTCGGTTTGGGGCTCCATGCAAGATGGGTCTGGGTCTTCTAGCATGACAACGACCCGAAACACACAGCCAGGGCAACTAAGGAGTGGCTCTGTAACAAGCATCTCAAGGTCCTGGAGTGGCCTAGCCAGTCTCCAGACCTGAACCCAATAGAAAATCTTTGGAGGGAGCTGAAAGTCTCTAGAAGTACAGCAAAGGTATGATCTCTGTAACTGCAAACAAATGTTTCTGTACCAAATATTAAGTTATGCTATTCTGATGTATCAAATACGTATGTCATGCAATAAAATGCAAATTATTAAAAGTCATACAATGTGATTTTCTGGATTTTTGTTTTAGATTCCGTCACTCAAAGTTGAAGAGTACCTATGATAAAAATTCTAGACTTCTACATGCTTTGTAAGTGGGAAAACCTGCAAAATCGGCAGTGTATCAAATACTTGTTCTCCCCACTGTATAAACAAGATCCAGAACCACTGCCGCCTTCTCTGGGCTCAAGCTCATTTAAGATGGACTGAGGCGAAGTGGAAAACTGTGCAGGGGTCAGAACAATAAAAACATTTAAGAATTTTTGGAAAACATGGATGCTGTGTTATCTGGACTAAAGAGGAAAGTGGGACCATCCGACTTATCAGCACACAGTTCAAAAGCCAGCATCAGTGATGGTATGGGGGTGCATTAGTGCACATGGCATGGGTAACTTGCACATCTGTGAAGGCACCATTAATGCTGAACAGTATACACAGGTTTTGGAGCAACATTTGTTGTCATCCAGATAATGTCTTTTCCAGGGAAGTCCTTGCTTAATTCAGCAAGACATTGCCAAACCACATTCTGTAGGCATGGGGTGGTAAAGTCTTATGTTGGGTTGTTGGCTGAAGAACCTCCCTCCAATGCTAGTGCGTGGGTTCTGGGCATATTTCGTTGTTGTCTGAGCAGTGTCAGAAGCAGAATGGTGTAGTGAGATGGGCAAATGACAAGTCTAAATCTTTTACCCTAACCTGCCCATTTCTGCAATATGTCAGTACTATTAATTAATTGTATAATATGTGTAAAATTAATTTATGTGAACATTTATGTTGCAACTAATACTTGTGGCACAATGGTATCATTTTATATATATATATATATATATATATATATATATATATATATATATATATATATATACACTCACCTAAAGGATTATTAGGAACACCTGTTCAATTTCTCATTAATGCAATTATCTAATCAACTAATCACATGGCAGTTGGTGGGGATAAAAATCAGTACCTCCAAATCCGAGGCCATGGTCCTCAGTCGGAAAAGGGTGGCTTGCCCACTTCAGGTTGGTGGAGAGTGCCTGCCTCAAGTGGAGGAGTTTAAGTATCTAGGGGTCCTGTTCACGAGTGAGGGAAGGAAGGAACGGGAGATTGACAGACCGATCAGTGCAGCTTCTGCAGTAATACGGTTGATGTATCGGTCTGTCGTGGTGAAGAAAGAGCTGAGCCGCAAGGCGAAGCTCTTGATTTACCGGTCAATCTACGTTCCTACTCTCACCTATGGTCATGAGCTTTGGGTCATGACCGAAAGGACAAGATCCCGGATACAGGCGGCCAAAATGAGCTTTCTCCGCAGGGTGGCTGGGCGATCCCTTAGAGATAGGGTGAGAAGCTCGGTCACCCGGGAGGAGCTCAGAGTAGAGCCGCTGCTCCTCCACATCGAGAGGGGTCAGCTGAGGTGGCTTGGGCATCTGTTTCGGATGCCTCCGGAACGCCTTCCTGGGAAGGTGTTCCGGTCCCGTCCCACCGGGAGGAGTCCCCGGGGAAGACCTAGGACACGCTGGAGGGACTATGTCTCCCGGCTGGCCTGGGAACGCCTCGGTGTCCCCCCGGAAGAGCTGGAGGAAGTGTCTGGGGAGAGGGAAGTCTGGGCATCCCTGCTTAGACTGCTGCCCCCGCGACCCGGCCCCGGATAAGCGGAAGAAGATGACCATGACCACATGGCAGTTGCTTCAATGCATTTAAGGGTGTGGTCCTGGTCAAGACAATCTCCTGAACTCCAAACTGAATGTCAGAATGGGAAAGAAAGGTGATTGAAGCAATTTTGAGCGTGGCATGGTTGTTGGTGGCATGGTTGTTGGTGCCAGACGGGCCGGTCTGAGTATTTCACAATCTGCTCAGTTACTGGGATTTTCACGCACAACCATTTCTAGGGTTTACAAAGAATGGTGTGAAAAGGGAAAAACATCCAGTATGCAGCAGTCCTGTGGGCGAAAATGCCCACAAAATGCCCACAGGACTAATCAACCAATCAACCATATGATTGGTTGATTAGATAATTGCAGTAATGAGAAATTGAACAGGTGTTCCTAATAATCCATTTGGTGAGTGTATATATATATATATATATATATATATATATATATATATATAAACTATTAAACTACTATATTAGCTGATTTAGATTGGGGAAATATACCCATGTTCTTTTCATAAATTCAATGAAAAATATTTTCTTTTAAATATCATTCCTAGAATCCTATTAAATACAAGAACGACCTAACTGACAAATATTTTACCTTTTTCTTAATTTGCGTGTGAGTGTGATTTGCTCAGGGTTTGCTCCTAAAAACATGAACATTTTCATTGCAGTGATACTGGAGTTAATATGATGACAATATTTTAAGTTCTGCAAGTCCAATAACTTTGCAATATCTGTTTTTGATACAAAACGACTGTAGGACTCTAATCACAAAATAATCCAATAGGAGCAGCTGCATTTTAAAGTTCTGACAGGTCTATCTATTGATGAAACAATACATTTTTAAGATTTAAAGAAATCTGTGATTTCAACTATTGTACCAGCAACATCATTGGATTGAAAGCCAGTGCTGCTCTTCAATTATTTCAGCTACTAACAGGAAAATTCTGATAATTTTGAAAGAAAATGTAAAGGCTTACTTCAATATTTTAAAATTAATAAATTAGCATGCACTACCTACCAATTATAAGCTACTCAAGATAGAAAGACAAACTCTACATTGATATGGTAAAGCTATCCTATTAATCAAACAAACAATCAATCAATATTTTCATCAACCTGTTTTCTTTTCAGCTACAACCTCTACTATCTGCTATTAACTATAAAAGTATATATGCTTTGTTACATGGCAACTCAATTACCGTTTTCAATTAACACTGTCATATCAGCTAGGTCAGGATATCAAAACTCAACTCTAGATGTACAGATGCTGTATTTTAATTTGAGACACTTTTACACAGCGGAAAATGAAATGCATTTATGAAATGCATTTTTATTAGGTAAATACATTATTTGTACATTTCCCGGGAGAAATAATAACAAACTTTAATATATATTTAGTCATACAACAACCGGAAGATCCAGTTGAATTAATAATTAGTATTTATTGCTGTATTGGGTTCACATAAGGCTCTTTTTCTTTTTTTTACTTGTTCTTTACTTTATTCTGCTTTGATTAAAATAGGTGCGGCTGTACTATAAAACATGGAATTCCTGCAAACATTCTGCAGGCAGGGAGAGTCAAGTCATGTAAACCCCTGGCCTCCCCTCCACTGTCATACGTGGCCAAGACCGCCAAATATCAGCACTACCACCCTGTACCGATATCCTGGCTGTTCCACTTTGCTATGAGGTGCTGATACTTAAGAAGCTTTTCTCCATGTAGCAATCGAAATATCCAAAATTAGCACCTCCCACTGGCCTCCAACCAACAACAAAAATATCTTGCTTAACAAGCATGCTAGAGAAAACACACAACAAAACAGATCAATGCTACTCATACCATAATTTGCACAGAGCCAACAAATACCAAAGCTAATACTCTATATATACACACACCAATCCACATATACTGTACACCCACAATACTTCATATAGAGCACAAACTCACCAAAGCCAGTACTATATGTAGACAGACACACACACACACACACACACAGGCAAAGGTCCAAACCAGTAGGCTGAACAACAAGTTTTAGTCAGAGGGCAGAACTGCTTGCTTAAAGAAAGGCCTAGATTATATTTACATAATTTAGCTTGAGAGCACTTTCCAAGATACAAAATGCAAACAGACAATCAACGTCTGGGATACAGACACACATACAACATGCGTGTATGAAAAAGAGATGAGAAGGAGAAAATGTGAAATTGCAGCTATTTTGTTGGCCATGTTACCTTAACACCTTAATGATACAAGCAACCAACTCTGACACTGTGGAGCGCCCTATAATTTTTGACTGAATGTGTCCTCATTGACTTACTCAGCCAAGTTTCCAGTGAAACGTGACTGAATGCATGCCTTGATGACTATGTTAGCTCTGTGGAGATCCTCCTGGAATATGGGCCATCTCATTCAGCTGCTATTTGAATGTCATTGACAATGAATCACTCTCCCCAACTTTGGTTGCCTTTGATGCCAAACCAACAAGGACAAGTAGAAACAAGAGCTAATTGGTGATATGTAGGCGATCAATGGATGGAGGATAAAGGCTTGTATCCGTCTCTGTCTCTCATTCACACACAACATACGTGCAAACACACAGGCACACACTCAGGACAATATGGGCACGTCTTCTCTTTAAAAAGACTTTCCCTCTGCAGTGGGCATGAATACACTTCACGAAGGGGAGAATCCCCACCTCTCTCTCTGAGGGCCAGCAGCTTGTTGGACACACTGAAGCCGAAGCTCCAACTTTTATGTCTCCATCCACACACTTCAAAACATAAAAGTTGCCAACTACTCCTTGTTTGTACATGTCCTTCCCCTGGCCTACTGTATAAACAGATACTCTTTTGTATTTTGGAAATAAGGCGTGTGGGTGTGGTATATGGCCAACATGCCTATAAGAGCACATGGCAGAGTGCCTGTATACAGCTCTTAGCCATGGTATATTGGCATTATTCCACAAACAAGATGGCTTATAAACCAATGCAATTAGAACAGTAGAAGCAGCGGTATACAGTTTCATACACTATACCATGGCTTTCAGCCAATCAGCATTCAGAATTCAAACCACCCAGTATAGATTATTGTACATGTTATGGTTAATGAGCTAACACACAAGACGAACACAAATTGGACAATATGGACTTCTCTTTTCGCTCTACTTTATGCTCGCCTCCTACCGTAACCACTTCCGTATCATGGAAACCCCCATTTCCCTTCACCAGGGGAGTGATCCATTATCCTCGTTTAGAAGTCTGACCCTGAGGGGAATACTTGCTCAGCCTGGTGACATCAGTATATCATAGTCGGTTTACTGTGGTCCTGTGAGAGAGGGAAAAAGACAAATGGAGAAAGAGAGGGAAAACAGCAGAGATACAATGAGAAAGATAGATTTCATTACTGGGTAATATTTCCAAGGGGAAGTTCAGCAGAACATGTATTACTGCTAAGGGGTGAAAACTCCATTGAGGTTTGACATAAGACGCTGCCAATAAAAAAGCTGGATGTCATCCCCTCCTCAGTCACTCAGCTTCCTGAGTCCACTCATCACACTACAGAACCACACTTTCTTCCTGTTCACCTCTGTCTCCTGATGACCGGCCACCCAACAACCTACCCACTCAAACCCGTCCTCACCTCCTTTCTCCTCCAATTCTTCCCATCTCTAATGAGCTGTCCCTTGACCACTGTCTTTGTCGCTTCTGACTTCAAGATGGCAGCTCATTCCTCTCCTCAAGGAGCTAACCTCCAACCACTCTGACCTTTCTTGGTATCCCTTCTTCCTGTTCTTCCAAAACTCTCAAGCGTGCTGTCTCGGATATAACCCTCTCGTTATATCTCTCAGGAAGTGCTTCTTGACACTAACCAGACAGTTCTCAAAGGCGTCTCACTCGACTGTGACGGCTCTCTGTGTCAGGGAACTCTGACTGTCTCCTATGTTCTAATTTGTCCTAAATTCATCTGCTGCTGTTGACGGCAGCCCACCACATCCACTCCTCAAATCTCTCAGTTTTGGGCATCCCAGGCTCTATACACCCCTGGATTGCATCCCGCCAAGGCCCTGTCCTCTCCTACATGCCAGGTCAGTCGGTCCTGTTATACCCTCACACGAACTCTCCTGTCATAACTATGTGGATGACAGTGAACTACACTTCTCATTCCCTAATTCTGACACCAAGGAGGTGACGTGTCTCTGTCTGACTGGCAGATGTCTCAACTGGGATGTCGTCACACAACATCAAGTTCAACCTCGACAGGACAGAGTTGCTCTTTCTCTTTGGAAGTCCTGCATACTCCAAAATCTCCACCATCCATGGTACAGTATGTCCCTCATACAGTGCAAATAACATTCTAATGAACCAGGTCAACAAATTGTCCCTCTCGGCAAACACAGAAGCAGTGACTCCATACTGTACGTTTATGTTTATCTGTACTGTATAATAATTCCACACACATTAAAGAGGCGCGGGTCCAAACCAAGCACTCATCATATCCAGTCTGACCAGCTGAAACTTTCTGTTGGCCAGACTCCCTGCTTGTTCCATCCACCCCTAATCAAATTTTCAAGAAAGAAATCACCCTGTCTGTTCAAATCGTCCCGTGTCACCCTACTCCTCTGTACACTCCACTGGCTTCCCAAGCCCTCCATTCTGCCTCGTCTGGTCTCCTGGCCATCCAATCCCTGCAGGAGGTGAACTCCTGTTCAGCCCAGTCAAAGCTCCTCTCTGTCCTGGTACCTAACAGTGGATCTAGTTACTCGGGTGGCAGTACCCAAGCCGTCATGTGGGGGTGCTCGGCCATCCGTATTCTTGTCTTTCTCAGACCAGAACATGGAATGTTTCAGCCAATCACGAGGGAAACGAGGGAACTACAGCCAGCCCTGATTGACTGACTCTTTTTTATTGGATTCTACCTAGCAACCATCGGTGGTTCCACTGCCGACATTGCAGACTTGATTCCGCTGATCTCAGCCAAACCCAAAACCTTTGTTAAAATGTGGAAATAAGGAACGGGTGAGTGACCTTTACCCTTGTTAATCTCCCCCAGAAAAAACGTCACACTTTTGAGGATAACCGAACAGTGACCTTGCTTTTTTCACTAACACCGAACATTTCAATTTGCCTGCATCTCAGTTGGGATTAAGACCAACGTGTGGTATCACACTTATTATAATAACGATAATAATCGATACATTATACGTTTGAATATAATGACTAACCAAATGAATGAATTGCTATCACGAAGTTGGGACAGTCTTTTACATTATTGCTATTAATCTTATATCTTAAATCTGACTATTCACATCACATCTGTCAGATTTGTACTTGTGCGTGTGTGTGTGTGTCTTGTCAGGGTGAGTGTGTGTGTCTTGTCGATGTGCTTTGTGGTAAAAGTGTTCCCACTCCAAATTAATAATAGTGTAATGTGTGTGTCTTGTCAGGGTGTGTGTGTGTGTGTCTTGTCGATATGCTTTGTGGTAAAAGTGTTCCCACTCCAAATTAATAATAGTGTAATGTGTGTGTCTTGTCAGGGTGTGTGTGTGTGTCTTGTTGATGTGCGTTGTGGTAAAAGTGTTCCCACTCCAAATTAATAATAGTGTGTGTGTGTGTGTTTTGTAGCATGGATTAGAGCTTTTAGTTTATGTGATCTAAGGTTTGTGTGTGTGGGTTTGTAAGCTTAAAATTATTTTACTGTGTGTTTTCTGCCTCGCATATGTGCACATGTTGCGTGTGTATATAGTTTTTAAATCGTGCATGTGTATTTTAGCACGTCTTTGTGTGATGTGTCAGTTTGTGGTGTGCATTCTCTTTTAATTTGCCCTGGCTGTGTTAGCATAGCTTGTTGCGGTCTGAGGCCACAGCTTGGCGGTGAAACCCTACACTGTCCCAGGGGAAGGCTTTCCCCAAACGCTGACGTATAGCTTTATGAGGTGCAGCGTCGTTGGGCCTTCTCACTGGGGAGTCTGCTGAACTTGACTCGAAACACCCTGAATAAACTCTAACTGTTCACATTTATACAAATAGAGAATAACGGGAGCCAGTGTTTTTGTTAAATAGAGGGGGAAGCTCTGGGCATGATACTACAGAAGTAAATCAAAGAACTATAAAAAAGAAAGAAACAGGCGAGGAAAGAAGCACGGAGACGTCTGATTGGGAGCACAGCTGAACTCTGACCCTGTGGGAGGGTTATTTATGTGGACAGGGTGAGTGGTCACAGTGGGGTTATGAGGAGGTTGATGTCTGGCGTTGACAGAAAACTCTCAGCTGTGGTGTCAGCTGGATGATGGAGGGCTGCGATAGGAAATGCTTGTAGCATCTTTAACCTTGTCTCTTCAAGATGCATTGGCTGATGTGAGTCGATGTCCGATGTTTTGCCATTGTGCATTGGAGAATTACTGGCAGAGCCCATTGTTGTCATCTCTGAGGAAAATGTATACTATCTCTCATGTCACTGCCTGCCCTTAAATGTCATCAGTTGTTCCTCTCTCATTGTCTGCTGTCCATCTTTAACAATCTTTCTCTCTGCCTCCTTTCTGACCTCTCACTTCCTATTCCCGGCTCTCTTTCTATCTCCAGATGACTAACATAAAGCAGCTATCTGCTTTTGTGTTTCTTTCCATTCCTTACCTGTGTTTCTGCTTCTTCCACTTGCTGATGTTTGGCTCTGTCTCTTATCAAGCGTATTCTGCAGATACTCCACTGGTCCTCATGTTGTCAGACACCATATGTGACAAATGTAAATGCGACAAATGAAGCAAATGATCTAAACAAACACACCTGCCTAACAATAAGCATCTGGGAAGCATGTCCAAATACCTTTGGTAGCCTAAAATAAGCCCTAAAATGTATATTCCAAATATTCCATATTTCCAAATGAAAGCTTATTGTCTGCACTTTCCCCCATTGTCATTGTATAGGTTCAAATGTGTTCGACCAATAATGTATAAAAAGTAAAATGAACAGGCCCTAGTATCTACCCCTATGTCACACCTTAGATGATATTGAGGAACCTAGACTTGACACCATCCAAAAGCTCACATTGAAAGACGCCTGATCAAGGCTCAAGTCAGACAACGTATTAATTAGTAGGAAATTATCCAGTGCGGTAAATTAATTAATAGGAGATGGTCCAGAGTGTTGAAGTGCCCAGATGGTCTAAAAATAGGCCAGAACAATGTTTTTTTTTATTAAGCAATTTAACACCACCTGACACATAGTGGCTGAAACAGGTCAATGTCCAGATATAAAAAACAGACTGGTGTATAAGATATAGAGTGACGAAATGATTTGATAGTTGGTTAGGAATTCTAATTGCTTGGATAGACAAGACCGCTTGGAGATTTGGCTGTTCAATCTTTATTAGAATGAGTTAGGCAGGTTGATTTAGTTATCGGCGAAGTGAGATTGAACTCTGCACTTATACCTCTGTACTTATACTATCTTCTAATACTCTATCTGCTGCGGAAACCACTTTCAATCACTCCATATGTCAAGCTTTGTCCTCTAACCCCAGGAAAGTCATTGGCGATTTCTGCCCCCTACTGAATCCTTTACCTCCTCCCCATTAGTCTTCCCACTCCACTCCAATGTCTTTGTCAACCTTTTATATAGAACGATTGATAAAATCCCCTCCTCATTCACACAGGATATTCACACAAAACTTGTCTGTGTTTACTTCTTTCCCCATGCTCAATCAGATAAAATCAAACTAATAATAGCTCACAAAGGAACCTTAGCTCGCAAAGGAACCTTCACTCGCAAAGGAACCTTAGCTCGCAAAGGAGCCTTAGCTCCCAAAGGAACCTTAGCTCGCAAAGGAACCTTAGCTCCCAAAGGAACCTTAGCTCGCAAAGGAACCTTAGCTCCCAAAGGAACCTTAGCTCACAAAGGGAGCGTCTCAGGTACTAACCCAGGCACTTGTTATCGCTCATCTGGACAACTCACTGTTGATAGTGCGCCATGTTTGTGCCGTCAAACCCCTGTAACTTATCAAGAACACCACAGCCCACCTGGTCCTCAACCCCCCCCCCCCCCCCCCCCCACACACACACACGTGCGGTTGCATGCAAATGCTCACACGCACACAAATACCCATGATTTGGTTGTGTGTACTGTCTCAGTTAGATTTGTTGTGATTCATTTTCCCATCCTAATTACTCAGACAATGTCCCACAGAGAACTCTGAGAGGAAGCCTCTAACAACGCATTCACCAGAATGGCTGTGTGGATTATAATAAGTGCCCTTTGTAAAGTATATTGTCCTATATACAGTGACCCCATTTCATTCTTTCTCTTCTGTCTCCTCTTTCTCATATCTTTTGGAGTTGTGAAACGTCAGACACTAACTAATTGGGGAAAACAAACATCTAGAGTTCAGGGGTCAGGGGTTATAGGTTGTACTATAGATGCTAATTGGAGCTTCAACTCCAGGAATGACCCAGATTCTACACGAGGCAGAGATGATGACAATGAGAACGACCCTGGTGGAAGGACTACATTCTTATCCCAGTTAAGATTCCAGTGCAATGAGTTCCAAATAACCTCCTTCCTTAACAGTCAGTTAAGGAAATAAACAGTCCAAAACCTTTCCACCTGGCATCCCGCTTGAAGTATATATCATCTAACAAACGCTTTCCATCAATTTAAATGTAAAATTAACAAGAAAAATAAAATGTCTTATATCAGGATAAAACTTTTCTCATTCAGAAACTGATGAATCCATTTGGGAATTTGTCTCTATTCGTGTTCCTCTGGTTAAAAGGGCAAACCGGAGAAAGCAACCTCACATGCCACAATCAACGACAAGTCGTTTTCTGAGATCCCTGAACACAGACATCTCAGTGAGTGCTTTCAACTCACAGCCAATTGGGTTTTTGCTCTTCTTTCTGAAAGCTGCTCAAGCTGCATGTGAGAGGAGACCATAGGGTTAAGATGTGAACCCTTCAACCTATTCACACACACACACACACACAAACTTTCTTTGAAGCTATAGTAAACTACTGAGCTGAACTGCAATACACTGTGGCTTTTTTGACTGCCAGATGTGTGTGAAATGTCAATTCTGGCCACAGTGGTATGGAAAACAGTTAACCACAGACTCCTGCTGTCCACAGAAACCATATTCACTAGCCTAATGCTAACTCACTATAACAATAACTTTGGTTGGCTTTAACGCTTTGTAACTTTTCCAGTAGCTGTGGTTAGGCCAGGGACTTTCACTGAAGTGACTGCATTATTTCACACATACAACACTAGAAATTGAGACCAAAAAACACCACGAGCACAGTTTCCTTGACAAACAAGTAGGCTTAACTACACAACTGCTAATCGCAAAGCCCTGACAAAACAGGTGATAGAGAGAAGAAAGAGATTCAGAAAAAGATACAGATATAGAGACAACAGAATCAGACAAACGCATTGATGAAATGTTAAACTATACTTATCCCCAAATATGTATAACGGGTGTCTTCATTCCGACAGTCCAACCCCATGAAGTAACATCAGTCAGATATATTGCTCCTACACAATGCAGCAATCTACAGCACAACAGGTTGTCTGCGGTCATGGTCAGCGCATTGGCCCAGAGCTGCTGGACACAAGGTCATTAATGAAAAACATGCCGTTTGCGAATTGCACTTGCGCAAGAACACAAAAATGTCATAAGCTCAAAGGTGTACACGACGATTTTGCAAACACTTTTGAATCGGCGAACATATCAACATCTTCTGCCAAAGCAGGACTGAGGTTAAACCATAAAAAAACATGGATGTGTTTACAGCACAAGGCAATGACTCCTAGGCTTGTTGTTCAAGTTGGAGATAGGTGGAGACATTTAGTTCACTTTTAAATGACAAAAGGGTTAGAGTGTTGAGACTTGCAGTCATCATGCAAGAGCTGATGTTTTTGTCCACCCAGTAGGGGACAAAGCCCTTTTAACACTACATGAAAGAATGCAGCCAGACAGCTGTATAACTGTAGTATGTTGCAAATAATACATCCAAAATATCAGTTTTTGCTGCAGTTATCCTTGCAATTGTCTCATTTGACTATGTGATTGGGAGTTAACCAATTAGATCCCAGGGACTCCTAGTGCATTCCTGAACAATTTCTTGATTTTTCAGAAGAGAATAAAAACGACATTCACCAGAAGGCAGGCATGACCTGAGCTGATTCTAAACTGAGATGATTGCCTGATAACAATTTGTCTTGTAGTTTTAAATATATATATTTATATATAATAGGTAACTCTGTCCCCTAAAGCACAAATGCAAGTTCATGTGCTGCGGTGTCAAAGTTCATGTTCTCTGATGTTACCATGACAATTCTCAAACAGAACACAAAGAGAAGTGCCTTCTTAGGCAGTCAAATAAAATGAATATGGGAAGAGAGCGAGAGTGAGAAGAGGAAAAGAAAAGAAAGGACGAAAAGCAAACACTTGCTTACAGACGGAGGGAGAGGACAAAGGAATGATGTGGAGTAGTCCACTGAGATGTCCTACTGGTGCGAGAGAGGATGGTGGGGATGTCTGGGCGTGTGAGGAGGGGGGCTGTCATGCTTCTTGCCCCTCTATGAGGAGGAGGGTAGAGGAAGACCGAACCTTGGCGACAGACAAAAGACAGTGATTGTTGTCACAGGGGTAAGGAAGGCTGCATGCCAAAACATGCATAGGACACAAATGGACAGAGATAAGACTAAAGAGAAAACATGCTATGTTTGTGTGTGCATGCAAAAGTGGAGAAAGAGAAACAACTGGGCCTCAAGAGACAGATATCCTCCACTGATTAACTTTCTTTTCCCTCAGTCCCTCCCTCCCTCCTCTTGTCTGAGGAATACTTAATGAGGAAAAGTTGGTACTAGGGTCAGGCCTAATTCTGAAGCATGACCTGTCAAATATTCAGGCCCAGGGGTCACAGACCTCTTTCACTTGTTCTCTTTCTTTCTGCATTTGCGAGAAGAGTCAATATTGACCATCTCGTAATTTATAGCCTACAGACGTGCTGTGGGATGAGAGAGGAGGCGACGTGAGCCAATGAGCGGGAGAGCGGCTGTTCCTTTTTGGGGAAGAAACAAGTGAAATAGATGGGGCTGTGTGGAGGAGGGGCGGAGTTAAGGCTGAGGACAGAGAAATGAGAGGGGTCCAGCCCACTGAAGCTCTGCAGGCGGTTTGTTCCTTATTTCTCTCCTGCCTCTTCGTCAGTATGAGGAAACCTTCCTGTCATGCTAGAAATCTCATCCACGCTTTGACCCTATACACATAGTATCTTTCCAGACTGTCTGCTGGACGTGTGCATGTACAGAACCCCTGCTTACTCATTGACTTCCTGTCGGTCACAGAGTTGAAGTAATCTGTACTTTTTGGACTTATAATATGACTTATTTTTAGAATATCTTTTTAGTCAGACATGTTCCCATATGGTTTTATGAGAACATGTGATGAGAAAAGGCAAAGGAACTCATCCTCTACCTGTCAGCCAGATGACGACGACGATGATGATGATGGTGATTATTATGATGACGAGAGACAGCAGGATACCATCCTGCATTTGATTGCTGGGTCCTGTTTGGTCCCTGGAAGGGAGACCAGACACTACTGGAAGTGGTGTCACATGACCACTAGGAGGCAATCTTTCCTCCGAGCTAAGGAGATGGCCCAGGGAAATGATTAGGCACATTGCCCTGTGTTTGTTAACTTTTGGAATGAAATGTTTGAAGGGGGTTCTTACTCTGCGGTCAGCTTAAATATAGTTGAAGTGGGGGTGTTAGCCTTTTGTTATTGCTCCATTTACCATCTGACCCTAATGCCTTCGTGGTGATGCCCAGCTTCCCACTGTCTCATTCCTCTCCCTGTAATTATTCCCCTGGTCATTGAAGTGTTCTCTGTTAACGTGGGAAAATAAGGGTTGAAATACCTGTAGATATTTGCTATGATCATGACAGTTCGATTTTTGCAGTGACCAATTATGAATAGGAAATGGATACGGCTGATGATGTGTAGTGGAACGTGGAAAACACAGAGGTAGATGAGGCTTTAAGACATTCAGCCCCCCCCCCCAAAATAAAACTATTTACAGTGGAGCTGCGTCACTGTGGCCAGGTGTTTGATTCCTGGTCACTGCATACAGACCAGTGCCTGGGGTCATCTTGGGGGGCAATGCGATTTGGCTGAAGAATGTCCAGGGTTGGTGGGGCGGATAACTGACAGGGATGCCTTGCCGTGTCAGGACGTAGCGACACCTGGCGAGTTCAGCCGTGGTTGCTGGCCGGTGAAGGCGTTCTTCTCCAAGCGCATGTTTGATAAATAAAAAAATTACAAATGTTTTGTGCACTTTTTCACATTCTCAGGTTATGTCTAGAGGATGCAGAGAATGTGGTGTTGGAGAGGTTGGATATACTGGGGAAAAGGCACATCTACGAAACACCCACACATCCGCACAGACAGACGGAATAATCCTCATGATCATCAAAGAGAGTTCAAAGAGGTGTAAGAGGGAAAGAGGGACGGAAAGAGAGAGAGAATGGGCAAAGAAAAGACAGAGAAAGAGAACAAGAAAGAGAGAGGAGACAAGGATGAAAGCTGGAGAGAGACAGACAGTCAAGAGTTCAAGGAGGTCGGATTGGGAATGAAAGATAGAAATACTGTAGTAGCAGTGAGGTAGAAGATATATGGTAAGAGGTGAAACAGTCATGAGAGTTCAAGTGTAAAACTCACAGAATAAAAGCCTTATCCGCCTGTTTGCCCAACTCCACCCCATCCGCACTGATGAAATGCTAAAACTATACTCATCCCCAAATATGTATAAAGGGTGTCTTCATTCCGACAGTCCAACTCCATGAAGTAACAACAGTCAGATGTTTTACTCCTACACAATGCAGCAATCCTTCCTCACCCCACCTACTCCTGCTCGGTGATCTGAATATTCATGTTGACACACCAAACTCCAAACTTGCCTCTGATTTTATTGCTGTATTGGACTGTTTTAATATCACCCAGCACGTCCATTTCCCCACTCACATTAAGGGCCACACACTCGACCTTGTCTGCTCTGTCGGCCTTAACCTCTCAGATATTTCCCCTTCTGTTTTCCCCCTGTCTGATCACAAGATTTTACATTTTTCTTTCTCCTCCAAAATACCCCACAACACTGATAAGCGTCTAATCTCCTTCCGTAATATCAAAGCTGTTGACCCTCTCCATCTCTCCACTGCCATTTGCTCTGCACTACCCCTGGAACATGCTCCCAACAACCCTGATGATCTGGCAAATCAGTTCAACAGCGCTCTCTCTTCCTCCCTTAACACTCTGGCACCACTTAGAGCTAAGCATGTTTCATTCACCACTTCATCTCCCTGGTTTACTCCTGAGCTCCGTTCTCTGAAGCAGGTTGGCAGACGCCTGGAACACCTGGCTAGATCAACGGGGCTCACTATTCACACCGAAGCATACAAACATCACTTCTCTACATACAGAGATGCCCTCAGTACTGCTCGGTCCTCCTACTTCTGCAACATTATCAGTAGCTCTAATATGAACTCACATACCTTATTCTCAACAGTCAACAAGCTACTTCAGCCTCGCCATAACAACCATACCTCACATACTCTCCCTGCCAGCACTTTCCTTTCATTCTTCAAAGACAAAATCAAAAAAATCAATGCATCACTGTTAGGTCAGTTTCCCTGTTCCCTTTCTCCAACCGCTGATTACTCACTCTGTCCACCGCCTGTCCTTCGCACTCACCTTCATACATTTTCCCCCATTGACTCTGACTATATCACCAAAATTATACTCTCGTCCAAATCAACTTCCTGTTCCCTTGATCCCATTCCAGCCTCTCTCATTAAAGCCTGCCTGCCTGCACTCTGTCCCTACATCACACGCATCATTAACCTATCCCTCACCCATGGCATTGTCCCGTCCATCTATAAAACTGCTGCTGTCACTCCCATCTTAAAGAAGCCTGGACTAGATACCACCATCCTGAACAATTTCCGCCCGATATCCAACCTCCCCTTCCTTGCCAAAACCCTGGAAAGGACGGTTGCCTCTCAACTCCAACAACACCTGCTTCACAATGACCTGTTTGAACCCCTCCAGTCTGGTTTCCGCCCACTCCACAGCACAGAGACTGCACTACTCAAAGTCGTCAATGACCTCCTCATCTCTGCTGATGCTGGTTCCCTCAACATCCTGATTCTCCTGGATCTGAGTGCCGCATTTGACACCGTGAGCCACCAGATCCTCCTCACCAGGCTCAGGGGTCTGGGTGTTGAGGGAACCGCACTCTTCTGGCTGCAAACCTACCTCACAAATCGAACCCATTACATCTCCCTCAGTCACCAAAAATCTGAAATATCTACAGTCACGCAGGGGGTCCCCCAGGGCTCTGTTCTGGGTCCCTTACTCTTCATTATTTACATCCTCCCCCTTGGTCAGATCCTCCGCCACTTCAACCTTAATTTCCACTGCTACGCTGATGACACACAGATTTATCTCAGCACCAAATCTCTCACCAACCCACCTCTGGCCCATATTGAATCATGTCTCTCTGAAATAAAAATATGGATGCATCACAACTTCCTCAAACTCAACAGTGAAAAAACAGAACTTCTTCTCATTGGCACCAAATCCACCCTTAGTAAAACTGGCACATTCTCTCTCACCATTGACAACACTGTAGTTTCTCCTTCCCCCTGTGCTCGCAACCTTGGGGTCATCCTTGACTCCACCCTCTGTTTCGAGCAACACATTAAACAGACTGTCAAATCATCTTTCTTTCATCTTCGTAACATTGCATAACTCAAATCCTCCCTCCCCCCACCTGCAGCTGAAACTCTGATTCATGCATTCATCTCCTCCCGTCTTGACTATTGTAACTCCCTCTTGTCCGGCATCAACTCCTCATACCTCCAAAAGCTCCAAATGGTTCAAAACTCTGCTGCGAGGCTTCTTACTCATTCAAAGTCCTGGCAGCACATCACCCCCATCCTCTGTGAGCTTCACTGGCTCCCTGTCAAACAGCGCATTGAATACAAAATACTCCTCCTGACTTACAAAGCCCTCCACAAACTTGCTCCCCCCTACCTCTCGGACCTTCTTCAACACTATCAACCTTCACGCTCACTCCGCTCTTGTACAGCAGGCCACCTCATCATCCCCAGATCCAAGCTACGGAGCTTTGGTGATAGGGCATTCTCCAGGGTTGCTCCCCGGCTCTGGAACTCACTGCCACAATCCATCCTTGACTCTGACTCTCTTAACACCTTCCGACTCCGCCTTAAGCCATTTCTGTTTAAACAAGCCTTCCCATAGCCCCTTTGTTGTTGTATATTTTATTTCTCAGTGTTCTTTGTTTTGCTTGTTTTTGTAAAGCGTCTTTGGGTCATTGAAAAGCACTATATAAATCCCATGTATTATTATTATTATTATTATTATTATTATTATACCATTTGTATGTGTGGATACCATTTGTATGTGTCTGCGTGCCATTTGAATGAAACTGCCTGCTAGCGCTAGTGCCACGACTTGAAGTCTGCTGTAGCTGCTAGAATACTATCACTTACCATCAACATTTAGAATTTTTGTCTTCAGTCACCTTCTGTCTCTTACACTAGCTGCATTACTCTACAACGCTTTGTTTCTTTGGAAGCTTTTACACTGAATAGTACAGTCAGCAACAACGACTGTAGTATAATCACTAGAATTCACTAGAATTATATACGTTTCCAGCAGGACCCTGTATTTGCATTTCAGCGTTGTGTTGTGTTGAATTTATCCAGTGTATTAACGTCCAAAGTGTCTATACAAATAAAATGGATTTTGTTTGGAGTGTATAAATACAGCCACTCATTACTCTGTTCAGATCCAGCACAGATCTAGATCTGGCATATGTATACCTCCCTCTCTCACTCTGTGTGATATGTATATGGGTAATAAATGTGTCATTACCACATAACTCCCAGAGACGGTGTTTCCTATGGTGCCCTGTGTATGTGGCCTCTGTCAGACAGGATGTCCCAGACACTTCCATGGTGTCTAGCCTGTCAGACAGTAGAATACAGCAGACCTGGTCAAAAAATGCATTAGGGAAATGTCACAAGCCCTAAAAATGTATTTACAACTTGACAAGGGCATGCCTTTTGTCATTAGACTCTATATTTGTCCCACTGATTACTCTGTGGAGGTCTGTATTGGGGGTGGCCAGTGATGATGTCATATTTAATGGATACCTTACATTTTCCTTGAATCCAAACCGGTACTTGATTCAGGGATTCAAAGCACTTGATTAGAATCCTCTCCACTGTCATGTGCTGCTGACAAAACCCAGAGGGCAAATTCCTGAGATTGGCGAGGGGATCAATTAACTCATCAGAGCTGGGACACAGTTATGAATTGAAGGATGTTATTCGTGTTTCACTGTTGATTACAAAATAAACATTACATTTGAATAAAAAAAAATCCCTGACGTTTTAAAGGAAACAAACTTCAGCAATTCATTTAAGAGTGTATTTTCCCTGTGCGTGTCAGGCCTTAAAATAAGACATAAAAAAATGCACGCGTCGCATAATTAGGAACTATTTTGTGTGAAATTACACAAGCTTCAAAAGCATGTGGTAAATAATAAGATTCCACTTTGGTTGCTGGAGGGGGTCACTGGAAGGGGCCCCTGAAGGCTCTCTGGAAGGGGCCCCTGAAGGCTCTCTGGAAGGGACCCCTGGAGTGTCTAATTGGCCCCTAAACCCTCTGTGATTTTCCCTCCCTAAGCTTTGGGACAGTGCAAATGATGAAGGCAAGTGTTAACATGCAAATGGACCTCCATTTCACTCTTTAGCCTCCCAAAAAATTACTTTATGAGTTTAGGCATATCGTTCTATGTCCTCTCTGTAATATTCTTTCCTATCAGTCTTCAGTGCCAATTTGAAAATGCCACTCTGGAATTGTTTAATGAGGCTTTCACTGATTATGAACAAAATCATGATATTTTTATGGAGGAGAACTGAGGCTTGGTTAGACACAGTGAGAGGCAGACACATAGAAGCGGAGAGAGAAAGGTTAGAGAGTGAGTTCAGGGCCGTATTGTACCAATTAACTTCAAGTCTTTGGCTGATGCCCTGAAATAACAGGTAGCCTGTGAGAAAGTTGGTGGTTGGGCCTTCTGCCAAAGCATCACAATAGAGAAGTGGCCATGTAGTGAACCATGTCACATGTTTTCAGTGCACCAGTAGTGTGCTGAATGAATGAATATACAGTGGGTCTTAAAAGTTTTCACCCCCCCCCCACCCCCCCTTGGATTTTTCCACATTTTGTTGTGTTACAACATGAAATCAAATTGGATTTAATTAGGAGTTTATGCAACTGTTCAACACCAAAAAAGGTTTATAATGTCTAAGTGAAACATAAAATCTGCAAATTGTTCTAAATTATATCAAATATAGAACACCCCTTTTGCAATGACACACCTGAATGAGCTGTGGTGATCTCTGGGAGCTCCAACAATTGGTTAGTACAATAACAAAAACAAAACTGAGGACAAAGAGGAACATTCAAAGAAAATGCCAAGGTTCTTCAAAAGCACCAATCAGGGGTAGGATATCATTTCCAAGGCACTGAATATACCTAGAGAAATGTAGAAATTGAGAGAATATGGGATGTGTATAACGTGTATTTGACTTGTGTTTAACAAGGTAAAAGTGAAATGAGAAAAGTTCACTTTGCCTTAGCTCATTTCTGAACTATGGTAGCTTTCCAAAATCACAATTGACCAGGCTGATGACATGACACCGGCTTTCTGAATGAATTTCTCTGGCAACATCAGATTATCGGGAACTATATGAGTGTCTGTGTGCACATCTCCAGATGTGAGGTACGAATTTCCTCTCTGCGTATGGGAGTAAATGGGAGTCACTTATTGAATCTCCTCTGCGTGTTTTTTCCGCAGGGTCATGCTTGTGAAATACACACTGTTGCCAGCCTTTTACAATCCAGAGAAGACAGAATATATGACTCAACTGTCCGCACGGCATGATCTAACTGAAAACCCTCCAGCCGCTATCAATTAGCAAACAATTAGTAACACGTTTGATGACGTGTATATTGCCTTCAATGGATTGGTGATTAGCGTCAACATGCTGAGGCCTACAGTACAGAAATGCATATGCATTGCCATGCATCAGGACAGATCTTTTTATTGCCGTCTCTCCTTCCTCCCACATCCACAGACAGAATATTGACGTATTAAAGGCTGACAGACAGACATACAGACAAACACACACATCTACCAACAGGCAAATGAATCCATCTAAACTCACAGACAGACATACAGACAAACACACACATCTACCAACAGGCAAATAAATCCATCTAAACTCACAGACAGACATACAGACAAACACACACATCTACCAACAGGCAAATGAATCCATCTAAACTCACAGACAGACAAACAAACAGACAGACAGACATATGTATCAGACAGACCAAAAGACATATAGACTGAACAACAGAAAAACTTTGTCACAGACCGTCTAGCAGACAGACACTCAAGTGAAAAAGTACACGTTAGTGTATTATTTTCCGATCCCTTAAGATGTACTTTAGTTCACTAAATAGTATTAAAATAGTATTTAAGTACTATTTAAACACTAATATGTTTTGTTAAACTCACCTGTACTTATTCCCTGCCTGAATCTGAACTGTCTATCCACTTGCTGCTGCTCTCTGCTCTGATACTCAACTTTCCTTTCCCTCTTGTACCCCAACACGTTACATATATACAAAGCCAGTGACAACTGACATTTAGGATAAAAAAATTGTTTAGCAAGAATAACCTAGTAATATTTCATTTATACTTTAACAAAGATTTTGTATTGACTAACACTGTTCTGTTATTTAGTCATCATAATAACACAAAGTCAAAATTACATGCATCAAAGGGAATCTGAGATGCTTTTTAAGATTGAGATTGCGTTGAATAAGGCTGCAATTTGTACACCTGACATTAGCATCGTCACACACTCACCTCACCAGATTCTGTCAGTCAATTCTTCCTCACTCTCTTCTGAGTTTCTTCTGAGTCTCTTGCCTCCTAACATTAGCCATTGATGTAGACTTTAAGTTGTGGTAACGTTCGTCATTGATGTAGACTTTAAGTTGTGGTAACATTAGCCATTGATGTAGACATTAAGTTGTGGTAACATTCGTCATTGATGTAGACTTTAAGTTGTGGTAACATTCGTCATTGATGTAGACTTTAAGTTGTGGTAACATTAGCCATTGATGTAGACATTAAGTTGTGGTAACATTCGTCATTGATGTAGACTTTAAGTTGTGGTAACATTCGTCATTGATGTAGACTTTAAGTTGTGGTAACATTAGCCATTGATGTAGACTTTAAGTTGTGGTAACATTCGTCATTGATGTAAGCTTTAAGTTGTGGTAACATTAGCCATTGATGTAGACTTTAAGTTGTGGTAACATTAGCCATTGATGTAGACATTAAGTTGTGGTAACATTAGCCATTGATGTAGACTTTAAGTTGTGGTAACATTAGCCATTGATGTAGACTTTAAGTTGTGGTAACATTAGCCATTGATGTAGACTTTAAGTTACGTTACGTTTATCATCTGTGTTGGATCTCGGTCACCATGATATATATACAGCTCGGGAAAAAATTAAGAGACCAATTCAACATTATCAGTTTCTCTGGTTTTACTACTCATAGGTATGTGTTTGAGTAAAATGAACAGTTTTGTTTTATTCTATAAACTGCTGCAACATTAGTCATTTAGAGTATTTATTTGTAGAAAATAATAACTGGTCAATATAACCATAAAAAAAGCATTGTTTTCAGCATTGAAAAAAAATTATATTCATTTTTCAACAACAAAATGTTTTAACTTAGGAAGAGTTCAGAAATCAATATTTGGTGGAATAACCCTGATTTTTAATCACAGCTTTCATGCGTCTTGGCATGCTCTCCACCAGTCTGTCACATTGCTGTTGGGTGACTTTATGCCACTCCTGGCACAAACATTCAAGTAGCTCGGCTTTGTTTCATGGCTTCTTACCATCCATCTTCCTGTTGATCAAATTCAATGGGGTTCAGGTCTGGAGATTGGGCTGGCCATGACAGGGTCTTGATCTGGTGGTCTTCCATCCACACCTTGATTGACCTGGCTGTGTGGCATGGAGCATTGTCTTGCTGGAGAAACCAATTCTCAGAGTTGGGGAACATTGTCAGAGCAGAAGGAAGCAGGTGTTCTTCCAGAATAACCTTGTACTTGACTACATTCCTGCGTCCTTCACAAAGACAAATCTGCCCGATTCCAGCCCTGCTGAAGCATCCCCAGATCATCACCGATCCTCCACCAAATTTCACAGTGGGTGCGAGACACTGTGGCTGGTAGGCCTCTCCAGGTCACCGTCTAACCATTAGACGACCAGGTGTTGGGCAAAACTGAAAATGTACGGTCCAATCCTTATGGTTTATTGTAGACTTCAGCCTGGCTTTTCTTTGCTTCTCATTGATTAAGGGCTTTTATCTAGCTTTGCATTACTTCAGCCATGCCCCTAGGAGCCTGTTTCGAACCGTCCTCGCCTGTCATGGTGCGGTGAGCAGCAGCGCCACCGTGCCATGTTTTCACAAGTTCCCATATCTCACGAACACATCCCGGACTGTCACATGTTTCCAATCTTCCACACCAGGTCCCAATCTAGCTCGTTTGTATGTGTATATATGTTTCCCCTCTGCTCCCCACATTGTGGATCATTGTTGCTGTCACTGTCATTGTTGCTGTCTGTATGCTGGTGAGTGTTGTTTGTGCTACTGTTTGTATGTTAGTTGTTAAGTCGCATTGTTGCGCACTTTATTTTCATTCAGTAGAGTAGTTATTGTTTTCCGTTCGTGTTCGGTTTGTTGTTTGTTGTTTTAATAAACCAACGAACGTGATCTCTGCCTGCGCCTGGTTCCTCCAACGCTACACCACGACAGTTGTTACATCGCCAGTGATGTCGTTAGGCCGGGGGTATTCTTTTATGAATAGCCCTGGATCTCAAATAGACCAAAAATGGATAATAAAAAAATAACCCCTGATCTAATCATCTATAATTACGATTGCGCATTATGACAATATAGATGTATAAGCCGTGAACATTGACATTTTCATCATGTACAATAAAAACCCTGTAGGCTACTTTCTGTCCCGGGGTGTTGCGGGGGGGGGCTGTGTATTGTGATCCTAGCAATGCCTCTGGTCATCGCCGTGCACTTCACCCCAGCTGCTGTTTGCCATTCTTTTTGTAGGTCACTTGATGTCATCCTACGGTTGTTGAGTGACATTCGAATGAGTTGACGGTCATGTCAGTCAGTGGACAGTCGTTTTCACCCTCTGCCAGTCTGTAGCTTTGTTGTCCCCAATGTCTGTTGTTTGACCTTGTTCTTATGAACCGCCGTCTTTGAAATTTTCATGATGGAAGCAACCTGATGCTCACTGTATCCCTCTGACAGTAAAGCCAGAATTGAACCCTTCTTTTCCTCACTCAAAGCTTTTCTTTTCAACTCTTTTGTTATGCTGAATAATTATTTTTTTATTCTAATTATCTTTGAGGTACTACTTGCACTGTTTTTGCCATCCAGCTGGTCCTATTGCAAGAGGATAGTGATGACCACAGCAGTGGTTTTTAATACTTTTCCTCGTTAAATTAGATTTGGTTCAGGTTATCACCTAATCAGTATATATGCATATCTGCAGCTATATGATATTATTAAGCTTTTCTTAAGCCAACATCAATCAAATAAACCATAGAGCTGAGTCACTGCAGCAAACAGATGCATATAAAACCATGTTCGGAAAGGGAATTCTATCTTCACTAAATTGTACTTTGATTTTCTAAATGTTGTGTTGCCATTACAGATTGACTGACCTGAACAACTGATTCCATTCGGCTCAACGGCTGGAGAAAGAGGTTGAAGTCAAAACCTGCGAGCAGTTTCATCAGTGGGGGGAGCTGTGGGGGAGGGGTGATTTGAGAATGAGAGCAACTGACTGAGACAGTTTGAACAAGTGGTACGTACGTAGGTTAGGCGTGGAGGAGGGGAATGAGGGGAGGAGTGACGTGGTGCCCTGAATGCAGACAGAACGCAACAGCAGATCTTTTCTATGGTGGAAACAGCACAAAAGGCGTCAGCGTGGTTTAGAGGGATGCTTCAAAAAGTCAAAAGAAAGGTAGACATTTTGTGAAAATCCCCGCTGGAATTTTCTCGAGGGGCCATGTCCCACACACTTATGTACCGGCTGCACCTATTGACAAGCACGTAGGTGCCCACGGACGTCATTCTGAGACGGAGCTTCCTATTCTCTGTGACGGGTTGAGTCTCTTGTACACATGTAATCCCAGGGGCCTTTAATGAAGAGACCAGAGACTGGAGTTGCCTTTGGGTGGATATATTGTCAACAAGGATTGTTTTCATTTTCTTTCCTTTGTTTCTTTGCTTCAACAAAACTGCATAGCTGAAGCCGGGCATGGAAAACAAAACCAAAGGCACGGGACAGGTGTGTACAAAACTCCCAGTGTACGGCAAGGATTACTAACAAACAAAGGTCAAATAGAAAGATTCTGACTTGCAATCTGAAAGGCCCAAAGCCTTGTATAAACAATCACAGCCAAATCTACCTCCTAAATATACTTTGCATAATCCGTGGCCGTTGCCCAGGAAACACCGGTAGTGGCCATTATCAAACAGACATTCTTTAAAATAATACCTGAAGGAATACCTGGAACCATTCAGGACCATTGAAAACTGTCCCTTTTCAAACCAGCTGGGACTGGGTTGTACTTGCGGTCTGAACACCAATGTTGTATGGTTAAATTTGCTGAAAATGTGCCCTTTCTGATTTCTTTATAGTAGCTACAGTGAAATAGACTCAGGCAAAGATCTATGTTCCAGTGTTCACACAACACTGAACCCTACGTAGCTTATCTACACTGGGCCATGCACATTTGTTAATCAGCTCAACATTGGTCCCCTATGACCTTGAACCTGTTCAGTTTCAACCTGCGGCTGCGTTGGAAATAACTAGAAACATAAATTTTTCAAAGATACAGTCGGGAGAACAAGTATTTCATACACTGCCGATTTAGCAGGTTTTCCTACTTACAAAGCATGTAGAGGTCTGTAATCTTTATCATAGGTACACTTCAACTGTGAGAGACAGAATCTAAAAATCCAGAAAATCCCATTGTATGATTTTTAAATAATTTATTTGCATTTTATTGCATGAAATAAGTATTTGATCACCTACCAATCAGCAAGAATTCCGGCTCTCACAGACCTGTTCGTTTTTCTTTAAGAAGTCCTCCTGTTCTCCACTCATTACCTGTATTAACTGCACTTGTTTGAACTTGTTACATGTATAAAAGACAATTGTCCACACACTAAATCAAAAAGACTCCAAGGGGACAGGACGACTGCACCGTATTGAGGGGAGGATGGATGGGGCCATGTATCTTGATCTTGGCCAACAATTTCCTTCCCTCAGTAAGAGCATTGAAGATGGGTCGTGGCTGGGTCTTCCAGCATGACAACGACCCGAAACACACAGCCAGGGCAACTAAGGAGTGGCTCCGTAACAAGCATCTCAAGGTCCTGGAGTGGCCTAGCCAGTCTCCAGACCTGGACCCAATAGAAAATCTTTGGAGGGAGCTGAAAGTCTGTATTGCCCAGCGACAGCCCCGAAACCTGAAGGATCTGGAGAAGGTCTGTATGGAGGAGTGGGCCAAAATCCCTGCTGCAGTGTGTGCAAACCTGGCCAAGAACTACAGGAAATGTATGATCTCTGTAATTGCAAACAAAGGTTTCTGTACCAAATATTAAGTTCTGCTTTTCTGATGTATCAAATACTTATGTCATGCAATAAAATGCAAATTAATTACTTGAAATCATACAATGTGATTTTCTGGTTTTTTGTTGTAATTTCCGTCACTCACAGTTGAAGAGTACCTATGATAAAAATGACAGACTTCTACCATGCTTTGTAAGTGGGAAAACCTGCAAAATCTGCAGTATATCAAATACTTGTTCTCCCCACTGTATATTATCCTTAACCTAGATTCCTTTTTTCATGATGTTGTTTCTATTATATAGTATTCAGTATATATTTATCACATGCACTTAGCTCAGTCATATTCTTTATCAATAAAATCACCCAGAGATGGAACCACACTTTCTATAATGTTTAATTTTTTTGTGATGGGATTTTTAGTTTTCCCCAACCAAGACACAAACAAAGCCAAGAATGTTATGCTTGCTGTGCTATCGGCTGCCTGTTAGATGCTATCCACCCTTGCTGAGCTTGCATATCTTAGTTGATTTCTATAGAATAAAACTTCCTGTTTCCATTGTTTTTCAACTCTAATCCTCTGAAGAGTTCCATTTAATAGTTGATTAACACAACAGTGATGACACAGTGAGTTTGATGATTTTCTGTATTTTGGGGATTTCTTTTGTCTCATTTGTGCTGAGTGAACACTTGCTGGCATTCCAGGTTTAACTAATAAAAACGCCTGGAATAAAACCAAATGACAATGTGGCACTGTGGGATAGGACATCTACCTTTGTTACCTGACTGCCTCCTTAGTCCATTATTGTAAAACTAGACAGCTAAGCAGGACTCAAAACACTAAAATTACAGCTTTATACAGCTTTTTTATCATCAACTTCAGGTTGCCTCTAACTTAATGGGAATGACTGAGAGAAAGAGAGTCCGGTAAAAATGAGGAGGAGAAGAATGTGAGATGAAGCAAGGCAGTTCAGTAGTCTTTCTTACTTTACTGTATGGGTGGATTTCTGTGCTGTTAGACAGATTACGAAAAGAGACTGAGATACAGAGACAGCGGGATTAAGAGAATGAGAGAGAGATAAAGAGAGAGAGGGAGACAAAACATATATAGATATATATAGAGAGAAAGAGGGATACAGGGACTGCATGAGAGGGAGAGAGAGATAGAGAAAATTAGAGTTATTAATATCTGAGACATACAGTGAAAGAGAGACATAAAGGAGAGGGGGGGTGAGATGGGGGTGGGAGGATGAGATGGGGTGGGAGGATGAGATGGGGTGGGAGGATGAGATGGGGTGGGAGGATGAGATGGGGTGGGAGGATAAGATGGGGGTGGGAGGATAAGATGGGGGTGTGAGTGTGAGATGGGGTGGGAGGGATGTTGGCGTCTTCCAGTTTATACTCATTGACCTCCGGCAAGAGTGTGTGTATAACTGACTGTGTATCTGGGTCTGTGATTCTGCTTATGTGTACATGAGAAAATCGTAAGTTCCCACAAAAATAATGTAACCTGATAAAATTGGTCCCTGCGAGGTCTTTGGCTGTTATTTCCAGCTTAGGGGTTAGGTTTAGGGTAAAAAAGCTCCAAGTGGACTTTAGAATTAGTTTTGGCATTACCGATTAGGTTTAGGATTAAAATAAGTTTACGTTTAGGCATAAAAGTTAGGGGATTTAAATTAAGGTCAGGGTCAGTTTAGGTTATGCTTATGGATAATACCTGCACAGGTCTCTGCATCTGCCAGAAACAGACAGACACCCCAGCATGACTCCTGAGAGGGAGAGTGAGAGAGGCCTCTGCCCTAGTCACGACATCACATCCATCCTAGTTAGAGTTGTCTTTGGGTAAACTGTGACACACACAAAATGTAAACAAACCCTGTTTGCACACGCAAGAAAACCCTCCGGGAGCCAAGACGTTTTTCGACCAGAACTGCTGACCTACGTCCAAACCTACACAACGGTTCCCCTCCCCCTGCCAGCACTCACACACAGTTTATCAGGCTCATCGAACAACTATCAATAGACTGCGTGAGCGCTGTTCCGGCCTACTGACGTACGACCCGGCGTCGCTCTGCCTTGCAACGCGCGTGACGTAATGGAAGTCGGACACACACCGACGCACACACTACGTGGCCTGTAAACACGGATATGTGTGTTTACGCTGTATTTAACACAGCTGTTTTGTTATTTGGGTTTAACATCGATTTAGTCTGCTGGAGACACCAAATAGAACCAAGAGCGCTTCGCTATAGACAAGAAGTGTTAGGGTTACAGTTTGGTCCTGAATTTGAGTTGGGCGTGTGTGCGTGCGTGCGTGTGTGTGTGTGTGCGTGTGAGTGAGTGTGAGTCATTGAGTGTGTGTAATTGAGTGTGTGAGTGCATTCGCACGCGGGAGGAAAGGGCCGACCTAACTTGAGAATTTGCACACCACTTCCTACACACCTGACATTTGGAGGTTACAGGCCAGAGACGGACAGACCAACAAACACATGAAGATGAAGAAAGGTAGCGAAGGGGCAAGAGCTACAGGACGGGCAGTCTAAGAAGCTTAAGTGCTTTTTGTCTTCATCTGCGTGGGATCAAAGCAGGCTCCATCTGTATGGGTGCTGTCACTCCTGGAAGACGGATTAGCAACAAACACAGCTTCATCTTCCCCCACCACACACTGATTCCGACTGGTGATGTCAGGGGTTATAGGCCCACCTACAGCTCGCAAGCACCCAAACACAGGTGTATGCCCCCCAAAAGCAGACCAGGGCTGTGAGTCCTGTTTACACACACTGATACATGGTCACAAACACCCTGAGCAGACGTGACGAAACACACACGCACACACACAGATACCAACGAATGCCCTTCCTTATTTCCTTGAATCATGTCGCTGGCTTACGTCAGATTGCATGACAATGACAGGACCTCCTTCCGAGGATAGCCAAAAGGCTGTCTATCTGTTGAAATGTTTGTCTGCGTAAATGTCGATGTGTGTGTGTGTGTGTGTGGGCCTGTCGCTTCATAGGGAGTAATCTTTAGTAAGTACTTTTCTGCTGAACTGCAGCCAGGTCACTCAGTAGATAAAGAATGGAATAACATACAGGCCTTTCTGCTGCGACAATTGCCTGCTCTGTCTCATGTCCATATTAGGTGGGCCAGTCTAATATTAAACCAACATAGAGCCTGGCAGCTGTCTATCCCATGTTGAGGTCACCTGGCCAGCACACTGCACAGGTGACTGTCACCAATACACTCTCACTGACATTGGACACAACCACTGGAATGGAAGGCGTTGTATGAATGTGTGTGTGTGTGTGTGTGTGTGTGCGCGCGTGCGTGCATTTGTGGTAACAGGAATACTGTAGCTGATTTGTGCAAGTGTGTTCGTCATAACAGGTCACATTAATAGCACTGTTGAGGCATTGTGACATTTCACCGACATTTCCAGACCCTTCAACCAAACCTTGTCTGCTCATTTAATAACATTTCAAACACACCCCCTCCCACACACAGACACACACAGACACACACAGACACCTGATTCGCCACACAAACGCATAAAGTACACAGATAATGGATGTTTAGACACAATTCTGTCACAAGTCCAGAACAAGTTGGATACAAACTGCAGGGTTGAGCACATTTGACCAATTTTGTGGTGGGTCTTTATGGGGTTGTTTTATGTCCACTGATTCTGGGGTTCAGTTTGTTGCTTAAACATGCACTTGTCTGTTGTTTTTTGGGGCGAATGAACGTTCTCACTTTAAAAAACTTTTCTGGTTCTTCTAAAGTCCACCTAACTCACAGAATTATACTGTTTAAGCGAATTGTTTACTTGACTGTTTTTTTGCTATGCATTCTCCTGACTTGAACCTCATTTAAAACTGGTGGTTTGAACTGAAGAGGACAGTCTATGAGCACTGTCAAAGGATATCAGTCATCTGGAGAAATGGTCTAAATCTAAAGCTCTCCAATCCCATAAAACATATCACAAACAGTGTCAGCGTTGTCTTACCAGGAAGGGGTGGATTGAAATCAGGGGTGCCACAATTCTTTTGAGATTTTAATGTTAAACAAAAATGTCTTTAAGCAATTGTATTAAAATACATTTCATTGTTTTTATTCGTATAATATACAATCTCAGTATTTGTTTTATTTACATTATATCGTATAGTTTTCTACTCATTATCAATTAAAGGTTGGCAACAGTTTTGGACCTGACTCATTTGCAAGCCAAAAATACAAATGGTCCTGAAACCCAAAACAATGCATATCTGAAGAAGAAAGATGTCAAGTTTTCCCATCTCTTGTCTACCAGAAGCAAACCCTGGTTTGATTTAAAGTGTATGTGATCACTAACCGTAGCTCTACTAGGTCCTTGTGGTTTGACATGTGGACAGGGGGATGTGTTCGCAAATGCCTTGCTTTGTTTTCTCTCTACACACAAACATCTAACTGTCATCGGTGCATTCCTCACCCTAAGTAGAGGCCCTCAGAGCTGGGTGTGTGTTTCTCAATACTGGTAAGACTTCTGTAGGGGTGCCAGTCCCTGAGAGTGTCCCTGCAAAACTGGCTTCAGTGTTTTGGCTTACGTGACTTCACAAAGCCCCAACACGAAGAGAAGGATATGAGTGTTACTGTAAAACAACTGAACACAAGTTGCCTGTAAATGGATCGCTTCAGGACATTTACAGCTCAGGATAAAGATAATTCTTAACTACTACAGTTGCAGATGTACCACTTAGTTTTAGCCCTCCCTTCCTGTGACATTAGGCTCCAATTACACTCTGCCCGGCATATCAGAACTATCCCCTGACATCAGGGCTGGTAGCCAATCCTTCACTTTGCACACCCACAGATGATGCATCTGTGTATATCTACAAGCACTTTCCCACAAGTTATCACTCTTGCCACTGTTTTCCAAGCTGTAATTTACACGGCTCTCTGCAGATAATAGCTTGCTCTGTTCTCTAACCCATTAATAAGCATATGTGTGCAGAAACCTGAGCTCATAATCTCAGTCCTAACATTATTTCAGGTGGCCTTTTTGTTTTTACTTCCTGCTACCACAAACTGAAGGTTTACCGGCTTACCTGAGATTACAGGCTCCTCTCCTCCACCGTGAAACTCACCTAGGAATTCTATCTGCGCCCTAATTTGTAGATTCTGTTTCCATCATCGTCGCATGTCATCCTCACTCGCTCCCGTCAATCTCCCCTGAAGGCTCTGGCCCCTAGCAAATTCAGCATAACCTGTTTCTTACGGTTATATTGGGGACACTTGGGTAATAATTAATACAGAATTTGTATTGTGTAATAGTTGTAGGATTCAGGGAAACAGTATTATGGCCAGGGCGGCGTGACCTTTATCACCGGGTGAGGCCTTAATTCTTGACCTACTTGGCTGACTTGGCTGCTTAATATTCACCCCCATTGTCACCGTTGTGTAACTCTTAATTCTTAGCTTGAAGGTACAGGAAAATGTGGGGTGAGACGTGGTGGTCATTCCTTGTCAGGTTACCAAACTTACCTAAATCACGTATCTTGCGAATAGTATCCTCACACTCAAACCGACATCACCTGGCAGCCCAAACAATGAATGAAATTGGAAGGGCACTTATCCCCCGAATTCCTCACCTGCAGCTCATTACGGGAGAGCAGCTGTCTGCAAATCCCTCAACGTAGGTTCTGTCTCAGCCTCTCGTCTGGATTCCCATCCCGTCTCTCAGTGTCACAAGTACCCTACTGTGACCTCTACATTTCTCCCCCCTGGCCGGGACATTCATGGAGCGGTTCGCAGAACCGACGTCCGGAGCCTTCCCCAAAGAGGATTAACGGCAGAAATGATTTAACAAATTGACCCACCGCCGACCATGAATGCTCTTGGGAGAACGCAATGAAATCCTTCTTCTGGGTTTATGCGTGATATACAGCCTGTAGGGCCCCAGTGAAAAGAATGCTGACAGCATGTGAGGAAAACGTTATGCTGGTCAATGGATTCAGCACATTTCACACTGGATGTAGAGTGGGACTTCGCCAACACTTCATTAAGAAAAGTTAGTTTTTCGACACGTCTAACTGTTGGGGAAGTCGAACGGCCTCCCTGCCCTCCTAACCGTCTCCAGATGTGAGGGTCAGTGAGGGAGTGGGGAGGACAACGGCTGTGAACACACCCTTAAAGAACAGAGAGACGAAACCACCAGAGAGACGGAAAAAGTGATGGGAAAAGAGAGGACTAAGTGAACGAGTGGAAGGAGGTCTCTCCCTGCAGAGAGGAGCAGGAAAGCTGGAGCTGAGAGAAAGGAGTCTCCTCTCTCTGGGTGGTGATGGAACCACAGGGACTACAGTAGAAGCGGCATTAGGAAGAGACACACACCAGTGTAGACAGAGATCCTAGCGCACTGGAAAATCGTCTAGACAAGCCTTCAAATTCCAATATATTGGAGGAAAAAAGTGTTTTGAGGAATTCGGTGACCTGCCAAAAAGAAGAATGTCTCTAGTCACATGTCAGACTATCTGGCTATACTCTGGGAGTGAACGACTGAGATTTAAATATATTCAGGACTTGAAGAAGTTGGATGTATGAGATTCGGTTCCTCAAACCTTTGTTTTCCCACAACACAAACACACAAACCTGAATAAGAAAAAAAACATGAAGAGATCGTATTGCAAAACAAACACTCCAGCAACAATGCTTGAATGCCAGCCTTTTGTCTGTCTGCTCTCCGTCCACCACCATTACTCATTCATCAGCCCTGTTCCTGTTTGATGTTGTTGTATATACTTGGACCTCTGACTCTGTGGGGGTAGTTAATGTGTCTGTTGTGTCTTCTGAAAGTCATTGATGGAGCAGGCAGCATTCATTGAACAGTAATCGCTCTCAACTTCAATACCTGCACTGGGACTTCTAACAGGGAAGGCATGGACAAGACAAAGATATATAAATGGGTTCTAAACCTTTTCACTTGAGTAAAGTTATTGACAACAATCAATAACAAAATGACAAAAACGTCCCTTATAAGTTCGAAAGCACAAGTTGCGAGAGACATGAGAAAAACGGTTCTCCTCTTGAAATGTGTGAGACAGCTAGACAAGTTTTTCTTTCCTTGCTGTTTCCTGTCTTTAGCAGTCACAGACAGTAGGGCTGGCAGTGGCAACTTGGGTTATACTCAACCTTACATAGAGAAACATTCTAGAGAACTAGGACACGAACCAGGTTTCAGGGAAAAAAGCAATGCGTTACATATTTTGGTTGGTTCAGCAACAAAAGCAGAAGCCATATTTTTGTTGGATCTTGAGTGCAATTGATGTAATGTATTATGTAATGTCAAGCTTTTCTGAATAGGCTTTTGAAAGCTGTAGTCAGAAGACAACAGAAAATAATCATTATGCGACCAAGTTTACAAGTTTACAGGTTTACATAATGCGACCAAGTTACTCAATAAATGTTGGCCCGTGAAGGCCTTCCCACCTCGACAAAAAGATTCTTTAAAAGATAATTTCTTGCATAAACAACCCGTTATTTTTCAAATGTGTCATGTTATACAAGACTACATAAAAATGTGTGGATGGAAACTTGGTTACATATGAAAATATATACATATCCTTTAAGTGCGTAATCACTTTTTGTAGTCTGCTTGTCTGGGTGTAGAAATCGTTCATGCCAGAGACATTTCTTTGCCTTAATGTGGTTTGCATGACCCTGAATGACTCAATAACAGTTAAGTTGAATGAGTTCACTAATGTATTCTGGCCCTGACATTGGGAAATCACTTATGACATTACCCTTCACTATGGCATTGCAGTTACTCTGCCACACGGTACAGGCTGTCCAGGATCAGCCACAGAACTACTGGAGCATCAACAGATACCATGTTACACAATGTTCTCCCTGAACAGACCCCGCCTCCAAGGGCAGCCTGTTGGCAGGTAGAGATGAATGCGTTAAGCTGTCTGTTTGATTCGAAATACTGATCCCTTCAAGTACATGTTTTTTTGTGCTTTATTTTGTTTTGAGGCATAGTTAGCTCCTGGAAGAAGGTGTTTTAAGAGGTAATCAGCAAAGTTTCCTCCCTTGTGCCAATTCATTTGCGAAGACATTTATCAAAGTGATTCCCCATCCAGGATATGTACAAAGATCGCAGTTGATATAACAAAGAATTTTTAAATAGTTGTGGGCAATGCTGGTCATTGAGAAATGCTCAAAACAATTCCGTCATTGCAATTTGAGACACATTTGTACTACAACATTAAAGTTCAGTTGTTTTAACAGGCAGCTTAGCTGTGCTTGTAGTTGATCCCCAAAACCTTTTCCTTTGTTTTGTTTTGTTACAGAGAAAAGTGGTTGTCACATGAAAATGTATCTTAACAGCTTTTATTAAGAGCGATGAGACAACAGAGCCCCATTTATTTTAATGAAAGGAACTGAGGTTAGCGAGGTTAGCGTGAAGACCGTTGGGCAATGCAAGACTGGCTTTTTAGCATGAACTGGAATGGAACCAAAGTAAAGAAAAGCTTAATGCAAATATGTTGCTATTCAGATTTGCGCATTGTAGTAAGATGCTACCAAACATTCCAAACCTCTTATATGTCATTTAAATCCCAATGTGGATAATGTCTCAGCACACTTTGTCTCCTCTGTCTCACAAATCCATGTTTGAATTAACAACAAAAACAGTATAAAATAACATACATTTGCAGGTACTGTACATGCAGATATTTAATCCAGAATTACATTGTAATATCATTTAGTTGCTTTGAAGTGATCTTTTGTTTTTATAAGGCACTAGTTGTTAATGAAGAGTCAGTAAAATGTGAAATCCAATTTCCCTGTAAAAACAACTGAAAGTAAAAAAAAATTTAACAACATGCAAAATAAAAAAAATATGTAAGCATGCAAAAAAAATCCACATGTCTAATGCATGAGGTTTAACATATGTCTAATGCATGCAGGATAACATATGTCTAATGCATGCAGGATAACATATGTCTAATGCATGCAGAATAACATATGTCTAATGCATGAGGTTTAACATATGTCTAATGCATGCAGTCTTGGGGAGAAAATGTATTTTCACTCAAATGAAAGCCAAGTATACATTAATTTCATGAAACATGCATATGTTAGTGTATATCCATAAAGAAAAGGTGTATACAGGCACATGGTATCCCTTACATGTCAAGCATGTACAAATTAATACAAAATGAACAAAATGCTAAACAAAATATCCATGCCAAGTGTTATCGTCAGCCATCTGAAAAGTGATATTATGCTTTTTTTTTTTTTTTTTTACAAGTGACTACTGGGCCACTATGTAGAAGTAATTGAATTTCCAGCCGTGCCCCAGTCTAGAGCAGTCTGCTCAGCTGGGGCAGGTCCACCAGGATCCCCTGCCAGGATGTAAAGATCTCAGACCTAGAGGGAGGTTCTGCTGAAACCACTGGATAGGGTACCACTGGAAAGGAAGAGGCCCTGTTCTGTGTATCGACCCGGGGGTCCACACAACCTTCCAAATCCCAAAGTAGGAATGCAAAACTTCCCATAATGCCTTAATGAGTCAGTAGGGACTTAATATAGGATATTTCAGTTTTCTTTCAGTTATTTTGACACATCTTGAGGTAAGATAACTGTAAACCTGTGTAAGACTAAGTAACCCCATTCAGTCCTAATCTGTCCAGTAGTTGGATGTATTGGTATTGGTATTGTCTTTAGAAAAAGTGTAAACAGGTCAGTTCATCAGTTGAGTTGTCCTACATAAGAACATGAAGGGAAATGTCCTCATTACAGCATTGGTACAACCACTCCACTGTGAAAGACATACCCTCAGGGTGTGGTTTGATTGCATTCTGGCAGAGGTCCAGGGGAAATGTTCAGGGATTATTAATATCTGGTTGGGTTAGAGGTTGACTCTGACTTGTCCGATAGCATTAACGCTTTAACGTCAGTTTCCCAAAGTGAGGTCTATTAGCAGTATAACTTGGGGTGTACTGAAGGGCCAGCTGCTGACCTGACACCATCTCATCCGTTCTTCCCAGTACCACAGAGGTGACCCCCCCCCCCCCCCCCGTCATTCATTCATTCAATACATAATAGAGTTCATATGACAAAGTTAAATTATACTATGCTCTAAGCAGTGTAGTGGATCTGTATTTCTATGCAATAGTATTTCTACTATACTGTATGTTTTTGCATGTCAGGTTTTTACAATGAAATATATTCATTCATCACTGTAGTGTTTTTGCCAGGGTATAATATAGTATTTACTTGATACATTAACAACTTAAATGATAGCATGGTGAAATGAATATAAGGAAGACAACATTGAATGTACAAAATTCACTATATGATACTGTTGGAATCAGATTTTTGGTTGTTTTATTTTGTTTTCAACAACAAACATAAGTTTGTTTCAACAACATATGACAGTCTTCAAATTACCATGCATACTTCTATTCTTAGTATTAAAGACAATATCCATATTATTCTGACATCGTTTATAATGTACGGTAATAATAATTTAAACGCCAGTGTTTTATAGCCAACCCATTGTTTTATTGGTGATTGACACAACTAATGAGTGAGAGTATTCTAAAAAAGACACTCACTACAGTGTAGTAAATAACAGTCCTCAGGGGTTACCAGGAGAGTCTGAGAACTGTGCTTTCCTTAGATTAGATTGTTGGAGAAGCTAACATTTTGACAGAAGAGGGATATTAGGATGGGCATATCGTGTTACCGGTAGCATGCAAAATCTATACCTCTCTTTGCTGAACACTTCCCTGGAGGGAGTCTGTTTTCCGGGTATGAAATGTGATGTATAAGGCCCAAGGAGTCTAACGTGATTTTCTGGATGGTGACAGAGATATGTCTATGGTGCTAAATATATATCTGCTTTAAATTAGCGCACCTCCCAAGGCTTTTCCTGCTGCTTAATGGACATACAGAACCATAATCAGAAACATATTTCAGCATGGTTGCATGATGCAGAGATTCAAAGTTGCCATGAATTAATACATCCACAGCACACAGGTCCTCACAGAGATCTTTTTGAGACCATATATCTGACATTTCCTGACGATAAGTTGTAGATTAGTTGCAGTAAACTGAGACTAAGACAAAACCTCTGTATAAACACAAGGTGAATCTAAAACCTCTTACAGGTGAATCTTACAGGTGAATCTGATCATGTTATTGACGTGTAGGTGTTTTGAATGTCACGGTCACAGAGTGCACGAGATCCAGATACTGCTAGACCAGTTTACAGTAGTAAGGAAAAAGTTAATTTGTTGGAGTGTAACCGAATGTAAGACACAGGTCTGCTGGCGATACTGGCTACGGACCTGTTTCTCCTGATCCGATTTGAAACACATCACATCCTGGCCCATGAATATTCAGGGCCTTCGCTGTATGGAGACAGTGGGAATTGAAGAGGATGTTTGTGGCAGTGCAGTGGTCTTCCTTATATGTGGGATGCCTTTCCCTCTGAGTCGATTCACATGATCTGATTGGATCCAGATGCAGCTGAAGAGCATCTTTCTTCCAGTCAACATCTATTCAAACCCTGAACATGAGTTGAACATGAGTCTTGCCTGCTGTCCATGGCTCTATGGGGTGTTTCTTATAGCAGGTTTATACTTAAAGCGTAAATAGCTAGTTTATATATATAAAAAAATATTTCTATATACTGCATTCTGAATATGTATTTGGTGTCTCACGTCAGTTCTTTACCCTAAAGTCAGGCACACAATCTTCATATATTTAAGAGTGCATTCACTGCAGCCTGTCTTGTTGACATTTACCGTCCTAATGTTTAGATGGGACGTCACTGTTAAGTAGGAACTGTTAGGAGTATTCACATATGAGGACTGATGTTCAGTGGGTGGATGATTATGGGTGCAGTCCATGTAATCCCTCCTTCCACAAACACACGGGCGCTCCCATCTCCGCAACAGCTGTGAGGTCACAGACATTAATGTGTCAAAGGCCCTTGTGACACTTCTCTTCGAGCACAATGTTGTTTCCTGACATTTTAAATGCTGAGCGGTGATGTCTCCAAATGATCTATCTTCTTGTGAGCAACAAGGGATTTATTAACAAAAATATTGTTGACCTGTTTCTTTTCCAACTTATCTTGGATAGCATCTCCTGTTTGTCTTGAATGGGTAATTGTTCATATTTGGCCAGATGTTAAGGACTGAGCCTTTTCCAAGTCTAATGTATTAAAATCAATATTTAGAATTACTTGTAACAACAAAACGTGGTTCAGTCTTCAATTGTTCTTGTTACTTGTGTCTCTAAGGAACTTGGTGAAAATGGGGGAAATGTTTACACTTACTGTAAATTAAACTGCATTTGAGAGTTCTCTGACAGTGTCTGAAACTCTTCCAAGTGATGTTTTTCACTGTCACAATCTATAGTTGTGGTAGCACACTGAAGCGCTGAAGTGCTTGCTCATTTTCTGCTAAGCTCTCGTTCTGCCCCACTGGACAGCTCAACAGATCGGCTTGGTGTAACAAATTGTGCTTCATATAAGTGAGAGCAGAAAATGTAACAATAAATATATATTGGGGTACACTTCTGAAGTCATTTTCTATTAGCCCATCTAAAGTGAGAATGGGTGGAGACATGGTCATCTGGTGCTGATACTGACCAAATTTAAAATACCCAAAAGCAACACATTACCATGATTTGGCGGGACATTGTACAGGGATGCAAACCCCACCATCCCCCTGTTGGGACACTGTTCAATTGTGAATAAAAACAGAATTCAATTATGTGGAAGTTTCAAATTTCAGTATTTTATTCAGAATACAACATAGATGACATATCAAATGTTTAAACTAAGAAAATGTATCACTTTAAGGGGAAAAAAAGTTGATTTTAAATTTCATGGCATCAACATATCTCAAAAAAGTTGGGACAAGGCCATGTTTACCACTGTGTGGTATCCCCTCTTCTTTTTATAACAGACTGCAAACGTCTGGGGACTGAGGAAACAAGTTGCTCAAGTTTATGAATAGGACTGTTGTCCCATTCTTGTCTAATACAGGCTTCTAGTTGCTCAACTGTCTTTGGTCTTCTTTGTAGCACCTTCCTCTTTATGATGCGCCAAATGTTTTCTATGGGTGAAAGATCTGGACTGCAGGCTGGCCATTTCAGTACCCGGATCCTTCTTCTATGCAGCCATGACATTGTAATTGATGCAGTATGTGGTCTGGCATTGTCATGTTGGAAAATGCAAGGTCTTCCCTGAAAGAGATGACGTCTGGATGGGAGCATATGTTGTTCTAGAACTTGGATATAACTGTCAGCATTGATGGTGCCTTTCCAGATGTGTAGGCTGCCCATGCCACATGCACTCATGCAACCCCATACCATCAGAGATGCAGGCTTCTGAACTGAGCGCTAATAACAAGTTGGGTTGTCCTTGTCCTCTTTAGTCCGGATGACATGGCATCCCAGTTTTCCAAAATGAACTTCAAATTTTGATTTGTCTGACCACAGAACACTTTTCCAATTTGCCACAGTCCATTTTAAATAATCCTTGGCCCAGAGAAAACACCTGCGCTTCTGGAACCTGTTTAGATACGGCTTCTTTTTTGACCTATAGAGTTTTAGCCGGCAACGGCGATTGGCACGGTGGATTGTGTTCACCAACAATGATTTCTGGAAGTATTCCTGAGCCCATTGTTGTGATTTCCATTATTGTGATTTCCATTACAGTATCATTCCTGTATGTGATGCAGCGCCGTCTGAGGGCCCGAAGATCACGGGCATCCAGTATGGTTTTCTGGCCTTGACCCTTACGCACAGAGATTGTTCCAGATTCTCTGAATCTTTGGATGATATTATGCACTGTAAATGATGATAACTTCAAACTCTTTGCAATTTTTCTCTGAGAAACTCCTTTCTGATATTGCTCCACAATTTTTTGCTTCAACATTGGGGGAATTGGTGATCCTCTGCCCATCTTGACTTCTGAGAGACACTGCCACTCTGAGAGGCTCTTTTTATACCCAGTCTTGTTGACAATTGACATAATAAGTTGCAAATTGGTCATCCAGCTGTTCCTTATCTGTACATTTAACTTTTCCGGCCTCTTATTGCTACCTGTCCCAACTTTTTTGGAATGTGTAGCTCTCATGAAATCCAAAATGAGCCAATATTTGGCATGACATTACAAAATGTCTCACTTTCAACATTCGATATGTAATCTATATTCTATTGTGAATTAAATATATGTTTATGAGATTTGTAAATTATTCCATTCCTTTTTTACTCACAATTTGTACAGTGTCACAACTTTTTTGGAATCGAGTTTGTAGTTTAACATGATACAGTGGGGAGAACAAGTGGGGAGAACAAGTATTTGATACACTGCCGATTTTGCAGGTTTTCCTACTTACAAAGCATGTATCATAGGTACACTTCAACTGTTAGTGACGGAATCTAAAACAAAAATCCAGAAAATCACATTGTATGATTTTTAAATAATTAATTTGCATTTTATTGCAAGTATTTGATCACTTACCAACCAGTAAGAATTCCGGCACTCACAGACCTGTTTTTCTTTAAGAAGCCCTCCTGTTCTCCACTCATTACCTGTATTAACTGCACCTGTTTGAACTCGTTACCTGTATAAAAGACACCTGTCCACACACTCAATCAAACAGACTCAAACCTCTCCACAATGGCCAAGATCAGAGATCAGAGAGCTGTGTAAGGACATCAGGGATAAAATTGTAGACCTGCACAAGGCTGGGATGGGCTACAGGACAATAGGCAAGCAGCTTAGTAAGAAGGCAACAACTGCTGGCGCAATTATTAGAAAATGGAAGAGGTTCAAGATGACGGTCAATCTCCCTCGGTCTGGGGCTCCATGCAAGATCTCACCTCGTGGGGTATCAATGATCATGAGGAAGGTGAGGGATCAGGCCAGAACCTCACGGTAGGACCTGGTCAATGACCTGAAGAGAGCTGGGACCACGGTCTCAAAGAAAACCATTAGTAACACACTACGCCGTCATGGAAAAATAGAGCTTTTTGGTCTAAACTCCACTCGCCGTGTTTGGAGGAAGAAGAAGGATGAGTACAACCCCAAGAACACCATCCCAACCGTGAAGCATGGAGGTGGAAACATCATTCTTTGGGGATGCTTTTCTGCAAAGGGGACAGGACGACTGCACTATATTGAGGGGAGGATGGATGGGGCCATGTATTGCAAGATCTTGGCCAACAACCTCCTTCCCTCAGTAAGAGCATTGAAGATGGGTCATGGCTGGGTCTTCTCACATGACAACGACCCGAAACACACAGCCAGGGCAACTAAGAAGTGGCTCCGTAACAAGCATCTCAAGGTCCTGGAGTGGCCTAGCCAGTCTCCAGAACCGAACCCAATAGAAAATCTTTGGAGGGAGCTGAAAGTCTGTATTGCCCAGCGACAGCCCCGAAACCTGAAGGATCTGGAGAAGGTCTGTATAGAGGAGTGGGCCAAAATCCCTGCTGCAGTGTGTGCAAAGTTTGAAAGTTCTGCTTTTCTGATGTATCAAATACTTGTGTCATGCAATTAAATGCAAATTAATTACTTAAAAATCATACAATGGATTTTCTGGATTTTTGTTTTAGATTCTGTCACTCACAGTTGAAGAGTATCTATGATAAAAATTACAGACTTCTACATGCTTTGTAAGTGGGAAAACCTGCAAACTCGGCAGTGTATCAAATACTTGTCCTCCCCACTGTTCATGCATCTCATTTCTAAATAGGGTATCCTCTCGGTCATTTTTGAATAATAATAATTGTCCAAATGGCTTCTGCATGGCAATGATTGGATCAATCAAAATTTTCAACTGTTTTATGATCGAATTACTGCAAATATTGTCTATAATATAGGCCTTCTGCTGTCACTGGTGCCTGTCCCTGGATTTTTTGCAGGAGCCTTCACTGTGTTTTCAGCCTATATGCTTGCTTTTCAACTCTGAAAATCTTAACATCACTCAGCCTCTTACAATAGAGAGTCTTTCCTGTAGATTTTACTTTGGTCTGGGTAACATAATGGCGTTCACATTATAAGATTTGGTTCAGCCACCTGAGGCTTGTCAAGACTTGAGAATATGTGAGTATTCCCCGTTACCGCACGGCATGCTGTCTCATAAATGTAATTATGTGATGATGTGATCATACTGTTAACGTTACAATAATGAGCTGAGGCTCAAAGCAACTTCAAACTTTTCACCATGCTGCTGAACACTTTATGGCTCTAAGCGCTAATAAAATACTTACAGACTACCTTTGGAATGATTCTTGGTTGGAACAACATCTGTTATGTTTTTGACACTGGTAACCAACCTCCACTGTATGTTTTCCACTGGTAACCAACCCCCACTGTGTTTTGACACTGTTAACCAACCTCCACTGTGTTTTGACGCTGGTAACCAACCTCCACTGTATGTTTTCCACTGGTAACCAACCTCCACTGTATGTTTTCCACTGGTAACCAACCTCCACTGTATGTTTTCCACTGGTAGCCAACCCCCACTGTATGTTTTCCACTGGTAACCAACCTCCACTGTATATTTTCCACTGGTAACCAACTGCCTTTGTATGTTTCCACTGGTAACCAACCTCCACTGTGTTTTGACACTGGTATCTATCCTCCTCTGTGTGTTTTGACACTGGTAACCAACCTCCTCTGTGTGTTTTCCAAAGGTCACCAACATCCTTTGTGTGTTTTCCACTGGTTTCCATCATCCTCTGTGTGCTTTGACACTGGTAACAAATCTCTGCTGTGTTTTTGACACTGGTAACCAAACTCCTCTGTCCGGGGCCTCCCACAGATAGGGCCACAATATCACCAGACCCCCCTGTCTCAGCCCCAAGGTGTTACGCTGCTATATTATTGTTCTGGGGGAGTATGGTCAGTTCTCCTTCTCCATTATAAATCCTTGTAGATATAAGGAATGCATTTTATAATTTTCCCTGTCTCCTGACGTTTTAAACTTAGGAGGCCATGTCCTGGCCCACACCTGAGGAGTACCTAGCTTGAAAGACTGTTGCTGTCCCTGTCCAAAGTCCTCCTGGTTGTGTTGCAGATCAAGAAGATACCTGACGATTTCAGCTGCCACTGTGCTGACACCTCCCTCTCCCCCATGTTGTCCCTTTCCTTGTCCATCTGGTCATGCTTCCTACCTGGACTAAGTTTAAATAGACCCTGGACTCAGCCCACATGCATTTATTAATTATTACAATTTGTACTCTTTATATGTTCACCAGCACTACCAGGACTGGTCACCCCTCTGAGCCTGGGTCCTCTCTAGGTTTCTTCCTAAATTTCGGCCCTTCTTAGGGAATTTTTCCTTGCCACTGAAATTCAACACTACTGTTGTTTGCTCCTTGGGATTTAAGGCCGGATGTTTTGTAAAAGCACTTTGTGACAGCTGCTGATGTAAAAAGGGCTTCATAAATACTTTTGATTGATTGATTGATGTTTGCTGCTGGTAACCACCGCCTTTTTGTGTTTTCCACTGGCAACCAACAACCTCTCTGTGTTTTCCACTGGTAAACAACCTCATCTGTGTGTTTTGACACTGGTAACCATCCTCCACTGTGTGTTTTAACACTGGTAACTAACCTCCTCTGTGTGTATGCCGCAGGTAACCAACCTACTCTATGTTTTGAATAGTGGTGACCAGCTTATACGGAGGATCAGTGTAGCCTTTATCTTTGCAAACTCCAGTCTACTCACATGTCACACAGTAATACTATGAAATAACATTTCCTAACAGCAATCAAGAGCCTATGATAGTCTGAGCGAGTCCAGTGCGAGGAGAGTTTCTACCACGTTGTAAAGCACTATAAAGAGAAGACATGGAAGTCAATAATTGTCGGTTCTTAACACAGATTACTTTGAGATTCATTCTAAAAACTACCAATGAATGTGTTGTTAGGTTTGGCCAAAAATGGCGAAGACAAAGATAGACTTAGTGTATATCCAATTGATTGTAGGTTTTAACATAGCACCAAGTTTGAGGATTAGCAATAAATAATTATAACACAAATGATCCCCCAAATCCTTTTGTCCCAGATTAAATCAATATATAATTCTTTTTTGGGGAAACTATGACAAAAGGTTAAAAGGGTGAATTTGTGATTCTAACAACACCGAGGTCACTGTGGGCTGTGGGGTGGGGAAGGAGAAAGTGGGTTAGTTGTTTTTCACAAGACAAGTTCTTAGGAAAGACCATTCCTGGCTTGTTGGTGTTCCAGGTCAATTTTTTTCCCACTGATTGTGTAGAGGAGGGCAGGTCTGCTCCTTTCTCTTTTTCTGTCTTTGTCAGAATAAATGTCTCCTAATTAGTCAGATGCTTCAAGACATGAAGCTCTTGACTGAATAGTACACAAACCACTGTACAGCTTCCCACTCAACACCTTCCTAAGGTAAGAAAAAAGAATAGTCAAAGTCTGTTTTTTTGTCCTTGTTCATGGAAAACACATTGGACACGGTGGTGTAGAAAGAGTCTGGAGTGGGAGAGGAATAGAGTTCGGGACAAAGATCACGTTGCTTGAATGGTCCCGGCTGAGAACTCAGAGATGATGTCTAAATAAAATGAAATACTAGGAACAATAACCCACATAGCCAAAGACATAGAATTCTTTAGTCATTGTCCTGTAAAGATTTTGTCTGGTTCCTATTTGGTCACTGTGGGATGGATTTTAAAGTGGATTTTAGCTCTGGATTAGTTTCAGCGACATCCCTAAAAACATTTAGGGGATATTCTTGATAGTGCACTGTGTAACTGTGCCCCAGAGCTTGTTCTCAAATTTTCCCGTGGATGTTTTTTGTGGATATTCATGGGATGTTGTTTCAAGGTCCCCTGGAGGTTTTTGTCAAGTACCAGGCTTGTAGGCATGTCTTATATTATCGCAAAGACAGTCCTTCTGCAGTTCTGCCAGCCATGGTTGAAAATCACACCAGGGATAAAGGTAGTCTGATGGTATCCTTTGAGAGGATGTGAAATAAACCACTTCTCCCTGCAGGGCTGAATCCATAGCTTGTCTCCTGTCTCTGTAGTTGTACTTGTGAGGCCACTTCATGTACACCCTCTGGACATGATGCTAGTCAGACACTTGCCTTACACCAATCCATCAACTTAATGCTGGGTGCAAATTCACTTACAGGTTCAATTTTTATGGATTTTTGTTGGGACTCAAAATCACTGTCCCTACCAGGCTCTAAAGACTTGTTGCTGTCCCTCTCCAAAGTCATCCTGGTTGTGGCGCAGATCAAGACGATAGCTGACGATTCCAGCTGCCACTCTGCTGACCACCCCCACCCCCTCTCGGTTGTCCATCTGGTCATGCTTCTGACCTGGATTAGGTGTTATAGACACTGGACACAGCCCAAATATATTTATTCATTATTACAACTAACTATTAAAATGTTCTCACAGCACAGCCAGAAGTGGACTGGTCACCCCGCCAAGCCTGGTTCCTCTCTAGGTATCTTCCTGCATTTTGGCCCCTCTTAGGGAGTTTTCCCTAGCCCCTGTGTTTCAACACTGTAGCTGCTTGCTCGTTTCAGGCCGGGTGTTTTGTAAAAGCCCTTTGTGACAACTGCTGATGTGAAAAGGGCTTTATAAATAAATGTGATTGATTGATTTAGTTGACTCAGCCGGGGATCCAAACTGGGGAGTTAATTCAGCTAAACCAAGATTTTTCTTTTTTGAAACATTCAAATGCAAGTTGTAAAACACCGTCATTGTCACGTCCTGGCATGGCAGGTCACCGATCACTCTCCCTATTTGTGTTCTTCCTTTCTTAGTGAATCTTGCCAGTCTTTGTTTGGTTGGTTCAGTGTAACGTTTTCTTGTTTTGTTTTCTTGTCTTGTTATGGTTTTGTGTTTGGTTTTATTAGAAGTCCTCCATTCTTCCTGCGCATGTTTCCTGCCTTTTTGTGAAACATTACAACCACGTTGCCGCGGATTAATCAAACTCAGTGAATTGGGGATTTGGAAACATATGTCACGCAATAATTAGCTACAACGCATTATCAGCGCTAGGGTCAACAGTTTCAGTTGAGTTTCATCTCAAATTGCCCTTATTTGGCAAATATCTACTACAGCCATCTTCAACTCCGCATTAGGCTGTTTAATAACAGGATGATGTTTAATGGAAGTATTATGTGGAGCTGTGGTGACATCAGCTTCAACATGCAATGGTGAAAGAGGGGTATTTATTCTGACATTCAAATGCACAGATAACTTCAAATCCACTTAAAAACACAACAGGCAATGTGAAACTTCAATAATAATGATGTCATGCTGCTTTTGTTATCTGAAAATCATGATATCCATTATGACCCAGAGCCCCTCTTCACCAGGGTATTTAGCCAATCACTGCCCCGCAGGGTTAAAAGAGATTAAAGTACCAGTTTCTGGGTGTTTAATGGCGCTGGTCAGCACAGAGGTTACATGACCACCTGTGGGCAGCTTTCATCACTGAGGAGAACTGTGGTAAGATTCAATTGACTGAACATCATCTGGCCTGTGTGAGAATGCTGCTCTGAAACACCTCGGCAACGCCAAGGAAGAAGTGAATAGCAAATGAACAAAGCAACGGTGGGAATGTAACTGGGCAGTGCTTTACAGATTTGCACAGCATGAAATACCCTGACATCACACTAGAGCCCCATTGCACTTAATTAAATCATTGTTCCTGTTCTTTGGTCCCTGAAACCATGGTGGAAACCATGTAGTGTCAGTCCTTTGCCAGGTCAATGTAATTTGGTAAAACTTTATTATTTTTTGTCTTCCTGGCCAGACCTCCTAGTAAAACAAAATAAAGTATCAGCAGAGGCTTCACCAAAAAATAAATAATAATACCAAGACACATTTGGGAAAGAAAATGTATAGACAAACACTTCAGTACAGCCAAGATTGGTGCATTTTATCTTTGTATTACATGCAAAAAAATAAGAAATCCCTTTTCAAAAGATTTCTTTCTTTCTGGACCTGAAGGTCTCCTGAAGGTCTCCTGAAGGTCAAATGAACAAACTCAACCTGAGACTACTACTGACTACCAGAGGTATTGCAGAGGCTCCAGAGGAAACAGAAATGCACCCCAAAGGAGAAATACTTTCAGGGAGATTTAAAATGTTTCAAAACATTAAAATGAAATGTCCTAAAAACCCATATCAGTCAGTGTCACAGACAGTGTCCTGCATGAGATTTACATTAATGGACCCGGTGGCACGCTAATCACGCTGTGGGTGGTGTTTTTTTGTGCTTGCCTGTCAGAGATAAAGGTGCCCACGGAGTACGCAAGGACGGAAGCTAGTGCTCTTGAACAGCCAAGCAGAGAGGGAATGAGAGGATAACAGCCTGTCCAAAGAGCATAGATTTTTTCCCCTGGTGGCGCTGCCAGTTAGCACGTACGCTCTGGGCCTTTCCATTTGGCGGGCAGTGGTATAGAAGGGCTGGATAAAGTTTCACATCACTGGCAAGGCAAGGCTCCACCTGACATCACATCAAAAGAAGAATGATGAATGAACTGAGGAAATGGGGAATGTCATCATTCATTCACATCTCTCTCTTTCAGTCTGGCCGTGGGGCTGACTGACAACAGTGAGTCTCAGGGGAATCTGTTGCTCTGTGAAATCTGGGCTCTGCTTGGCTTATTTCTCATTTCATTTTGCAGAAAGAAGCTTTTTTTTCAGTTTTTCTACAAAGCCCCTTTTCTCCAAATAGGCTAATTGTGTCCAGTTGACTTCCTGGGATGCAACAGCCCTTATAAGTTACTCACCCAGGAAAGCCTCTTAGTGACAGCTATGTTTTAATTGCATACCAGACTGTGCCCATCAATTTAGAGAATGGCAAACCCAAACATTTCTTCTGCTTCACGTATGAGATAGGGTCATGAACGCTGATGACTTGCAAAGATTTGAAAGACAAACACATGGGCCAATCACTGTTTTCTTGGAGACTTTTCTGGGTTACAGCATGCATCTCCATCAAACAGGTAATCTCCATCAGCGAAACATGAATGGCAAAACAAAATCTTCCCACAATGGCTTTAAGTCATGATGGGGATAGCAAAGCAGCGTTGCATGAAGTGTCATGCCCTCTGTTTCACTTCTTCCGGGTACTTCATGCTGTGCTAGCAGTTTTTCCAGGGAGCGGGTTAGGAACCCACATGGAAAGAACCTATATGAGGATATATGCGCATATATGTAACCTATATGCAGTCTATATGCACATATATGCTGCATATATGCTGCATATATGCACATATATGATAATATATATGCTGCATATATGCGTGTATATGCCACATATAGGCAAAATTGAGGTGCATATATGTGCATATACAGGCCATATAGGTCTCCTGTATTGCTTCTTTATATCCACATATAAGCCCTATATGTACATACAAGATACGTCTCCTAGCTCATGGCAAGATCTGGTCATTTTGTAGCTCATATCTCACTTTGGAAACTGTCATACATGATGCCTAGCTCATATTTTCTATTATCAAGGCAATAACTAAGAAATAACTAAAAAAAATTATGCAAGAACTTATGTATGTGCGAACACGTGAAATGGGTATCACATCTAATTGGCATGTTATGGAATTTAACTATGGCACTTAAGTGAGAGGAGATGGAAAGCTATGATGTCTACACGTTTTCCTGAAACATTTACAAGGTCAATAGTGGAAAAGAAGGAAATGTATAACAAAATGGTTTGTGTTTTTTTTATTTTTGTCAATCAAGCCTTTTTTCCAATTTCAAGTCACTTCCAGATTCACATTACAGCTCATACACATCCACACATTCACCGTTACATCCACCAAATGCAATGTTTTCTGTATTGTCTTAATGCATTTTCCAGAATATGGCTGAAAGGTCATTACAGTCTGAATGTAGCAAAAAAACTAACAAAAGAAAAGTACATAGAATATACATTCAGGTAATCATCATCATCCCACATCTATCTGAGCATTTCACTGTGGTTAATGAATTTGAAGACAATGTCAACATTTCTGTTCACAGTTTTAACAAACAGACACTTTTCTTTTATCTGAGATGCTTGTATAGCAACTAAAGGCCCCAGACATTTCCTTACAGGGACGTAATAACAAGGATTCTTAAATTGACCGCAGATGTCCTGTTTCACTTTTTGGTAGTACTTCCCCACTGCATAACATGTCTCCCCCTGCCCCAGATCACAGACAATGAATGTCTTCACAGAGAAAATACTTTCCTCTCGATCAGAAAGAATGACAGTCTACGAGTTTCTCCGAAAAGTACGTGAGTAGTTTTGTGAATGAACTATTTCAAGATTAACCACTACTCTGCAAAAATACTTCACAGTGACTCTATTTTCAAGGTTGCTGATGCTGTTCAAGGCCAGAAAATCATCATTTCTGATCATACAAATTTTAGGCCTACCCAGAGATGTAACACCATGACAGCGACTTACTTCCTGCACCATTTTTTTCTCAACTGAAAAAGACTCTAAGAGAGCTAAGTAATCATCAGAAGCTGCCACCATGGTTTTTTGGGAAAATGATGGAAATGCAACCTGTAGCCAAACTGTTTTCATTATCTGCAGAGAAACTCCCTGGCTGCTCTTTATCATATCTAAAATGATCCCATTGTATGACTCAAACACAAATGCAGACTGTGCCCAGAGGGGACCCCAGTTCCTCACAGTATTGGGCAGATGAAGGCACAAATGTACATTGAAAGTGACATTATTGATCCCATAAAGGGTCTCCATTTCCTGAACAAACTCTGTTAGCAACCCCTCAGATTCTGATATGTGCAGTGGTGATATATTCTCACCGAGTAGAAGAGAAACCCCCTTTACCAACTTAAACCAGTGCTTCAGATATTTTTCAGGTAAGACCCCTTTCAATGTTGGTATGCTGTAATAAAACAACCACATGTTCCACTCGTGTGCCTTCCAGAACTTTTTCTCTTTCACTGAGCGAGGGACACGGGAAACATTACAGGGGGGTTTAATAGAAGTTCAAATGTCATCAATCTGTTCTGTTGAGTGTCCGATATACCATGGCGATTGGTTGTTTTCAGAATGAAACCACAGCGTGGTGATGCTTCTTGCTACACCCAGCAGCACACTGTGCATATAATCTGGAACACAGCCATCAATGATATTAAAATCAGGTAGACAAGACAAAATACTAGGCCCTTTCACTCCCTTAGTGGGGTTTCCAGCAAGAGCCTCTTCCACCAGATCATCAGTCTGGGAGGGATTCCTCAACTCTGCTTTTTCATAGGGATAAGCCCTTACACGCCCCCTGCGTTTTAGCACACTTGTTCCTTTCTGCATACAAAAAGAACACCCAAACTCACCATTAAACTGTTTAAAGTTCTGAATCAGTGGCCGAGCAACTGAATCTGCCACCATGGTAGTAAGCAGTACTTTACTTGTGACAATTTCCCCACTTTCACTTTCCCATATAAGACCATTAGAGTACAACTCTATGCATTCATCGACAAATGGTTTCATGTAAGTGTTCATATTTGGTTTGTTTTGACCAAACCACAGGCCACAAAGCATAACATGTTTTGCACGTAGCTGTATTGGCAGTTCATTAATAGTACACAAAATTGGCCACAAACTTTTTGTGTTTGATTTGTGCACTGGCACTCCATCACAGTTGAAAGTCAGTGATATGCTGTCTGGTGATGCAAGGGGTGATCGTTTTTTGTATAAATGTCCATCATATATATCTTTGATGGAGGCATCCTTCTTCTCAAAGCGGTGTTTCAGGTGTTTCCCTAATTGGTGGTCCTCAAGCAGTTTTTTAATTTGGTATTTTAGTGGCAAGTACAAAAAACACTGGTCTTTTTGTGCATGCGCTTTTGATGTGTCCTGGTCACAGACTGGGCACTTGACATTAAAGGGACCTTCCTGCATGCTTACCTTGCAACTCTTGCACACATAATGTACTTCTAATATGTCTTTCACTGAATCAAATGCTTTGTAGAAAAGGTACTTTGAGCCACTAACCAATTCCCCACCAGGACCAGCAATAAAGTTGATAAGATGCATGATGTCCTCCAAGGCTCTATTTGTTAATCCATGTTTGAGTTTTAATGCCAGCAGCAGGAGTTCCACCTGTTCTTTTGTTGGTTTCTGGTCTAAAGTTGGACTTGTGGGGTCTTCTAGATGTTCCTCTACTGGCTCCCCAGGTGAAGAGCTAGGGCCAGGTATGGGTTGGTTCATCTGTGAATTTAAAACATTGGATTAGCAATCCCAAATTTGCACAGACTCATACAAATGTACCATTTCATGTGGTTGGTAACCACTTGCATTTGAAGGCTCAAGTGTCTTTGTTTATTTTTTTTAACAGTCTTCTCCAAATTAATTTTATGCCCCCTTTTGTCCACATGTATATTTTTCTGACACTTTAAGCAACATCAGGAAGAATTGGGTTGTGGAATTATCTATGATGATTTACATTAACTAGTGTGCATGCACATGCACGAACAAAACAAAAAACACCTAACTTTAATATTTTTGCCATTTTTAGCCACTTACTGTGTCATCAGAAGCAGTAGACACCGGGTCATCTTGATTGTCCTCTTGGGTGAGATACCTAAAATAAAAATAAAAATCATTCAGCAAGAAATATGTAGGTTTTTTTATTTGGTATTTAATTTGGTGTGCGTGTTTTCTACTTACTGAGTTGTAGAAGAAGAGGCCACAGCTTCTTCATCATCACCCATATCTTCAGAAATGTCCCTAACAAAAATGTTGTGGTAATGTTAAAACACTTCATGCATCACTCAATATAATAGGATTGATATGACTGATTGATTAAGTCCAAGCAGGTAAATTCCATTCATGAGGTGAAACCTTTAAGACTGTAGATTCAAAACACACAAAGTGAAATATTTTCCTGGCTAGAGTTCCAACTTGAACAGTTTTCTTTATTTATTTACTTTGGACATGGAAAGGTACAGTGGACATGGAAAGATACATTTTACCTTTATACAAACATACTTAACATACATTAAGGGGAATTATGCCACATGCGTTTACATGGTATAGGAAATGATCTGTAGCTGGTAGCTTTGTTAGCTGGCTAATTTAGCTAGCTAGCTTCTAGTACGTTTTGTTACAAGACTTACTTTCGTTTACGTCTTCTCTTTGTTCTTTCTGGAACGGGTGCTTCGTCGTCAACGAGGTACCTTTTGTAACGTACTGGATCCATATCTATTGCTTTTCTTTAATTGCGTCTAAATTGCATTTCTCCACTCTGCTGCCACCGATCAGCCGCTACAGCGTCGCGTAGTTGATGACGTCATCCGCATGCGGCCCAGCACACTATCTTTCGCGCCGAAAGATAACGGCTGGGCGTAAAAATGGCGATATCAGCGTTGGAGATCCGCTATGTCCTACTTGAATGGACTGAGGGTGAGGATAGAGGGGCCCATAGTATTTTGGCTCTCGACTGTGTCCGGAATTTTTCAGTAAAAACATTTCTTGAAAGGACTGAAAAAAACGAGAAGCTGGTGGAATGGCGAAAAGGCCGCCAACCCTGGCCGGTGCACCGAGCAAGAATTATTGACGTGGCAAGTATGTTACATGCTAACTTTATCTGACGTTATGTAGTTACATACCACATTTAATGTTTTTTCTCGCTCTTAAAGAAGTCTAAAATGGATCTTGCTAGGTCCCTGGTTAGCAATAGCTTCGCTTTCTGGCTCATGTTAGCTACATAATTTGCTAATGTAAGCGAAGTCCAATTGGGACTAATGTTAGATTTGGTAACGTTAAGCATGATTAGACAAACGTTTGCAGTTCATGATAACATTTTAATTTTATTGCACCAGAATTTGAAAAAACTCTCCAAATTAAACTGCGTGGGATCGAGATGGAGAAAGAAGTCACACAGCAAACAAAACATCCCAAACTCAAAGTACCGTGATCAGGGGCAGACTGAGAAGGCTTCAAAGAAAAGGGTAACTGACTGCACCAATTGGTGCTTTACTTAAATGATCTCCCCCTCTCTCTCTTGTTTCTTAATGTGTAGGCATGTGTGTAGGTTTGTAATTGTGTCATCTATGATGATTTCATGTGCTTTGTTGACAAGATGTATGTGCAAGGTGGTGTAACGTAAGTTAATAAGAGTTGGGCTAAAAGTCAGTCTGTTTCTCTCTGTCAAGGTTGACAATAAAAAGAGATGTCCTTCTAAATACAACCACGAGGAGGAGGAGGAGAAGGAGGAGGAGGAGGATGAGGCGCGTCATGACAGGCCTTCAAAGAACAAGGTACACTACCAGTCTGCATCCAGTGTGTGTTGTTACATTGCAATACAGTAAAGATAAGTAAGACTTTTATAATAAAGTGCATTACCAGTAGCTGTAACAAGGTATGACACCGGCACAGTAGGCAACTTTGTCCTCTCACTTTCTCTCTCCCTCCCAGCGGGCCAGCGAAGAGGAGGAGCGTATTGGGGATGAAGAGGACATAGTACCACCCTCTAAGAAAAAGGTAGCCTAAATGATGACATCCATTGTGTGGTGTATTACATACATACATTACATGACATACAAGATGAGGAAGTTTCATGTTTTAAGTAAGGAATAACCACCAGGAGGCCAGACAACCAGTTACATATAGCCAAGTGGAGGGACTTCTGCCCTAGACTTCTTGCCACCTTCCTCTTACACCTCTCGTGACATCCTCCCAGCCAATCAGAATCAACCATTTACAAAATAAGTTATATAACAATTAGCTGTTGTTCTTCTCTCTGTCTCTTTCTCGTAGACAGCTGCTGAATTTAGAAAACACCTGGATGAACAGATGTGGGAGAGAAGGAAACTTGACCAAATGCAAAGAAATTTGCAGGAGTTGAGAAATGAAGTCCATTCTCTTAAAAATGAAAATGCACGTCTGAAAGACATTATCATCAATCGTAAGTATTCCTAATTTTTATATTTATTAGCAAGGTTTTTTCTGGAGATGGATATTGCGGTGGCAGAGAAGTGTAACTTAGAAATGTTATGGGCTGAAACACGTGTTTGGCAAAATATGTTGTTAGCTGGTGAGGTAGTGTGTGTGCTCATATAGCCGTTGATAAGATTCAAATTAGATTTATATTTATTTGTCTCTTTCTGGAGGAATTTGTAGAGGGTTAACAAAAGTCATGGCCTAGAGAACATACAGTTCATGAGAATAAATGATGCTTTTCTGCCTTCAACGGCTCAAGAAGGCAATCGGCTCCAGAAAAAAACCCTGGGGAATTAGAATTTGGGAGAAATTGGAGAAAGAAAATTGCGTTCACAACCAGGTTTCCTATGCAGAGCCTTATCAATGGGCTTTGGAGGGTTTTAGCTTGAGTTCACACCTGCAGGAAATGTCTTTCGAAGAGTAAGGGCACTGAGTTGCTGGGTGCTATTTTGATCTAGTGATTGTAATTATAGTTTTTTATTTATATAACCTCTTTCTAGAAATCCCTCAAATGAAAAGTGACATCGCCATTATTGCTCAAAAGGTAAGTTCCTCTGATTTTCATTGCTTTTTAAAATTGTTTCTCAAGCAGAACTGGAGAGACTTGTGATGTTGGGCTGATTGATAGTGTTAATTTTTTATGTATTTACACTTTAATTTATTTAAGAGAATAACTATATTTTTCTTCTATGAAGAAGACTGGAAGGACTCCTGTGGAGGATCTAGATTCCTCCTTCTCGACTTTTGGAGAAATGCAACCGGTGAGTAACCCCCTTGCATTTTTATTTATTTATTTATTTTACTTGTTACTCAAACAGAGCTATATGGATTTTTATTATGTTTGGCTGATTACTTTTGCATGTAACTTTAATTTATTGGCATGTTTAATGTTTTTCAAGCCCCCCCTGTAAATAAGAATCTATAGTGGCTTGCTTGGATGAATAGAAATTGTTGAGTTTGACTATGTTTCTTTCTTCTCTAAGACTCCAGAGAGGAGACAGAGCCCAGAGGACACCGAGCCCTTTAAAGAGAGTCCCATGGTGACTGAGCGCTTTCGAGAGACACCACAGGTGTGTGTAACCCTTTTATACCTCAGATTTTACTTAAGGCTCCAACTGAGCTATAGGGATTTTTATGTTGGGATAGTTAGTGGTAATATGTAATTTACTTGCCCCATATTTATAAAATTGTTGAAGAGTTTAACAATGTTTTTCTTCTCTAACAAGACTGCAGCAACAGCTGAGACCTCAGCGAAAACACAGGTGAATAACATATTATGTAGTAAGGATGGGTATAAACTGTGTGCTTTGTAGGAGCCAATTAGTGTTATAAGTGACAATCATCCTCTCCTCCTGCCCCCCTTCACTCCTCTCCACCCACTGTCTTTTCTCCTTCCCTACTCTCCATCCAACCTCCTCCTTTCCCCCCACCCTGTCCTCCTCCTTCTCTCCTTTAATAACGTTTTGGGCAGTGATTAATTTGTTTCATTTCTTTATCATTCATCTGCATTTATACATATCATTAATCTGCATTTATACATAAAAACCTATTAACTATTGGGAAGCTAAGCATAAGAATCAATATGAAACATGAAAAAGTTTCTAAAAATTGCCAATAAATGTATATTGTGATGTGAAATTATTTTTCAGATGGAAGTTATAAAGGGCTCTGGGGTGTTTTGCCAGGCAGAAGCGTGGAAAGCAGCCCGCCTTGCCCCCTCTGCTACTGCCATGGTGCGGAATCTCCTGCTGGGCACCTTTGATTTGGAGACTTTGCTGAAAAGCAACCTGAATGGTACAAAACAACATGTTCCTAATCTCTTCTGTCCTTGAAAAAAAAAAACAGTCATATTCTGTGGAATAAATTATGTGTGTGCGGGCATACCATCGCTTTTTTACTTGGCATTTTTGTATTTCCTTGCACCTCAAGAAAACATGATGTGTATATAAAAAAAACTCTTGCTTTCTCCACCTTCATTTTACACCCCTTTCATAATAATTTTGAAATATTACTTTAAGGTGGGAAGCCAACCAGAGGGGATGGGGACCAGCTGGTCGCACTTGACCAAATTAAAAAGGCAGCCATTATTGGTGAGTAAATGCATAATGCATTGAGAAGGGAAAACCAAACTTTTAAGACTTTATAAGTTCACCACTTTAACCATAGCCTACTTGTAACAAAATTTATTAGGCATCAATGGAGACTGCATAAAGTAGGGCACCAATTATTGTTACTGTATCTGCTACTAATTCATCGCTTTCTGACTTCTTGATCCTACCTTTCCTCTTCTAAAGCCACATTGCTGGGGTATTGCGCTGTAAGGTGTGTAGTCCTCTATTTTGTAGAACATATAGTGTTGCAAATAACCTCATGGCATATTGTTGTCGTCTGAAGTGTTCTTAAATAATCATATTCACCCCTCCTTCACCTTAATCCCCTCTGTCCTGTGTTTGTGCCTTATTTTGTCTATACCGGTTATTGATTTGCTTGATTTTATTGCTTGATCTTATTGCACTTCGAGTAAACCTAGCATGGCAGCTCGCGGGTGGAATGTGTGTGTGAATGGGTCAATGGGAGGACATTGTAATGTATTTTGGGGGTGCAGGAAAATGCTATAAAAGTGCAGCCCATTGACAACTAGATATGTTTACATGTGCAAAGTTTCTTACATCAGATAAAAAATTTGAGGGATTAGAATATCTGAATCTGTTTACATGGAAACAAATAATCTAATCATGACGTGCATAAACATGCACCAAGCCTTATTCAGAATAATAGCATTTTGACATCCGCAGAGCGGTCTTAATTTCCCTAAAACAACTGCAGAAGTTGTACTTCACCTGTGTTTTAAGCTAAACAAAAAACTCGGGAGTGGCAACATTTTTCCTATCCATGAATTTTCTCTGCTTTGGATGCACATGATTGACTGTGTGACTGTTAACAATGCAGTTCCCATGACGGACGTGTGCATATGAAAGAACAATGCCCCCCCCCCCAAAAAGGGGGGGTGATGTTTCCAATCAGAATTTCTTTCAGATTTAGCAGAATCCAATCAGAATCTTCCAATTGACGTGTTTACATGACACATTTTTTATTATGGTCAGCCCTTTATCCAAAATATGTCTCCAGTCGCAGCTGTACTGTAAGCACTTTGGGTTCCTGATGAAGCACTATATTATTATTATACTGTCTAATTATTTTTGTCTTCTCTAGATGCTACATTGAAGAAGTGGCCGGCAGCCAGCCGAGGGCAGATAGGCACATCTATCAATTCAAAGCTCACGGAGCTGAGAAGATCAACAAGATAAATAGTTTTTTTTTTCTATTCAGTTTTTTGTCTTGTTTTTGTTCTTGTTCTATTTGATTGTTCTTAAGTAAATAAATAAATGTACATTTCTACATTTTGGGCTTTTATTTATTTTGCATAGTAGCTATGGATTTTAATAATTTTACTAATATATAGGTAAACATATAGGTGCATATATACATGCATATATGCACCCATATATACTTGCATATATGTACCTATATAGGTACATGTATGCACGTATATATGTACCCATATATGTACACATATGTGCATATATGGGTACATATATACGTGCATATATGTACCTATATAGGTACATATAAGCCCGTATATATGTACACATATGTGCATATATGTGTACATATATGCACACATATATACGTGCATATATGTACCTATATAGGTACATATATGTACCCATATATGTACATATATGTGTATATATGTACATATAATATAGGAAAACGGCCAATTTTATATATGTCACATATATTAAAAACATATATCAAAACCTATATTTAAACATATATGTTTATATAGGTTATTTCCATGTGGGAAACTACGACCTTTCCACAAAGCCATAAATTCTCACCATGACATTAAACCAGCATCGCCATAGTGTCTCTGAGTGCTGTCTGCGAAAATGTCAGGAGCTTTTCATCCAAAGGGAAACCCAATCTTACTTACATCCCATCCGCTGTTCCTCAGCTAAGCCGCCTGTTTGTATAGCACCATGTTTCATTTCAATATCAAAGCCCTCTAGAAGGTGCCCAGACACTATAAATGCTATTTTTGGGGGCTTCTTTGAAGGAATGTGACTGCTTAAGTATCCGCGACAAGGGAGAGAGGGTCATTGAGAGAATCCTTTCTTTGTCACTGCCGCGCCACACTAATCAGTCTTTCAACTCTAAATAAAAACACACAAGTGCATTTCAGCATACTGCTCTTTTCAGCTTCTACCATTTGTTTCTGCCGTTGGAAACACCCTGGGGCCTCTGTTTATGTCACTATTTCAAAAAGATGGTGTATGCCTGTAGAAAGCAATTAGACTAGTTGACTAGTACTTGGTAAAATGTTTTATTTTGAGGAAAGAGATGAGACTTGGTACAATATCAATTAATAACTGAGAATGAATCTAGGCAGGCTTTGTCATCTGAATCAATGCATGAATCTAATAATAATTGATTGAAACAAGTATAGCACTTTTCCACCTACAGTAAGGGATCACAGAAAAGTGAAAAGGAACCTATTCTACTCCCATCATGTAGCACCCACTTGGGTGAAGCATGACACATCTTGTGCCCAAACTCTCATCACACACCAGCACTCATACCAAAACTGTCTACAAGGGGTGTGCACTTGGACAAAATGAATGTTCTTATGTATATGAGGGATCTGCCGCATGAATATGACACAATAATTTTCTCGGCGAGGTGACTGTTGAGGGTTCACCTGAAAGAGACCGACAATTTGACTCCCCAACGGCCCTTCTTTTAAAAACGCTTACAAATAACCCAATAAAATTTTAAAAAGTGTGAAAAATCACGTCGATATTGACCAATCGAAGATCTTTATGGCGCCCAGACCCCATGCCATTGGATCTTGATACCTACTATTTCCTAGTAGTATCCACGTGACGCAAACGTATGGTCACGTGGATAGAAGCAAAGGTCATAGTTTCAAGATGGCGGCGCGCTGTGTGCTGGGCTCCATCTGGACCTCTATATCAGGTGTTAGATGTATGGCTAACAGTAGCAATATCAGTCCCTTCCAGAGGATAACCATTAGCCCCCAACTGTTGTTTTTTGGAAGTGTTCAAAACAGAGGAATTCGGCATGGTGAGTTCCTCGGTGAATCCAGTTTTGTAGTGTTGACTCGTCGCGCTTCTATCGTTTGCTATGCTAGCCGCAGCGCATCGATGTCAAGCTAATTAATATTAAGGATTCTAGCTGCTGCTGTAGTACCTAATACATGACCAGTTAAAGAAGCTGAATTAGGTCTAAATATAACTGATCAAGTTATATTGTTAGATGCTCAGCTAGAATGCATGTCCTGGAATTATACTAACGTTTACTGTGACATTGGCTATGTTTGTTTACAGTCGTGGAGAAGAAAGAAGGCAAAACAACAGTTGTAAGTGAGAAGCTGGCATACCTTAAATGTTGGTTCATCATTGCACATTGTTTTATGGTGAAAGCATTGCTATTATTTGTACCCACTTTGAATACCCAGTAGTACTCAATACAGGATCCATTAACACACCACTAGATATCACATGCTACATACATCTTACTTATACATTTGTGTATTAGCTAGAAACGTTAATAGTAAATTGGTATACATCTAGTGCTTCATCATTGCATTCTTGATCAGATTGAGGGGTTAACAGAGGATGTTCCAGTCGGACCACAGCCACCCAACCCCACAGCCCAGTGCCCCATCTACAGATGGAACCTGCAGAACAAATACAACTACACAGTAAGTGTTTCACTGACACCTGTTTGAATGGCACAGTGAGCATTATCAGTGATGGTCCATGCCCATTTGTTGTGTTTTGAGATTTTTATTAATGTATAGATCTCACAGTCCTTGGACTAGTTGACTAAACTGTACAAAGTCATGTTTACAACAATGTTTAAACAGTCACACCCCTAATTCTGACCATAAAATGTAATGTTTCTGGCCAAATTAACTGTCCCCGCTAACAGCAGTTTTTGTATTTTTAGTCGCTTTGGTACTATTAACATGTGGGAATAGTCTTCGTACAAAAAACACATCAGATCATCCCAATTTTTTTTTTTTAACTAAGCACACCTAACATTGACTGAGTACCAAAAACATGATCAAACACCCATGTGTCATCTAGAAATATCATTTTCACATTGAAATACAGTGGATATAAAGTCTACACACCCCTGTTAAAATCCTAGGTTCTTGTGAAGAATGAAACCAAGGAAGGATGTCAGAACTTTTTCCACCTTTAATGTGACCTATAACATCAATAATTCAATTGAAAAACAAACGGAAATCTTTGAGGGGGAAAAATAAAAAAAACTCTCAATAACCTGGTTATTCACCATTTGGTGAATATACTTTATATATTTTACAGAATCACCACCCTAAGGCCATATATTTGTATGTGACCTCAGTGGGATTCAAACCCACAACCTTGGTGTTGGTAGTGTGAGCCACAAAAGACCATTGCATTTCCGATGTACAATATAATACTGTCAAATACAGGACATGATTGCCATCCATAGTAGTAACCACAACTGGTGGCTATATAAACAAATAAACCATGTGAACACTGGTAATGTCTTTCAACTTGAAGCAGGAAAGACAGCAAGGTAGAGGAGTAAATCAAAGCCTCTGGACAGGGTCGAAACTACAAACTGAGCTGCTGTGAACCATCACAAATACATCTTTGTCAATTAAGTAGGCTTCCAGCTGGACAAAACTCGACACAGTATTGACGTGATATTATTGGTCAATGAGCAACTGTCCATGTGTCTGGACAACGTGGGGGAAACATCCATGTGTGCAGACATTTCCCAAGATTGAAATGTTGCAAATTAGAAATCTATTACAATTGATTAGACAAAAGATACCCATGTTAGATATTTGCATCAATGATTCTAGAAGATTCCTTGATCAAATGTAATTATGGGAAGGAAATTATGGAGATGATTTTCAGTCAGTTAGTTTTTCCTAATGTGAAAACAGATTACCTTTAGCACTTTGAAGACTCATCTTGAAACACGTGTCTTATATTGCTTGGTCTTGGAATGATTGACTAGACTAAACTGAGAGAATTGTTGTGTTTTGATGACTATATTTCACCAAAACCCAGTGGTTGAATCAGTGATCCTGCGGTGAAAGATGTTTACCAATCAAATGAAAGCAAAATCAGTTGTTTTGAATGAGTTAGTGTGATCAGTTTGGAGTTTTGTACTAAGAGTTTAGAAAAACCAGAACATACTATTGATAATAGTACCAAAGCAACAAAAAAAATGTAATTCCAATTTCTATTTACTTTTGATTTGTGAGAAAAAAAAACATGGAAAAACCAACAAGCAGCACTGCCATAAATACAGTTGCTTTTCGAACAGAGATTGCCGAGATGCCAATTTCGTTGTCAGTGACAAGGAGTGGCACAGATTAGAATGCTAGCTGAAGAGTCTGGGCTCTGACTAGCCTGTGTCTAATGTACTTAATATCAATGTGTGTCTGTGCTAGCACTACATGTGCCTGTTGAATAAGCCAACCAGTAACCCCCTGTCTTTTTCAGGACGTCCTTTTGCTCAGTCAGTTCATCAGATCCGACGGGGGAATGTTGCCACGTAGAGTCACTGGTCTCTGTGCCCAAGAGCACCGCAAGATCACCATTTGTGTTCAGATGGCGCACAGAGCAGGTACACATTTGTCTGTTGGCTTGGGATACTGACTATTTTGAATGGCATTTTCTTCAAGATGGTACTGTTTTCTGTTTCAGGTCTTCTCCCCAAACACAAACCACCTTTACCGGAAGGACACATCCCAAAGAAGCCCAAGCCACAGCTCAACAGGTGATGCTTGACCTTTCCCGTATTTCAGTATGGACCTATTACCATATTTCACTTCAACACTAACTCTTGTGTGTTTGTCTCTTGCTATCCCTCTGCTTTCATTTTGTTTTTGGCCAACACCTGTGTCTTTGTATCACACAGATACTTGACTCGCTGGTCAATTGACTCCGTGAAGCCTATCTATAGGACTGGATTGAAGTGGTGTAAAAAACGCATCTCTGTTGGCCACCCTGCTCTCAAAGACAACGTACAATACGGCAAGAAAATTCTGTACCTGAAACACTGAAGACATGGGGGCATGTGGACTCGCAGCAGCAGATGTAAGTGCTGGTGGGCTAGAGATGGGGTGTCACAATGCTGTTAAACAGTCATGGAACTCCTGCCTCATTTGGGACTTGTCCAACACCAGCAGCACATGTATTTGTCTGGCCTGTTTATTGTCCGCAAGTAGCTTATACCCATTGAAACAAGTCATTCAGAGCAGTACCCACTTTGTCATTAGGCTTTTGAAGATGGCCTGAAAATGACTTCTTATTCTTACAGTAAGTGTGGAGTTTATTTGGGAATGAGGACGTGGTGAACTTGAAAACAGCCGGATGTGAAAATACATTGTATGTATCTACTTAATGTCCCTCTACCATCTGTTGTCTGTTTGCATGGGTGTGGAAGTAAGCATTTACTGGGCCTATTAGCAACAGTAACTAAGAGCTTAGAAGAAAATAAACTATGAATGATTGTTTGTTTACTTTTTTTTTTTTTTACCTCAAATAAGGGGAAATAAATCTCATGCACAAACAACTCCTTTTTGATGCCTTTCAAAGTAGATAGGGAAGCAACATTGCATGCTCATTTAAGAGGTTGTTTATCTTCAGAGAAAAGGTTTGTATTGGCTTTCATTCTCTGTATCCAACTGACTCAGAGCATGAAGGGCAGGTCCAAGTTCTTGAGTCCGTTGCCCATGTAGATGTGTCCATGCTGGGGAGTCATGGGTACATGGAAGAAGGTAAGGCCCAGCCACAACAAGCTGCGGATCACACACACTCTGCTGCTGTGCTCGAACTGCAAGCTCCACGACCCTGCACAGACACACACACCGGTTAGACTCCATTACCCAAGATCCACTTAGCACCGGTTTTAAGACCGTTTTAGATGGCTGTAATTTAATATTGTTGTGGGTCTTTCACTGAGTCCATCCACACAAATTAGTATGGCTCATGCAAGCCAGCCTTTCATAGAAGCTGTGAAAATAAATGGTGATGCCATAGCGAAAAGAGGATAATGTTACTCTGCCCTTTATGTCTGTCTTATTTCACATGTCAGATGTGTACTATAAGCATGTGTGAATTTAGGAGAGTACACATAGGGCTGTGAGAGGGACGTCAATTGGTGACCTCAATAATACACCATGATGAATTTGGGAGGATGGGAAGTTCCAGTTATGAGTCATTACAAAACACAGTCTACATATTTATGAAAATCCCTCCAATTATCCCAAATACGCTTTTGGTTTGGCCAATTAATCAGTCTGTTGTTATTGAAAGGAAATAAAAGTTCAGTACAGCTTGAACAGAAAACCTTTCCACAAAATTCTCGAACAAACAATCAGTTCATTCAGCCAATGTATTTTGTTTTTAACAATAACGTCCAACGTGGTACATTTCTAAGCATGTATAGGAATTATAGAAACCTTTATTTCAAGTTTTTTGAGATGAAGATCCCCTACAAATCCAACAAGAGCAGCTTTCTTTTAAAGTAACTAACACTAAGATTACTGGTTAGGGTAATTCCACACACCACGCTAATACAAATTCCTATTTTGATTCCTGCAAATTCATCACATGTATGTACTTTTGGCACCACAGAACGTATAAAACAAATATCTTGATCTAGGCCAAACATTTCATCCTACAAAAAAGGGCATTATTATGATTTTCACTGTGGCAATATCATAAAGCAAACAGAACATTTATTTAGTATCAGGTTGTGTAGTGAAGCTACAGTCGCCCACTATTAACATATTTCAATTTACAACCACAAAACAAATTGGCTACCAAGAAAACGACAGAAAAAAGTATTGTTTGTGTACCTTGGATAGACTGTATAAAGCCGATCTATTATCGCTAAATGATACATTCTGGTGATGTGAAGTGGATATTTCATATCAACAGAAAAAATATACACTTTTCAGCCATGTAGCACAGCTGAAAAGTGTGATGAATTAGTTTGTACAAAAATGTTGAATTGTCTCCAGCGATCTAAAACAGCTGTAATTTATATGTATAATCTTCTTATCCAAAAGTATTACTCATTTACAAAGCTCTTAACAATAGCTGAGATCAATTTGTAAGTTACAGTACACAGGCCAGACGTTGGCAACAGCCAGGACACTGGGGACTTGTCTGGGACTCTCCATAGTAAAAAAAAAAAAAAACAACAACAACAAATAAATAGATTACCGTGAAATCACCAGGAAATAAGAAAAAAGTTTAATTTCAGAAATCTGTTCTCAATTATTCCACATAACATGAGACATTATTTTCCAACTAAATATATTTTGGGGTTTAATATGTGGTAAATCTCTAGTGTACAAAACGTTTTTTATATTTATTATAATTATGTTTTGACCCCATGACCATCCTCTAATGTCGGCCTGGGCCTGGACCTATTTACCTGACATAGCCTCATGAGTGGCCAATCACAGCCTAGGCTTTGCCATTATGCCATGGCATGGGACTCCTATGACGACAATAACCGTGTCCTAGTTCTGGTTTTCTCCGTTTTGAACCCTCTAAGGAGAAGGGCTAAGTAAGACACCGTGGGGTTTACATACACCCGTAGAAAACCTGTTGTTATACACACTAGGTTAGAGGCAAGTAGCTGTCCATTTGCTGTCTGTAGCAGGTAGGTAGGTGTGCATTGGCTTAGTTTGTGACAGGCAAGTTAGAGGCATAGGGAAAATCAGGGACTTTATTATCATTTGTCTGCTTTGACAGGCCACTTGCACAGTCCTTCTCCTACCCTTTAACGGTTAGCCTCTCCTTTGTTCCCTTGGTTGCTATTTCTTAGTTTTGCGCACACACACACAAAAAAATAAAATAAAACGCTGTTAGGAAATGTTTAAAGCAGTGTATACACACCCAGTGTGTTCGCTTGTGGGCAGTTGCATTCCCCTTGAATAAGAGGCTGTAGGAGGGACTTAACACTGGGAGAAAAAAGTTCATGTTGTTCCCCTTGGAACCGCCAGGTTGCTCAAACCTATTTAGTGCTGTTGTGTAATGGTGGTGGAATTATGAGAAAAGTATGAAGGAAATTACCTTCACCCAAAAGGAATAGCTTATTAAAATATGGTTTATCTCATGCTTAAGTGTAAGGTCAGGATACAAGTAGAGAAAAGTGCATAGAAATGAAATCAAGTTCAGTTTACACATTCATAATGCGTAGGTGAATTCTAAATAGCAAAAACGGACAGCTGCATATTGTTGGCCAGAGAACATTGTTAATGCTGAATTGGAGTGTAGCAGATTCACTGCACAATTAAACTAGAGGCTCCAGGAATCGTTGAAAATTTCATCTATCTAGGGAAACCAATTACGTTAGACTGTTACAACATGGACTTCTACCACTTTTCAAGGAACTGGTTCTATTCCTAAAGACATTTGTGGGGAGGAAATCCCTCCCATGGGGTGAAAGGGTCTGTTACAGGTGGTTTACAACTTGCATGAGGCTTTGGCAGCATCTGTATGTTCCACACTTGTGGGACAGAGAACAACCTAGAAGGAGGACAGGCATTGAAGTTGTGATCGCGTAAATGGGGAGATGATAACAACAACTGTTTCCCCAAACCTCCAGGCAGGTCTGAAGGATCCCTGTGGTGTGATGGGGAGCCTTATTCAGGGATCCCAGAGGAAAGCAATGGTGTATGGATGGACACTCATACACTCATTCACACAATGCACAGATATACCACAGTTTTATAGCAATCATCCGGTTGAGCACGCCTCTAAAAAAATGTTGATACATGTTTAAACAATATCTGCCAACATCCAGAACCCACAGCCCTCAGCTTTGGTTTCTGGTGTAATCCTGTTTGCCAGCCTTGAGAACAAGTTGACTATGATAATATTGTCTGCAATTAATCATTCTACAACTCAAAGCAAACTACCAGTGGGTGGTGCATGTCCTAAAACTGAGCCACATAACCATTTAAAAGAAAAGGCTGACAGCTTTCTTTCAATTCCATCCCAGATTGAGCTCAAAAGGTTGTTTGAATACTCCCCTGGAAATTGTTCAACCGTTCTCCAATCTACTGTGTATTCCATCTGGTGAAGATCCATGATCAGCAGAGCAAGGAAGCCATTGGCCATTTTGCAGACTTGCAAGTTTATTCATTCAGCCTGCTGTCTGCATATACAGCTCTGAAAAAAATATAGAGACCACTGCAACTTTTTCTGTCCTTTCCAAAAAAGTGGAAAAGGGAGGTTTTGAGTGAGGAACAGAAGCGTTCAATTTGCAGTGGTCTCTTAATTTTAACCCTTCTGGTTCTCACTCACAACCTTCCTTTTCGACTTATTTGGAAAGGAAAGAAAAAGGTGCAGTGGTCTCTTAATTTTTTCCGGAGCTGTAGACCGACAACTGTTTTATATGGTGTGTTATCCCAAACCACCAGCTTCACCAGAGCAGAGAAATAAAATAGGAAATAATGAAATCAAGATCCAGAGTAGGATGCCTGGATAGTTTTCTCACAGAAAGACTTGGCTCAACGGCAAACCCAAATAACTGTCAGTGCCAACTACAGGGCCAGATTAGTAAAATGTTCATGGCCACCAGAGCATGTCTAACAGAAATGACCTCATGTTCACATTACATTAGCCTATTACAACATGGACTACTTCCACTTTTCAAGGAACTGGTTCTATTCCTAAAGAAAAAGAAATTTGTGGGCAGGAAATCCCTCCCATGGGGTGACAGGTTTATTGACTGAACATGTAGAACTGTGGATGGAAACTGCTGTCCCTAGTTTTTTGCACATGTTAAAGTAATTTAAAATACAATGACAATGAAAACCATGATAACCTTGATAATGTAACAAATATATCTATTCATTGTAGAAACTACTGGGGTTTAGCCATTTGGTTAGTTTCGGAAACGTTGCATTTTTTCAATAAATTATGTGTGCAAGAATAGCCCTATTTTTGATTGTTATATTTCTTTCTCGCACCTGGTCATTCCAATGCAGGTGTACAATAAGTTCTTGTTTTGAGATTTAGAAGATGTGCCTTCAAACATTAACTTTTTTCTTTTTTTTAAATAAGCCGAAATGCCATTGCAATTAATGAACAACTCATCTGTGGCCCTGGTAAAGGAGTGGATTTGTGAGAGATTTGCCACTCTTACCTTTGGGGATATCCTCACTCAGAGGATCCAGGAAGTCGATGGAGGGCTCAAGGTCAGCCTTCTCCAGGACTGATTTTTTTTTCAGGTTTTGTGGTTCCGTGAAATGCATGAAGCAGCTGAGTTTACCTGCTTCCGAGAAAGACAGACCTGCAAGACAGACATGACTCATTCACGATTCATGATTCTGTCAGGTGCATGAGAGTGATAAAAAAAACAGTAACAGTGCAGTGGGGGATATATTGTACATCTGGTCTAGCTTACGGTACCCACTACCCACACAGTGCTATAAACTCTCCAGAAAGTTAAACACACAACTGTGTCCCATAACCCCACAGACAGGCCACACTCTCACTTTGGAGCTGTCCATTTCATTAATGACTAAACAGTAGCATTACCCTGAAAGCTACGGTTTGTCTGCACAACGCCATGGGGACTCTTAATGAAGGCACCACGTGGGACCACAGACACCTCCTTATCAATGGTGTGGACTGTGGCAGCCAGTCTCTTCTCCTCATTCACTTTGATCTACAACACAAATCAAAAACACCACAATTACAACAAATAAGATACACCCAAACAAGCGTAATCCCTCTTCTGCAATAATACCACACACAGTCACAGACATCCTCATCCACTGCACATTAACCACTTAGCAATAAGCAAAATCACCACTGGCTTAACATTTAAACAACATAATTAGTCGCACTTGTCCTGACCGTGACTTCCTCCACCACTGCCTCATCACGCTCCCCTTTTCTGCGTCTCTCTGTGTGCTCATACTCATGTGAAGGGTCTCCAATGAAGGGGCCCTTTGCGGCAATGGATACATCCAATAGCATTGCCTCTGTGGCAGGAAGAAGCACGTACCATTCTACACAGTTGAAACTGGGGAAGACAGAAACCCATGTGTGCAAAAGGGCACAGACCCAAAACAAGCGTACGTGCACGCACGAGACACACACACACAAACACACAGACAAGAAAGAGGTACAAATATGAATAGGATAGGGCCAGACTGACCACAAAAACCAAACTATTATTACTGTGATGAAACAGACTAAACGGAACGTTAGAATATTTATTTTTTCACCGTTTACCTGTAAAGGCTCATTTTATCGCGCATCTCATCTTCTGAAATTCCTTGGGCAATATAATAGTCATCCCTACTGCCCAGAATTTTGCCCCAAAACCGGACACGTTTGAATTTGTACTCGCTCATTAGAAGAACCAGGGAAGTCTGCAAAGCAGCTCTTTGCTCATAGCTCAGTGTTAGACCGCTACCAGAAACGAGGTCCAGAGAGTAGTATAACGTATTATAATCCATTGCATATATAGTTGTCTCACTGTAACCAAAGTTTTGTTACTTCTATTAAATGCACAAAACGAAATGTTAGCAAGCTGGTTAATGACGGTTCAACTGCTAAGCGACAGCTTTGTATACAAATCACCCTAGTAACTGTAGCCAAAGCAACCTTGCGCATATCATTCGCACTACTTGTATCATAGAAAACAACACATTTTTCCAATCAGGTATAAACATAATTTTGAAACAGCCTGCGACAGAAATATGTTTTACCTACAAAGCTGTTAATTCTCTGAAATTACCCAACTGTTTTCTTACACCCCCGTCGCTCATATGGGGTATAAATGTCAAACTGCATGCAATACACACGCTAAAATTACGTTTTGCTTGGGAGGTGGGGGGGGGGGGGGGAGGGGGGGGTTTGCTTGTGTTCAATACGCAAATCACTTCCATTACTATAGTTAGAGTTAAAGGCCCTTCACCAAGGTCCAACTAGAGGGCAAGGAAGCATGCAGGAAAGATCACAGCTGAATTCTATCTCCCAGCAGGCAGAGTGCAGGCAGGCACTACAGGTCAATCATCATCAAAACTGCGCTGTACTGCAATCGAGAAAATTCCCTGCATCTGGATCTACTGTACTGACTGTTGATGGCACATGGAACTCTCGTCAACTGCCCAGGATGTGGCCTAAAGAAGATAAGCAACCTCGGGTGTTGCCAAACGTTTGTTTGAGTGGTTGACAAAGCACTACATCTAAGCTTATAAACAGATGAACATCAGTTTAATTTGCCTCACGTCTAAAGATTCAGTCAAGGACATTTGCAAATAAGTAATTTTTAAACCTTTTTGGGCAAGATGTGTAACATGTTATTTTTATTTGCATAATTTGTCTTTTGAGTTACTATCATACCTAAGTTGGCCATTCATTTTCAAGTTTGACCGTGAGTGTTTTTTTTTATGACATAGAGCAAATATCTGAAACTGTACATAATTTCCAAGGATTCATTTTTGGCTTGATAGCACCATTAACAACAAGTTGACAACATTTACGGAATGCATCTTTAACTAAAGGAACTTTTCAGGAACCCAGGAAAACCCCAATACTAACAGAGACAAAAAAAGCCAACATTCTTCTGGGAAAATATCCAGCAAACCAATTAAACAAAATTGGAGCTCTTGGGTAAAGCAGATAAGCACTATGTTCACTGACGAGCAAATGAAGCGTTCAAAGAACAGAGCACCCTACCAAGTCAAATGTAGAGGTTTGATAATGCTGTGGGATTGCTTTGCTGCCTCTGATTGTGAGGCACTTAAGCATTTGAAAAGCATTGTGAAATGAATTGATTATCAAAGTGTTTTGGAGCACAGTGTTTCACCTAGTATCCAGAAACCCAAAGGTTGTGGGTCTTCCAGCCAGACAGCAACTCCAAATACATAAAAAAAAAAAAAAGAGAGAAATAGCTAAAAAGTCCTGGACTGACTCGTTAGCAGAATCTATTTTTGTCAAAGGATGTGCCACCAAATATTAGGTCTCAGGTGCCAATAATCTGAGGGGAAGAGAGGGAGAAAAGAAGGAGTGGAGATTAATAATAATATGAAGACATAAGGCCAGAAATATAGCAGGTAATATGAGAGCGTGAGATGAAGAAATACACTCCTAAATCATTGTAGTCGTAACAATGTGGGATGATGCAGCACAGTAACCCGATTCAGACTACAAACAAGGTAACATGGACAATAAAATAAATGCAGGCCCTTTTTGTTATGTATTTCTTTGCAGGACCCCAAGAGGATGTTAATCGCATTGCACATCTGGAAACTGTCTGTACAGTGCTGTAGCAGCGCCCCAATTAGGCAGCAGGATGATGGCAGAGCTACTTAGGAAAAAGAACGCTACCTTCTCATCCATCACTTTCTGCCCTTCAATAAAGATTTGGGCTCAGCCTACACCTCTCCTGACCTTTATTATCGTTGAGTCAAATTGTTTTCATAAATCTTTCTCTTCTCTTTTCCCTTTTCTGGCTGGTTGTTCCCATGCCTTCCGTAGGACAGCAGAGCCCTACTGTTTCCAGGGATCTGTTGGTTTGGTGTAATTGCAGAACAAAAGGACCCAGTGGCCTGAAATCACATGCTACCGTCTTGGTGGAGGCTGGAGACTTGAGCCCCTTCGAACACCCCACCCCCTGCCTGCCCCTCCCGCAGCCTGCCCGCCTGCCCCCCCCCCCCCCCCCCCCGGCCAGGACTGCAGCCAGGGAACACAAAAGGACCGAGTGGGGTGACTTTGCCCCACACAGAACAGAAAGCAGAATGAACACACACACTCAAACACTCACAACACAGTTGCAGTCCATGTTCACATTCTGCGGACTGTTCAGGCACATGAGTGATGTAATCACAGTCACACTTTCAACACATATCTTCCTATGGCATCTTCAGTTTTTACTGACCCTCCTGATCCCTTCCCCACCCCCAACATCAGTAGGGGTTAAATGTCACCCCCCCCCCACCCCGAACTTGGTGTTGGTGGGCTGTGGTCCCACTCTTCTGGGAACCTTACCTCCCAGGCAACCAGCGTTGCCAAGGAACTAATCCTAAGGGACAAAAGGTGTGGAATACGATGCTTCTATAGCAGCCGATTGGTTGGCATCGGGCCGCGCGATCGCTCGATTGGCTGAAACCTCTGTTTCGAAACAAATTCATGGGGTCAAAGGTCCGATGCATCGATCATGGCGGTGACATGGAGAAAGAGTGACACCTCCCATGGAACTAACATGGTTTATACCCTTTCAACAATCCAGCCCTTCATCTCACCATAGGCCATGGGTACGTTCTGAGCAGAGTGCAGATGGAAAGAACGAGAAGAGAGAGAGGGAGAGATTACTTGCGAAGCACAAAAATACAATGCCAAGATTGTAGTTAGTGCCCTGGGTTCGACGGGTTTCTCTCTCACACATACACACACGTACATAAGCACATGTGCAACTGTACACACACTTCTGCATGTACACACACACACACACACTTTGTAGCAGTGAAGTCTGGATTAGCGTTGGTTGAATGTCTTGATCCAGACTAGGACTGCTGCCCAGTCTCAACTGATCCGTGATCCCCTTTGGTAAATGATACTGCCTTGCCCGACACCCACAGATTAAACACGTCAATGGGCTGTGTTTCAATACTCAAAATGAATGGCTTCCTTTCCCTTCAGTATCAACTGGAATGTGTGTGGTTGGAGGAGTATGACTAAATGAATTGGTCAATTTCCCAAATTCATGTTTTATCACCAAGCCATGGCCACCCCCTCGCACACCCCAACACTCAGTACAAAACTAGCAGGGTCTGGAGCAAGTCAACGTGTCTGTCGTTTGACCGCTGGTAGGGTCAGGGTCAGGCCCTCATGGTCATGTCTGGACTGTTTCACCACCGTTGGGTATGGAGTGGACAGGTTCCCAGGCACCTTTGCTCCAACTCCAGATTACTCCTGCTATGCTGAGTTGACAACCAACTGGTGCTTTCCTTTCCGATCAACAATAATGCTCACGTACACATGCAGGCTGCACATTTAAACTCAGTACATTCTGACATCTCTTCAGACAACTAACATCCGCTCTCTCAGTCATCCTCAGAATCCAGCTTTCCTGCGAGCAGTTACCATCCCCAGGCTCGCTCTCGGTGCCCAACACTGATTTGTCCTTTTGTGTGGGTGTATATGTATGTTTTGATGCATGTGGGTGTCATACAGATAGATTAAAATGGTAGTTAGCACTCTTGCAATTATGAGTTACTTGAGTTTATTTCCTTTAATCTCTGGAGGTTCTTTCCTCATTTACTGGATGTTCAGCTACCAAACCCAACAAGGCTTAACTCTGTCTGTATCTTCTCTGCAGGGGGGGTAGGTAACTTTGGTCCTGGACGATAGAAACACTAGTTTTATGGTTCTACCTGCAGGTTCATTGCATTCCCCTTGTGTACCAGATCTCTATTAGTCCTTCACTAGAAGGATGAAAATAAGTGTTTGGTGCCTCAAGGACAGCTGGCTTTGCTCATCTACAGACTATCATTTGAACTATCGAAACCTAACAGTAGCAACCAGATAAGTATCAACAGTTTGGTGGTAGTACAATCATCTACAGAGCATATATACAAATACATTCTGACTGAGGCTAATGACAATGATACATTTTGATCAAATGCACCATTTATTGCCAGACCATAATATGCATGCACCCGTACACAGACGTTGCATTTCATGATCCCTCACCCTATTTACCTTTTCATACTCCCAAGCGCGCACACAATATTAACATAAAGCAGGAAGTGTTTCCATTGTTATGCAGCATAATAAGGCCGTGTCTTGAACACCTGTGGAAAAAAAATATATACAAAGTCCATACACACGCCCCTTGTTTGACCCCACCCCCCCTTTTCCATCCCCTACCCAATTCCATGACATCCACCTGTACCTACAACCCTCACTTGTCGCAGCAACTCTGGAGAGATTTTGACGTCTTCCTCCAAAGTGCCTGACCTGACTAAAGTGGAGTTAGTAGACTGCAGTGAGTCAAGGAAGTCCCTGCTGAGGGCCCCTACCTGAACCCTGGGTGATGCCTGGCCAATCGCCTTCTCCAGATCCCAGCCACATGTCAGCCAACGGCCCAGTCATGGGCCGAACCTAGACAGTGCTGACCAGCTTAGCAGTATAAGAAAGAATGCCTTATCTTGAACTTCATCAAAAAACAAGACATGGAAAAATAAACCAAGAAATGGAAAACTAAGCCAAATGGTTATTCCCCGGTCTCTAGAGCTGACTGTTACACAATCTTGTAAAGTACTGGCAAACTAAATCTGTGTAATGTTGTGTCTTTTTCCATGACAAACCATGACTACAGAGACATGTTCACCAGAATTTCTGAACTGTTTGTTTTGCGGGTTTAAGGGGCTTTTGCGACAACAGAACAATATATGTATTCCTCTGTGCTAATTAGTAATGTGTCAAATGGTGAAACTACAAAATCAGGATGTACTCACTTCTAGTAAGCTATTAAGAACCACTTTTGCAGCAGGCTATGGTTCCCACTCTGCCCCATTCATTCCCTACAAAACCAAAGGTGAACTTACACTGATCCTAATCCAATAACAAAACCCCTCTCTTTCTGCTCTGTGAAAAGCCTCCACCCAGATTTCTGGAATGCTTAGCACTTCATTAACCATATTTAACTACTCGACTAATTGCTTGTTCTAAAAAATATTTTTCCTAGAAGAGGATTTTCGAAAAACTAGTCAACCAGGTGAGAAAGGGCAGCAAGCTAACCAACCCAGTATAGGTTTGACCCAACACCGTACCTATAGCTGTCCAGAAGCGGAAAAGCCCCATGGGTGATTCAAATTGACCAGCATCACCAGATTCAGAGCAGGGACACTAGATAAGTCCAACTAGTAAGTAGAAACAATAAAATCGAAAAGTATTCTAGCCACCCAAGAGTTTAAGAGCCCTGGTATGGGATGAGTCAACAATATTTTAGGTAATAAATTGAACTTATGAGAAAAGAGATTTTCTTTGGGCAGTTACTTTCAACCCTTTGACTAGAGTTCAAAATAACACTGAAATGTTCCATGTAGTTCATGTGCACACACACAGTAAATACTCCCGTTTATAATGAATGCAGTTAGTCAGTTCAATATTTTTGTTGTTGTCATAGATTGTTAACAATGATTAATCTACTCAAAATATCAGGTTAATATAAAACATTTTTCTTTGAAACATGATTCAGTAAAAAATGAAATTAAAATGTACTCATTAAATAATATGAAAAGGTATTTGTAAAAACTCTTTACAACTTTTAAACATTTACAGTATTTATATGCCTACATGCAAAGTATGAAGAAAAGCTTTTGGGTTGTTAATATCCCAAAACATCTTAGACAATTTCATTCTTAACCGATGCTAACTCCTTTGCATGGGCAAGTTAAGCTTCTTGCTTACCATAACAATGACATAATAAATAATGAATCATTAGTGCACTATGGTAACACTTCCTACAGCCAATTTGCTTTTGAAATACTTTCTAATGGAAGGTTGCAATAAAACGCAGTAAAAAAAACAAAAAATAAAAAAAAAAGATTGCTCAGTCAATTTCTCAGTTCCTCAAATCTATAGCTGTTGAGGTGCACAGTATTGTTGGTTTTCTCTGTAATGGTTGTTTGTCATTGGTTGGCCTGAATCAGAAAGTAAATTGGCATCCATAAGATGAAAAGCAGCAGTACTGCAACTTTGAGGCCTAAATTTGAAAGCCACTGGTTTGGAGGATACTAATTGCCATGCAACAACAGTGCCCTCTGTTGGTCATTCTGGATATCAAGCACACATTTAAAGCCCAGTGCAAAGAGATTTTCCAACACATTTCTTAAATTTACCCTACAAGGTTGAAGTACAATTATGAAAAAGTGAAAATGATGACAAAGGCCCTATTGTTCAATAGCTGTTTAAAGACATTTTTTAAAATTATTTACTACTGCCCGAACGATCAGACAGAGTCTTTTAAGGAGTCAAAGGACGTTAAAGGAAATACCTAAGTATTAAGTGACATTCAACCGAGTGATACTGAACATGTCAACACACATAGTGACAAGTCAAACAAAGTGATGATTACCTATTCAAAAGACTGCATGGGAATTTAAACTCAGCGGAAATGCACATAAGGAGAAGAAGGAAGGCAAAGACAGACAGTGATCCATTGGAAGCCAAGAGCTGTCTTTGGCATCAGCATTTCTCACAGTATCTGTTGTGCATTTCTAAGGCTGTAAATCCCATTGCTCTGACAGGAGAGTCTTTGGAGAAAGTCTCCGGTGTGGCCGTTTTTACTGAGGCAGTGTTACACCAGGAAGGTCCTTCTTGACAAAATGGTCATGGATGGTCTTTGGTGAAATCAGCTCTTAAGGGCAACGCAAGCTTTGCAGGTTGGTCTATTAGGGCATTTCTCACGGACGGCTTGGCTCCTGAGGGAACTCCCATCTCTGGGCGGGGCCTTGGCAGAATCTCCCTTCCTGAAAATAATCACTGAATCAACTGTAATTTCACCTGCCTGTTGATACATAGCAGGCCAGATGAAGTGGAAAATAAAGGATGTATGTTACATACAGTTGCTTCCAAATGTATTCACCCTTGGACCTTTCCACATATTATTGTGTTTCATTACATTTTTGCCAGTGATCAACACAAAAAGTAAATATTGTCAAAGTCAACAATAAAATCTGCAAATAATTAATTCATTCTAAATTAATTACAAAACAATAAAAGTTGATTGCATTTGAATTCACACACTTTGCTATGACACACCTGAAGGAGCAGTGGTGCAAATATTTGTCTTTACAAGTCCACCCGTGTCCAAAGTCTTTCCAGTTATTTCAGGTGAAAATACACCTGTCTCTAGAAGCACCAATCCAGGTTAGTATATAAGAACATCTCCTAGGCTTTTAATATCCCCCAGAGCGCATTTAGGGCTTCTGTCAAATTGGGCCATTCTCTTAAAAAACTCACTGCACAGTGCTGACACCTGCGGGACAAAGACTTCACATGTTGAATGTTTATATCAGTGTTTCACAACCCTGCTCCTGGACGCCCCCCCTGTCCTGCATTTTTTTTTAGATCTCTCCCTGCCCTAACGTACCTGATGTAGCTCATGAAGGGCTCGATAATGAGCGGATCCTTTGAATCAGGTGGGACAGAGCAGGGAGAGATCCAAAACATGCAGGGTAGCGAGTGCCCCGCAGCAGGGTTGAGAAACACTGGTTTATATAGTCGTCTTTCAACCTAATGTTCAACAACTAGTGGGGCAATGGTTAGGCATTTACATTTTTGAAACTGTGCTTCTGTTGTATTGTTTTGGATTATCAAGGAGAGAAGGTCATAAGATAAACTACATGAAACATATTGTAAACAACAATAAACTGTGTCGTTTGACGTGAAAAAGTTCACTAAACTCCGTCAGGATTCAATCTAGCACCACAGCCTGATATACATAATGAGTCAGCATAGCGAACAGCTTCACCATTGTTGCAGTGAAAATGGCCAATTCACTTGGGTCAGACTGGGTTGACATTCGGAAGCATGCCCCGGAGCGACAGGGTGGCGCGTCCCATCCACAGAGAATATGTCACAACGGAATCAGTCTAGAACAATGAGGAGGCTTCTCTTCCCAAGGAAAGCTTGGAGACCGTGGGTAAAATGGATGGAATTAATATTGAACCATTTCTACATTTTTATTTTCCACTCTGACATTATGGCCTTTTTTTGTGCTGAGCAGTGGCAGAACTTCTACGTAAAACCCTGTTCTGATTTCATGTTGTGACACGAAATGCAGAGAAGTCCAAGGGGGTGAATCATTTTCAGGGCCATTGAAAGGGCAGGGATCCACTGACATGTGCCATCACCTTAGGTCTGGGGGGGCTGCAGCAGAGGGCAGTGTCTCAGGTTCAGGGGTTCAACAATTCATCGTCTACAGGGCTCAGATTGGCTGGGCTGCTGTCTGTGGTCCCATACGACTGGGGGGTTTTACACCCAACTCGGTCGTCACAGGCTATGAAATCGGTCCTAAGCACCCTGGGAAGGTAGACCTGCGGACAGAAAGGCGCTGAGCATGTGGAGACTAGTGAGGGGAACCAAGAAACTAGATTCAACAATAAGGTTAAGACAATATCAGATTACAACGTTTGCTGTCAATGGTTCACTTCACTGTGGTGGCGAAATTTTTCCGCTGCTACTAATTCATAAATAGACTTTTGTTAGAGAACTGGGAGAAGGGAATACTCCATACTGCTTCTCCCCTTTAAGACACATTAGTGCAAGAAATAAATGATAGAGGAATAAACCTGTTACTGACCAGGCTGCTGTCTGCCGATCCATTCCCCAAATCCTCATCCTCCTTCACCTGCAGACAGAACAGTGAGATGTCACAGACACACACGCGCACACACACACGCGCACGCGCGCGCACACACACAAACAGAATCCCAGCTCACCTTGTAGTTATGAGGGCTGAGGTACTTGAAGTGTCCAAAGCAGGTGTAGCTGATGCAGATGCCAATAGTCAGACACAGGACCACCAAGGTGAAGATAGACGTGTATGCCTTGAACCCTGACCCCAACACACACACACACACACGTAAACCCAGGGAAACATGTCGGACACACATAAATAAGTGTCCCATGTATATGAGCAACCAGGCACGCTACCTGTCCGGAGGACGGAGAAGAAATAGAGCCAAATCAGGCAGATGATGGGCGCGGCCAGGGCTTGATTGACAGCTCCCAGGTGCACCTGTCTGTCCATGCGGGCGGGCAGGTATGCAAAGTACAGGTTGTGTTTGTCCACTAGGTGCTTCAGCATCAGGTACAGCAGACCTGAACAGGCAGATGGCAATTTAACCAAAGGACGACAACAGTGCGCACGCGTACATGAGTGTTTGTGGCCCACAACTCACCGAAAGGCACGATCACAGGGCAGGTGATGCTGTAGGCCATTATGACAGTGAACACACACAGTGTCCAACCGTACATGACTCCATACTCAAACTCATAGGCCTGGTTCTGTAGACAAAAACACAGCATCTCACCTTAACGTCAGCTTGCAGAGAGATTACATTAAGATTCGATTACAATAGATAGATATTACTCATACATACAGTTAAAGAGCTAGTGTATCCATCAGCTGTTACTGAAAATGATTTAGAAAAACACGCCGGCCTATTTAAGCTCTATATAATTTCAGAGCAAGCCACGTCACAGCAGCAGGGACTGAAAGACTGGTCAAGATTGAAAGAATTATGAATGCAGAAAAATACAGAGGTCCTTGAAGAAAACCTGATCCAGAGCGCACAGGACCTCAGGGGGGAAGATTTATATTCCAGCATGACAAGGAGTACTGCATAAAGGGTTTAAATTGTTGAATTCCCTTTTTCTTTGAATTCCCTTTTGCAATTTCCAATAAATGTAAAAATGTGCCCGTATGATTGATAGAGGCGGGAGCTCAGTCTCTCACCTGTTTGACATACTTCCTCTCTGCCGCGGAACGAGCCAATGCCATGCGGATGGTGTATAGCAGTAACCCTGGCAACCGCAAAAGCCCCATCCCAGAGCCCACCAGGGCCGCTGCGATAACATAGTTCACAAAAAATGCCCCCTGGTCAGGCAGGAACACACACCTGTTGACAGACAGCGAGAGAGAGACAGACGCAGGGAAAGCGAGGAGAGCAACAGAAAGAGCAGACAATGAACGGGTAAGGGAAGGTGTTTTGATTGTCTGCTCGTCTGAGAACAACATTTGTATGATGGTCTGTACAATTGTTTGCGGTACAATGGCCCCGAGTGCAGGATGTCAGCAAACAACAAAACAATTGTCTCAAAAGTTAAGTGGACGGCAGTTGTTTGCATTTTTTAATTATGTAGTTCTGTCTTTGTACTGCACTTGTTTACTTATGCACTTGTCTACTTCGGTATAATGTCATGTTTTATGTATTTTATTTTTTTTAACCCAGAAAGATTAGTTGTGGCGTATGACCGTAGGTAATGGGGATCCCAACACAATCCTAAAACCCTGTAAGTGATATAAACAGAACTGTGGATCACTCACTCAAACCTCAGCTTTCCATCTTCCAGAAACTTTTTGTCGAACAGCCAGCGGAAAAATACAGCCAGACTGAGGAGAGAACCGAGAGCCACAATCACATTACACCATGCATGGAGTCCTGCTAAGGGAAAATCACATTAAGTGTCCTTTGACATGAAATGAATGATCTGGAACGATGATAAGGCGACTGACTACCTGGTAAGTCCAAGAGAGGGTAAGATCAGAACCATGAACAGGAGGAAGATGTAAAGCTTGTGCATCATACTCAACTGCTCACTTGACCTAAGGCACACAGACATAGCAGGTAGGTACAGTTTCTTTGCGTTGCGGTGTGTGTGTGTGTGTGTGTGTGTGAGTCTGTCTGTGTGTGTACCTGCTCCAGTGACACTCTCCCAGAGTTGAGTAATACACTACGGTGGGCAGTAGGGCAGAGAAGGTCCAAAGCAGTAGTGTGGGAAAGAACTGGCTGACCACGGCGCTCTGCCACACACCAACAAATGCATTAGAACAACGGAGCACTTCATCCAACCGCACAGCTTTACTCCCACCACCGGGCCGTCACCACACCCGCGGACCTCGACGCCAGCTGGCGGGAGTGTTTGGACTCGTCCTATCACGGACATAGGGCACTACCCACGGCCCGGAAACCCTCTACAAAAAGCAGTGGCCCAAATAGATGCAACCGTTGACTCACGTTGAGGTAATAGATGGGCTTGGTGACGTTGAACTTGTCTATGGTGCTGATGACGATGGACGGGGTGGTGAGGAAGGTGAGGAGAAGGAAGACTAAGAAGTTGAGCAGCAGGCATCGGAACCACCAGCGGAAGCCCTGCACTGACAAGTTCTCCCTGGGGGAGGCGGGGAGGGAGGGAGGAATGGGTGTAATCAACGTAGCAGGACGTACTGAACCATCGTCGTCATACAGCACACAGCCGATAAGGGATGGGACTCACCAGTAAACGTTTTTGGGATGAGGGGCATAGTCAACCCTCCAGTGTCTCACTTTCAGAGCCGCGCTATTGGACGAAGGCTGGGGCTCCCGGCCACACCCACTGCCCACGGCTCTGCCCCTGCCTCCGCAGTCCAGGGCGTTGAAGTCCTTCAGAATGCTGAGGGTGAGTGACAGCTGTCAATCATCCGGTCTATTTAACATTACTTAAGAAAATGGATACATCAACAATAACTGCGGTTGGCATATAGCTATCAATGCAATGTTTGTGTTCTTGTTGGAACAAATGTCATCACCCCTTTTGCTTTCCAAGGCAGAGAATGGTTACAAACTACCAAGAGACAATCTGAGAGTGGAAAATAATGTCTCCTATATAATAGGCAGGATGAAGGTAGGGGAAAACTAGTTTGGTAATGATATTTTCACTTGCTGTATTGTTAGATAACTTTAACCCAGACAAAAATCATTTTCAAGCCCTGAATTGTTCAGTGGGGTTTTTCTATAATATATCATTAGGATTATATCTAAGGAGTCAGATTTGGTAACCTTATAAATCCGATAATAAGCACTAAGCTCTGTTGACAGAACATTGCAAGTTTCTTGTAGAGACTTGATCATCAACATTTCTTTTGCTTGCTACAAATGTTCTGCAGGTCTCAAACAGCAAAATTAACATAACACGAGCAGAACCAAACGTAGAAGGTAGTTGTTCTTAGAGGATAATCTACATAACATTTTAATTGACCAATGGCTGTTCATTGTTCATGTTTTTCTAAATGTGTTTGAGATTGGACACCCAGTAAAGGTCTGTCCCATCCGTCCAGCCAGTCCCACCCAGAAGAGGGACACTCACTATGTGGCCATTGCCTCTGACTGCAGGCTAACGAATGCCATCCCTAGAGGGTGCTGAGGAACCAACTCTTTCTGCCTCTCCACCTCCTCCAACAGGCTTTTCTCCTGGTCACTGTAGTAATCTATGGCATCTACCTAGAAATACAGAAAACACATTACTCTGATACTTTACATAAACACATACATCCACACATTTCACTAACATGCGTACAAAACATGACAGTAATACTGTAAGCTCTCCAGAACATGCTTACATGTGAATATCACACTCTACAAACACAAGCAGTACCGTTGGAACAAGAGAGTATTATCTGTGTGTGAAATGTCAGACAAATTCCTTCCATCAGACTGAAACGCCTTCTCAGTACACCAACCCAGCCTCACAGCTGAACTTCCCCTACATTCACTGCCTCCAACTCGGCCCAGACGCCAACCCCGCCCCTCTCCCCTGGTACGGCCCATCTCAGCCCAGACCCCACCCCGCCCCTCTCCCCTGGTACGGCCCACCCCATCCCAGACCCCCGCCCCTCTCCCCTGGTACGGCCCACCCCATCCCAGACCCCCGCCCCTCTCCCCTGGTACGGCCCATCCCAGCCCAGACCCCCGCCCCTCTCCCCTGGTACGGCCCATCTCACCTCCTGACAGTTGCGGGGGCGGCAGCAGCTGCAGAGGTGACCACACAGGCGGGGGTTGATCACCTCTCTCCTCCCGTCACGCTCCTCGACCCGCAAGTAGAAGCGCAGGTTTTTCTCCGCTCGCTTCCTGAGGGAGGAGAGAAACAACAGGACTCAGAAGAAGCGTAGGAATACAACTCTGAAGAGGAGTCCATTTCTGCACTGCGGCCATGAGGAGTCGCCGGGGCGGTTGGGCAAGGACCAGACCTCTCCTTGTCCAAGTGTATCAGCGCGGCCACATCGTAGGTCAGGTGAACGTCGCTCACATGGCAGGTAGGATAGGCCTCACTGCAATAAAGGCCAGAGGGACAGGAGATTGAAGGTCCGTCCACTAGTCTACATTGTCTCCATGGTGAAGACAGACAGAGATACTACAGGTGGGTTTGTAGACAGGGTGAGTCCCCTATTCTGGGAGAATGGTACGGGTTACTTACGTAAAGTGGGTCCTGACGCCCTCTTCACTGGCGTCTTTGGGGATGGAACACACAAACAGGGTGTTTCTGGACTGTAGATGGGGAGATAAGCGTGCGAGCACACATGCGCACACACACGCGCGCACACACACACACGCACACACACACACGCACACACACACACATCAGAACTAACTACTAGTGAGGGGAAGAACACGAGTTCTGGCCATGCCCTTCATCTGGGAGGTGTGTGTGTGTGTGTGTGTGTACTGACCAGCCTTCCATCAATGCCCTTCATCTAGGAGGTGTGTCTGTGTGTGTACTGACCAGCCCTCTGCCCATGCCCTTCATCTGGGAGGTGTGTGTGTACTGACCAGCCCTCTGCCCATGCCCTTCATCTGGGAGGTGTGTGTGTACTGACCAGCCCTCTGCCCATGCCCTTCATCTGGGAGGTGTGTGTGTACTGACCAGCCCTCTGCCCATGCCCTTCATCTGGGAGGTGTGTGTGTACTGACCAGCCCTCTGCCCATGCCCTTCATCTGGGAGGTGTGTCGTCTCAACAGTAACACTGTGAGAATGAGGTAGATGACTGCAAACACTGTGTGTAGCCACAGAAGGTCATCACTGCGGATATCAAAAAACACATTTTCAGTCAACAAGGAACCCCTGTCAAGGAACTTGATAGCCAATAAACAGAAACACACTGCACACACACACAGGGACTCACGCGCATGCGCACGCACACACACACACACACACACACACACACACACACACACACACACACACACACACACACACACACACACACACACACACACACACACACACACACACACACACACACACACACACACACACACACACACACACACACACTTACTCCTTCTGAAGGTTACCCACAGTTGTCCTTCCGAAGTTGTATGGGTCATTTCCTGAAAAATATCACACTGTGAAATCTCTGTAAGTGAGATGTGATCAGAACAGAGAAACATGTTGTTAGGCCGTTTGTTTGCGACTCCACAATTGAAACAATAGAACCATTAAATATACTGCATAGCTACAGTATGCTTTAAAGGGAAAACAAAATGTTGTTACATGCAGCACGGGAGATATTGAGATGAGCGCGATGCACTGGAACAGTATGAGATGGACACATTGTGTACAGTCAGACAGGAACTGTGCATGTCATTGAAACATGATAGCCAAAACAGAGGCAAAGTTTAACCAGCTGCTGCATGGATTAACTTCTATGCAGCAGCTGCTTGTGCTGGCTGTGTGAAGTGTGTTTGGCTAGCTATTTATATTTATTGTGACTGCCAGCGAATTACATTATAGCCATTTAGCTAATGTAAGCATGGGCTACAATGGTAGTATGGGATAAGGAAGAGTGAAATGAAACTGGTTGTCATCTATCGGTGTTCTGATCTATAGGTTAGAGCATCCAAACTATAACCAAAAGGTTACCAGATCGAATCCCCGAGCAGGCAAGGTAAATTGTCAACCCAATATGCTCCCAGGTTGTTGATATTGTGAATTTGTTCTCAGTCATACTTGGCAAAACAATATAATAGGCTTTCTATAACATTACCATTTGCTTTCTCACGGATTTCCTTTCATTGAAATTGATGAGGTTGTGTTTTCCCGTACTTTGCTGTTGTGTAGTGTACGGGCGTTGGGCGTTTTACATTCCTCCACTTAATGACTAGTTCGATTTATCGCCTCCTTTTACTAATAACACTGGTGTATCCAGCTAGTTAGCTAAAGCAACACAACGAGTGATCATGCCAAACCTAATACACACACCCTTCCCTTCTTGTATTGAAATTTCAAACTAGGAGTGTCCTGGTTATAGTTATAGACAAAGAGTAGACTGAAAACCATGTATTAGACAGATAAGGTTAAACAAAAAAAAAAAACACATGAAAATGTTAACATTGAATTAAAATGCATTTATTGGGCATGCGAGGGAAAAACGCATGCTTTTTAAATCGGTTGTATCAATATGGGTCTGATTCGTGGCCAACCCCATGTAGATTCTAGATTCTGTGAGCTGACATCTCAAAGATTTGATATTGATTTTCAACAATAACAACAAAAAATACAGCGTCCAGTGCATGTCAAATTCCACAGCAACAGTTAATCTCAGATCTTTGGATCCGAGAAGTTAATCTTGTGAACGCGGTTAGTAACACCACTCTATTGGAAAGAGAAACTTCCACTGATACACATCAGCGGTTGCTCATGTGATTGAAAGAGGAAACGTATACTCTTAGTACTGGAAAAGTTACACTTTGCAACAAAACGACAGCTTAGATGCAGACCAATTAGCTTTTGGAGAGTGTTATGTTTAAACTAGGGTTGCACGATATTGGAAATAACTTATAACATTGCAATATGTTTTTCTGCGATATATATTGCGATATGAAAAAATACAGGATGTCTTCAGAAAGAGCTTTGGCTATTAACCTGACAGTCTGTATGTTTCATTCTTCCCCAGCCCCATCCTCTACAATTAAAATGTATGAAACTTGTGAAAATTGTTATATTTCAGAAGTTGCTAGGTAATAAATATGTAACCGTGATTGTATAGCAATAGCAACAGTAGTAAAATAGAATGCGCAATTGGGAATAACTTACCAACTGCAAGATGCAGGCTGTGGCCAAAGCACTGCAATCTGGTCCACTTGTTCAGGTGCAGCCTTCACCATGTTAGCGGCATTGTCTGTTGTAATACTGACTAGACGACTCTCATTTAGGCCCCAATCAGCTAAAGCTTCTCTCATCCCTGTTGATGTTCTCACTTGTATGATCCTCTGGGAAAAATGCAGTTTGCAAACAGCGACTTTTCTGGTGGAAGTCCTCATTAATAAAGTGTACAGTCAGACTTATTTAGGGCTGCGTTGTCCGGCTGGACCACAAGTCTGTTGTTGCTGTGTAATATTCCACTTGCGACAGCTGTTTCAACTTGTGCCTTGCATTTCTCGTACAGCTCTGTGATGGCAACTTGAGAAATATATTTGCGTGACGGCATTACATACCGCTTGTCAAGCGACCGGATAATGGTTTTAAAACCCTCTTTGGTAACCGTGTTTATTGGTACCATGTCTTTGGCGACGTGAAATGTTATTGAATATGTGATTTCTCTCTGCCGTTTGGAACCTTACATGGTGTTTTTGCTTTGGACGACATTGAGACGCTTTGCACTCATGATACGAACATTTATGGTGCCGCCTTTAATTATCAAACAAATTGGTCGTGTTGTGGCAACAATTGCAAGGGACTCTCGACAAAGTACCTGTTTTTGGACTACAACAACATCCTGTCTGTAGCCGAAATATTTCCATAATTGACGATGCATTTCTTTTTGCAAACAAATTCTCAATTTCGGCCTTTTTTGCCTGTTCCTCGCTTTTCATTTCATCACATGCATGCAGAGCCTGCATGTCAACCACGTGCAGCAACAAACTCCTTTTTATTTTTATAATTAACTGTGTATCCAATAACCCATACATTTGAGTAAATTACCTTATATCAGACAGATATAATGCTAGTTTTCCATTTGAAAAAAAAAATATTGTAGGCTCATATATGTTACCTTACTTAAATCACACGTTCTCCGATGCGACTATTGCGGATGCCTACATCGCAAGGTCGATGCTGAAACGATATATCGTGCGGCCCTAGTTTAAACAGTTGTTCATAAATCTGTTACATTATAGTACAGAAAGTACTATGATTACTTGGGTGAATCTTTACGCAATTGCTGGTACTTTAACAGGGAAACACTGCTGGGCAGTGAGGGCTCCCATTGCAGTGCTTGCATTAGCATGGTGTTGACACAGTGTTTAGGACTTGTTGACACAGTCTATCACACCCACCCAGCAGGTTACCAGACAGGTTGACAGGCAGGATGACAGCCACAGAGGCGACGGTGATCAGTACCAGCAGGACGATCAGGTGACGCTGGAAGGACAGGTAGTGGACCGCGTCAATACCGCACCGCGCCTTCACCATCTCCTCGCTGCACAGAGACAAACACATTGAACACACGCGCAGTGAGCGGGCCCTGGCGCTTCCCCAGGCATCACACCCACACCCGTTAACACTCACTCCATTCTGATGATGAAGGGCAGCCAGGAGCAGAAACCCTAGAGGGACGACAAAAGGAGGACGTAGGAGATTAATAAGAGTAGAAAACGGGCGGTGAGGGTAAAGACGACGACGATCCCAACCTCTCACGCACCATTTCGTGCTCGGGCTCCTCTGTGTTAGATACACAGGATGACATCCTCCCGTAGGGGTGGTTCGACGTCTCACTGAATCTAGAACACAGGGAGAAAGGTCATGATCATCCAGGCAGGGCGGCAGGATAGTCAATAACTTCTCTATAGACTGAATTTGTCTATAGCCAAGGACGAAAATGTATATAATGAAAAATGTGCTGAATGAACAGGATAATCTTGAATTGGTGTTTATTTTAATATTTTTTTTAGAAGCATTCACATTTTGGAAGGTGTCGGTTTAACCCATAGATTTGCTGGTCATTTTAAAAGACAGTGGAGCTTGTTGCTCAGTTTCCAATCTCATCTCTTAAAACATATAGACCTAGGACTTAATCAAGCATCTGACCAATTGCCTCAGACTTTTGGTTGTGAAGGGCGCACACATGCAAACACGCACGCATGCGCACGCACATTTCCCAGGTGAAGGGCACAGGCAGAGGGCTGGTCAGTACACACACACCAAGACTAACATCAGATAAACTAACATAACATAACTGAGCCAGACAGTCACATCTCATGTGAAATGAAAAGGAATATGGATGTGGTCACCTATGACAGCACTCATTTCGGGGATATGGGTCTCTGTGGTTCGGTTCTACGGGCTGGAACAGCAATACGTTGTTAATGTGCATAGTCATCATTACCACTACAGGAATAATCACCAGCATACACCAGGGCCTCGTTGGAATCGGTTTGACACCAGTGTTCCCGAGGTATCGTGGGACACTTTCTGGCAGATAATCCCTGCACCTACTGAGGTCTAAAGACGAGGTCTGGCTCAATGTATATGGGAGTGGAATGAGTGGTGGCACAGGGCTAGTAGGTTCTCCAAAGTGAAGATTTTCTCTACTCCCTCACTAACCAGTGAATGTCCATTTTAAATTTTGTTAATATCACCATTCCATTAAAGATTAAGATTGTTGCAATTTTGTGGTGTGTATTTCACAACTGCTTTTTAGCTTACATTTTTACTGACTACATGATACAGGAGAGATTAATTCAATTAAATTGTTACTTTGAGCAGCTGGCATTAACAACTCCTACAGAAAGATCACTGACAGGATTTGTATGCCATCCTCCAGCTTAGTGCTCAGACCAACAACTGTTTGCATCACACATGCAGAGACAACTACAAGTTGGCAGCATTATAGGTCTAAAATAAATCTGTAGAACCGATGATTGCATTAATCATGAAAACATTTATGGAATTAACTGATGACTAATTGCATTCATTATGATAGAATTTGCTACATTCTTTTACTGAACAAAAAAAAAAAAAGTTTACTTCCTGTTGCCCTTGGATACTTCCTCCATAGGCTTGACACACTAATTAGCTAGTTTCCTGGTTACTTTAACCTACCAAAGTCTGCCTTTGACTCAGGTCTTTACACGTCTTTTTTTTCCACTCCTCTTTTGAACACAACCTTTCCTACACCTCAAACTAATTGCAGTTTGTCAAAATATCTCACAGCAAGTCCTTTCATCTCATTCTGTTTCTTCTCTAAGGCCTTAACACTGATGTCACATAAGGCTTGGTTCTAGGCCCTCTCAAAACAACTAGTTATTTGGCACCATCATATCTCTGTTGTTCAACCATCCCAGGTTCTACCAAATCACTATGCCACTCCGCTATTTCTTCTGCCACCTCTGGTGTGTTGGCCCTCCTACACAGATGGTTGGGCTGCTCTCCACTTCTGAAACCCTACCAATTTTAAAGTTCCAACTAGGGCTGCACAATATATTGTTTCAGCATCGAAATTGCGATGTACGCAATAGTCACATCGCAGAACGTGTGATTTAGTAAGGTAAACATATCAGTCTACAATATATATTTTTTTTTTTAATGGAAAACTAGCATTATATCTGTCTGACATAAGAATTTACTCTGATTTATGGGTTATTGGATACACAGTTCATTATTATTATTATTGTTATTATTTTAAACAGGGTTCATTGCTGCACTTAGTTGACATGCAGGCTCTTTTTGCGGCGTGATGAAATGATGAGCGAGGAACAAAATATTAATTTAACAGAAAAACTAAATATCGCAATGTCAGTTATTTCCAATATCGTGCAATCCTAGTTACAATCTAGCTCTATTTCAACTCCACATTTAGGACAGGCTACTTTGTATTGAACAATATCAGTAAATATCCACAATCAGTGGTCTGTCTTCCCAGCTCTACTCTTATGCCTTCAGGTGTTTTTTTCCCCCACGTTTCAACAGGAAGTTATTCTGAATATGATATCATGACTGACCCTTCACTGTCGGACATCAGTGCCAGGCGCCCGTAGTCCCACAACCTCCTCCTGATGATGGAGAAGAGGCCCAGCAACACCTGAGGCCGGCATACAAGAACATAACGAGGACATAGATTAATGTTGTGCAGTGCAACACTGTCCCATGAGGTTTGGAATCACCTATAATGTGTGGTCATATGAGAATTAGGGTCAGGTGAGGCACATTTTGAATGCACACACATGCAGCTTTTACTATCAAATTTTAACTATTCTACCTAACGCAAACATTAACTTCAATAACCTAACATTAGGTCCTCACTCAGTAAAACAGGAACACACAAACATAATATAGACAGATTACAAACGCACCAAAAAGACGATGAAGTCCAGCAGCAGTACGACATGCACCCCCCCGAAGCTCACTCCCTTGAGGACAGTGCTTTCTGTGGCACTGAAACAACTGCTGTTATCGTAGGTCGCACTACCATTGTTCACCTGCCGGGGCTGTATATGCCACAGGGACGCCATCACACGAGCTAAAGGAAACACATTGTATCACAAAATAACATTGTGTTAGTTCAAGTGTTTGGAAAGTGTAGGCACATTTTTTTTCCATGTCCATAAAGATTTAGCCTTGCTGTGAAATTCGGTACAATCTAATTCATCTTCGTATTTAATGTTGGCTACAACACAGCAGATCATGGGGTCGTTGTGAAATAATAACAGTCATACGCCACAAGATCTACTAGTAAGACAATGCGTCACACAAGTTTATCCATAAAACATTTCTCAACTACAGTATTTGTGTTGTTGCTTCCAGCAACCGGTCATAGAGTGGTCAAAACATTTGATTAGATTGTCTCAATTTTGCAATAGAACAAAGCCATCAAAGCCAGACGGGACAAAACGTTTACGCAGCAAGCACAGATTACAAAAAGATCAGAATATGTGTTGCAAATTTGTTGATTTAGCCAGCTACATAGTGTCTATCTAAGCTAAGTTAGCAGAGCTATCAACACAGTCTGAACAGCTGTTAGGTTAATATTGTTAGCACTAGCAACCTACCGTATGTGATGACTCATGATATAACTTAGCAATAATACTAGCTATACAAATTACTTGAGACAGCGACACGTTGACACACAGTTAAACAGCAAGCCAGTAGTGGTAGTGCATTGTAAAGTTGGTGTAACGAGCAGTGTGGTATATAGGCACCTGCCAGCAACATCGACATATGCATGTCTGTCACAGTTCTTGTCTAGTCTAGGTATGTCAGATCTAAATTGATCTATCAGATTTGACAATAGAACGTACCTGAGACAGACAGTGATACTCGAAGTTACCGCGTTAACCTTCTAGCCGTCCTGTTGCGGTAACAAAGTTGTTATGGCAAGCATGAGATGTGTTCAGTTCTTTTGGATGTTTGCCACGCGTTCTATTTTGTATTGTTGAACCTGGGCTACGTTCCTCAAGTACTTGTACGGAACCACCTGTTTCGTTATTGAACGAAGTTCGTTATGTACTGGAACGGTCAAAGTAACGGAATTTACAATCTACTGAACCACCAGGTTAATTAAAAACAGGAACGGTTTAGGTTACTAGTATTCTGCCAGCAGCACTAACGATGACGTTATAATCGTATTGTAATGAGTAAACCTTCAGAATAAAAGCGCAAATGTCAATATATAGCATTGTGTATAATAGACTCTGTGCACCAGCGTAGTGACAAACTTCCGCTTTTGTCTAGAAGTCGGTATTGCAGTTTCCGGTTTACTTACTAATACTCATCCGCATTAGTAAACACCTAAACTCACAACAAGATGAGTGATGCTGTTGTACGAAAAAAATTAAATATAATGTACATGACTCATTTAAGTTTCAAGGTGGGGCATCATTTAAGTTTTCAAGTGGGGCATCATTTTAATCAGGAGAATGTCCTATTTTTAATGAAATATGTCTTGCGCCATTCAATGACTTCAAACGCTAGACTAGAAATAGTCAGAAAAGGCGATTATTTATATACTTAAACGCAGGTTTAAGCGCAATTAATACCATATAGGACCAGATGTTTACCTCCTATGCTAGTTGTTATTTTTCTGTTTCGTTGTGAAATGAAGTTACAGTAGTAAAATAAAAGAGGATACCTTTGTTTTGGTGGTTTTTTGAGGCTATGGAATTTTAAGCTTCATTCAGGTTAGAAGAGGCTGAACGAAGGTTTGTTTCAATTCACTTGCTATGGGGACGCGCTAGCGTTCCAGCTCAGCCAGCATTCTTTTGCCGTTTTTGAGGCTAGGGTGAATTTTTATGCGTTTTATTGTCCTGCCTAATACTACATTAAAAAGGAACACGTAGCTAACTAGCTTAGCCAATAGCCGGCTGGCACACCACAGTAAACTACTTACCCTCGTAGTTGTGCAGATAACTCGATACGTAGAGTTTGAATCCCTTGTTCCACTTGCTTGTTGGAGCAGGGGACCAGGCATCAACAATTCGATGGACATCACTAATGCTTATTTTAGGCAAGTCTTGGAGACATCTACTAAATCCTGAAATTGTGGGCGACGAGGGTGATCGCCTTAAGTAAACCAGAAAATGATATGCCAACATCTGGCTAAAGCGGAAGTTCGTCCATACGCTTGTGCATAAAGCCTATTCGTTCAAAAGATGGCAAAGTGTAAAGATAGGACATTTCTAAAATGTTTTCTAATGAATGCAAAAAACTAATAATAGACTATATAGGGTTAAAATGAAATTATTTAAACCACAATAATAAAGCATAAAATGTGCACAATTCTATACCTGAATTTGGCACAACATCTAGTCTTTTTTTATAAGGCAATTTGCATATGCCTAATTCAGGTATGGTCTTGCACTGGCAATATACAGTAGGTTACAATCCAGCCTGTACTTCATCTGTTTAATTTCAGTTCCAATATTCTTCTAAATTATTTTTATGTATATATATATATATATATATATATATATATATAAACATGTTTGTTTCTAATCATTATTCTTTTGCTTTAAGAAAAATATAACACTTGCTTTTGAATACAATTCAAGATTATTTTACACAATTAAGGACATTGCAATGTATTTCGATGAAAGCTTTTATTTTGAAAAAAGAAATCTGAGTTAGTGCTGCCAGCATAATATCCTGCTGCTAGGAGAACGGTAATGTTTAGGGTGGTTTGGGAAAAGCTAGGTCACTCATTGCTTCAAGTCACACCCACCAGCTGGAGTAAAAATTTATTACTCGTTTTACGGAAACCGGTAGTGACCTATGGAATGCCATTTAAGTCAATATTAAATAAAGAAATATGTCTATGAAATAAATCCTGAAAAACATGAGTATGAGTCCATAAATATATAAATACATGTAAATATAAATATGTACATGTGTCAATATATAAATAAATAGGTTTTTCAAATTACTACTTTTATTTATTTATGGGTCTTTTATTTCATAATGCCACATTTCTTTCTTTCAAGGTACTCATTTCATAATGACACATTTATTTCATAATGACACATTTCCAAATGGTATATTAAATGAATGGGGCTTGGTTATCTCAAAGTTTCAGACCAAAGCAACAGCAGCACTGAATCAATGAATTTGAATTTATGAGAAGTTCATGAAAATATCTGGCGTATGGAAAGGATAGTAGGCTTCATCATGTTCAGATGAGTGCAATGTCTAAAAAAAATTCAAGCCACTTGAAAGCACCTCAGGTAGTATACAGTGCATTCGGAAAGTATATAAACTCCTTCACTTTTTCCTTTTTTTTTTTTTTTTACATTACAGCTTTGTTCTAAAATGGATTACATGTATTTATTCCTCATCAATCTACCCAGAATACCTCATAATGACCAAACAAAAACAGGAAAGATATTTACATTTACGTACATATTTACATATGTATTCAGACCCCTTCTCTCAGTACTTTTATATGAAACTCCTTTGGCAGTACTTACAGCTTCAAGTATTCTTGGTATGATGCTACAAGTTTGGCACACCTGTATTGGGGAGTTTCTCCCATTCTTCTCCACAGATTTGCTCAAGCTCTGTCAGGTTGGATGGGAAATGCACATTTATTTTCAGGTCTCTCTGGAGCTGTTAGATCGGTTTCAAGTCCAGGCTGTGGCTGGGCCTGTCAAGAACATTCACAGACTTGTCCCAAAGTCACTGCTGCATTGTCTTCATACACAATGAAGGTGTCAATGGGAACTGGATTCATCTGAACTCAGTGTTGAGTGTCATAGCAAAGAGTTTGATTACTTATGTGAATGGTCTATGCGTTTTTTTCTTTTAAAAATAAATGTGAGCAAACAGATCTATTTTTTACTTTGTCATTATGGGATATTGCGTGTAAAATGATGACGGAAAAAAAGTGATTAAAATCTATTAAATCATTTTTTGAATAAGGCTGTAACATAAAATGTGGAGAAAGTGAAGGGTCATTTTAAGAACTGATTATCCTTATGCAATCCTTGAAATGTGTTAAGAACACGAGAGCTCATCTTTTGCATGCCTTTGAAGGTGTAATGTGTTACGATGTGACTTAAGATATTTGGCTTTTTATTTACATATATTATTTACATATTATTTACAATATTGTGTATATATTTCAGATTTAACACTGTTTATGTTTGTAATTAAAATAAATATATAAAAAAGACAGATGTATACAAAGGACAATGTTGTGAATCCATACCTATGTGTTTAAATCAGGCAAGAATTATATTTTCAGGTCACAGATTTGTATAATTCTTTAGAATAAGAATTCCGTTATGGATCCTTTATTGTTATTTCTACTTGGCAACATTGTCTTACATATAATTATTCCAATGTTCTTCAATAGATTGCTGAATCTGATAAACCAGCTTTATAGTACTACACTAACAGTAACAGGTATATAATAAAACATATAATAATACAATAGTACTACACTAACAGTAACAGGTATATAATAAAAAAATATAATAATACAATAGTACTACACTAACAGTAACAGGTATGTAATAAAACATATAATAATACAATAGTACTGCACTAACAGTAACAGGTATATAATAAAAGATTTAATAATGCAATACTACTACACTAACAGTAACAGGTATATAATAAAAAATATAATAATACAATAGTACTACACTAACAGTAACAGGTATATAATAAAAAATATAATAATACAATAGTACTACACTTCAGTGACAGGTATATAATAAACCAGCTTTCTTTTGGTAATAGTACAACACTAACAGTAACAGGTATATAATAAAAAATATAATAATACAATAGTACTACACTAACAGTAACAGGTATATAATAAAAAATATAATAATACAATAGTACTACACTAACAGTAACAGGTATATAATAAAAAATATAATAGTACAATAGTACTACACTTCAGTAACAGGTATATAATCAAAAACCTAATAATACAATAGTACTACACTTCATTAACAGGTAAATAATAAAAAATATAATAACAGAATACTTTCCTCTGATTTCCTTTTTGACGTCACCCTTTCCCACTCAATGTGCTTGACCTCATCTTTACTAAATGCAGTCTGTTGACTAATCTCTCTCCAACCCCCTCTAGGTCTTGGATACTCTTGTCTTGTCTTGTTATATCCCCTGAAACCATACCTTAGCAGATACTATGCAGATGGTCATGCGCAGTCGAATATAACTTCTGTCTCCCCAACAACTGTCTCCTCCTCTATCCTATCGTCCCAAAAGCTCAATCCTTCTCCCTTCTGTCTCTGAGACAAATCCAAATCCAAACTCTTCTATGTCCTTGCATTTCAGTGGTAGAATCAGCATCTCTTCCCAGCTTCCATGGACAGAACCATGGGATTTTAGCTTGATCTAATCATTATTATAACATTCATTATTATCAATATAACATTAGCCTACTTACGTTTTGTCATAAAATATTAAGAATTTCAGCCATTTACTATATACATTTGCCCTTGCCAGACTCGTTATGAAAGGAAATTGTTGAGGTCATGGCCAGAGAGGGTTTTTTGTGGTCAGAGATGTTTTTTGTCTGAGGATGTAGCAGTGTCAATATAGTTACCAGTCAAACAAGAGTGTCATGTGCTGTGAATCCCATAGTCTGTCATATTCTATAGACTTATCCTCTTCTATGTACCTTTTCAATCTCTGTCTGTCTTTTCCCAGCTATAACCTCAACTGTGTCTTAGAGACATATATTTTTTTTTCTTCATTGAACTTTATCCAACTGTTCTTCCCAATTTCGTGATGTCAAGATCTTGCCTTCCGAAGCACATCTCATGCCGTCCTGATTGTTATTAAGCTGTTCACTGAACCAGAATCCCCACGCATTCTAAGTAAACGCATTCTCCAGCCTTTTACCCCAGTCGATCTCACAGACACCCCAACTGCCTCGAGGTTTGGATAGAGCGCGACGAGTCAAGGCCACCATAGAAACGTACCAATCTCCTGAACCTGGGCGGTGCTTGCCCAATTCGCCTCTCTTCCAAGACCCCTAGCTTAACCATGAGAAGGATTGGAACACAGGTCTCACAATGACGCAGCTAACTGCGAGTCAGTCCCTATACTGCTTACCTTTTCCTGTCTCTCCTTCCTTATTGACTTTGTGATCTCTGTTGGGTGTTAGAGACCTAACTCTAGAGACCTCCAGAAGCACACAACCAGTTTAAAAGATCTGTCCAGGTTATGCCTCATGTCCGCAAGGGTTTTTGTATGAAACTCTACTGGGAAAACACAAAACAGGTGTATTATTTGAAATTTTAAAATGCTCTAGAATACTGAAAGAGTGGCACTTCACCATAATGACATCGTCTGTTGGCTCTGTGATTGATTCGGTGTTTCTTGAACATGTTCTCCCTGTTCTGCATGTCTCTTGTCCTCTGTCACCATTCCTTATAATCAACTGAGACTGCTTGACTGTTCATTTCACCACAGTCATACCTCGCCACACAATGTGTGTTTGTGTGTCTGTGTGTGTGGGTATGTGTTTGTGTCTGTGTGTGTCTGTGTGTGTGTGTGTCTGTGTTTGTGTCTGTTGGCCTACACAGTTTTCCATTTATCCGTTTGTCTATGAATGTTCATTTCTTGCCAGTGGTCACGCTTTAATGTGTGTGTGTGTATCTGTTTGTGTGCACACCAATCTGTGTGTGCCTATGTTTGTGTGTGTGTGTGTGACTGTTCATGCCTCGCTGTGGGATGCCTTGATTAGTGCCCGCTGTGGCTCAGTTCCCAGCTGTACCTACAACCAGTTGCTGATTGAAACCAATCAGGCTTGTGATGGTCCCGTCACGATGACCCCTCACCCCACCACCACCGCCCTAATCACCTGCTGATTGGCCCTCGCCGAGCAACCCCTCCTGTTGGCACGGAAGGTTAATTTGGCCGTCGGATGGAGCGGCCGGGAGGGAATAGAAGCGTGCATCTAGCGATATTGCTTGGATATATTCCACCTGTCAATCAGATACAGTTAGAGGAGAGGGAGGCTGGCGTGACAGTGATGCTTGTTTTTTCTGTTTTGAGTCATCCATGTGGTTCAGCGCTTTAAGCTGAAAAACATTTTGTCCATTTTGCTGGAAACACATAAGCAGCTATAATGCCACATCATTTTTATAAATGAGTGAACAGTTTATGCCAAATATTATGTATGTATCATTAAATTATTTTGCACATGAGGTGGTGATATCCATAGATGACTCTGTCTGGCATATATCAGTGGGTTCTATTTGGTATTTTTGTTGACTACATCTCTTCATCATGCCCATAACTGCCTTCTGGTTATACTGCAGTAGCATTGTTTTACCATAGGGGGGCAGTGTTGTACTGACGGGCATCATCCGCATACGGTTCGATGCAAAACTTCAGAGGCGAAGACAGGAATAGAGCCTTGCAGGGCAACACCTTCAGTTCAAGCTTGCAGCTAAGACTAAATTCACTGTCTGGTGTTCTGGTTCAGTTTATGTGCCGTGGTGGTGTATTATGTTGAAAACAAGACAAGAAACAATTCAAACTGGCAGTTAGTTGGTGGTCTGTGGGTTTGTGTGTGTGTGTGTGTGTGTACGTGTGTGTGTGTGCGTGTATATGTGTGTGTGTGTACAGCGTATGGCAGTTCCTCTCCGTCTCTGGTGAGTAGAATAACGCTGCCAGATTACCATATCATTACCATATAATTTCCATGTCATTACCATACCGCTGCCTTCGATGGTGTGTGTGGACTCAGTATCAGATCATCAACTCTCTCAACTCTCTCGCTCTCTATCTCCATCTCACTTTCTCCATCTCCCTCCCCTCTCCCCCCTCTATCTCCCTCTCACACTCTTTTTCTCTGTCATGGATTTCTCTCCTCTTTTCATGTATACACAGTGTTCTGACATTGATAATGCCAGTATGCTAATTGAAATATCAGCAATTAACACTTACTCATTAGCACAATGTCCATTTAATGATGGTGTCCAATTTTTGATGGATGGACCTAAGGAATACATGCCCTGTTTGGTTCCATCAGAAGCAAGTTTACTCACTGGTTTCTAAATATTAAGCTTTGGTGAGAAGCCCTGCGTCAATAGGTCTTTTTCGACACCCTTATTGCTCAGCCATTTTGTATCCCCCTTGTCTATATATAGACCCACATTAACCTAAACTGCCATTCAAAAGTTTGGGGTCACTCCAAAATATCCTGGTTTTCCATGAAAACATTCATAAAATTTGTTTAAAAAAAATGAAATAATGGAAACTGAATAGGAAATGTAGTCATTGACAAGGTTAGAAATAATATTTTTTATTTGAAATTTTAACCGTGTCCTTCAAACTTTGCCATTTGCAACATTTACAGCCCTGCAGACCTGTGGCATTCTAGTTGTCAATTTCTTAAGGGAATTTTGAAGAGATTTCAGCCCATGCTTCCTGAAGTTCGATTGGCATGATGGGCACCTCTTACGGTCTAGCTGCTCCCACAACAGCTCAATAGGGTTGAGATCCGGTAACTCTGCTGGCCACTCTATAGTCAGAATCCCAGCTGACTGCTTCTTCCCTAAATAGTTCTTGCATAGTTTGGAGCTGTGCTTTGGGTCATTGTCCTGTTGTAAGAGGATATTGCCTCCAATCGAGTGCCATCCGCAGGGTAAAGCATGGCGTTGCAAAACTGAGTGATAGCCTTCTAATTTCAAGACCCATTTGACCCTGTACAAATCTCCCACTTTACCACCAACAAAGCTCCCCCAGACCATCACATTGCCTCCACCATGCTTGACAGATGGTGTCAAGCACTCCTCCAGCATCTTTTCATTTGGGCTGTGTCTCACGAATGTTCTTCTTTGTGGTCCAAACACTTCAAACTTAGATTTGTTGGTCCATAACACTTTATTCCAATCTTTCCCTGGCCAGCATCCCGGAATTGCCTCTTCACTGTTGACTTCGAGACAAATGTTTTGCGGGTACTATTTAATGAAACTGTCTCTTGAGGACATGCGTGTTGTTTGTTTCTCAAACTAGACACTTTAATGTGGTTGTTCTCTTGCTCAGTTGTGCAACTGGCCCTCCACTCATCTTTCTATTCTGGTTAGAGCCAGTTTGTGCTTTTCTGTGAAGGGAGGATTACAAAACATTGTAAGAGATCTTCAGTTTCATGGATATTCCTCACATGGAATAGCCTTCATTTCTCAGAATAAGAATGCACTGACGAGTTTCAGAAGAAAGTTATTGGTTTCTGGCCATTTTGAGCCTGTCATCTAACCCAGAATTGCTCGTGGTCTGGATAGTCAACTCGTCTAAAGAAACGTTTTATTGCTTCATTAATCAACACAACAGTTTTTAGCTATGCTAACATAATTGCAAAAGGGTTTTCTTATGATCAATAAGCCTTTAAAATGATAAACTATCATTAGCAAACACAACGTGTTTTGCCTCTGAATGCCAATATATATATTCCATAAAAAAATCTGCCTTTTCCAGCTACAGTAACCATTTACAGCATTAACAATGTGTACACTTTATTTTGGAAACATTTCACGTCATTTTAATGTACAAATGTTCTTTTGAAAAACAAGAACATTTCTATGTGACCCTAAACTAGAGAGAGAGACTTTAGGAAATACACTATACACACGTTTCTGACATTACATGAACGAGGAATAACCCCTTCACTTCATAATCATTCATGTTGGCTCCATTGAACAGAGAGTTTCCCTGCTTATTTGCCCCTCCCTTCCATGCCCGCCCCACCTAGGACAACTTGTAGAGACTCCTATTATTCTACAGTCAAAAGGCTGCAATTGACACCAGGCTGTTTACCAAATGCTCTTTTCTGCAGAAGTTTTAGCATTCCACTCAACCTTTTTCTCTTCATTTCAAAATCTTGTAATACTGTTTTGGTTAGAATTAGTGCAACTCTTGTGCTCCTTGTTTCTTTCCCTGATACACTTGTCTGTGTATCTCTGTTTTTTTTATTGGTAGCGCACAAAATCCAATGTCTGCCAACCCCCACACAACACAACCCCATTTTAGCATTTAAAAAATGCTAGAATGTGTTTCCCCCAAGCGATGGGTGTGGCTTTGTGCATTCAAATGTTTGTTCCCAGTTTGAAGTGTTGAATCTATTTTAGAATTAAAGTCACTAACAGTCACTAACAGTGACTCTTGCTCTATGATAAACTAACCACTGTTCCTCACAGTCAGACATGTTGGATCTATTATAAACTAACCACTGTTCCTCACAGTCAGACATGTTGGCTCTATTACAGACTAACCACTGTTCCTCACAGTCAGACATGTTGGCTCTATTACAGACTAACCACTGTTCCTCACAGTCAGACGTGTTGGCTCTATTACAGACTAACCACTATTCCTCACAGTCAGACGTGTTGGCTCTATTACAGACTAACCACTATTCCTCACAGTCAGACATGTTGGCTCTATTACAGACTAACCACTATTCCTCACAGTCAGACATGTTGGCTCTATTATAAACTAACCACTTTTCCTCACAGTCAGACATGTTGGCTCTATTATAAACTAACCCCTGTTCCTCACAGTCAGACATGTTGGCTCTATTATAAACTAACCACTGTTCCTCACAGTCAGACATGTTGGCTCTATTATACACTAACCACTGTTCCTCACAGTCAGACATGTTGGCTCTATTACAGACTAACCACTGTTCCTCACAGTCAGACATGTTGGCTCTATTATAAACTAACCACTGTTCCTCACAGTCAGACATGTTGGCTCTATTATAAACTAACCACAGTTCCTCACAGTCAGACATGTTGGCTCTATTATAAACTAACCACAGTTCCTCACAGTCAGACATGTTGGCTCTATTATAAACTAACCACAGTTCCTCACAGTCAGACATGTTGGCTCTATTATAAACTAACCCCTGTTCCTCACAGTCAGATATGTTGGCTCTATTACAAACTAACCACTGTTCTTCACAGTCAGATGTGTTGGCTCGAATTATAAACTAACCACTGTTCCTCACAGTCAGACATGTTGGCTCTATTATACACTAACCACTGTTCCTCACAGTCAGACATGTTGGCTCTATTACAGACTAACCACTGTTCCTCACAGTCAGACATGTTGGCTCTATTACAGACTAACCACTGTTCCTCACAGTCAGACATGTTGGCTCTATTATAAACTAACCACTGTTCCTCACAGTCAGACATGTTGGCTCTATTATAAACTAACCCCTGTTCCTCACAGTCAGATATGTTGGCTCTATTACAAACTAACCACTGTTCTTCACAGTCAGATGTGTTGGCTCGAATTATAAACTAACCACTGTTCCTCACAGTCAGACATGTTGGCTCTATTATAAACTAACCCCTGTTCCTCACAGTCAGATATGTTGGCTCTATTACAAACTAACCACTGTTCCTCACAGTCAGACATGTTGGCTCTATTATAAACTAACCCCTGTTCCTCACAGTCAGATATGTTGGCTCTATTACAAACTAACCACTGTTCTTCACAGTCAGATGTGTTGGCTCTATTATAAACTAACCACTGTTCCTCACAGTCAGACATGTTGGCTCTATTACAAACTAACCACTGTTCTTCACAGTCAGATGTGTTGGCTCTATTATAGACTAACCACAGTTCCTCACAGTCAGACATGTTGGCTGTTAACAAGGTCTGGTGACAAGCTTTTTGTGCAAATTTGGAAATGCTGAAAAAACTTGCTCCAGGGAGAGTTCTCTTCTAAAGAAAACATCAAGAATCTATGAGTTTTTGGTAGGTTGGGGTGATATTTTGGGCAGGAATCGTGTTCATTCAAAATCTATAGGTTTCTTAAGTGCAGTTGGAAAGGCAACAATGTCACTTTCCTCTACATGTTTCATTTTCAATCCCTCCCCCATGTGTGCATTTTCACACGAAGTTCCACAAACATCTGAAGGCATTTAAAGTTTGTTGAAGTAGCCGTCTGGTTCGAAAGACAACCCCAAAATGTTTGGGCCCATAATGGACTACTTCCTTGTTCACATGCTAATTAGAAATAGGAAAATGTTTGACTTCCACATTCAATTAATGCAGCATTTAATTTACTACAACCAGTTGGCGAGTCAATCAATTCTGGGTTTCCCAGATCCAACCAGAAATTGAACGAATTACCACATAGTGATCTATGTTGGCTCCATTACAAACTTACTCTGACAACTCACAGCCATTTCAGGTCAATTACAGAGAATGCTGAGCCATTAGGAAGAGGGGGCATGTTTGGGGTCGCACCCTTGTTTACGTGGAGAACCGAAGCTGATGGTTTTAAAATGGCGTCCAGATGGTGACAGAGCCTTGATTGCAGCAGAGGGGCTTCTGTGTACCTCCCACTCCTGCTGTCCAACTGGCCTGCTCTATCTGCTGTCACTTTCCTGTCCCGGTTCTCTGTTCACTCTCTCCCTGGATCTATTTCTATACTGCCTGCATTCTTTATCTACTGTATCTGTATATTTCTCGCGCTCTCCAACACACGCGCACATTTCTCCTGCAGACCTAAGTGATGCATGGAGGTAGAGTGTGTGCATTGTCTGTGTGATGGATAGGGCTACCCGTTGGTAAATTACATTGTGGCCTCCACCCCCTAACCCATGCTTAATGTTGACATGGAGAAGGAGGAGGAGAGAATTGAAGGGAATGGGGGGGGGGGGGGGGGGGGAGGGGAGAAGGATATCTGAGGAAAAATTAGTTTGTATGTTGTGTGGTGGTGTTGGCCTTGTTTCAGGTGTTTACTGGTCTACTGATCATACTCAACACTATCCTAAAGACGCAGGCAAGGAAGATGGAGTGGGAGGGATGGGAGTGTAGAAGGGGGGAGTGGGAAGTGGAGAGGGAGGGAGGGAGGTAGAGCTGGAGCAGGAGAAAGGTGAGGAGAGAGGTGGAGAGGAAAGGAGGGAGAGAGAGGTGGCGAGAGGCAGAAGGGAGGGAGAGGGGGAGGAGGGAGAAAGGGGAGGGAGGCGGAGAGGGAGGTGGAGAGGGAGGTGGAGAGGGGGAGGGAGGGGGAGAGGGAGGAGGGAGAGGGGGAGAGGGAGGAGGGAGAGGGGGAGTGAGACAGAAGGAGAAAGGAAGTTAGAGGGGAAGGATGGAGGTGGAGAGAGAGGAGGAAGAAGGGGGAGGGAGGGGGAGGGAGGTGCAGAGAGAGAGGAGGGAGGAGGGGGAGGGAGGTGCAGAGAGAGAGGAGGGAGAGGAGGGAGAGGGGTTGTAGGCAGCTGATACAGATGTTGTGATTGTGTTTGTGTCAGTGTGAAATATGATTAGTGTTCTCTCTCATTAGAAAGCTGATCAGCCTCGTGCCTGCCCCTTCGAACATGCTTGTACACACACTCATGCACACCCCCCCCCCACACACACACACACACACACACACACAAGAACTACCCGCACACACAAAAACACTACACACACATGCACGCAAACACAGACAACGACTAACTCTCTCTCTCTCTCTCTCTCACTCAGTCACACACAGACACTTCACACAAACAGGATTTTCATTTGTGCCAATTTTCTTAAGGTAAATAATCCTTCAGATACAGGAAATGTAAATCATTATGCATATTATAATTGCTCTACATTTTTCTGCAGGTTGATACATTTTTGATGAGAGAAACATTTGATCCACTACAAGTTTTAAATGTCCAGCACTGCAGGACAGTTTCTCTGCAACAGGGGATCAAATCTGTATGCTTGAGCTTTCATCTCTGTGAGAGGGTTTCTCTTGCCCTCAGCAGCCAGTGATTCCACAGGCTGTTGGCACGGAGCCAGTGGAGCTCAGAAAGGGAAGGAAAGAGAGGAGAAATAGATAGAATTAAGAGAGGAAAAAAGGGAGGAACAGATTGAGGGGAAGGAAGAGAGAGTCAGGGGCTGTGTAATTAGAGAAGCAGGTTATTGCTGCTCTCTGCTTCTCTGTAATTAAAAATTGAGAGAGGGATGGATGGGAAGATGAGAGAAAAAGAGGGATACGGTAAAAAAAAAGAGAGGAAGGCATTAATAGTTATTTTCTTTTCACTTTGTGCTGGGTAGACCTGAGTTGAAATACTAGCTAGTTCAGTTATTTCAATAATCTATCTGTCTGTCTAGGACCAATGTTACAGACCAGCATCAACACACACACACACACACAAACACAATATACTCGTATTTATTCAAAGAACAAGAATTGTAATTTTAGAATGTTTGACATTTTTGTAATTGAATGTTTTGACATGTATTCACAGCTTAAAGCCTACCACCATAAAAACTTCACACGTTTGAATGATATTCCCTGTTCCCTGCATATGAGGCTGCATTGTTTTATCTGTATTCAGAGGCATGCCAAAGGTGGTTGACACTGTGGATCATACTGTAGTAGGGTAGAGATTGTAACATATTAGAATGACTGGCCATGCTCTGCTGTGGTTTGTGAACAATCTCTTAATATCATTCAGCAGAATTTGTATGACTAGAATCTTGTTTGCAACTTTCCTATACAAAATACTCTAACACCATATTATTACTAGCATGAAAGTACATTCCAGAGAGCTTATCAAAACGTATGTGATATATACAGTGCTGTTGTTTGGAGGTCATTATCTACACGCAGGCTCTAATACTAGAGCATCCGTATTTATAGAGCATTCACTAGAATGCTATCCATATTCACTAGAGCATCCGTATTCATAAGGCAATTTAGCCTATGTTCCCATTGAGCTCTAAACGAAAATCCATATATATATATATGTGCGTCCTAGATGAGTTCAAAGAACAAATAGATGAACAGGTTGTTGAGTCATAGTTGTTTCTAGTTATCAGGTAATGTCAGTGCATGCGGAAGCATGTTGTTTTATTACACACAATACACACTAGCTAATACTCGTCTGTCTACAAACACACTCACACACTTTTTGTTTGCTGCTGAATTTTTGCTGCTACATGTGATAACTGTTTACTTTGTCCTCTGTGTCAAACATATATAATTAATTTCTGTTCCAGCCCTACAGGAACCCTTCAATTTATTACCAGACTGTATTGTCTCATACTACATGTGTCTTATTTCACTTTGTATTCATTTGCCCAGTATTTTTAATCACTTTTAATCACAGGAAAATTGAACAGATTAGCACCTGTAGGATAATAAGGTAATCATCGAAGTTTGGTAGCATTTCAGTAATTGAACATTTATTTCCTAGAATTGTCTAGAAACTCAAATTTTACTGCAGAGCAGTTGGGGGGAATTTGAAATATGTTTGGCGAAAAAAGATTTGAAAAGAAGTATATTAGAAAAGGCTTTCCCAAACAGTTTTATAGATTATTATTTTATACATATAAATACACATAAATGATCAAATGCTCAAATAAAAACAATTGTTTTCAAAGTATTAAAATACACAGTGTCATGGAAATCCACACAGAAATAACAGAAGTCTGCATACCAATGTGTAAACCTTTATTCATACATGCATATGAAGACTCTTTCATTTTTACCCTCCACACTCCTAACTAATGAACAAGATAATATATTGATGACAGTAGGTTCAATGAAAGTGTCATCTACAAAAGAAAGAAAGAATTGTTAATAAAAGATATGGAAATAAAAATGTATTTTGACCCAGGTCTTGTGCCAGTGCAGATTTATGTGCTGCTAGGAGAGAATCCTGTTAAACCTTTCCGTGGCTCAGTGGACTTCACTACTGAAGAAGATTACTTTGTTGAAACAAGCAAACAGTTGTCCTTTGGCATCAGTTTGGATAATGTAGAGGTGAGGTAATAAAAATCTGGGCCAGTGCCAAGAGGCGATAGTCATTTCGATTTAACCTTTATTTAGGATTTTAAACCAATGGCAATGCATTTTCCAAATCAGCCTTGCTTAATAACAAATCCTATATATATATTTTTTAAAACACACAATTGAGGCAAAAATAAACCTGATACAGTCACAATACCATTATATTGCCCCATACAAATGTCCCTAAGTAACTTCTCAATTGCCTGAGTGGTTCACAATATCAAAATGTTGAGTATTTTATACTTTGTTCCAGCTATGTGGTGCTATAAAACTAAATTTACCTCAGTGGAGACCAATCCTGGTCTGGAAAATGAGTTTGGCCTAGGATTTCTGTAGTTCGGCATCTTAGTTATGTCATTCAGAAGTTTATGTAGGAGAGGTGCAGGTTATGTTTTAGGTCCTTAGAATGATGACGAACATGATGAAGAAGACGATGAAGGCACTGCATCTGGAGATGTGTGCTGTAGCAGCCGTGCGTCATTGATATTCACAGCAGGAGGTGCTGATGAGGAGCCCCATGCAGTAACCCTGGGCTAACTCCATACTGCTGAGCAGGCTCATTCTCCCCGCAAAGTTGGCTTTGAAGGGTTCTCTCTTTTTCTCTCTTTATTCGCTTCCTCCCCCACTTCTCATCTCCTGTTCCACTTATTTTCCATCATTTCTCTCATCTGTTTTTCTCCTTCTTTCTGGATCCCTCCCCTTCGCGCTGTTATTCTTTCTCTGTCTCCCCCTTGCTGTTTGTGTCTCTGTGTCAGATCCTGCTGGTGCAGACTAGTACCTCACCCCGCCCATCATAGTGTTCTTAAGTGTCCACCTCGGTGATGAGCAGTGACCATTATGTGCCAGAAGGTTCACCAGAGACAGGAAGTGGTCAAATGAGCAGTGGCTTTGCCAGTAACATGCTGGGACAATCAGGTGACATACTGTGAAGAGGGGGTTCAGCCAGGACACCGGCATGAGGAGACTTTAGTTCCCATGTATTGATGGAATAAGGTCCTTGGTGCGAGGTGTAACCACAGCACAGTACTCCTAGCAGGACAGTATCCCAATTTCAGACCAGAGGGAGGAGTGCCCCCTTCTGGTGTTTTTCAGAAGCATTCAGATGATCCAAGTTAGACCCCCATCCAAGTTCAGACCAGTCCTAATGTTACAGACCAGGACCAATGTTACAGACCTGGCCAAAATGTACAGAACAGGACAAACGTTACAGACCAGGAACAGTTTCAGGTTGGATCCTGTCTTTTTCTTTCTCTTATCATGATGTGTGTGTGTGTGTGTGTGTGTGTTTGTTGAGTAGCTGCAGTACAGAGATACTGCCTCTGCAGACAAAGGGCTGGACAGATATGAAGAATGACATTTCTCTCTCTCCCTCTCTTTCTCGCTCTCTCAAATTGTCTCTTTTTCTCTTCTTGTCTTTTTGCTTTCTGAACCACTTTGTCTCCCTCTCTCGTTCACACACACAGACACAGATACACACACACACACACACACACACACACCTTAGCTTCCCAGGGGCTCTCAACTGTGATAGCCGTCCAACACAACCCTGTCATTCATCCCACTACTGATACTATCCTCCTTCACCCCCGCCCTCCTGCCTCCTTCTCAGAAGAGAGACGTGTGTGTGTGTGTGTGTGTGCGATACAGAGCAAACTGACAGAGAGAGCAGAGAGGAGATGGAGCAGTGTGGCCAGAGAGAGGGAGCGAGAGAGGGGGGTAGGGAGAGCGGGAGAGAGAGAGGGGTGTAGAGGGGAGAGAGAGGCAGAAGCAAAGCGAGCGAGCGAGAGGGTGAGATAAAGAGACAGCCAGAGAGTGAGAGCTAGCATGCTCACAAAAGACACAGATATACCCTCTCCTGCTTCCTCCCTCTCTTCGCACTCCTCCTCCTCCTTCCTCCCTGCTCTGGTCCTTTGTGCTGTGTCTCTGCGGTCTCGGGTTGTGAGTGGCAGGCCGTCACAGATCAGCTCCCAACTAAAGCAGGGCTGCCAGCTCTGGGCTGACGGATCAGGACCAAGCCTAAGTGGGTTTATCAGCCCAGCGTGTAGAGCCCCCGCACACACCCTGACACAAAGAGAGGGGCTAATACACACACACACGCAAACACAAGCAGATATACACAGGCTCAAACACACACACACACACACACACACACGATCACACTCACAGAGACACCCAAATACACACACACAAAGAGAAGGGGTATTAGAGAACCAAAGCAAACCTGCGAGCGTGAAAGCGCCTTACTGCCTGCCTGCCTGCCTGCTAGCAAGAGATGTGACCAGATTCATAAGCAGCCAGCAAGATAGAGTGAGGGGCTCCTGGGTACACATATATACACAAACACACACATGGGCCGCAACACACACACACACGAGTAAACACTACAGTTTATATGTATAGCAGGTGTTTGTGTTTGTACATACAATGTGTCCTTTGTGTAACCTTGAGAAATCAACATCCAGAACAAAAGGAACATTTTCTAAAACAACAGAATTTTCTAAAATATCTTCATTTGGAAAAAGGCTATTGCGTGAGTACCCTTATATCCTGCCACTGTGTTATGACAGCTTAATGTGTGCTGAGGACCCCTCTTTCTGTGTAAAAAGGAATATCTCTTTTTTTGTAGCGAGGCAGTGCTAATTATGTCATTAACATTGTAATTAGCAGTGTGTAATTGGTGGTTTACACACATGGCATGCTTCAGGTTGGAAAACACACCGACACATCATGTCTAACATGCTTACAAACACGTCTGTTCACATCCAAACACCACCAACCAAAGGCCCATCATCATGTCCATGTAGACACACACACCCGTCATGATATCAAAGAGACACACACACTGTCGTGATATCAAACAGACACACACACCTGTCAATGAAGCTGTCAGAGTCATAAGATGGAAGGGTTGCTGGTTTGGATCGATCAGCTGATTTGAGGGCTGTGTGTGTTTGTGTGTGTGTGTGTGTGTTTATTCGTTCCTGTTCAGTTATGTGTTTGTGTGTGGGCGTGCGCGCGGGCGTGCGGGTGTGTAGTGGGGGTTGTAGGAGGGGACGAGACTGAAAGATGACGTTTTCATCTGCCGGCAGGATGACAAATCCTGAGGGAGGGGCCACGAACGGGAGAGGTTAGACAGGATTGATTGACAGCTTTGTGGTGAGGCGATGGAAAGTGGAGGAGGAAGAGGAGGAAGATGAGGAGAAGGTTGGGTTGGCACGGTGGCCCTTCAGGTCTCATCTATTACACAGAGGTGCTGTTTGTTTAGAGGAAATGACACGTTCGCCCGGCGAGGAAATGACTCCTTGGGCTGTGTAAGATGCTCCCTGGCATGGAGACCGCTGCACTCAGCTCTTTTCCTTCTTTCTCTTTTTTCTCTCATTCCCTTCATCTGCCCAACGCTCCATCCATCGCTCGTCTGTCACGGCGAGGCTGCAGCCAATCCATCACAGGTCTGAGCCAGGCAAGGCATCAGAGTGTGTGTGTTTGTTTGTGAGAGAGTGTGTACAACACATTAAAACCCTCCCCACCAGTTAGTGTATAATGACTTTAAGTATCCGTGTGTGTGTGTGTGTGTGTGTGTGTGTGTGTGTGCACGCGCGTCCTCTCTCCTCACCTGTTTGTAGTCTTTAATAAACAGTCCCTTTATGTGGTGTGACATGGAGGAAATAGATGTGCTATAGATTGGCTCTGGGTGCTCTTTGCATTCTGATGGATTGCTGTGCTGTGGAGGGCAGGACCACGCCCTGAAATCCCAGGATGAAATAATAACATGAGGTGTAAAAGAGAGAGAAGAGGGATGCCAGGAGTTTGCAACACTCTGTTCTGGCCGTGTGTACTGTTCAGGAAACGGCAACTCACAAACTCTTCAGCTATTTACGCATCCTGATCCTAATCTTAATCCTAAACCTAACTCTAGTACAACGCTGCACATCAACAGACTGGCATTCGAATAATTTAACATGCAAGAGCATGTGAGTGGATGTGTGCGCTTAACAGAGTTAAGAATGTGCCTTAAGCTGAGTTCTGGGAAGGAAACAACACAGCGCATTGACACAGTTGTTTTTCTTTTTCATGTTTTTCGCCCAATTCCCCTCCTTTCTTCTCACCTCCCCGATTTTGGGATATCCAATTGTACTTATGACCCTGTCTCATCGCAGCAACACCCAACAAGCTCGCGGCACGAAGACTGCGGCATCCGCAACAAGCCATCCTGCTTTTTTCCCACAAGGCACATCCAACCAGGCACCCGGTCAGATCAACGCACGTGTCGACAAGTTCGCTCGCCGGTCAACTTCAGTTGCCTTTTACAGCTGCCCCAAACTCGCCTGATGCAGTCGGTAGGATGCCAAAAGACAGGGAAATCCCTGGAGATGCCATCCTCCACCCTGACTGATTCTTGAACAATTTGCATCGCCACACGGGAGCACCGAACCGCACATCAGCTTGCGGCACAGTCAATATGTGTGTGTATGTGTGTGTGTGTGTGTTGTGTGCCAACAACTCTAAGGTGACTTATGTTTCAATAGGGCCAAATCTTTATGAGTGCAATAGACCCGCCACAGTCTAGATGATAAGTGGATGCATGGCAATCCGCCCTATTAAGCTATAGCACTATTACACTAACACTCTCCTATTGAGCTATTAGCCCTTCGAGCCGAAGCCTGAAAAAGTCGGCATAACTAATGGGCTCTTGTTTTATTTACATAATAATTCTCCTTTAGGACCGACATTTGTGTTGTAATACCCTTCTGGATTTTTTCGCATCTCACCCTTCTCGATTTTCATAGTTCTTACTGCGGGAGGTGTATGGATGTGTGGTTGTGTGTGTGTGTGCGTGTGTGGTTGTGTTTGTATGTGAGTGTGTGGTTGTGTTTGTATGTGAGTGTGTGGTTGTGTTTGTATGTGAGTGTGTTTGCGAGATGAGATGTTTGTGAAAGTCCCCAGAATGTCAAGAGATGCCTTAAAAACCTGCCATTACACTTTAAAAATGAAAGGTTTAAAATGGAACCTTTAAGTAGAAAATGTGGGTCAATCCCCATAAACTCTCAGAGGAACCCTTATAAAGAACCTTTTGGAGGTGTAGATGAAGCTTACTGATGGTTCATGCAGGGACATCGACAGGGGGGGGACAACCATGAACGTTGTCCCAGGCCCAGGCCTGTGGGGGGGGGGGGGGGGCATTTGCTTGGCTTAAATATAATTATAAATTATCTTTGCTGTTTTTTTTCAACAGTGTTATGATTCAACCTTTTTCTGTAAAATGTGTTTGTTCTACCCACAGCCAATCAGTGAAACCCTAACACCTACAGCCAATCAGTGATACCCCAACACCAGCACCAACACAACTTTGTTAAAGCTGCACTAAGTAGGATTTCTTCAGTAAAAAAAACAAAAGTTAAGTGCCAGTGGAATGTTAATTTATCATTTTTGGAGCCTGCCGCTACTTCACAGCTAGTTCTGTTCCAGCCAATCCTTTTCCAGCCAATCACCTTCTACGAGGCAGGCTTTCCTCTTTGGCTTATTTTGTGAATGTGCAATTTACCTGGATGGTATACAGTGAGGGAAGATATTATTTGATCCCCTGCTGATTTTGTATGTTTGCCCACTGACAAAGAAATTATCATTCTATAGTTTTAATGGTAGGTTTATTTGAACAGTGAGAGACAGAATATTAAAAAAAATCCTGAAAAATGCATTATAGATGTTATAGATTGATGTGCATTTTAATGAGTGATATAAGTATTTGATCCCCTCTCAATCAGAAAGATTTAGGGCTCCCAGGTGTCATTTATACAGGTAACGAGCTGAGATTAGGAGCACACTCTTAAAGGGAATTATTTGGCACATTATTGTTTATAGTTTTGCAGAGCAATTTTACACCATCAACTACTCTTCCATATTCACGACAACTAGTGTTTCTATTTTGTCACACTTTCACAATTTCATTAAAAGCGGCCTTCAAAATAAAGTTCCCTTAATCAAATAATCCCTCACAAAATAAAAGTCTTAACAGGAAGTGGTTGCAGTGTGTGAAATTAGGTCAACCTGAGTCATTTGCAGTATACGCCTTCTGGTGTTGATGATGAACCTCTGTATTCATTGCCAGAATGAATTTGCAGTCTAATGATCAAACAGGCTTCCTAAAGGAAAATGAAGTCTACAAAGATTAAGAATGTTTTTTGTAGTTATGATACATAATCCGCATAACATCTCAAGCCAAATCAATACCAATAGTGCATAACTATCTGTCGCTCCTCATATACCTGCCGACACAGACACATACAAGTGATCGGTTAAACCATCTGTGCCCAAACCAGGTAGCTTTCAATAAAATCCATTGGCTTTAACAAATTTTTTAATTTAGAAGGGATAAGACATTTTAAACAACACAGCCATTTGCACAGATTGATTTGGAACATTTAAACTGTTCGTTAATTGTGTGTAGAGGGAACAATGGGTCCTGCCCAGTCCTTTATATGGGGTCTTGGTTCTTTTTAGCTGTGATATATTTTGTATATCAATATCTGCAGCCTGTACACCCTGCATTCTATCAGATCCTAAATAATGCAATGTGTGTGTGTGTGTCTCCATGCATTATGTGTGCAACCGTGTGTTTATGAACTGAACAGCGGGTGATAAAATGAACCAACTCTTTGCTTCCACTACCTCTGAGCAGCCCTCTTCTCTCTCTCCTTCTCTCTTCACACCCTCCTAGAGGAAATTGAATCAGAGGGATTTGCTGAGTTGACCCTACCTGACATGTGGCAAGCATCATTGATGCCAGCGATCAATGCAGAAATTAGATTTGATTTACAGTCAGAGCATGTTGCAGAGTCACCCTTCTCTTACTAAATGCAGCCAGTAACATTTTATTGTAACTTAAATAACTTCCAAATTTGGGACGTTTTTTTAATTGTTTTTAACACGTGACCACACACCCTCAAGTCTCACAACTGCTGTAAAAGCCAGCAGATGAGTGGGACAAACATGGGAACCGAATTAAGGCTGAGTAAGTTTAGCCCATCTCCATTTCCTACATTCAGCCCTCAATTTGAATCACCAATGAGCCCAACTGTTCATCTGGGTTATTGCATAAAAGTATGCTATATAAACCTAACATGTCTTTCGAGCAAGTAGAAGATGAATCACATCTGTAACATCTGCAACAAGTAGAAGAGGAATCACATCTGTAACATCTGTTACATTCAAGAACCTTGTTGCCACTGAACCTCCCACTCCACTCCCAAAGACCTTCTCATCACCAAAAAAATATCTTAAGGCTAGCTACGACTTTCATGTACACATCCTATTGTTAAAATGTGTGTTTGTTGCTCCACTGCAATATGACCAAGTCGCATTATATGCAAATCATTGAACAGCATTTTGGATGGAGGAAAAATTAGGCCAACTGAATGACATGAACTAGGCTCTGTATGTTTTCAAAGCCTGCAGCCTTCCAGGAGGCAACACTGTTTCAGTTTAAATTACTCCGTATTTTTGCCCAGAACTAATGAAATACATCTACACTAGCGAGGGCAGTGATGATTACAAATCCATAATAACGTGATATTTTTCTGCTAGCGTGCGCTCTATTTTGGCTGCTATTAACGATATTACTAACTTATTATAATACATAGTTTTGTGCTTTTTTAAGGACACAGCTCCAACGTGGTCCTTAAGTTTGCAGATGACACAACCATCCTGGGTGTCATCTCCAACAAAGTTGAGACCGCATCACAGTGAGTAGGTTCGCATTGATGGCGCTGAAGTAGAGAGAGTCTCCGACTTCAAGTTTCTCGGTGTGTTCATCAAAGATGACCTCACTGGGCCCAGGCAAGCTGACTCTATGGTGAAAACTGCCCAAAAGTGACTATACTTCCTGAGGAGACTCAAGAAGTTTGGCATGTCTGCAAACACTCACCAACTTCTACAGGTGCACCATTGAGAGCATCCTCTCAGGCTGCATTACTACCTGGTACGGCAGCTGCTCCGCTTTTGATTGCGAGGCCCTTCAGAGGGTGGTAAAGTCTGCGAAGAGCGTCATCGACTGGCATCTGTCCATTCAAGGCATCTACCACAACACAAAGCCTTATGAAAGCACTGAACATCATCAAAGACTACAGCCACCCAGGTTATGTTCTGTTCACACTGCTGCTGTCTGGTAGATGCTACTGGAGCATCAGGGCACACAATTCCAGTTTTTTCCCTCAGGCCATAACCAGCAACACTGATCTAGGCTCATGTTGATCACATAAACATTTCAAAAATACAATTTCTATGTACATTCAATATACATTAGAATATTTTAATGTACCATTCATAGGCATATTACACTTATATGGTATTTATAATATTCAATACTCCTACCCATAGTGTTCAAATTTCCCATTCTACACTATTTAAAATTGCTGCTACTTTACATTATGTATATTTTTGCTATAAAAAAAATGGCTATGCTTTTGCCATGTCACAAGAATTTTCTTGTCCAAAGTGACTCTGTGTTATTCGGTGCATTTGATAAATAAAACACTTTGACTTTTGACGTGGATGTGAATAACACGAGGTAGACCTAGCTAAAAGGGTATGTTGCGGTCCTGAAATGTATTGAGGGAGAGTTTTGTCAAATGTTTTAAATACAAAATCTCAAATGTTTGTTGTCTAAGAGGGAGTGGAGTGGTGCCGTTTTACGGGCTACTGACAGAACATAATCTCCACCATAAACTCCACCATAATCTTCACCATCATTTCCTTGAACCATGAATATCTTCTGAACATCAAACCAGTGATCTGGATTAGGACTGCCACAGAGACTCGGAAGAGGCAGATGAGGCGACATCCTGAAAAGACTCTGTTGGTTAGTTAACAAACCACTGTCACCCTAGATCCTAAATCAACATCTGGTTGCTAGAAAGTTTTGTTGACGAGTTTGGTTCTACAATATATTCTACCAATAGAAAAATGTAGTATTCTATGGTTTACAGAGTTTTGGATGAATGAGGACAACTAAAAAATGTGGCCGAATTTTCTCTGTGACATCATGACCAGAGTGCAAAATCAACTAAGACTAAAGAAATGTCAGTCTTAACAATTAATGCACGACTTCTAATGTTCAGGAAGTCTCAAGTTTGTACTCACTTGTGAAAGAATGCCTCATAGAATGCTGCATACCATATTATATTACTGTGAGGGAACGGCATCCTGTGGACTCGAGGACCCAGAGGGAGACCAGCCTAAGAGGTGAGTAGGGAAGACAATTCCATCTACCTGTTGACACTAATTACTGTTTTGTCTCTTTACTACTTAAGCAACCTCAGGCTGGGGACTCCTTCACTTTGGAGCAGCTACAGGGGAAGAATTGAAGCGATGCTCATCACGTTACAAAACACCACAAAACGCCAACCAAGGCCTTTCTGTTGGTGTAGTGGATTTGTTTCTTCAGCTCTAGGAATTGCAGACCGATTGTTTCTCGCCGATTCTTGTCTGTGTTTAAACAGTCCCGGACCGGAAGACTTTGTTTTCAAAATGTTTCTGTATTGTGTTGATCATGCTTTTTGGTGTTGGATTGTAACCACTTCTTAATTAAAACAAACTGTCAAACTATTCTTGTCTCTGCTCTCATGATTTAAACCATCCTGCTTTGGGTTTAATGTTGGGTAATATGGAACCCATCACTCTGCAAAGCGTTTTTGTTAATAATAAAATTAAAATAAAAACACATGCTGCTGGCACTATGTCAACACTCAGTGGGATTTATAGAGCCATAAGAAAACAAAAGAAATCCACACCAAGGGAGGGTATTTCTTGGGGTCTGTGATTTTAATTCAGGAAACTAGAATATGTTCAAAACTGAAAAACACAGAATTGGAAGTGGGTCATAAGCTACAGAACTGTTTTGCAAACTGACATAGTGATTTTGTTGTAATGCAATGTCAACCCCAGATGTTCTATAAACATGCACAGTGTGCATATCACCCCAACAAATCCACAGATGACTCAATCTCCATTGCACTCAACACACTATCCTCCTGAACAAGACGAATAATGTGAAAATGCTGTTCATTAACTACAGCTCGGCGATTAACACCATAGTGAGCTCCAGTCTCATCAGGACGCTGGGACTGAGCACCTCCCTTAGCAAATATGCTGCACTCGGGGGGTGAGGGAAGGAAATAACACATCCACAACGCTGTCCCTCTACATGACGGCCCTGAGGGGTTTCTGTTTGTGTCTCCTCCTGTACTCCCAGTTTACCCATGGCTGTAGGGCCGTGCACAACTCCTGGCAACGTCGTCAGGTTCACTGACGACACAGCGGCGGTCGTTCTAATTACAGTCACGAAGTAGGTCAGAGGCATGGAAGTGGTTCCGTGAAAAAATCTCTGTCAACGTCAGTAAGAAAACACGAGCTTATGGTGGACGGCAGGGAATGGACTGACCAGCATGTCTCTATTAGGTTGAGAGCATTAAGTTCCTTAGACCTTTCTGAAGCTGCGCCTTTGACAGCTTCTTGACCGGCTGCACCACTTCTTGGTTTGGCATGGCAACGGCACCGCCTAGATCACAAGGCACTTCAGAGGGAGGTGCAAACGATAAAATTCATAATACAGAGTACTGGCCTCTCTACACCTTAAGGCTATGCTGATTTTTTTTTTCGGCTAACCTACTAAGCATTACATGGACTTACTACTCCTTATCACTCTCAGTTGGTCCTGCTGTAGATACCTATATGCTATGGTCACAAGACGCATGTCTTTTTGATGTTCCTAAAAAGTTTAAACAAACAGCTGGAGGCTGGAGCTACTTTTTATGTGGAATGATTTAATCCATGTGAAACACAAGGCTCATTCTCAACCTTTAAGCATTTACTGACAAATATTTTACTCAGTGGCTTGTCTACTGGGAGGGAACTCTTTGGGCTTTACTAGGCCTTGGTGGTTGCGATGTGTTAGAATCTCTTTGGTGGTCTGGTGTTAGGCAAAGTGGTTGGTGCTGTTTCCTGCCTGGTTGGGCCTGTCCCAGGTTGTCATCAGAACACCTGACCCCAATCTCATTCCCCAGTATTTACACCAAAATAGTTAATGTGCCAGGGGATCAAGGTCAGTCAGTCCTGTCTCACAGTATCTGGTAGATGGGAGTTGGAACTAAAAGGGACTCTTTGTGTTGTTGTTCGTGTCTCTGTTGTCCCCTTAGATATTAGATGGGCCTGAGCCCCCTTGAACCACGCCTCAGGACTGCACGGTCCGACAACTCCTAGCTGTTCTTGTTCAAATTCCACCTGTTTGTGTAGCTGACCTACTTTCTGCCCTGACAAACCCTGCTGTCACTGCCCACAGCCCACGTTATCCCCCTTGTCCTTGACCACCTGGTTGTGTTGCTGGTCTGGATTCAGACTAATACTCAGCCCACCTGTGTCTATCTATATCGGTTCGCCCCTCGGTCACCTGAACTTGCAGCTCCTGGAAGAAATTAAGAGACCATGGCACCTTTTTCTTTCCTTTCCAAAAAAGTTCAAAAGGAGTTTTGAGTGAGGAACAGAAGGGTTCAATTTGCACTGGTCTCTTAATTATAACCCTTCTGTTCCTCACTCAAAACCTTCCTTTTTGACTTTTTTGGAAAGGAAAGAAAAAGGTGCCGTGGTCTCTTTTTTTCCCCAGAGCTGTATATGTGGATGAATGATGTGTCTTTTAAATGTCATGCGCTCTTTCAATCTCCAGGCGGCACAACCTGAAGAGAACCGCCCCCCCCCCCACCTCAAAGACCAGTTGCCCTCAAGGTTTCTCCCCAGGTTCCTTTCAATACCCTGTGCATCAGTTTCTGGTTGTAGCTTGCTCATTGGGGTTTCGGGCTGGGTCCAGTCTGTATAAGTAATGGGTGACAACTGCTGATGTAAAATGGCTTTATGTCATGGTGCGGTGAGCAGCAGCGCCACCGTGCCATGTTTTCACAAGTTCCCATATCTCACGAACACATCCCGGACTGTCACATGTTTCCAATCTTCCACACCAGGTCCCAATCTAGCTCGTTTGTATGTGTATATATGTTTCCCCTCTGCTCCCCACATTGTGGCTCATTGTTCTTGTCGTGTTTGGATGTCGTGTGTGTTGCCGGTATTTGTAAGTAGTTGTGTCATTTCTTATTGTCGTTTTTGCTGCTTTAGTCAGCCCTTTGCTTTGTGTGTTTTGTGCTCGGTGTTTTGTTTATTTCTTATAAATTAAAGTGTCAACACCGACTACCCCTGCCTGCACCTGGTTCCTTGTCCATGCAACACTGCACTACACCACATTTTGTGACAGAATGAGCCACCTAATCTGGAACCCGCAGGCTATGACGGAGGAGGACCACCTATGGAATCGCCGCCTCCTCTCATGCATGCTCGGCACGTTCCTCTACCGAGACATGGAGCGGGAAGCTCCCTTTACGGTGGAGCGTGTCGAGCGTGTACTCGCGGAGGCGTGCAGACAACGGGCCATCACCAGCACGAAGGAGCTGCTGGCCCGGTACCCATTCCGTCTGCGGAGGGACATCTTCCCTTCGTCTGGGAAAGCACAGAAGAGGGCAAGGCGCCCAACGCTCAGCCCGAGGTCCCCCCAGGAAAATTTTAGGGGGGGGCTGAGTGGGTGCCCGAGGGAAGCCCCGACGGCGCCCCCTCTATGTCCGGGGCCTCCTCGACCCCGTGCAGGCTGGCCAGGCTGTAGGCTGGCAATTAGGCGCACACCGCTTCCTGCTCCGCGGCCTTCCGCCGCCCCTGTCCCTGCGCCACGGCGCCGATTGCCCCCTGCTGCATTGGAGCAGCAGCCAGCGCCTCCTACCTGCCAGCAGCGGCAGTCAGCGCCCCCTGCTGCATTGGAGCAGCAGCCAGCGCCTCCATCCTGCCAGTGGCAGCAGCCTGCACCGCCTGAGGCCGAGGAGGAGTGGCCTGCACCGCCTGAGGCCGAGGAGGAGTGGCCTGCACCGCCTGAGGCCGAGGAGGAGTGGCCTGCACCGCCTGAGCTTGCCGGGGTTAGGCTGCCACCGCCCTCTCCTGTCCCGGCCGCCCCGGCGCCTCCTTCGGCTCTTCCGGCTACCGACCCTCCTTCGGCTCTTCCGGCTACCGACCCTCCTTCGGCTCTTCCGGCTACCGACCCTCCTTCGGCTCTTCCGGCTACCGACCCTCCTTCGGCTCTTCCGGCTACCGACCCTCCTTCGGCTCTTCCGGCTACCGACCCTCCTTCGGCTCTTCCGGCTACCGACCCTCCTTCGGCTCTTCCGGCTACCGACCCTCCTTCGGCTCTTCCGGCTACCGACCCTCCTTCGGCTCTTCCGGCTACCGACCCTCCTTCGGCTCTTCCGGCTACCGACCCTCCTTCGGCTCTTCCGGCTACCGACCCTCCTTCGGCTCTGCCGGCTACCGACCCTCCTTCGGCTCTGCCGGCTACCGACCCTCCGTCGGCTCTGCCGGCTACCGACCCTCCGTCGGCTCTCCCGGCCTCTGACCCTCCGCCGGCTACCGACCCTCCGTCGGCTCTCCCGGCCTCTGACCCTCCGCCGGCTACCGACCCTCCGTCGGCTCTCCCGGCCTCTGACCCTCCGCCGGTTACCGACCCTCCGTCGGCTCTCCCGGCCCCTGACCCTCCGCCGGCTCCTGATCTTCGGCCGGTTCTGCCTCCCCGGCCTGTCCCGACGGCTCCGCCACCCTGGTTAGTCGCGGCTGTTCCGCCCCCTCGGCGGGTTTGTGCCGATGGGGGTACTGCGCTGCCCCGCCCCCCCCTCCCTTGGGCTGGGGTTTGTCTTGGCCCGTCCGGTGGCCGGGCCTTTGGGGGGGGGTACTGTCATGGTGCGGTGAGCAGCAGCGCCACCGTGCCATGTTTTCACAAGTTCCCATATCTCACGAACACATCCCGGACTGTCACATGTTTCCAATCTTCCACACCAGGTCCCAATCTAGCTCGTTTGTATGTGTATATATGTTTCCCCTCTGCTCCCCACATTGTGGCTCATTGTTCTTGTCGTGTTTGGATGTCGTGTGTGTTGCCGGTATTTGTAAGTAGTTGTGTCATTTCTTATTGTCGTTTTTGCTGCTTTAGTCAGCCCTTTGCTTTGTGTGTTTTGTGCTCGGTGTTTTGTTTATTTCTTATAAATTAAAGTGTCAACACCGACTACCCCTGCCTGCACCTGGTTCCTTGTCCATGCAACACTGCACTACACCACATTTTGTGACACTTTATAAATACATGCCACTCAGGACCTCTTAACTAGCCAGTGTCAGCAAAAGTGCCCAAAAAGAAAATGAGTCTACAAAATAATCCACACATATGATTAACATGAGATGATTTGCAATCAAAATAGATATACAGTATGTTTTATTTCAGGTAGATAGAACATATCTGGTTAATGTTGCTAAGCTAATATTTGTTTGGAGTTAGCCCACCAAGGTTTGAATATATAAAGTCTGTCCTTTCACACAAATTCCACCAGAACTTTCATCTAGTTCCATTTTGGCTGGCCAATTTCTTTTTTATTTTAGCAGACAGATCTGTCCGCTGTTGGTCTGACAGCACAGCCTGTCCTAGGTAACATTTATTTTCTTTCCGCAGTGTTTAGTCATCTCCATTTGTATTAGTTTATCATTATTTAAAATTATTATATCAAGTTGACTGAGAACACATTCTGATTTACAGCATATTGTTTACACATCTCCATGTAGTCATTAACAAGAAATTATGTTTTATTAGCACAATCCTGGATACATGACATGCAATACATTATAGCATTTGTATGTTATTAATAATTATATTTGTACATGTTTTGTCTCCGTAGACAGAGGCAATATGCGCAACAACCGCAGAATGTGAACATTGGCTGGAGGCCTGACCCTGATCAGAGTGTGTCACTCCAGTTCCTTCGACCTTGACCATGACTATGACCACACACCATTAAGCATTAATGAGCCATAGACAGAAACATACACACACACACACACACACAGAAAGAGAGAAAGAGATACAGACACAGACACACAGTCCATCGACACTGACCATAAACACACACCACCGACGAGCTCCAGTGGAGTGGGGAGTGGCGATGCATATTGATGCCCAACCCAGAGCTCTTTACTGGGCTGCAGAGTGTTTGCCAGCCACCTGACTTTTTCTGGGACTCTAGAGGCCTGGTCTCTCATTAACCCTAAAGCCCTCTCATATTGCAACCTGGGCAGAGCTGTGTGTATGTGTGTATGAGAGGGGCAGAGTTGGCAGGTGGAATAGAGTAATTAGTGAGAGGGGGGAGGCGGGTCAAAGGTTGACATTTGTTCAGGTCCTAAAAACATAAATATGTTGAGACCTTGGGATTACAAGGTTTCATGTGCAAAATTGTATGTCTTAAATATTTTGTGTATTTTTCATTCCGACATTTTGGAACTTTTCTCTAGCATCTTCCTCTTTCATGACTCAATAACCACGACACCTTACACACAATAATGCAATGTTTTACTAACACCCAAGTATTGTGTAATTGGATTGCAAATTGAATCTTCTATGGGAAGGAATGACTAATTAGTAACTTAAAGGGGCATGTCACCCAGGGAGACGCTTAGGTAGTTTGTATCATTTCTAGGTCTGGGAGATTTGTTTCACACATAATTGGCCAAAAGGAGTGCAGGAATGGGATTTGCGTGCTACCCAACACGCTCTATTACATTAGAATGTGTATTGAAGAACAAGCAAGATCTAAAAAATGTATGTAGCGATGTTTTCTTTCATGTTGCTAAGCCTCTAGGTTGTAGCAATTGTGTTATGTAAACTAATGTATGGTTGCGCTTGTCCTTGATTGTTAGAGCCATTGGAGGTTTTCAGTGATTGTCAGACATATTGGTAAATCTAGAAAGTGTCCAAAAAAAGTATCTTTATAAGGTTAGTTAGCTAGAAGTTAGCTAGCTAACTAACCTAGTACACAACACAACGGCTTATCATCATGATCTCAAGGACACATGTTTGAAAATGAACTCACAGAGTGGTATTGAACCATATATGTTTGAACTGGAGCTTTTTACCAATGTTATCCTGTTGAAATGTGTGGAATTATCAATTTAGAGGCCTAAACTCAGATGTTGTCAGATGTCCTCATGTAGTGTAGAAACAGCGTTTACCAGTTAAATAACTTTTTGTGTGATCATAATAAAAAGAACAAAAGGGCATTGCTGAAACAATACAACACTAGGAAATATGACTTGAAATGATATGTTTGGCATTTTGGTTTAGAAAGATTTTTGAATGGTAATGGACTCACTGGGATTATATAGCATGCACTTTTAGTAAAACACATGTGAGCTCATTATACAGAAAAAATATGCTATGGTAATACGGTCTAAAATTTTGAATATGATATTAACAAGAAAGACCCAGATAAGTAATATTACAATGGAAAGAGGTTACAAACTATGCCGTAATTGGGAATGATGGCCTTAAGGAAGTGCAGATAAGACGCAAACCATAATTTCTATTAAGACACCAAGTTCAGATGGGGATGTACAAATTATGCCTATTCATAAGCCAATTTTAAAAAGGACAGCGACTTAATCGAGAACATGGGCCTTTCTTGTAGTAAATGTCTCCCTGTTCACAAGCAGACAATGAAAGCTTTTACAATTGATTATGACATTTCTCTTAACAGAAAAAGCTGCATTCTGCAGGAAAGCGATGCAATTCTTAAGGTAAGACAACGAAGGTTTTAACACAGTTTCTAAGTATGTTCCACTTATTACACCTAGTTTAACCATTAGCATCCAGGCATATTACATTATTAATTGCCCTACGAGGCATATTATTGGCCTCTCCTGTTACCTTTGGGACAACTTCTTGGACGGTGGAAAATAGGTCTTGTTTTGCAATGCTATGTGTTAGCCACTGTTTCCTACAAAACTGTTTTTAGCTTTCATGGAATAAAACAAATATTTTCACAACTGTGATTATTTTGAGAATGTTGCTACCAACTGAAAGTTTATTTCCGACACTATTCACAGAAACAAGGTAATCTCATTTTCTGAAGCATTATAGCATAGCAAACATTGGCATGGCTAGCAACATGGCAGTGTATGACCCTCTACCCACCCCACTTTTTATATCCACTGTATCAATGTCCAAGTAGGCATATAGGTAAATGGGAAAATGCAGTGCCATCAACTGGCTGTGGCCAGAATAAGACAATAGCCCAAGAAGGGCTTTTATATGCTAGGTCACAAGATAATAACATACTGTACACTTTCTATATCAATCCTGTAACCATAAAGGAAGTTTACAATGGTAATTCTTTTATTTTTTATATTTAGAAATAATAATGGGAATAACAGATTCCTGCGAGAACTAATATCAGACGAACAAAACAAAAAGGAACAATCAAGAACATCAAACACAGGGGCACACATTCAGACAAAAAGACACAAGGCTTCACATACACATAAGGTTAGCATTGCTTTGTAATTTCTTAAGTTAAAATAAAATAAAACTTTATTTTAAAAAGTACAAATTTTGGCCCTTCTTTAGCCCACTTACATTTATGGACAAAGTATTTTCCATAAAATATAAATAGATTGAAATAGTATTTCTTTGTAGGCATCTCGACCCATGACTCTGTGTCACTGTCTGGACACGGACCTAATACTGGTTCATCTGCATTTTCTGATAGAGGCCTCCAGACATAACTTCCACCTAAAAAGCTATATCCTGAGAGACCTCCTGAACCTCTTCAACTCCTTCCTCCTCACCATCCCTGTGTAAGTCAGGTGTTAAAGTGACTCGAGTGATGCTGACTATGTCCGGGCCTACAACATCAGCAGGCTCCCGACGTATCTGTCTTACTGGAATACACCTTGCATTAACTTATTGCTGTGTACCACTTTCAAGGGTAAGCACAGGAACGTCTTTGTTGTTCTGACTGACTACTAGGTTGGGGTCTAATGAGCTCTGTGTGTGACTTCCTGACTGCATGCAGGCAACACAACTCTTGGACTTTGGCCTCAAAATGTCTCCTTCTTGATCAGAATTTAGCCTGGATGGGCAGCAGTAGCACAAAGACCAGTGCTTCAAGAGAGCTTTGGAAGGGGTTAGGGTTACATTTTCCTTCTTTTTGTTTCTAAATGTATAACAGTTAAATGTCAACACATCCAGCTACAATACACACATCAGTACATTTCAGTCTCAAACATAAATAAATATAATCTTCATAATCATATTTCTATTGAGATATGAATGGTATTGTATCTCCTTAGAATCTCTTTACAGGAACCAGAAGGGATGGAACATTTTCATTGGCTGGCCGGGGAAACATCCTTTCTCTTTATTTTTTTACCTGAATGCTGAGTGACTGTCTCTAAAGGTAGAACATGCTGAAACTGTTCACAGTGCATAGATAGCAACACATTCCCTCTGTCTTCTCATTTGACAGATGAAGTAGCAATGGTGCATTCCCACTCACACATCCTCCACCATTGTGTCTTGACAGGCATAATAGTGCCCATCAGCTCGACAAACATATCTCTCTCAACGAAGTCCCTCTTTTTTTCCCACACACACAGCCTGCTTTTTCCCTGCCCTTGTAACACAAACTGATGAGGGAAGGCACAGCAGTTCTTTGATTTTTGCCAACAACTCCTTACAAAGTTGATAACTGCTGTAATGTGCAGTCCCTGTCATAATTTTTGGGACAGCGTGCATTTATTTTGTCTATATACTCCAAAGATTTGAATTTTACATCAAACAATTACTGATGTGAAAATATAGTTCTCAGCTTTTATTTAAGGTTATTAGAAATGACAGCACCTTTTATACAGTCCATTTCAGGTTTGTTGCGTCACATCATTAGTGGAGGCATAATAGTGCTGAGCTAGTCTTGATTCCATGCTTTTCTTTTGCCTTTGGAGTCTGCTACAGGTGTATCTCAACATTAGTACCAAAAAGGTGTCAGTGAAAGTCAAGGAAGCCATAACGAGGCAAAACAATTAGAAGCAACTAATGTTAAAACACATTGGGCTATTAACAACAAAGACCAAAAATGTTAGGCTCTCACAAGTAGAAGGACTATAACTGCCTTCTTTTTCCCTCTATACCCCTCACAAGTAACCAAGGACACTTTACTTTTCAGAATTAGAAGTGTGTAGGGGCATAGGGTGAATATTGTGAATGAAGACAATTGGTAAATGTTGCTATGGTAGGTTTGAATAAATATCCCAGGTTCATATTGTCATGAAAGCCAAGGGAAGCCAGGCCTCCAAAAATATTTGACCCAAAATATATTCAAATACATAAAAAAAAACAAAAAAAAAACAAACGAAGATCTCGAGGACTGAAATAGTTCCCCTCGTGTATCTCTGGGCAAAAATAATACATAATTTGTTGCCAGTACTATTTCATTGATTAACACCAGTTAGCATTTGGCTTCCTTTAATAAAATAATTAGCCAATTAGCATTTAGCTGAGATCAATTGTGTGAGACCTGCAGTCCTGGCTCCAGAAAAAACGATGCAATGAAAGCCAGTTGTATTTGGCTTCACACCAGTGACATCAAAATCAAAACACCATTGACAGAATACTATGTAATCTCATTATGATTTTGTTGTAATTTGTTTGTTTTAATTTTTTATCAGGTACTGTATGTTGATTGTGAACACATTCTCATTTACATAAATGGCCTGGGTGCAATTAGATTTTGCTGCCTTGATCAGGTATAGAACAACACAATATTTATATTGCCAGCTCTTGTATTCAATATTGCAACCTTTCAGTTACTGGTCAGATTTGCTCTGATGTCTAGGCTACGTTCTGGCCATAGCTAGTTGGCTAAAATCTGCCTTGATTTTGCAAGAATTTACTTGAAATAGCTATGAATGAATGCAGGAACTTAATTTACTGTACTGGCCTACATTTTGCCTGTGAAAATTAAGGAACTTTAAATTCAACTTACATTAGCTAACACCAACTAGGTGGCCATATACATTTAAAAAGTTTACCAGCACAATATTGGAACAGCAGCTCAACATGACATTCCAACAATGTCCACATCTCTGTGAAATGTTAATAAAATATAGGAATAACTCATGTTTCAGAAACCAAAACATCAGCAGTTTCTGAAGCATTTTTTCCAAACTTATAGCTTAAGGAGACAGTTTGAGTTAGATTGGTTTGGAGTTTGTTATTATAGCTGTAAAGTAATTATTTATTTTACCACATTACTCATAAATACAAGAAATGTAAAAATGTACCTTTTCACCCACATTGGACAAATGTAGGATTATGAAGTCAGGTTTAGGAGATTGTGTCACGTACATACCAGTGTATAAACCATGTTTGGATTGCTGCATAGTTTTCCCATGTTTTATTGTCATTCTGATAACATCTAATACATCTGGATGTGGATGTGACTGTTACTCTAGCAGTAGGGCCGTGCATTCTGGCTACCCTGATAGAGTGAAATGAAAATAAAATGAAATTAGATGCTCTTCCCTCTGATCTTGGTCTCAGCCCTGTCCTCTGCTCAATCTCACCCTCCCTCCCTCCCTCGCTCCCTCTCTCAGTCTCTCTCATCCCTCCCTTGCTCCCCTCCCCCACATACCCCTGGGTAATCAGTGTGCTCTCTCATTCCGCGGCACACAGAGACACATTGATCTGGCTCGCATACACTCAGACCAGCACACTCACGCACGCACGCACTCTCACGCGCATTGATCTGGCCCGCAGGTCAAGTTCAATAGGTACAGCAAAGCAGCTCTTTTTTTCAAGCACTGATCTGCAGTGCACCGCAACGCGCTCACACAAACTCATTCTGTTGGGCAACACACGGAACAAGAGACACATAGCTGTGAAGACACACTCCACAACACAAGCCTGTCTCATAGGCTCCAGCCCTGACCTGGAAACACTTTAAACACACATCATTCTCCTTCGAGACACACATCAAACATCAACAAAATCAGAACAGAATGCTTCTTATTTCCCTACACTACAACACCCCAACATCCTGTTTCTGTGTGTGTGTGTTTGGGTGTGTGTGCCACAATTGAAACAAAAAACATGCATACTCAAACCCATACACACACGCACAATTCAATCTCTGTATGTGTATGTGTGTGTGTGAAGCAGGGGGGAATCCCACTCGGCTAAAAGCGTCTCACTTCCCTCTCTGTAATTTTTATTCTGTTATGGAGTAATTTATCCCACTGAGAGAGAGTTAGAAACAGAGGGGGGGGGGGGGGGGGGGGGTAGAGAGAAAGAATAAGAAATTGACAGAAAGAAAGAGAAATACAAGAGGAAGAGACTTAAGAGAGGCACAGAGACAAAAGATTGATAGATGGAGAAAGGTTGAGAAAGAGAGAGAAGAATTAGGAAATTAATTGAGAAAGAAAGAGAGAGAGAAAGAGGCAGGATGCCGAATATGGAGTGCCACGCTTTGATTTAGAAAAGCAAATGTAATTTTGTTTGCTTTATGCAAAAAAGCAGCATTGGCCTCAACCAGCCTGATTCCACTGGAGGCGGATTATCACTAATAGGAGCTAGCTCACTGCAAACGCATGCTACAGGGCTACCACTAACAGAATTAGCCTCATGCATATATTTAAGACAGAGATGGGATATGCTACATGAATTAGCTTTGCACTACTCAGCCAAGCAACTTTCCTCCAATCCTCTGAGATCACAGGCCCAAATTAATTGGCTAGGTTGCCGCAGTTATTTATTTATTTATTTAATGTTTTATTCTTACAGAATATATATATATATATATATTTTTTTACCATCCTTCAAAAACTCACTTGTTATGCATGAAATAACGTTTGTGATTGTGACAAGTCTGTATTTCTTTCCATTTTGTTGCTCAGACATTCTCTTGTAAAGGGAAAGAGGTTGGCAGGGTTGGAATGCAATAACATGCTCATGAACACATACTGAACATTCCTACTATGTGGTACAGATTACACCTAAACACTATTCCTGAACACTTACAGTGTAGCTACTCTACTTGGCATTTACAACTCAGCACAGATTCCACACGCTGAGTGACACCTTAATGAGCTCCAGAATATTTGTGTCCAAGGGGTAACCAGGGGTAACCATAACCAGGAAGTATGGAGATCCAGTCACATCGAAAATGAATGTCAAAAAGGCTTTGTGAAACGAAGAACATAGACATATCATAAACATATATTTCGAAATCATAAATATAACCGAACTAAATGAAATCTGAGTTAGCATTAAACTTTTGAAAGTACGCCCCGAGTCTTAAGAAACTATTTTGATTTCATGGCTAAAAATTTACTATTCTGATCATTTCACTGGGATGTAAAAATACAAACACAATAATTTGATATCAGTAAACCAGTGGAACAGTGTTCAGCCTGCCTTGTAGAGGACACAAGTGCATCACGCACCCCTACACCCTGAGGACGCTGGTTTGGAAGAAAAAAAGAATCCAAGTGCCGCGGTTAGATAATTACAAAACTTGGTTGCATCCCGCTGTCCCCAAGTCAACAAACGTACAATGCCATTTCCATGCCAATAGGCTATATTGGGAGTGTTGCCCGGATAAAGGCTTTATATAGAGCACCCAATGTATGTAACAACTTGGAATTGGATGATGAAATACGAATAGAGCTCTTTGGCTGCGCCCAGCTGAGGAGAATGGTCTCATACTGTATGGTATGGCTGTGGATGTTGAATGTTATGGGTCTGTCATTCGCCGGGAGGCTGGAACTTGGTCGCATCCTTTGATTTGATCTTATGGATTGGTTGCTTGGGGTCGTTCACACACATCAAAATCAAGAAAAGGGTCGTTTTGCAGTGGTCATCTCTGTCTTCGGACTTGAATTCTGTTGACCAACGATGGTCTAAATAGGAGAGCAGGCCATAAGCGCAGATTGAAGAATTCCAAGGATCTTTAAAGATACTGCGTGGAGCAATGGTCTAAGATCTTTCCAATGTGTTTTCCGGTCTCATAAATAAAATGCAGGAAAAGGCTCAGTTAAGTTATCCTTGCAAGGGGACATTGCACAAAGGATGGAAAACAAAGGTGCCAATCATTTTGACAATTAAATGTTAGGGTTTAGAATTTTGTTGGATTCCCCTAAATCACTAATGAAGTATAAAATATTCCACAGATCTGAAAATGACAATGTATCTCCTGGTCTGTGTATTTTATTTCACGCAGCCTTTTTTTGTTAATCTTTCTGAAAGATGTCAATCATTTGGGCGGTGACTGTAGCTGACGACAATCAAAAACTGAATGAGAACCAAGAGGGGAGGTGATTCTCTTTAAGAATCTGTTCACGTTAAGCAGTTACTGAATAATTAAGCATTGAGTTTTGGTAGTGCCGTTAATGAGAGAGTGTTGAATGAAGTCAAAAGGAAAATGGATAGCTATGTTGATACGTGAGGCCTATTTTATCTAATAGATCCCACTGGGCAAAAACCTGTGAATCGACGTGGTTCCCAAATCACATCAACAAACACAATCAATGTGATGATGTCGAAAAACTGATTTGATATGCAATCACTATTCACTGGAAGAGACCTTTGTCTTTGATTCACCCAACATTTAACCTAAATCTAAAGACATGCAGGATTGTTTCTTACATTAAATTCCTGTTATTTGCAAATTCACCTACATGTTAATCAGTAAATCGACTACATATTGAAATCACCTTTGGGGGACGTTTTCTTAGGCTTACGTTGTCACTAGTGTACTAAAATGTATGTTGCAAGTGACATCCCATCAACTTGGACAAAGAAAATTGTGGCATGGTGAATTCCCTGTTGATATTTCAGATTGTCTTTGCATCAATCCAGGGGTAGCATCTCCCTCATCACTGACTACAGGTTAATGTCAACACCCATCATCCAAAATTGAAATCATAAAATAAGCCGCATCCACTATTCCAAAGAGAGCCTGTGGAATCTCACCCTAACAGCAAATTCTATTAGTTAGGGTAGCGAAGATTATATTCAGTATTACAGTAAAGAACTTAGGTAATGTCAGAACAGTTATACTATACTCAGGACCTATTGCAGTAGAGGACGACAACAATGAATTCTTCCACAGTGTTGTGTCGGTGTAGACATACAGAGAGTGATGGAGACAGACAAGTCTGATTTATCTCCATAGAACAACCAGATTTGCTTCTTGAGGTGCCCCCCCCCCCCACCCCCCCAGTCCCATTAGACACAACACTGACTCTGGTGGACATTACGGTTGCAGAGGGACACAGAAGGGTCAAGACAAATGACATGGAACCTAAACATGACCAGGACAAATGGCCCCCAGAGTAACTCGACCTCAGAAAAGGTTAAATACAGCTTGAATAGCACAGTAATCTATTCCTTGTGTCACACTAACACAAAGGAAAGGTTACTAGCTGATTAGGAGGAGCAAATAAGAGGAACAAAATTATAATGAAACTGCATTGGTTTTGGACAAGTTTAGGTAGTAGCATAGTCGAAAACTTAATGTTGCAGTTATTTAGAATGATCATCATGGGGTGATCAAAATGAAGGGTTAGGATCTAAATGATCATACAGTGAGTAAGAATGATCACCAGAATGAAGGGTCAGGATCAACATGTTGTTACAGTGTTAGAATGATCACCATGGTGAAGGGTTAGGACAACATATTGTTACAGGATTAGAATGATCACCATGGTGAAGGGTTAGGATCAACATGTTAAAGTATTAGAATTATCACCAGAGTGAAGAGTTAGGATCAACATATTGTTACAGGATTAGAATGATCACCATGGTGAAAGGTTAGGATCAACATATTGTTACAGGATTAGAATGATCACCATGGTGAAAGGTTAGGATCAACATATTGTTACAGGATTAGAATGATTACCATGGTGAAGGGTTAGGATCAACATGTTAAAGTATTAGAATTATCACCAGAGTGAAGAGTTAGGATCAACATATTGTTACAATGTTAGAATTATCACCATGGTGAAGGGTTAGGATCAACATGTTGTTACAGTGTTAGAATTATCACCATGGTGAAGGGTTAGGATCAACATGATTTTACGTCAGTCCTAGTCCGGTGTAACCTTTGGTAACCTTTTGTGCTTCAGAATAACCACAGACAATCACCTCACCTTCCCTAGCGCTTCAGAATAACCACAGACAATCACCTCACCTTCCCTAGCGCTTCAGAATAACCACAGACAATCACCTCACCTTCCCTAGCGCTTCAGAATTACCACAGACAATCACCTCACCTTCTCTAGCACTTCAGAATAACCACAGACAATCACCTCACCTTCCCTAGTGCTTCAGAATTACCACAGACAATCACCTCACTTCCCTAGCGCTTCAGAATTACCACAGACAATCACATCAGCTTAACTGTTTTGAAGTTTGGTTTGTGGCTCATCAATGGCTGTATTGACCCATGGTGGTTATTGATACTTGGGACATGTTTGCTGGATCCATTTGGTCAGTCCTGCTCTTCGGCGTATGTCTCTTATTCCTTCTCCTCTTCTCTTCTCTCCTCTCACAATGTTGAAACAGGGTTTGGGTGGGGGGGGGGGGTATAAAACCCACTTGAGAGCTCCCCCACAATCGATAGTGACGGGCCAATCACGGATTAAACCCAGGCTAAGTCCACTCTAATCAATACTGATGGCCAACCCAGGGGTTAAAACAAGTCAATTTTAGCAGCGCTATTCAGACAGTAGCACTGAGGCCCAGAGCACAGATAAATCTACAGTTATCAATCCAAATGGACACTCTGCGGATTAACGTCCTCACTTATTCAGTATGGATTAGTCCCCTATGGACTAGAACACTGGTAGATCTACATGTATCTATGGACAGGTACATTGTAGACTTTGAGAGTTTGACTGTCAATGGAGATGGGCATAGTGCAGGTGAATCTGCTACAAATGGATTAAATGGGAATGTGTGAGATACAATGTGGTTGGTGTGTGAGTTTATGTGTGCAACAAGATATATGTGCTCTGCATGTGAATTTCTGTGTGTGTGTGTGTGTGTGTGTCAATGCGTTGTTTCAACATGATGCGTGTATCTGTATCTGTGTGTGTGTGCGCACGCCGTACGTGGTGTGGGAGATGGAGAGTGTGCTTGGCATTTCTCCTCCATTCGTCCTCCCAGAGGCAGATCAGGCGGAGGGGAAATAAATTGGAGAAAGAGAATAAATCAATGCTAAACTGAGCGCCAGCAAGACCTCTTAACCCTGGCGCGCACTCGTCCGTGCACATACAGACACACACACACACACACACACACATACACTGCGTCCAGAGCGAGGGAGGGACCTCATAAACCCACTCAGACTATAGGGAGAACAATAGGACTAGGTTCGCTGTATAGCTCTGGGAAAAGTAAGGATCAGACATACACACAGATCACATCCTGATCAGAAAACTGTGGGTAGTATTACAGCCCTCCCAACACTCAGAAAGTGTTACAGCCCTCCCAACACTCAAACCTTTTTTGCAGTTATACAGTATTATGCAAGTCTTAGGCCACACCAGAAAATTATTTTAAGTGATTGGAAAGGGTTTCTTTGTTAAATAAACACACTGAACAACATTGTAGTAAACACAAAGAAACATTCATAAATAAAAAGGTAACAAGTCAGTATTTATATGTGGCCTCCCTGCAAAATAGAAGCAATTCCCTATGTGGTGTTCGTTTCTGATGTAGTCCTGTGGTAAAATCTAGGTTCTAATAGGATTTGCCATAACTCTTCTTTTGACTTATGTTTTCTTTTCCCTGTCCAGGTTATCCCATACAGTTTCAATTATGTTGAGATCAGGGCTCTGAGGTAGCTAAACTAATACTATAAGTGCCCTATTTCCCGACCTCCGCTCAAAGTAGGTCTTAACCAGTGATGAAGATGGGTAAACTATAAACTCCTCCGGGCGATCGTGTTAAGACAAACAATCATCTATATAAACCAAACATATTACATTTTTGAACTGTGTAATTGGATTGCTTTTCATGTAGGTCTGTTAGTAAAGAAGGCCTAGTGTAATTTACTATGAATTATTCAAAATATACAATGTGAAAATGTGAAATGTGTACTCAAATATGTAATTTTTGTAATCACATAAATGTTTATTATCTCATATGGACTGCACTGCAAATATATGTTGTAAACTGCTAAAGTGCACCAGTGTTGACATGGAGTATGTGATGGTAAACAATTTATAAACTTACATAACTGTCACATATGAAAACATTTACAATGAATATTCAATCAATATATCAATAATCTCTCTAAAGCAATGGTTTGAAAGTATTATTATTTGACTAAACTAACCCCAAACCCTTTATTTTACCACTTCAACGGATAAGGAAACATATGTAGACCTTCATTATCAACAAAATGTTAATTGCACTACCAAAACGCTAATCTCTCACCAATAATTTATAGTTTTATTGGCATGAGAATGTTTTTGAATTATTTTTGTATTTCAATAAACTTACAGATTAAATTGTCAAAATATATTAGCCAATACCGGGGGTTTATCCTAACGGCTCTGTTGTTTTTGCTATCTAGCTAGCCACCCCAATGAAATAGCAACAACTGTGGTTGGTTGTATTGACCATTTGACCACTCACTGGAACCTCAGAGCGGTGAATGAATGCACAGCTTGCAAGGCAAATCCAGCACTCACAAGCGAACATGAACATCAGTTAAAGACGGGCAAAAATGTTTTCTTGAAAAAGTTATTTCATCTCAGACTCTTCTATTAAGTGCTAGATGACTCTGCCAGATGATGACCAATAAATTCACTGGATTTCCTTCTGTCCCTGGTGTTATGAGTGGGTCATGGTGTTATGAGTGCAGTTCTGGTGTGGGGAGTTTGTCTGGTGTTATAGGTGAGGCTCTTGTGTGAGGAGTGGGTCTCTGGTGTTATTAGTGGAGTTCTGGTTGTGGAGTGGGTCACTGGTGTTATGAGGGGGCTCTTGTATTATGGGTGGGGCTCTTGGGTGAGGAGTGGGCCTCTGGTGTCATGGTGGGGCTCTTGGGTGAGGAGTGGGCCTCTGGTGTCATGGGGGGGTTCTGGGGTGGGGAGTGGGTCTGGTGTTATAGGTTGGGCTCTTGTGTGAGGAGTGGGTCTCTTGTGTTATGAGTGGAGTTCTGGTATGGGGTATGGGTCACTGGTGTTATGGGTGGGGTTCTTGGGTGAGGAATGGGTCTCTGGTGTCATGGGTGGGGTTCTGGTGTGAGGAGTGGGTCTAGTGTTATAGGTGGGGTTTTTGTGTGAGGAGTGGGTCTATGGTGTTATGAGTGGGGCTCTTGTGTGAGGAGGGGGTCTCTGGTGTTATGAGTGGGGTTCTGGTGTGGGGAGTGGGTCTCTGGTGTTTTGAGTGGGGTTCTGGTAGACCATTGATTATATGGGGGTTGCGGTTGAGGCAGTGGCAAGGCTCTTCAGTCTTTTCCATCGTCCTGCAGCCCTCCAAACCTTCCTCTGCTGTCCTGAGTGCAGCCAGCTCACTGAGAGCTCATCTAGTGCAGAGTGCTGCCACATGTGTTGGAGACAGGGAGCTTTGAAGAGAAACCCTCTGGGAAAGTGGTGTGTGTGTGTGTGTGTGTGTGTGGGTTTGTCTCCTGGTCTATGTATACTGTACGTGTGGGAACTTTTAATAATATCTGAGAAAATGTTCCTTAAGTGAGATTTTTGGCAGGTTCCCACTAGGAAAAATGGCATTCCCAGCTTGGGATTTATAGACATTTTGCAATTGGACATGATATTTTATTGGGTATTATGGGTTAGGTTAAGGCATTAAGGCTAGGTTATGTTTAGGCATAAAAGTTAGGTTAATGATGTTAAGGTTAGGTTTAGTTTAAAGTGTTGAAATTCAACACTACTGTTGTTTGCTCCTTGGGGTTTAAGGCCGGGTGTCTCTGTAAAACACTTTGTGACAACTGCTGTTGTAAAAAGGGCTTTATAAATAAATTTGATTGATTGATTGAGTTTAGGATTTCTGGGTTTCAGGACCGCACAAGTATAGAAAAACAAACATGTGTGTTCATGAGTGTATTGTTAGGTGTGTGTATAAATGTGCAAGTGTGTCTGTGTTGTGTGCGTATGTGTGTGTTTCTCTGGCTCTATCTGAAGGGTTGTTTGGGGTATTCTGTACAGGTCGAGATGGGGGGAGGTGGGTTTTTGGGACTTGCATTCAGATGTAATTAGTTGACACAAAGGCCTGGTTAAAGCTAGAATCCTCAGAGCCCCTCTCCCTTTGATTGTGTGGGCCAGCTGTGGAGGAATGGCCATTATCTCCCTGTGTCCAGCATTATAAAGGAACCCCCAGCCTCACTCACCCTTGCATTGGGGTTCCCACAGGGGGAGGGCCATGATGTGGTCACCCCAGTGTACACACACACACACACACACACATACACACATGCACACACACGTACACACAGACACAAACACAGACGTACAGAGAAACAAAGCCTAACTGGTCTGTTGACAGACGCTCCTTTGACTGAATTAACACATAGACTGTCCGTCTTAAGAACAGGCCTCACATCGTTTATGCGTTATTAAATCTTGTAATTGGGCGCCTAGTAGTTTGCATATTACACCATTAGGGTAATATGTTTTGCTTCTCTCTGCACACGACCGTTGAAGGCCCCCGGTGGCACGTTCAGTAATTCTCCGAATTACGACCTAATCATCACAAATGTTCTTTCGATCCGGGTGATTCATTATAGTAGGATTGATTGATGCCCAGACATGTTACCTTATTTGATTATTTAATCAATGGATTTATCTATTATGAATGGAAAAGTTTAGAAATTGTTTTAACCAATTATTTAAGCTTTGGTAAATAGGCATCTTTATCTCAAAAGTATTTTAAAGTTGTTATCCAAAAACGATTAAAAGACAATGAGTCCTGTCAGTAATAGATAAATAGCCAAGAATACAATTCATGGAGAATATTAAGAGGACATACACTTTTGTAATGTTTACAAACAGCACCATCTTCCTGATTTCCTGCTGATTCTTGGTCTTGGAGGTTGAAAACCAAAGAAAAAGTCCTATAATATTTAAAGACCCAGTAGTATTTTCAAATAAATTACTGTGTCGTGAATAAATTATTGTGCTGTTTTATTACATATAATGATTAATTTACCCGATGTTTTGGTCCTTGAAATGTTCAGTCTGATGAAGTAAACAGTTTTGAAGTTAATATATTTAAAATACTGCTCTGATTGGCTGATAAAATTGTCTAGAATCGTCCCCCTTAACCATGTGACCAGTAGTTTGTCTATTATAATCAGATCACATCAAAATGTTGCATCATCATAGGATACGTGAAAATGTTTATCGCACCTGAACAAGTTAAGAAACATAATGACGTTAATTCCTAAGCTATTTCGCATGTTTTCAAGTTTCGAGTACAAAACAAAGGTGTAGGCTATATGTCAAGATTTGTAATTATTGATATACTGTTGATAGTACCTACACAGTTTATTATTGCAAGTGTACCATAATATCCCAAAATAGACACTACTACTCACCCATGTTATGAATGCAAAATTATATTGTTAGTCCCAACATAACCACAAATGAAATGCCCAGCATTCTTTTATGTATACTACACTATCCCCTGCGGTGTTTATAAAAAACTGTCGAGCACAGGTGTTTGACTTGATTCTTTGTATTTATTTGTTTTAATTTGATTGAACTAACAGGCTACTTTTGTAGGTTATGGGGGCTAGTTATTGTTTAGACATTGATTCCCACGACAAAACGGCCATCGTGCCGGTGTGGGCGCATGAATTTCAAAGTTTAGCAAACAAGCACAGAATACAGGGGCATCGTGGCTCGCCAGTCGGTTAGAGAGGATATTTATTCGCCCCTCCATCCTTGGCCCCGAGGTGCCCTCTTCGCTTGCCTCTTTTTATTTGTCCCGTCGGCCGAGGGAGCCGCTCGAATGGGCCCTTTGGAATGGAACGAAAAGAAGAGGCGAATGCAGCTGTGACGTGGGCGTAGTTGTTCCATTCACTGCGCTTGCTATGGCAACGGGGCAGAGGCCCGGGAAAATGCGCCTCTTCTCTTTGGACAGCGTCGCGAGGAGTGAGGCAGCTGGAGGGTCCGTAACAGTTAATATCCCACCGGTCTTAACTCAAGAATCCGTAAATATAGGCCAACCAAAACGTGGAATTTCTCAAATTGAAACCATGTAAAGTGTTTTTATTTAAATGTAAAATATTATACATTTTTGGTGAATAGGCCAAAATTCAGTCTATATACATAGCCTAATAAAGAGTAAATATTTACCATACATAGCCCATACTTATTCGCATGAAGTTTGGGATGTTTCTCACAAAAATATTCAAACTCAGGGTAAATGACACCAATAAAACCTAATATGTAAAAGTTTTTTAGGTAATGTGGATTTACTCGTTTTTTCCCACTAAGATTAAAGTCTGTACGGTGTTTTTGGGTCGAACCCAGCTTTTCACTCTGCTCTGTAGTCTGCAGCAGGACTGCCGGTATTGTTGGGGAGAGTGATAGGGGCTTCTATCGAATCTCCCGTGACCAATGAGCGGGGTGCTGTCAGGGGTAACCACATCTGTCAACCGTTCTTGGCCAATAAAGAGCGGAGCGAGGCGGACCTCAGGTGCGCGCCTCTGCGTCCCCTTGGCACGGTTCCCGGGAGATCGAGAGAGAATCCTCGCTGCCCCGTGGCGGAAAATAGTAACTGTCAAAGGCAGCTCTTTTAACGAGAGAGCTATCACTCCGGCTCCGAGAGTTATGGCGACCGCAGCGTCCAACCACTACAGCGTCCTGACTACCCCCAGCAGCGCGCCGCCGCCGCACTCGGAGTCCGGGAGCATGCAGCAGGCAACGGCGTACAGGGACGCGCACACCCTGCTACAGAACGACTACACGCTACCTGGCAGCGGTCATCCGCTCAGCCACGCGCACCAGTGGATCACGGCTCTGTCGCACGGGGACGGGGCTCCGTGGCCATCGAGTCCCCTCGGAGACCAGGACGTGAAACCCATTCTGCAAAGCGACCGGGAGGAGCTGCAGAATTCCGCTAGTCTGCAGCAACAGCAGCGACACCCTCACTTAGCGCACCAAACACACCACGACGCCAGGGCATGGCGAACAAGCACGGCCACCACTCACATCCCAGGTATGGCAACGTCTGACGGCCAGAGCCTGGTGTACTCCCAGTCTGGTTTCGGCCTGGGGGGACCAGAGCAGATGCACCACCACTCCCTGCGGGATGAAGACCACCACAGCCACAGCCCACATCTAAGCGAGCATGGAGGCGGGGGGCAGTCGTCCCTCTCACACCACCAGCACGGAGGACACCCTGACCACTCGGATGAGGACACACCGACCTCGGACGACTTGGAGCAGTTTGCCAAGCAGTTTAAGCAACGGCGCATCAAACTGGGCTTTACCCAAGCTGACGTGGGGCTGGCGCTAGGGACCCTCTATGGAAACGTTTTTTCCCAGACCACTATCTGCAGGTTCGAGGCACTTCAACTAAGCTTCAAAAACATGTGTAAACTCAAACCACTGCTTAACAAGTGGCTGGAGGAGGCGGATTCCACCTCGGGGAGCCCTACAAGCCTGGATAAGATCGCGGCGCAGGGGAGAAAGAGGAAAAAGAGGACCTCCATCGAGGTGGGTGTCAAGGGGGCTTTGGAGAGCCATTTTCTTAAAAGTCCAAAACCTGGCGCCACGGAGATCACCTCCATAGCAGATAGCTTACAGCTAGAGAAGGAGGTGGTGAGGGTTTGGTTTTGTAACAGGCGGCAGAAGGAGAAGAGGATGACGCCCATCGGAGGACAGTTACCGGGAACCGAGGACATGTATGGGGACACACCACCTCACCACGGCGCACAAACCCCGGTGCAATGACCAGAAAATCCGTTATAACCACTCTGACAACTAAAGGAATGTCCCCCTATATGTTTCTCTGTGCCGGAATAAATAGCATTGGAACACAGCCAGTGCAAATTTTTGGACCTATGGAACACAGTGGGAATACCGAGTGTTGGAACCCAAGCACTAGCCTACATCCCAGACACAGGAATAGCTATGGAGTTTTCATGCAGTGGAGATGCTAGGCGCAATATAGGCTACATGGATCGTGGTTGGTTTTTGTACTAACCAAAAATAGGCTCAATATTATTGACATCAAATCGATTTTATGGTCAAAGTACCAATATATCGAAGCGTGTGTGTTAAAAAAAAAGACGGTAGGCCCATAGGCTGTGTGCACGAGCTACCCGCGGGAAGCATAAAAGTCGCAGTCGACTGTCGCTAAATAAACGCCATCTTTCCGTCATAACAAAAGCAACAGGGGTTTAACATGGTCGAGGCTCAGTACACCTGCTGCACCTACAAGCCAGTGCCATCACCAGCATTTATTATTATTGCTAGGTCTATTAACCCCATTGTTATTGTTATAATGAAGGTATTATTATAATGGCCTTCTGTTGTTGTTGTTAATATTATTATTATTATGATATTTCTACAACAGAACTTTGGTTTAGGTTATATTGTTTATTTTCAGGGTCATAAGACATGGGATTATATTGAAATGGGTTTTGTCAGTTATATATGCGGTCAGATTGTATCCAAATAATCTATTATACTATCGCCCCCACACTAATCTAAATAAAATGTATGTATGCCTATATTCATTTCTCAAATAGCATATATTATTACTAAATAACAGTGGTGATTATGATAATAATAATAATAACAACAACAATAATAATAATAATACAGTAATAATAATTGTGGCCTGTGTAGGCTTTGCCTTTATGAGGCACACACCGTGGGGTCAAAAGAACCATGAAAAATGTATTCATTTTCTTTTGACACTTTGTCATGCCCATCATCATGTGAATCTACATGTGACTGATCTGCGCGCCTTTCTACAGTATGTGTTGTATTTGTATATTTATTTCCAGTAACTATGTGTTTCCAAAATACTGTGACCAGAAAGACCGAGACTGTAAGAATCATACCATATCACTGAAGCCTGCCCTTTGCCTTGTTTCGTAAGAAGAAAATAACGGAATCTGTACCAGCTCTGTCTACAATGGCTCGAATTAATCTATACAATGATTAATTACTAAGAAGAATTGTTCGTGGGATGTAACTTTATTTGTTTTTGTATGGCTTTGTATATTTGTTTGTTTGTTGAATTTCCTCTTGTCATACTAGTGCCAAAGCACAAACACGTGCACGTGCTCTTGTGCCACTCAACTCGTGATATATCTGACAGCATGCAGTGTTGGGGTCAACTCTGGCAATTATTGGACTAAATTCAAAACCACGGAGTCAACATGTTTTTTTTTTTGTAATTTCAAGAATTTGATTTGGTTATGAAGGTCAGGAATATGCATATTCAGAATTGAAATTAAACTGAATGCAATTAATGTAAAATTCTTCACATAGGCCTAGCTACTTAAGAGAAATAGCATTGGTATGACAAATCTTTGTAAATCAAATTGGTTTGAATAGAATTATATATTTTTGTTATTTACTTCAATGTATCGTCCTAACAAAATATAAAAATAAGGATATTGTTTAGGCAAGGAAATGTAATGATATTACGTTAGAAATAGCGTTTTGCAACCACGAATCGATTTTTTGATTATTGATTGGAAATTCTTTCTACACACCTGGCCCAATGGCACTAAACTGAGACAATTTCACTCAACATTACAAACCAAAATATATATGTTTCAGGCTGTTTATTGACACGTGGATCCTCTTCCGCTGATGCATAAAAAGCAATCCTAATTTAAAATGCGTTATTGGAAAATGCAAATTGCATATACATAGACATTCAATACCTTTAACACTTGATGGTAATCAATTACATGACTTGTATTTCCTGTCAATCACTTTAAATTGTAAATATTTGTTTCGTTACAATTCTAATTCAGACTTCAAAGATTGGACTTGATTTTAGTTTATACGCATTCTGAATTGACCCCAAACCTGTGATTCTGAACTGAAGGGGAAAAGAAAACAAAAATTGCACAATTTCTATATTATGCTTTTTTGTCATTAAAATGTATTTGTTTTTATAATCCTTTTGTATTCTTCTCATAGCCAAAATGTCTTAGCTTAACGAATGGATCCGGCCTGCAAAGCACTACGCTGTCGCTACCACAAATAGCCTATAACCCTGCTTTATATATTTATGGTCGCTACAATCCTCAGCGCGCGTACATGCATTGTAATTATGAATTGTATCAATCTGCTTCGGTTACGCGGAATGTCCTTCAGCGGTTTCTGATAACGGTTTATCAACGCTGATTTGCAGATATTTTCTTAAGGAAAGAAATCGTGTCGTTAAAAGTAGCCTGTGAAATAATATTTATACTAACAATAATATTGTTATTTGACGTAATTTGTGTGTCTATAATTGATATCCATGCTGTGTATACATTTAAAACAATTGTGAACGTCATAACCATTCAACAGTTACATTTGGTTTTAGACTTTATGTAAAATAGACGATTAGCTAATTTTAAGAAGACGCAAATTCATGAAATGCATAAACATTGCATTGTATAAAATTACAAATAAAATATGCTGTAATTACAGAATTTTATGCGATCTTGCGAACCTGTGACCTGGAGTCCAAACACCGTTCCGAGCTATGCTTGACTAAACTAGCGGTCGTGTTTCGACTAAATATTGCCCTAGTCACTCTATGTTATACAGGGTTAGATACTATATTCTGTAAATAAGTTGTATAAAATAATTTAATTGGATACAAATTCGACATAACACAAACATAAAATCGTTATAGAATCTTTCCATTGGCAATTCCTTTAGTACGTTTCTCTTTATTATGGCCTAATTTACTGGGGCCGTCGGTGGTATTCCCCAGTAAATATTTTGGGCCTGTACATTAAAGGTCATTTTACTTTTTAATACTGCCAATGGCCATCGTGTGCACATTATTTCCGATTATGTTATGGGGTGATGTAGGCTTATTAGTAGTAATAATGGAGTATTTAACGTCAAAAACAATCTGATTTGTTTACAATATTTTACATACACGCTTCATTGTGTCATGTATTTCACAATCTATGGTCTTGCTTGCTCAGAAACCCCCCAAAACAAAACTGTTGTGCTACCCGGTCAACATCGGTAACAGTCTCACAGTGCCATCTCGTGGACATTCTGTGTACAGCTGTAGGTTGAGTTCGGTTGTTCGTCCTATTTGCTGCTGTTTTTGGAACTAAGCACATACCTTTCTGTAAAAGATGATCTCATCTTCTGGCTTTCGCAATTTTTTATATCCTTGTCTAGTACAAAGTCTATTAACTTACTATCAAAGTATATATATATATATATACATATGCATATGGGATCTACACTCAAGTTATACCGGCACTGAAGTCTCTGCCTACTAACACAACATAGTTACCTAATGACGCAATTCATGATCTAAAGGACAATTTGTATCATGTTACAAATTAAATTCATGAAATGTAGCGAATTGCACAAAATGGAAAGAACGGTTGTAACAATGCAAAATTGGGGATGTAGTAGACAGTTAGACATAAGACAGGGACCCATTTTGACTTATGAGGACCACTTTCACAATTACAGTCTAATTTCTGGACTGCATCTTTTAAAAACTTAAAAATGTCCACAGTTTATTAAGAGTAGAGAATAGGGCAGTATTGTTTGTATGCATACATTCACAGGAAAGAGTTATGGGGGAAAGAGAAGAGGTGTGTGGTTAAATTAGACAGACAGGGAAATACACGAAGTGGGAAACAAGCAAGTGTGAATGAGTGAGAGAGACTGCAGGAAAATGAGAGCGTGTGTATGTATAAAACAAGCTCTCTGGAGAATGCTGCTGCCTGGATTTTGTCCTATCAGCAGGCGACCATCTGCCCTGCTCCTGGCCCTCACGCTCCTACAGGCATGCTCTGCATTATTCATATCATTACACACACACACACACACATCATGCACACAGGCATGTGCCAAACACACATGCACACACACACACACACACACACATCACAAACACACTGAGTGCTCTGTTGCTGTTTCCAGCACTGTGGTATGAAATCTCTGACACACATTGAGAATAACATTGAGATATTAGACCATTGGATGATTACATTATATTAAGGTTTTAGTTCTTAACCCCCCCCCCCCCCCATATTAAATATTTTGACACTGACAAAATGTTCATAATTATGGTTCTGTATGCCACCAAAATGGATTTGAAATTAATCACCCGAGATGCAATTGAAGTGCAGACTTTCAGCTTTAATTCAAAGAGGTTGAGCAAAATCATTGTATGAAACATTTAGGAATTGCAACCATTTTTATACACAGTCCCCTTATTTCAGAGGCTCAAATGTAATTGGATGAATTAACACAATCATAAAATAAAATGTTCATTTTTAATACTTTGTCGAAAATCCTTTGCAGGCAATGACTGCTTTAAGTCTGGAACGCATGGACATCACCAAACGTTGGGTTTCCTCCTTTGTGATGCTTTTCCAAGCCTTTACTGCAGCTGTCTTCAGTTGTTGTTTGTTCGTGGGCCTTTCTGCCTTACGTTTTGTCCTCAGAAAGTGAAATGCATGCTTAATCAGGTTGAGATCAATTGATTGACTCGGCCACTGCAGAACATTTCACTTATTTGACTTTAAAAAAACTCTTGGGTTGCTTTCACAGTATGTTTTGGGTCATTGTCCATCTGTAAAGTGAAGCGCCGTCCAATCAACTTTGCTGAATTTGTCTGAATCTGAACAGACAATATATCCCTATATACTACAGAATTCATCCGGCTGCTTCTGTCTTCTGTCACATCATCAATAAACACTAGTGACCCAGTGCCACTGGAAGCCATGCATGCCCATGCCATCACACTGCCTCCACTGTGTTTTAAAGATGATGTGGTGGTAACGCTTTTTTGTGTTGCAGAGCACACCAGTGTGTTCTTTTTTTGGCTACTCCTAATCTTCCTGCTATCGCTCCAATAGATTTTTTGGGGGGGATCCTAAGGATGGCCTGTTTCACTTGCATTGAGAGCTTCTTTGACCGAATGTTATGGGTTCACAGCAACAGCTTCCAAATGCGAATGCCATACCTGGAATCAACTCTAGACCTTTTACCTGCTCAATTGTTGAAGAAATAATGAAGGAATAGCCCAATTAAACTTAACGAGTTACTTTTGGTACCTTGAAAGAGAGTGGGCTACATGTTAAAGAGCTGCAATTCCTAAACCCTTCCTCCAATTTGGTTGGGAGTACCCTCAAATTAAAGCTGAGAGACTGCACTTTAAGCCCATATTCCTTATTTAACTGTAACTTGAATATATTTTGGTAAACAGACAAAATGACAAAACTTGTGTCAGTGTCCAATTATTTATGGACCTAACTATTTGGGTTTCTCTGGGTCTTGGCTGAAAATCTTCACACCCATGGAGACTTCCACAATTTTTAATATCATATTGGTCTAAATTAATTACAAATATAAAACAGAAAATATGTGGCACAAGCAATTGTATTTTTAAGTTATGTTATTAGTTGAATGGAGTTCACCTGGGTGCAGTCAAGGTGTTTCACATTATTTTAGACTAAATCCACCTTTCTCAGGGAGGTTCCACTGTTGATTAGTAAAATTCCTAACAAAAACTACGTCATGAAGATTAAAAAACCTATCAAAGCAAATCCGGAAATCAGGTTATTCAAGCACCCATTCGGGGTAGGAAATAAGAACATGTAAAAGGCAATGAATATCTGCTGTAGCACAATAAAATCCATTACAAAGAAATGGAGGGAATATATCACAACTGTGAATTGGTCTACAACAGGCTGTCCTCACAAAGTAGGGCACTATTGGGGATGGGAACTTATGGCACAAGCCTAACACAACACATCACCTTAAGAAAATGATCCCTACTGTGAAGCACGTTGGAGGCAGCATCGTGCCATGGGGATGCTTCTCTGCATCAGGGATTACAAAGTTTGCGAAGACAGAAGCGAAATGGATGCAGCAAAGTACAGAGAAAAGCCAGGAATAAAACCTGCTGAAGCCTGCATGAGGTCTGGGACTTAGGAGAAGATTCATTGGAGTGGCAAAATAACAAAAAGGTCCTGTCCTGTCAAAACCCAGGTCACTGTCCTGACATACACCCAATTGATAATATGTGGAAAATTGCTGTTCACCAAATGTCCCCACCCACCTTAATGGAGAGCAATTTTGCAAAAAAAAAGGGGCAAAAATTGCCAAAGGTGCCGCTACCAAATATTGATAAAAAGAGAGAGAATACAGTACTGCAACAGAAGTCTCTGCCAACGGCTAAGGCTAATAAGATTGATAAATGTTAATAAATGCTTTGTTTGTTCAACCAGGGACCACAAGTGAGCGTTGGCTCAACAATGTATCAGCTGACATCAGGACCCCTCCAATCACAGTCTCAAGATTTTCATGTCTAATATGGCAGTAAATTTAAGTCGGTCAGGGTACACATTCTGATGCTCCGCTGATCATTGGGCACGCTCTCCCTCATTTGGACTCGGGAGAGTCATTTGGCCTCCACCGAAGCCCACAGACATGTCAAGGAGGACCCTCTGGGCAACCAGAAAAAGCCGCCCCCAAACACCAGGGCCAGCTCAGAAGCTGCTCCAGAACTGACCGGATGGTGGGGCAGGACGTGACACCCGCTACCTCATTTGGGTCCTTGGTACTGCGTACCTTGCTCATTCTTGTAGGTTTTGACATTAATAATATTACACTGTTTAAGTTGTGGTTATTAGTTTTGTATAAATGATTATGCAATGGTGGTGTATTACCCCAAAGAAACAGAGCCTAACAGCAGGATATCAAATGTGTATTGTTGTGCTGTGCATTGTATCTCTAATAAATGGTTAAAGCATTTTCCTGTGTAAAGTATTAATTAGTTGTGTACTCATTCTCCAGTCGAGGCTTGTATGTTAGGGTGAAAACTAGACATGGCTGGGGACTAAAATAGAGCAGGTGTCTAAAACTGCAGTTTGCTGACATTGCAAGAAAAATACTGTTTGCAGCTTCTCTAATGTGTAATTCTATAGCTGCTATCCATTAGTCTGAATTCGAGTTTCGGTGACCTCGTTTTCCTCATAAAATATCTCAGCCTGTATAGAAGGCCACAAATCGTGTGCAATTATACATACTCAAAAAAAAAAAAAAAATGGATGAAAAGACTGGTGACTGGACAGGTGCAGAAGCCTCAGGGCCTCAGCCTAACAACCCTACCCAGCCACCCACTGACAACGGGTCTAAACTGGCTGATTCTCTGCCGTTCCTCTTCTGTTTGTCTGAATTATATTTCCGTTCCCAGTTTCTCTCTTTTCCATTATCATGGACCCCTCTTAGCTCTTCCCTCTCTGTTACTCCCCTCTGGTGTGCCCCACCCCACTCCTCAGTCACAAACACAAAGAAAAGGGCAAAGAGGATAATCCTCTCGTATTGTTTGTTCGGTTCGGTTCGGTTATTGTCTTAGCACGCAGAAAAGGACGCGGAGACGTGTGTGTGAGTGTATATGTATCACACTGATATACTCAGTGTAAAACTGTAAGTGATGACAAGATACATGTATGCCTAGAGAACCTAGGAATCATAATACATTGGTCCAGACAGCCAGACATGCATGTAGACAGGCAGACCGACAGTATGGAGCCGCTAAAGGAAGCCATGCTAGATCTGTAACATGTTCAGTAAAACACATAAACACAGGTAAGGAACAAAAACAAATAAACACACCTGATAAAATTATCACAGCTATATTTAATTAAATATTAGGATTTGTTCATTTTCATACAGCCACTCATCTCTAATTAATATACATTCATAGGAATTGATCTATTATGTTACAGTTTCTTTTAGCTCATGTACACATTTGTTTACACTTTATGGCTCCCATATGTACATTACCCAGTATGTAGTGTGAGTCCACACATTTCAGCACACACAACACAAACTATGTAATATGGCTCTAGTAGTCTAACAACACAAACTATGTAATATGGCTCTAGTAGTCTAACAACACACACCTCAACAAGGAAATGACACAGTAGTGCTGAACTCTGACCCTTGACCTTTGCTTTATGTAACAGATTGCAACAAAGTTGCAGCTGACTCTGATACAAGGTCCCTTTTGCATTTCCATCCCTTGTGGTGAGGATTAGAGGGAGGGGAAGCTGATCCTGGATCTGTGCCATTAGGCAACGTCCATCTAAAGTCGCCCAAAGAGGACCTCAGAATGTTTCTGTCGACAGTCACAATCCTAATCTAAGCAACGAGGTATGGTAGGACGAGGATCACAAGTCTTTTGGTTTGTTTTGAGAAATAGTTAGGGGACATCATAAGCATGCCTCCAGGAAACGAACAGGTCATTTGGTAGCTGGGTTTAGACACAGGCCTGCTGGAAAAACCCATTTGTATCAAAACATGGTTTAAACATGTCAGAATTCTAGTAAACATTAAGAGATGTTTAATTTAGGTTAACATTTAGATTATAACAGATTTGGAAAAAACATTGGCAGCCCAGTTAGAGCAGAATAAGAGAAGTGACCACAACATAGACACTCAACTCTTCACCATGTTCAAATAGGGATCCGAACAGAAAACAACTGGCAAGCCTGAACAAAAGTTTAAAAAATCTTAGCAAAAAATTGCTAAAATTACATTAGTGTGACAAAATGAAAAAAGAAAAAGAAAATAGACTATGCAGTATACAAAAAATATAGACTGGATCAGAAAGTAAACACCAAAAACATCCAGTCACTCCATAAGGCTGTGTCTATCCCATGGCTCTTAGAAGTGAATGCAGGAAACATGCAGACAGGATACAAGTACACAGTGATAGGCAGGCTCATGTATCACTATGTAAATTTGCGCTGTTCTACACCACAGGCAGACTGGTTTCTAGTAAGTTCTGGTAAAACCCGGTCTGAGCACAATTAACTCGCAAGATTAAAAAAACCTCTCTATAATGTTCGTAGAGGGTATTAACCATCATCACCAAACTACTTCACATTCTTTTCAGTTCTGTGCTGCTGCCACAAGACCAAATTCAAATCCTCTGCTGTGGTGATGGGTGTCTCTGTGTCTGTGCAGGCTCAGCCGGAAGCACCTATCCGGTACAGAGTGCCTCAAAATCAACTCTTGAGATACGATGACTCATTGATGCACAATATGGACAGAACTCTACACCCAACATCAGACACACTCACACAGGTCCCACACATGTCTGCTGAAAGACAAACACAAGTAATGACCCCCATCTCCCCATTAAACACCACACCATTAGAAGTACTAGAAATAGAACAAGTAGAACAGACCGTTTCACTACTCCATTAGCCTTCTAATAAGTAAGAGTAACAACCAACACTGGTGATTATAGTAGTTGTTTCATGCTAGCTCACAGTGAGTTGATGCCATAAGCAACAATGGCCATTCTATTTTTTCTATTTCTAGAATTAATGAATTGTTTGGCCACACCGGGAATGGCAGATCAAAGGCCTAAGTGTTATTTTCGTCAATTGCGTTTTAGTGCCCTTCGTCAGGCACACACACACATACACAGACACACACTCTGATTACAATACACATTAAAACAGGCCAGAGGAGATACACAGATAACCGATAACCAGCAGGGTGATTTCATTGGCACCTGTCAGTCATGCACCTCAAAGTCTATCTAGTCTTATGAATCTTCCACTTGAATGTTTCATCCGCTCCCAATGGCTGAATGAACATACACACAACTAAAGAGCTCTAGCAGTCTCCTGTTCTCTACCTGATGGGAAATAATGGGGCAGGTGGAGGAACTTTCCACTGGGCAGACATCCAGGAGAAACTGATTCCACCTATCCAGTGTTTTCAGATCTGTGCAGTTGAAGGACTGGAGAGGACAGGATTGTTGAGATGTCACCACTATCCACTCTTTCACAACATCAATGACAATTCTGAAAAGGACTGACAAAATAGTCAACAAAGGGTTAAGACCAGACTGCAGATGCAGAGTGTCAGTCATCTTGGAAGAGATGGATGCAAACCTCTCCTAGACCAGCATAATGGGTTTGGTGTGGCCACCAGGGAATTTAGTCGTATCACACAAGCACTAGGAGGTTTACAGGAGAACCACATATTTACATAATATGACATTGGGATCATACAGGGATCATATATATATGATTATATATAATCATATATATATATATAATTTTAAGCTAACTATAATATTTATACCATATTCAGATTTCTGATCTGATGTCGTATTCACATTTAAGGACCTGTACTTTCACATAATGCCTGAATAGCTCCCCACATATCAACATAATATCTTTACTACGGCTATTTTGTAGGGGTATAAATCTGGGGGCCAGTTCAGGAAGTCAGACACATGACTGGGACACTTCTGCTCAACAGGCTGACACGTGTAAACACAAACACGGTTGCTGCGGTAACGGTAACTTGACAACAGGGACTGGGCTCCAGCCATTGTCACCCAGATGGAGGAGTTTGTCAGCGAGGGCGTCATTAACTCCCGATCTCAGTATCCTTTTATCTCCCTCGCATTGTCTTCTCTTTCTATCCCTATTGGCTGTTTCTATTGCTACAGTATGGTACTTTCATTGTCCATATCCATGTTGTCTCGGTCCCTCTATTAGTCCAATGGTTGGTTTCATCCATCTCATAGGAATCTCTGAGTCCATCGCCCATCAGCACTGGCATCATCAGTCCCTGGCAACAGAGATGCCCCTAACAGTTATTCCCTGCTGGACAGATAGATGGCGCTGTGTTGAGGGTAGCATGAGAGTGGGTGCGGGCAGTGTATGTGTTGTATATTTGTGTTTTTCTGTGTACGTGTGTGGGTGTGTGTCATTCTGCGATCAACACTTTAGCGGATCCATCTCAGAGCACTCGGTGTCCATGTCTGAGTCATACAGCGATTGGCCCGTGCGGTCACTGTCTGGCGAGATCGTGTGTGTGTGCGTGGGTGTGTGTGTGTGAGGAGGGCTGGACTGGTCCTGGAAGGTGTCTGTGCGGGAGTAAAGACCCAGGTCCTGGAGCCTGGAGGGAGATTCCTCTTCCTCCGTGGTGTCTTCATAACAGAAGTCTTCCAGATCCACAAACCACTCAGGCCAGAAGCGACGACGGATCCTCTCACAATACATGGCAAGGTTGATCAGCTCGCCTGGTCGGGACAGGTCATAGGTCAACAAAGAAGCAAAAAAAAGTCAACAACCTTGGCTGAGAATGGCCAGAAAATATATGTTGGTTTTCTTGAAATGAAGAGTTTCATTTAGTCTGACTCCTTTATAAGTCATCGACACTAACTTGCAGTAACGTTTAACCTTGACAAGCAATGTGTCAGCTTGGGGTGCTCACCTTTGATCAGCTGCTCTGGCCTTGTGCCAGGCAGGGTCCACATGGCAGGGGCTAGGTGGCTGAACACAGTGGCATCCACCATGGACAGTTTAGGACCCATCAGGTACTTCTTGTCACCTGCCCAGAGAATCAGCAACATTCAGTGAGCGAGAGCAATGCTGTATGGAATCAACGGACATGGGGGGGGGACATTTTGACTAGGATTCAGTCCACATGCAGTGCAGTATCACATATCCCCCAGAAGAGGGCAGAATTGTTCAACTTCCCTTGTTATAAACACTGTTCCTTCCAGCACTTGAAAGTGACCATAGTATTGTTATATACCTGAGTGATCTACCAGAGAACAAACGCCAGCTGGCTTTAGTATTGTTATATACCTGAGTGATCTACCAGAGAACAAACGCCAGCTGGCTTTAGCCCAAGATAGGAGAGGGAGACCGTACGCTGCTATATGAGAAGGGGATGATTTGAGGGATGAAATAGAATAGGAATGATTTCCCTCAGAGTGCTGGTGCTCCATACCAAGAAGGGTGGCCAGTGTCCGCATGTCCTTCTCCATCAGAGCGTAGACCTCCTCCTTGGAGAACCTTCCAATCCCGTGGCCGTACATCTCTCGCTTGATGATGCCACCAGTCAAGTGACTCAGGATCCACTTGAGGAGGTCACTCAGTGGCCCGTTCACCCCCAGCATCTTCTGAGTCTCCTCTAGGTGATCCACCCACTGGCAGTATGCTATAGTCCTTTCACACACAGACCATCACACACTTCCATCACCAGGGCCAACATCTACCACCCAGTAACAGATAAATCCTGTCGCCCAGCAGTCCAATACCTACTGGACATTCCGCTGTAGTGTCAGCAAGTGTCTCACCAGTAGAAGTGTTCCTCCACCATCTTGGTCACTGCCCGGGACACAGCTTTCTCATGGGCACCGAGGTTCTTGTTGAGGCTCACGCCCAGCTTCTCCTCCAGGAAGTCGATGATGAACTCTGTACCACACACCTGCTCCTGGTTGTATTCTATCCAGGGCATCTTTCCCTGGGGGGACAGCTTCCCATCGAAATAGTTCTGCAGGAGATAAGGAGCAGAGTGAATTAGGTAGGAGAAATGCATGCGGTCATTTTATTTTCAACAGTTAACAGTATGACATTAAACACAAACAGCAACCAAAACATCTCTCTGTGTTTCTCTCTTTCTGTTTTTGTCTCTCTCTTTTGAGCAAACACCTGGTAGGGCAGGTCCACCATACGAAGGTAGGTTTCCAACTTGAGGCAGAATGGGGAGAGGGATGGAACGCCACTCTTTGGCCTGGAGAACTGGTGAAGGATAATGGCATCCACTGAGTTCAGCTCCTGTTCTTTCCTGTGGGCCGAAGAGAAAAAGGCAGTGTGAGCTCCACCTTCAAATTACTTCACTTCAAACTAACTGATGCGAACATTAAGTAAATACGACTGAGAAATAAACCCTCAGCTGTCATGTAAGCAAGGTCATCCTAGCCTTGTATAAGTAAACATCAAGAAGCAATTCACTGTAGATTATTTGAGTACCCCTGGATGTCTGCATGCCCTAGGCAACAATGAATCAACCAAGGTAGTTCCAAGCCTAGATTGTATGCAATCACATTGTACTTTGAAAATAATAGAGAAAATGAAAATAAAATTACAGTTCTTATAGGGTATGCATCAATCCTATGTGCATTAGTATGTCACGTTTTACAGCTAACACAGAGCTTTGCACAAGACCCGATCTGAAAATCTCCTTGGGCAAAGGGCCCATTGCCACCGGGACAATGCAACGTCAAAACAATTAGGACACAAGCTGCTGAAATCTAGCAATACATTAGCATGGACACTGTAGCGGAAAATAAAGCATTGACGTAATGAACCCAGCCATAAAGACCCTTTTACCTTTACTATGAAATAGATTTGAAAGGTAGCAGTTTACATATGTTGAAGGTGCTGAAACGCGAGGACTACGTCAATACAAAAACACTGAAGAGCTGTCCACTCAGTAGCGGTGCTGAAATATGCACATAGTGCCTACATCGGAAATGATCCACAGAATCCAAATCACTTCGATATAATGTCAAGTCAGTTAAACAGAAACTACAATCTTGAGTTGGTTGAATCTAAATAATACAAAAGAGCACCGGCTGAGCAAAAACAAGCTCCATTAGAAAAGCAGATGCGTTGTACTAGCCAAACCACCCCCCGCCACCCGCCTTTTGATCCCTAAATGTTACCAGCATCAAGCATTAGGGTACGGAAGGCTATTGAAAAGCTTAGCGTTAAGTTCTAATCGAATTCTGCATCGATCTCATGAGTGTTTCTGTAGTTAAATGTCATTGCATTGTAGGCCATGGGTCTATGGTCTATTGCTGCTGGTAACCCAATATGTTTTGTAAGGTAAAAGCGGCCTAATTCAATCAACACAGACATTATTTCAGCTCAAATCCAGGGATTCTAGAGCAATGCGGTAGTTTACCCGATAATGGATGTTCACTTCATGTCAGTTTATGCCTATTTGGGTCTGGCCAGTCGCTACAGGCCCTCTCTCACGTGCAAAGTGAATAAAGGTCATTCTATCACAACTGCAGTGTTTTTTTAGACTGTTCGCCTAGACTCGACAAAACAACAAGCAGACATATTTGGCTTGTGTACAGCAATAATATAGGCCTATCACATATGCCTTATCTCCCGCCCTTGAGATATAGATAATGCATTTATAAATGCATATAAAGGAAAGTGAACATTATTTGCAATTATATTATTGTCGACCTCGAATAACAGGCTTGGAAGCTACATCAAGAAAGACAATCTATGAATGCGTTCTATTTTGACATCACTGAAATCTGAAGAGCATATAACGCTCACGTGACTTATTGGTTTATTTATTTTTCCATAACACAACGGAAAATGGAATCCCCTTCAAGCCGGTACTGGCGGTTACATCACATTCATTCTATCCAAACACGAATTCTTATTCTCAACCGACTGCGCTCTCTAGCAAAGCTCACCAGTAATAACATATCAAACAGTAGTCCAATAGGCAATAAAATTAACTTCAAGCACTAGCCTAATGCAACCATTCATATGAATGTCAACAATGTTAAAATTGATCGATTGATTACAATCAATACGTTCTGTATCGCATGTTTTGACTCTGTTCTTTTAGACTACCTGATGGCAAGTAGCTCGTGCAGTAAATAGGCAGCAGCCGCGAGCAGAGCGCCTCCAGTTAGATAGAGCGTTTTCCTCCACCACGAGTCTGACCCCAGGGCCGACATGATCCCGCCGTAGTCCTGCAGAGGATAGGCAATAATGTACCCATAAAAGGAGAGTTGCTCATCCGAGCCGCACAGACCAAATGAGAAGCTCTGGTTCCGGCCAAGATCAACCACACACGAGCGCGTCCAGGCGAACCCGACGCGCCAGTACATTCTCTCTCTCTGTGGCCTCTTTCTGCCTTTCTTTGGCCGGTTTTGGCTTCATCGACGGGGGCTTCATTGGTGCAAGCAGGTCGTCTCGGTGCATGATGCGGCGAGGGAGAAAGGTACAGCGGCCATCTCGCTGGGCGGTTGTCCCCGCAGCGGGGTCGGCATCCTCCGCAGCCGATCACCGCCGCTCTGTCTCTGCAGCGTATGAAAAGAATGACGTCACGACGTCTGCACCTTCAGGTACCAGCTCCTACTGGAGGCTTAGGGTAAACACGTCCATAGCACAAAACATGTTTTTGCAATCAGTTGGGCAATATTGCCTACTCAATTTAATTGTGTCCTAATTGTCTAGGTTAGACAATTTAGTCTTAATTAATACTGATTACAAATTTTGTCGGTGTTATAGTTATTGAAAAATGGCAAAATATGCAGCAGTTGTTGACTGCCTACTTACACTCCTTGCTCCTTCCAAAGGGGTGTCTTGCTGCTATCTAGTCGCTATACTATAGGCCTCCAAAAATCGATATTTTCAAGTAGCTTCTAACAACTAGATTTTTAATCCTGACCTTAACCTAACCACTGACCTAAGTTTATCCTAAAGAGGATCCATTTGAACTGTCAGGTACATTTAAGGGCCTCCTATGGGTTAAGTGCAATAGGATCAGTCTGGTTAACATTATTTTCAGAAATCCAGATTATTTTTCAGATCCTATCCAGATGCTAAAAAATGTCAATTAATTAAGCTATACACTCACCTAAAGGATTATTAGGAACACTTGTTCAATTTCTCATTAATGCAATCATCTAATCAACCAATCACATGGCAGTTGCTTCAATGCATTTAGGGGTGTGGTCCTGGTCAAGACAATCTCCTGAACTCCAAACTGAATGTCAGAATGGGAAAGAAAGGTGATTTAAGCAATATTTTGCGTGGCATTGAGCGTAGTATTTCACAATCTGCTCAGTTACTGGGATTTTCACGCACAACCATTTCTAGGGTTTACAAAGAATGGTGTGAAAAGGGAAAAACATCCAGTATGCGGCAGTCCTGTGGGCGAAAATGCCTTGTTGATGCTAAAGGTCAGAGGAGAATGCTGATAGAAGAGCATCTTTGACTGAAATAACCACTCGTTACAACCGAGGTATGCAGCAAAGCATTTGTGAAGCCACAACACGCATAACCTTGAGGCGGATGGGCTACAACAGCTGAAGACCCCACCAGGTACCACTCATCTCCACTACAAATAAGAAAAAGAGGCTACAATTTGCACAAGCTCATCAAAATTGGACAGTTGAAGACTGGAAGAATGTTGCCTGGTCTGATGAGTCTCGTTTCTGTTGAGACATTCAGATGGTAGAGTCAGAATTTGGCGTAAACAGAATGAGAACATGGATCCATCATGCCTTGTTACCACTGTGCAGGCTGGTGGTGTAATGGTGTGGGGGATGTTTTCTTGGCACACTTTAGGCCCCTTAGTGCCAATTGGGCATCGTTTAAATGCCACAGCCTACCTGAGCATTGTTTCTGACCATGTCCATCCCTTTATGACCACCATGTACCCATCCTCTGATGGCTACTTCCAGCAGGATAATGTCACAAAGCTCGAATCATTTCAAATTGGTTTCTTGAACATGACAATGAGTTCACTGTACTGAAATGGCCCCCACAGTCACCAGATCTCAACCCAATAGAGCATCTTAGGGATGTGGTGGAACGGGAGCTTCGTGCCCTGGATGTGCATCCCAAAAATCTCCATCAACTGCAAGATGCTATCCTATCAATATGGGCCAACATTTCTAAAGAATGCTTTCAGCACCTTGTTGAATCAATGCCACGTAGAATTGAGGCAGTTCTGAAGGCGAAAGGGGGTCAAACACAGTATTAGTATGGTGTTCCTAATAATCCTTTAGGTGAGTGTATAAAAACAATAGGAAAAACAGCATGCGCTTTTGACAACATGGTCAATAACAACAAAAACATGTTTTATTGGATATCAACAGGACCTCTTTAGCTGGACACGTGTATTAAACACAAGTACACACATCCCGACAGTCACATAACTAGTGATAGGCATTTCGGCTATTTTCAGTGAGCCGGCTCATTCAGCTCAGCACACCAAAAAGAGCCGGCTCCTTTGGCTCCCAACTGGCTCTTTAAAAAATATGCTTTGTATTTTTTCAAGTCAAACAGTTTGCGATAGTTTGAGTAAGATTTGACTATGATTTGTGCTAAATCCTAATTAAATTATTAAATGAAATCATGCACTACCTTAATCACAATGTTTTTAAAATGCATTGGTTTGTTAGGAAAGAAAATGCTATTAAACATTTGCATTTAAAATATAACTTTTTAATGTATATAAACAAAGTTGTACATCTGACCACTCAAAACGAATACAATCTGAACAGCATAATTCGAATGCTTTTGGACCTGTGAACCGTGTGTCCCTTAGAAAGGATAGACAATTTTGAGAGGCAACTTGGACATTAGGGAGCACGTATTGAAATTCAAAGTTTTGCACTGCATGGTTGTTTTATGCATATTTTGTTGCATTCTACTGTATGCACAACATGCACTCATTCAAGCCTTTTTATGTATAAGAATAAAATAGACCGCTCATTCATAACAAACCCATCAGTGAAAATGACTGTCGGTGAGTGAACTTGTTCTTTCGTCCATGATAAATATTTTTATATATATATTTCCGGTTCTTCTGATATGCGAACCGGCTCTTAGAGCTGACCCATCACTACACATAACCAGACGGCACACTATATTACACTGTCTGGACAAAAGTTATTTTTAACTTTAAACCCAGTTAAAAATCTGAACGAATATTCTGTGTATCTGGTTGCGTGTGAATGCAAATTTGTAAAATCGTGTGTGGGTGTGTCCTTAGGCAATCTACGATTCCTGACGCTCATTAGTGAAGCTAAGATTTATTGCGGTCTCGTCTCTCCCTTAGCCACAGGCTTCTTTCTGCCCCGCAAGCATTTTCTACTCAGCATCTTCCACTTATCAGCACACACTATTTTCGAATCACTCCAGCTATGCTGTAAAAATGACTCACAAAAGGGGATTCTCCAGAATTCACAGATCCCCAATAGCACAGAAGAGTCTGGTTATGCTTTAGCTTAAGGTATTGATACACTGATTAAGACTTTTCATCTGGAAGTCATCACTAGCCTTTACTGGTTGCATCCACTCAACTTATCAAAACCCAGTGGGGTTAGAAAAGGAGCTTAGGAAAGAGGATGCAACGAGTACGCAAACAATAATTTTGAGTAAAGGATAGTGAAAGGAGGGCACAGTAGTCGGAACACTCTTGGATCAAGACACAGCTCAACTCCCCTGAAAGACCTAGACGACCAGAGGAAAATATTTGTCACGATAGATTAATCAAGCCATTTGGTTACCACAATAATAATTTTATTACCACAAAGGAATTTCCAAAAGAAATACAGTTCAAGTAATAGCCTATGTATTTGATAATCCATACATTTTCATGTTGCGTTTAATTATTGATCGGGTAAGACCATATTAGGCCAACCAGGGTCCATCACATGAACACAGTTGAGTGCCGATGAAGCCTGTAGATGGGAAGGCAACTGACACAGGGAAAAGGAACCATCGTCCCTGCAACACTTGTTCTCTCCTTAAGGGCTGACTGTTAAGACCTGCCAACAGCCTGTATAGTTCAAACCAAAATAGATGATCAAGTCCAATTTAATGTAGACTTTTTTGCATCAGTGTATATGAAGCACACTATACAAAGAGAGGATGTCACTTCAGACGATTGGGATGCACCCAAAGAGATGGGTTTACTGGAACTAACACCCCCAAATACACTTGCCTGCAACAGGGCACAGTGTTCTCTAAAGTCTTATTCCCTATGACAAGCAGCTTTATTTTATAAGGCATTCAAAGGACCAGGTTCCGGACACACATGTCACAGAACCCAAGAGAAAGTCAAACCTACATATCACACCCACTGAAATACGGCACAGAAAATATATCAATCTACAACTATAAATGCAGGTATAGGGTATTGAGACACTTTAAGCTAATGAAATTCATGGCAGATGTGGACAGATTTTTTTTTTGGACTGTTGTGTTGGAGTGATATGCAATTAAGAATACACATCTAAAATACAACCGTCCTCTCCGTTACAAATGTGGTCCTTAAACAATATCCTCAATAAAAAAAAAAAAAAGCAGAATAAGGAAAAATGTTCTATCATGATAGTAAAGACATTTTACTGTAAGCAGACCGCTAAAAAAGGTCATTATTTCTATCCAAGATTAACTAAGCAAAACAACAAAGACAAAGTCAGAGTAAGGCTATTTACAAAGGCTGGAGATGGGCAGGAGAAATATAACAGTAAACATCTGAATTACATTCTCCACCACAACAACGCCTGCTAATCTATGCAACCAATCAATGTACACCTTAGACAGCAGGACATCCAATCGGGTCACAATCAAATAGTACAGGGTCCATTCATCTTACAGATAACAGTAGAAAAGACTACTCTTCTCCCTGAGGAATGAAGACACTGGCAAATGGTCCACACACGCACACACACGCGCGCACACACACACACGCGCGCGCACCCACCCACCTGATCAAGTTCTCTGGTCCCAAGGAGCTCCACATTATGTGACTGCTCTTTGAGTGGTGTTCAAGGAAGTCAGGATCATCAAACCCCCCCCCCCCACCCCACCCCACACACACACACCACCCTCACATCTCAGTTTGGTTTAACGGTTAACAGAAGGAGCATCTTGGAAACGCACGGCTGCCGTCTGCAATTGGCTGACTCCAGCACTCCTTTGGCCATCTTCCTGATGAGTAGACCATGGCAGAGGCAGACTGGGTCTTCGGATTGGGATGAACCTCTAGACCCTATGGAACATGGGGGTTTGGGCTTTGTGGGGTGCCCCCTGTTTCTGTCACTCTTCAGTCTCTTGAAATGCATGTGGTTCATCTCTTTTGTCACAGCCTGGTATTGTGCAACGTTAAGTCTCATCCCCCCCCACCTCCATGGATGCCATCCCATATCCTACGACTGGCTGTAGGAGTTGTTCTGGTTCCCGTTGGAGCTCTGGTCATTGTCACTGACACACACACACACACACACACACACACACACACACACACACACACACACACACACACACGTCAGTTGAGAAAAGAAGTGAATGGCTCGTGGGTAAAGTGAAAAGCTGGGATGCTGAGGTGAGATGGGGGAAGATCTCGGTACCTGTTGGGAGGAGGTTTGGGTTTGGGCATCTTGTTGAGCACCGCCGCCATCTCCTTCCTGTCGTCAAAGTTCTTCCACTGGTCATACAGCTTTAGGATGACCCGGATGATCTCCAGGATCTGAACAGGGGAACACACAGCACCGAACAGCACTCCGTTATCACCAAAGCAACGGGAGGGTTGCACAGACAGACCGGGTGAACGGCGCGTCCTTACCTTCTCCATGTCGACGGAGAGTTCGGCGAACCACTGCCTGGCGTCCTTCTGCTGGACCACACAGGCCACGTGTAGACATGCTGTGAACATATGAACACAGCGGATCAGGTTGCGCCGCCAATTCCAAATATCACCCCAGCTGAAATGCCAGGCCGAACTCTACGGTCCTACCTAGAGCAATCATGAAGGGGGGGTAGAGCAGGCAGAGGTCCGTCCGGTACGTGTCGTTCACGATTCGCCTAAAGGCAGAGGAGGCGCCGCTGTTAGTGTTAAATCGACATTGCACTTCCCACGGACAAAGACAGAGTCCTACCAGGCCAACGGGAGCAGCATGTCCTCCTGCCCCATGTCCTGCACATACTGCAGCAGGGGTCGATAGGGGTGGTAGACGATCAAGCAGCAGTCCTGGAACACACACCACATCATCCAGTCAGCGGCTAACTCGAACCTCGCAGAGGAGTTCGTTCAGGAGACAGACTCGTCCGTACTCACCATAAGCTCCAGGAGGTAGAACTCGCATTCTAATATCTGTAACGAAGATGGTAGAAAGGCACATTAGGGAAGACATCTCAGTCACCATGCTCTCACTCCGTGTGACTCGGCGGTGGTGAGTTTCTGGGCCAACGACATCCTGCTAAGCGAACCTCTGCAGTGTAAATCTCTGCTTCTATAATAAATAACAGTCTACATAGCTTTTTGGACAGGTGAGGTGTTAGGACAGCCTCGACGGGGTCCTGGCAACTCTGGAAACGGGACATAAATAACCGCCACTGCAGTCGCAACCCACTTAGCGCCGCGGCGAGAGGTACACCCCGGCGGGGACGTGACATCTAGTACGGTGAAAAAACCTCCCGGGCATGTGGGAGTTTTATCACACGTGTGCCAACACTGGTTGTGGAATGTGGCACCTCGGTTGACAATTAATTATATCCTATTACTTAACTGGATAATAATTACTACATAGCTCAGCCTACAATGGTTACACAGCATATCCCAAATAATTTGAACAGTGAGGTTAGATAAGACTTACATGGTTCATTCTGTAAGGGAACTCTTTTGGGAATGCATAGGAGAATCTTGTTTTTACTGTACAAAATGAAAACGTGTTAAATTTGACATGACATTATTGCGACTCATCAGAATGACTGTAGTGTTTTTACCCTAGCACTAGACAATAAAGGCTAATATCCAAATGGAATGCTTGCTCCTGTCTCCTCACTTACGCACAGATGTAGCAGCGGAGATCAGACGAGTGTTTGAAACAACACCAAATTCCTGAAAGAGACACAATCAGAATGGCTTTACTGACGCTGTCATAGAGCAGCTTACCCAACCCAGCACTATTCTACTCCATCAACCACTATTACACAGCATCTAACCCCAAACTACACCATCAACCACTATGTTACAGAGCAGCTAACCCCATCCTTCTCTATTACACAGCATCTAACCCCAAACTACACAATCAGCCACTATGTTAAAGAGAAACTAACCCCATGCTACACAATCAACCACTATTTTAAAGAGAAGCTAACCCCACGCTACACAATCAGCCACTATGTTAAAGAGAAGCTAACCCCACGCTACACAATCAGCCACTATGTTAAAGAGAAGCTAACCCCACGCTACACAATCAGCCACTATGTTAAAGAGAAGCTAACCCCACGCTACACAATCAACCACTATGTTAAAGAGAAGCTAACCCCACGCTACACAATCAACCACTATGTTAAAGAGAAGCTAACCCCATTCTACACAATCAGCCACTATGATAAAGAGAAACTAACCCCATGCTACACAATCAGCCACTATGTTAAAGAGAAGCTAACCCCATGCTACACAATCAACCACTATGTTAAAGAGAAGCTAACCCCATGCTACACAATCAACCACTACGTTAAAGAGAAGCTAACCCCATGCTACACAATCAACAACAATGTTAAAGAGAAGCTAACACCATGCTACACAATCAACCACTATGTTAAAGAGAAGCTAACACCATGCTACACTATCAACCACTATGTCAAAGAGAAGCTAACTCCATCCCATTCCCAGTGTAAAAACTGGAAAGTATGGGGGGGGTGTCATGTCTTATACCTCCACTTTAGAGGCTAGGAACACACATGTAGGAGCCATCAGGACTGGGTCGATACTCTTCAGGGAGTACCTGAAGCCAAACGGAGGGGGGAAGGAAGATTAGGAAAAGGCTCATTGTGATAATACAACAGAGGCCATTTGAATTGGACGATAAATAGAACTATGTTGTGCCATGGAAACGTCAATAAACACCTGGCATAGAAACGTTTGAAGTAGACGGTCGCTGTAGCAATGACCTGCTGGCGAAGTTTCAGGTGTTCCCCCAGGGCCTGGATCACTGGAACAGAACAATAGTTCAGACACAGAGCACAGCTAAACAGAAATGAATCAAACAGAAACCTTACAGGATACTAGACAACAGGATCATATTACACCATTCATTTATACAACAAGGGGTATTAGAATAACTTAAAATAAGATCTGTTTAGTTTTGGCTTCCCCTGGTTTCTGCATTTTGATAACCGTGAAAAACTCTCCAAGGTAAGGTGATGTTTTCACATACTTGCATCAAATCACTCAACAACAAAAATGCTACAAGGCAGATTTGATGTAAGCTGAACACAAAATCTTTTTGATTTGGATCTAAAATTGTGAGTAGGTTTTATGGGGATAATGACTCAATTCGGTCTCAACATGTTGGGATACAACCGTTTTCCAGCTAGCATGTGATTCTGAGAAAATACCATTAGCAAAGAAGATCTGAAGTTTCCAGTACTCCTCTTCTGTCATGAACTTCATATCTTTCTGACGCTCCTTCATGAGGTCCTGCTTGTCTAGGACCCACTGCAGACTAGAGACAACGAGTCAATAAATCACACAACAAAACTAAACTGATAGGAAATATAAGAGCTGTACTGTACAGTACCTGAAGAGAAACAACAAATGCTTTGGCGAATCACTGTCGCTACTAGCAGCACGCAAAAACGGTACATACTACAGTATACGGTTACAAACGTAACTGGCTCTGACATTATCAAGCATATGCCAAGCATATACCTCCTATGTTTACTAACCATTTTTGTGCACTAAACTGATATTAAAGACAAGACTACAAGCAAAGTCAGCTAGCTAATCTAGATAGTTACAGTCAGTAGCAAACGAGCTAGCCAAGCTATTGCTGACTGGCAAGGCCCAAAACAAAGGACTTCATTTACCATAAACAGTCATATTACATTACGTTTGGATAGCATACTCACTAATGCGAGCTCTGCCAGAAGTTTCCCGCCATGGCTTATCAATTGAGGTAGAAAAACTATTTTCAATGTTGTTTATTTATATTAAAAGAAGAAGAAGACACCGAGAGTGGTCAGGTAATAAATGTTTAGTGCAACATTCAATACTGCTCTGACGGCGACTGGGCTTGCGCTTCAGGATGTTTGTTCCGGGTTGGAAAACTAGTGAGGGTGAGTGAGGGTGGGGGTGGGGGGGACTTGTGAGGGTGTGTGGGGTGGGGGGGGGGGGGGGGGGGGGGGGTGCGTGATAATCCTGACTTGTGAATTAAGTTGAGAATGCCTTTGTAATTTCATGACTTTTTTAAATATAAATTGCATTTCAATTGACCAAGCACCAGATATATTTCTATTTGTTTTTATTTATGTTACAAAATATTTGTTATTGCTTATGTTTTCTTCACATCTCTATCTCTATACCAGTAGGCTACCATGTGGCACAAAACCTTGAGATGCACTCAAGGGAAGAAACTCAGTATCATTTTCTTGACTTCTCCCTCCTCTAATGGGTGGTGAGAAGGAGGTGAGAGAGTGCCTGAGGAAAATAACTTACATGTTTGTAATTTAGTTGATGTTCGAATGCAGTGATGGACAGTAGTGAGTTCATACATACATTTACATACTGGCCACTCAATAGAAATCAAACCAACAGCTCTGGCATTGCAAACACCATGCTATGCTAACTGGGCTACTCAGGTTCCCACAAATTACCATAGAGCTACAACTGAGATGTCACTGAGGACAACAGGCTATTGCCTGTGAATCCCAGGTTCCAAGCTCAACAACATTGTTCCTGTTCACACCTCTGATAGAATATGACCTGTGTGCCTGCCACATTCATGCAAGCCACAACACATGCAAGGAATGCAGATATGCAGCCCCTCAATGATCACATGATTCCACTTCTGGAGAGATGACAGTGGAGCAAGATGATGAGCAAGCCATCCACACCCCATCATCCCATAACTATTTTAGCTATGAGAAGGTTGGCAATGGGTTAATTTGCAAATGAGGTTACATACTTGTCATGTCTATGTTTATAACAGTCTTTGACTGTAATCAGTAGTCTGCCTCACTAATGACCTGTATGGCCTTGAAAGGGGAAAATGACACGTTGCAAAAACAACCAAGCGGTAGATAAGGTAAAACACATATGGAACATGTAAGCAGTGCACTTGGTACCTCAGAGATATTGGTCAGGACCCATATCACCACAGACGTGATGTCAAAAAAGTTGTCTACTAGCAAAAGGACTGGTTTAAAAAAAAATCACCTACATCCATTCACCCAATGAGGAGATTGGATTATACTACTCTGTAGGCTACAAACATTCCAGTGTTACACCAGTCATTGTAATTAAGACTCATTCAACCCTTTATTTTTGACACTCATCTTTTCACAGAACTATGCTAGATTTTCACACGGACGGTCAGCCTGACGAATGGTGAGGTTAGAAATTCCTTGCCGCTGGTGAGTCTTGCCCCGACTGTGGCGATTGGGAAGGGCTGGAGCAGTTGCCCAGGTATAAAAGCATCACCATTCGCTTCTTACAAAGTGTGTATGAACAGTTTCCAGTGTTGAGTAAAAAGTTCCAGGTCGTTATCATGAGTCGCAGCCCAGAAAGGATGTCTTCTTACCGCCGCCACTTCGAGGCTGCCTTTGCCCCCTCCTCTTGCTACCAGGTACGGGTTTCGAGCCCCTCACCGACCCGCAAGGATAGCCGTCACCGTTCGGCCAGCTACAGTCGCAGCGGGGGAACGATGGGGAGGAGGAACCTCTCCAGCGGCCGCAAATCCCGCATGACAAGGTAATAAAAATGGAAGTGTTGTTCTCAATGGAAAGGACCATAGTAGATCACGGTGCAGTAATTGTAAAATGTTTTCATCTACTGGAATACTGTCCATTTAGTAGGTATAACTGAATGGTCTTCAAATCGAATCACATAATGGGATATTCATTTTTCTATGTTTTGTTTGGGTATCAGAGTTATTCTGATGCTTTCATTACTTATTAAACCTGTTCTAAAGTATACGGTTGTGATTGGCTGACATTGTCTCCTGGCGTTAAAGCAGTGTGAGTATGGGAGCTCTGTGCTTCGGCATGAACATGGGGCTGGGGCCCAAACTGGACCTGGATGCAGCCACCGCTAAGAACCAGGAATTCATGAACACCCGTAGCGGCGAGAGGCAGGAGATGGTGGACCTCAACGACCGCCTTGCCGTTTACATCGAGAAGGCGAGGCTCAAACATTCAGCCACCTGTGTTCTCTTGTCTCCGTCTCTCAAACCACACTCAAGTCACACTCTTAAGCAAACCTTTCTTTCTCTGCCTTTTACTCTTTCCATCACAAACCCCTGTTTGATCTCAGGTGCGTACTCTGGAGGGGCAGAACATGCTGCTGGAGGCTGAGATAGATGCCCTGCAGAACCGCTATGTGAAGCCGTCTGGGCTAAGGCTGCTCTATGAGGGCCAGCTGAGAGAGCTACATCGGCTCGCTGAGCAGACCAGAGAGCAGAGGGTGAGCGTCATGTTCAGCAATATGTCCGCCTACAGCCTATGCATGAATCTTTACTCCTATAAAAGGTTGACTGGGGCGAGATAGATTCTGGGTTTGACGGTTTCCTCCACCCCAAGGACCTTTCTGTAGCAGCCAAGGGAGCCATGGCAGGACAATTGGAGGTGCTCAAGGTCAAATATGAGGAGGCTCTGGAGGCCAGGAAGAAGGCAGAGATGGAGATAGATGCCTTCCGCCCAGTGAGTCAAACATTGGGCCAGCCAGAACCATTAAATATTATCAACATAAAGAGTCACCTCATTCATGCCATTAAACTATGTCCTCTCTCCAGCGCTTATTCCAAATGTAATAACGTGATTCCTTAACCTTCTTTTCTGGCAGGATGTGGATAAAGCCACCTCTGCCCGTATCACCCTGGAGAAACATCTGGAGAACCTGGAGGTAGAGCTGGCCTTCCTGACCAGAGTTCACAAAGAGGTAACAAGTCAGGGTCTCTAACTGTGTACTATGCCCGTTTCACAAGAAATATATGTGTCTTTGCCTGTGTCTGCAAAGTCATTCACTGTCTTAATTCACAAGGGGCAACATTTTGTCACCAATAACATTTGTAATTGCGAAGCATTTTGTCTGAAGGTTCCCATTTTGTCGAGGAGGCACCTTCCAGAATATGTGCAATAGAAACTTTCAAATGAAACTTTTGGTTTGGGGAAATAAATGCACCCCTGCTAATAACTTAAAACAGCATATTAGTTACGGGGGGGGGGGGGGGGGTCATGGGCCTAGTGACTGAGAGTATTGCCATGCAGCTTCATTGACTAACATGAGAACTACATGGGAAGTGTTAAGAGGAAGGTTTTTCCACAGATTAAAAAGAACGCTAAATACCAAAGAAGGAATAAGAAGTTTCCATTTTGTTTTCTCCCATCAGGAAATTGATGAGCTGATGCAAAAGATCTATGTCGCAGTAGCCAAGGTGGACATGAACTTTGCCCTCCCTGACCTCTCCTCTGCCCTCAAACAAATCCAGTCTCAGTACGACAGCATTGCTGCCAGAAACTTACAGGTACCAGTTTGGCATACTATTACTGATCTATTACACATTTAATATGTTAAAACTGAATTAACGTTTTTGCTGTTGTTTATTAGGAAATGGACGCTTGGTACAAGTCAAAGTTCCAAGACCTCAACAACGTGACGTCGAAACATGTTAAAAGCGTTCGAAGCGTGAGAGAGGAAATCGCACGTTACAAGAAAGATGTGAGACCTCACTTTTCTTTCTTGTCGTAATTTTTGTTGACCCCACCAGAAAACAGAATGAAAGTGCGTGTGTGTGTGTTTGTAGCTCTTAAACCTGGAGCGTGAGTTGGAGTCCTTGAAAACAAGGAATGAATCACTGGAGAATCAGATTCGTGATGCCGTGGAGAGACAAAAAAAAGAAGAGGAGGCACTATTGGTAAGTTGAATTAATGTCACAACACCTTCACCGTAACAGGTCATTAGAAGCATAGCAAGTCAACACATTAAGATGGATCTCTACAAAGTTGGCAACAAATTAGAGATCTTTAAATGGACAGGAACATTGTCATTTGGCTCCTTATGACCTACCGCTTGATTCCCACAGGAGCGTATTGAGGAGCTGAAGCTGGAACTGAAGATGATGAAGGAGAAGATAGCTTTGCTTCTGAGGGAGTACCAGGAGCTGCTCAACGTAAAGATGGCCCTGGAGATGGAGATCACCACCTACAGGTGACAAACTCCTGTACAGTCTAAACAGGCCTTTTGTATGACTTATTTGCTCTTGTTGAAGAAAAAAAATGACATGTGAAACCAGATTCTGCTCGTTGTTTGCTTTCATCACTTTTGAGTTTGTCAGCTTCCTGGAATTGATTAAAAACAGGAGACAGAAAGAGACTGCAAAGCTTTTGTTATGTGGTCTGCCGTACTTGTAATGTACATAGCTCACGTCTTCTCTGTGGTTAATTTGTCAGGGCGCTCATTGAGGGCGAGGACATCCGTCTCAGCACCCTGGTCCAGACCATGTCCCTGGGGAGAGGAGGCATGGTCATCAGTGCTAGGATGGGCGCTAGCTCCACCTCTGACGACGACAGCAGAAAAACCAAAGAGGCCCCAGACAGAGGGGCGGAGGCGATATTGTCAGGAAGCAAGACAGAAAGCTATGATGAACAGTCAGTGGAGATGACGGAGCGGAAGACTGTTCTCATGAGGTAGAGCAAGCTGGAGTCATCAACTTAAATCATGCTGGAAGATGTCATTCAAATTACTCATAATATCCCCCCCCTAAAACGATATGCATATAGTCTATCACATTCGTATGCAATTGCATGTCACCAACCGTCTTTTTCAACCTGCCCCCCCCCCTTTTCCTATCGTTTTCCCATTTTTTCTCAGAACAGTTAAAACCGACGCAGACACGTATGAGAGAGACACACAGGAACGCACCATTATCATCTCTGGGGCTGCTGACTACATAGATGAGGAGTAGAGCTGGATGCCAAGAAACGCTGCTCCAAAACCACCTTAGGATTAAATGCTAAGCCCTTCCTTCCTTGGAGCCCTTCTCAGGCCCCTAGGATAGTTAATGCCCAAGGTTCCTCTGGTCTCCTTCAAAGTGTCTCTGTCTGCACTAAATTCCTTTCTGAGCCTCACACTGCCTTTCCATAAGCTTGAGCTCCCTGTGTGTCTGAGAACCATCTCTATCTACAAGCAACCAATAATAAAATCTATCAGCAAAGCAACTCTGAAGCAAATGTGATGATTTCCAAAAATATGTTATGTTAAAATCAAACCGCATCAGTAATATGTCAATTTCTGTTTTCCTAGTTACATGGTGGTAAACAATTTCATAGCAGCAGTTTTTCCAGTTCAGGTCCATTCCAAACAGTGCAACAAATCAACATTTACATAATTACATGAGGATCACCCAAAACCACTTAATTGACAGGGTTATGGCTGGGTTAAAAAAAAAAAAAAAAAAGGATTACAGGTTCAACCATAATTAGAATATGCTCCAGTCACCTTCCAAAACAGTGATTCTCTTGACTTCACATTGTCTGAAACTAATCCCATTGCAAAGACTCACAGAAAGGTCTTAAAGTATTAAAGGCAGTGTCCAGTATAAAACCATTTGGCACAAGAATAGAAACTTTAGGTACAGTCATGGTTCAGGAATTTGTCTTTAAAGGAATGTGAAAGAATCATAGGACTAATCGATCTTACAAATCGCACAGTGTGTTTATAAAGGTTTGGGTTCCTCTCCCACTCCTCCTGCAAGCTGGTGCACTGCCAGGCTAACTTCATGTGCCAGGGCATCAGCGCTCTCCTGAAACACATAGGAGCAAATCATCATCAGACACTGACAAGCATAAAGCAAACTAAAGGCATGTTGACTGAACACCAGTGAATCCCTATCAGGCAGAGTTTCTCCACACGGCAGGTTGTGTTCCCCGCCCCGTAGCCCCACCTGTGTGTCAGCCTCGGCGTACACTCGGACCACATCCTCTGTGCCAGACGGCCGCACGAATGAGCGCGCCCGTCTGTACTTCTTCACCAGCAGGTCTATGGCTTCCTGCAGCCCCTCTGGACGCACAGTCCTCCTCTCGGCATCGGTGGTGTCGATCACCCGCCGGTCTGCCACCTACAGGCCACGCAGAGACATGACAAACGGCTAGCCACTGGGACGAGCTGTGGCGAAACATGCTGGATGTGTTCATGCCATACAAGCATTTCTAAATCGGCTGACTCCCAAAGTACCCCGAGGCACCTACGCGCTCCACCACACACCTTGACTTTGAGCTGCCTGTTGGGCAGATCCGTGTAGATGGCGTCCCACTGCTGCACTGTCATCCCCCTGATGGCTAACACAGCCTCGATCAGCAGCATGTCAGACATGGCATCCCCGACTGTCTACAGAGAGAGGGAGAACATCAATTACGGGTACACAAGACCTGACCCTCCATATGGTCAGGTCACTCAGTCGCTGAGATTGGTGACCTAACCACGCGTTCCCACCTGGTTGATGAGGTTGATCGTGTTGTGCAGTGTGAACGCGGCCCTCTTCCTCTCGTCGTTGGCGTTGGAGTCCCGGGCTAGCTGCTGGATCTTCTCCTCTGCCAGTTTACTGAAAAGGACCTGTGGTGGGACAGCGACAACCGGAAACACCAACACGTTCACAAGGGCCGACCGACACAGAGCGGCATACTGTACGTTCAAGCGATAATCGTGTCACACATGAGTGTTTAAGTGTGTGTGTGTGTGTGTGTGTTGCCTACTTACAGTCCCATGTCCGTTGGCCTCAAAATAAATCCCAATGTCAAACTCCTGGGCTGCGTGATGCAGGTGTTTAACTCCAGTCTTGGTGCACCTGACTATCACCTGGGAGAAGAGAAACGGTCAGCACTGAGAGGCATTGTGGGCAGAACCAGGAGTGTGTGTGTGTTTCTTCACCTTCATGACATCTTCAAGGTAGCGCGTAGAGCTGCCGTTAGCATATGCTGTCTGTACCACAGCTATCTGCAGGTCAAGGCCAGCCTGCAGAAACACGAGGGGGGGGGCATAGGTTTGACACTTGAGTGAGGAGTGCTGTTACGTGCAGGTGTAGCTTCGTATCCCAGGTTGGTGTGGTGATGGAGCGTGAGCGCGGACCTGTGTAAGCAGGTCTTTGAGGTATGTGCTGATGAGGGTGGCGATTTTGTCTCCGTCGAGGAGGTGGAATCGACTGGCTGAGTCGGTGTAGTAATACACAATACGATCAGCATCTCCGTCGTACGAACAGCAACGCTCCCCAGCACTAATTTCCACACCTAGAGAGGAAGAGGAAAAGAAACAGGCTCATAGCAGTCCACATCAGGAGTTCGGCTGTTGCCAACAGTAAATATAATGCCTTTCATTGAGATGCCCTCCCTCTGGTGGTCAAACGTGGAAACTACAAGACAAAAGATAACCTGACTGTCCTAACAAGACATAAAAGCAGGCATGTTAATCAGTCCCCTGCAGCCTGAGAGACACACCCTGTGAGTCAAAGGTTCCATGAGTCATCTCACTATGGATTTCAACACCCTTAAGGTGAGTTCTGCCAGGGGTGCATCTCAACAACCAGAAGTTGCTTCCTTTTCTTGATTCTCATTACCCTGACATATCTTAAACTTAAAACAAATGGTTACAAGGGGATATAATCCAGATAGATGTTCGCTCCCTCAGTTCTGATCAAACCACAGGAAACTTGGGGAGGACGCCATTTGGGCTCTGTTGAGGTGGAGCAGACTACAGTCTCACCTTTAGGAGCTCTCTGCTGTACTTTGACAAAGTCTGCACCACACAGGTGGTTGAGTTTGCCACTGGAGCCGTCGTTAAAGAGGGATAGCTGCAGCTCTTTCTTCAGGTAGGTCTCCATCTCAGATACCTTCAGAGCACCAATACCATTAGCCCCGTCCACCAGCAGGGTCTTCTGGTCATCTGTACGGTTAGGCACCTAGGTGTGTGGAAACACGCATCAGAAAATAATTTACTGGACACGCTTATAACTACATATGTTTTTAGGTAAATATTTAAATCAAGAGATTTCTTTTAAATACTCTCTTCAGCTTTTCTACGTTTCGTCAGTCTTATTAATGAAATCTACTGAAGTTCTTTATTGGACTGAAATTTGAAGAGAGGGGTCGTACGTTTTTAGTGAGCTGGATGAAAGCCTGGGAGAGTTTCTGGTAGTAACCTTTGATTGTGGCTTCGCCATAGCGACCCTGGGTGTTCTGACAGCACACCAGGTAGTGCAGCTGAGGAGTGGTCACCAAGCCATTGTCTGACAGGAGTCCACACAACAACAACCAACAGTAAGTCACATACCAGGGCACAGCTGAATCTTAATGAGAAAACAGACAAAGGAAACCTAAGACTTATAGCACCTTTACAGTGTCCTCCAAGCGCACAGACCCCATCCATTACTGCCTTGGACAGGCTCTCACTGCTGCACCTGAAGAAACACAACCAATCAGATAATGGCAATAGCTGAAAAAGCATTGGGTGAATTGGCATTTGGGCACAAAGTTACTTTGCCCCAAGTTGTTTCGCTAACCTGGCGTCTTCAAGGCCACAGTTGAGTTTCTAGTGAATGACATCACGTTAGTACCTGGTGTCTTTGCCCACAAACACGTTGGCTTCCTGGGCCATGTCGATGGCCTCTCTCTCGATTAGGTCCTTCAGAGTGGGGAGAAGCCCCTCCTGCTCGGCGTTGGCTAGCTCGGTGGCATAGCCCTCCCATGCGGGGGTCACCATCTCCCCCATGGGGTCAACCAGCTTCACCCCGTTGTCCTCCTAGGAAGGAAGAGGTGAAAGAGTGGTGGAAAAGACGGATAGGAAGGGATTGAGGCAGTACAATACAGGAGGTAGGGGGGAGGGAGAGGAAGAAAGAGGGGGGTGAGATAGATGGAGAGAGAGGAAGGGGATGAGGGAGAACAATTCAGGAGGTAGGGGGGAGGGAGATGAAGAAAGAGGGGGGTGAGATAGATGGAGAGAGAGGAAGGGGATGAGGGAGAACAATTCAGGAGGTAGGGGGGAGGGAGATGAAGAAAGAGGGGGGTGAGATAGATGGAGAGAGAGGAAGGGGATGAGGGAGAACAAGGACACGACTACTGTGCATGTCAGAAAAGCAATAGTTTGCCTGAAACCAAATCAATTCAAGAGAATATCAAGAGAATCCACACAGGCTTAAGTGTGGTCTTGAGAGCACACCAGAACAGAACGCCTGGGTAAACCAGTCAAAGAGCCATACCATTGGACTGGGTGAAAGTTATCAAAGGAAGCGTTGGGTTTTGCTCACCTCAGGGTTGTGTGAGGCTGTGACCATGACCCCAATGGTAGCCTTAGTCTTCTTGGAGCGGAGCGTGGCCAGTAAACCCATTCGGAACATGATGTGATCTAGCTTCTTAGCACAGGTCCGGAACCCTGCTGTGCCATACTGTAGAACCAGCCCTACAGGTTTGGGGTGGTGAGCAGACTTCTGGGTTACCTCCTCAAACTCAGCCATTTCTGAAACAAAAGAAATGAAAGAAACGGGCATGTCTCAATACTAGGAAGTGGATTCCTCTCCTCCTCTTCGTCATACCATGTAGCCTAAAGTCTTCAAGAAAGGACTAACAATTTTATCTTAACAGATAATAAAAATATAATTCTGAATAGCTGCCAAAAGTATTCACAGACACAGGCCTAAACCTTTCTAAACACAGGGACAATGTTTGATCTGTCAATTTAATTTGGGTACTGAGAAATGTTTTTTATGCATCAGTCCTCAATCCACTAATAAAACCTACTAGGACATGGCAATTTATTTTATCAAATGCTTTCTGGGGCTGCTAATCATTCATATGCAATTCAACTGTAGCCAGGGGGACCTAAACCCCTTTTTTCCAATTTCATGATACCTATCCTCTCTCCTCAACTCTTTTCAAAACCAATTGGATGAGGAAAGTAGGGAGAAGACAAAACAGGAGGAGTACGTAATTCTTAAAGACCCTTGTCATCTAGCCATGGAGAAATAAAGAAACAGTTCTGCATGCATTTCACGAAAGTGTACTCAAAACATTATGTATTTGAACAAAGGACGATTGCCCTAGTCAGATTTTCTGTTATGAAGATGCATTCATCTGGAAATACTTTCGGGGAAAGGAGGGGTAATTGTACATGTTTGGCTTCTGAAAAAAGCTAAAATCCTAAAATTAATCATTTAAGGTCGGTTCCTATAAAAATAAAATACAGTATGAAAACTCCACTAACATCCTATAAGATGTTTGGAATCATGACTGAAAATATTAAAGTATGTTTAACAAGGCTGGCGTGGCATTACGCCTTCAAAAGACAAAAACTGTTTCAGAGATGTTTTAAGCATTGACTAAAAACAAGAGCCAAAGAAACATTAATTCTAGAGACATTGCGCCTCGACGCTAACGCAATTGGCTCTTTTTTAAGAATAATTTGCAACATGCGTGTACCATAATTTACTTGTTAAAAATATCAATTGTTTCACTTACTTGCAGTCGTTGAACAAAAAACTGGTGTAAAGTGAAATTAATAAATATCTTCCTGATTCTCCTGGCGACGTGGCTGCATTTCCGGATCAGTCACGTTACCACTGGCTTTAACTGTCGATTGGGTGAATCTCAACCGACCCTATCCACTACGCACTTGTTTCGAGTGCCCTCAATGATCACGTGTGACTGACGAAACTCCGACCGTGACTTCTACTGAGTGGCTAGGGTTTATGATCCGTGTACGGATCGTTCAAACTATATCATCACTAATCAAATAAGATCCGGAACTGTCTTATAGTTGCTGGAATAACCTTTAATGCACACCTGTTTGTAATAGCCTTTTCGCGCAATTCTTATTGTCATAGACCACCAAACATTCTTCTTCTGTCTGTTTGACCAAGCAACAAAAGCGATATTACAAAATAACTAACTAATGAATTAACCAAAGAACGAACTAACTAGCATTAAGGCTAGCTAGATGGAGCAGGCAACAATAGTTAGAGTGTATTATTCTGAAAACCGCTAGTTAAAGTGGCGAGGTGTTTAGAAACATGAATTTAGGCAGTGGGAATGATTAGACTATCGGTCTTTTTTGCTTAAGGATATAGTCATACACGGATTCAGTTCATGGTCCAGTTATAATAAAACACGGATGACATTTGTATTTAAAGATCCCTATTATCCCTATTAAGAAAAAACCCATAATCAACAATTGAATTTTTTTTTTTTTTTACATAGGCCTATGTCTCACGTCAGTGCATTGCTGATCCCATAAATTGGTGATCGAGGCTGTGTCGTTGCAGACTCGCTCGAAGGGGTCACTGGAGGGTCTAATTAGCCCCGACACCCTCGATAATTTTTGCTCCCACAAATATGGGACACTTGTGCAAATGGCGGAAGCGCGCGTTAATGCACAAATGGAGGATGGAGTGGAGGACCGAGGTGTTCATTTGGGATTTCTAAATTATTTTGATTAATACAATTTAGAAAACAGTTTTCCCAGAATGACAAAATATGGCTAAAAGCCTTACGATGTGGGTTGCCTGTTGCTCCTGCTCCGGCCTGCAAATATAGCATAATGGAGCGGTGAATGAAACGTAGCTTGTTTTTAGAATTATTGATCGAATTAGGGTCAAGAGTGAATTCCGTCAAATGATTTATGAACGTTATCAGAGCTAAATCCTATACAGCCAGCCTCTGCTCAACATTTCGAGAACGAGTCGTTTGTGGGTGATTCGGCAGTTTGCAAACGATATTGTAAAATTCGCCGCATTCAAGCGCTTGACAAAACAACAACTACGTAGAAATAAATAATATGACTACTAGGTCTAATTCAATGATGATGAGTGGGATTATTTAGTTTATTAAGGGGGATTAGGCTATTTCCCACAATCAGCATCATCAAATAATACCGCAGAATGTTAAACCAATAGGTGTGATTATATTAATATTAGGCTATAGAGATTCCTCAAACGTTTGACTGTGGTTCAGGGTTGCTCGTATCACATAAGCATCTTGATGATCCGACAAACAACGGCAGATTACAGTGGTCCTATACTGACGCAATTTGGCCACCTGCCAAAAATGTAATTCCTTGCGATTTCTTGAAATCTATCTCCTAGTTGACTAATAGCCTAGTACTTATGCTGCAGTGCACTCAAAAATAAGGCTACCACTTTGACATATTAATGATATGAGTGGTACTATACGCTGTAGGCCAGTACTCCCCTTTAAGAACGCGCCACCGTTGAGTGTGGGACGGACGTGTATCGGTTTGTTAATGAAGCGTCGTCTTACCCTGTCCTAGCACTGCGTGGGTGAGGGGAGGATATATAAGATCGATAGGCCTACAGCTCAAATAAATAAATAAATAAACGTGAGCGTGGAATAGCCTACAGTATTATTTCCAAAATATCCGTCTCCATACAGTAGCCTAGTCTATTCCGTTTTCTCGGATTGGTACGCCGGTTGCCTACTGCCAAAGGGGAAGAGGCGCATCCGCTGTCGACTGTATGAGAAGGGCAACGCGCTTATCAGACATTACTAATCAGAAAAAAAGGTCGGGAGTAAAGATTTTAATCCTCGAGCCTACACAAATTCTGTGCGTCATCGTTTTAAAATCGTTATTTTCATAGATTCAACATTCTACGGGTGCGTTTTCCTCTTCGGGTTTAACCGTTTGCGGGCGTCGTGGAGAAACAGTTGCTCGAATGTCTATACGATCTTTCTGTAAAACGGTAACGGAATCCTCTGTGTACTTTTGATGAAGGTTGGAGTTTTGGCCAGATAAATTAATTCGGAGGATAAGCAACGGTACGCTTTTGCAACGTTTTCATTTTCCCGATTAGCAATTTTCTATTGCACTATTGCTGTGGGGCGAGGATTTAGATTGTATTTCCAGCGTAGTATTACGTAACAGTAGCTTTATCCAAGGTGCTGAACTCACCGTATAGCGGGACACAAGGCAAGGTAAGAGAGCAATCTTGCGCAAGTCTACCCAAGTTACTGCCCAAATATCTACGTTAACCAATTAATTAATGTCAAATATAATCTATATTTATTTATTTGAGCTAATTTTGTAAATGTTTCGCCCATCCAGAAGGTCACAGGCCTGTGAGGGATTGGAGACTGCACCGCACTGGCAACGGTGATACCGTTATCCCTGTAGGAACACAGTCTTTATTTTTTATTTTTTTATCTTCTCCTGGGTGAAATACATTCTGAAGGTGGTCGACTACACAGGGAGAAAATGTCGGGGCAGACGCTCACAGATCGTATTGCCGCTGCGCAGTACCAGTTGACGGGATCGGAGGTATCTCGCGCTGTCTGCAAAGCCACCACTCACGAAGTGATGGCGCCTAAGAAAAAGCACCTGGAATGTAAGTCTACTTCCACCCACACCCTTCTGCTGGTTCATTTTCTGGGATTCACTGTAAGTTCATAAAGATGCGGGATGTTTATTCAAAACGAACGCACATCCGCATACAACCCCCCCCACCACCACACACACACATCGTATGTTTTTTTCACCTCTTCATTATTAATAATTTGATGTTCCTGCCCTCATGACCAGAGTAGTGCTTGTTATTGATGTTACCATGGAGATGATCCAATTGGTGACCCCTAGTCATCCTACATGTGGAGCTCACAGCGAATGGGGTTTATTTTCTGGGATTCACTGTAACTTCATCAAGATGCAGGATGTTTATTCAAAACGCATGCACCCCCCCCCCCCCCACCCCACCACCACCACACACACACACATTATGATGATCATATGTTTTTTTCACCTCTTCATTATTAATAATTTGATGTTCCTGCCCTCATGACCAGAGTAGTGCTTGTTATTGATGTTACCATGGAGATGATCCCATTGGTGACCCCTAGTCATCCTACATGTGGAGCGCACAGCGAATGGGGAGAGAGGTGACCATTACTCAAGAAAGGCTGACACACAAGATTTTCCCCCAATACATTACACTTGCCCTTGTTCACTTGACCTTGTTCAATACACTTCCCAAACATGCCCTACAATATCTATATGGGAGGAATGCATGTCTTCCAAGTCTTCAAGGACTGCAGTGTCTGCGAGTTTGGTTATTGATCATCTACCAAGCTTTCCTCTCATGGTTTCACAAGTAAAGATAACCTGTACACTTTACAGTATGTCAAGTGACAATATATTGGGCAACAACTAGAAAATAGATAGTTGTTAGGCTAGTGTAGATGGACCTGGCTTAACGGTATTAAATATTGTTACAGTGACCTTTTCATGTCTTTACATTACTTTCTGAAAATATTTAGGGGTACCATAATTCAACTGTTCCACTTTTCACAGCAAGGTCTCTACACATTTCATGCAATTCAAAGAACATGCCATTGTGTAATTCTACACATTCCACCATGGGGCCTTTGTCAGTTTTACACTTGTTTCCTACAGTTCAATGCATTTTCCACGACTTACGTTATGTTAGTATATCTGAGTGAGAATGATTAACAAATCAGAGGGGAATACTGGAGGTCAGGGTCTGCCGGGCCATGATTACTGCTAGTACTACAACTACTGCTACTTTAGAGAATCTAGACTGAAAAAAGACTTGAATGTCAATTTACAGAGTGACTGGCGAGAAAAACAACATACCCAGCCCAATTTCGACTGATGTATTCTAATTTTCATGATCAATAGTAAGACCCCAATTGTAATGTTGATGTTTTAAAAAGAAAAAATATGTAGGCCTACTTAATTGACTGCTTAGGCCTTTTAAGCCTGGAGTCGGCACCCAGATGATGATTCTGAAGTTCAATAGATCTTCCTTTATAATTCTTGACTATGGTGGTGTTCCATTGGTGATGCATATCTGGTTGAGCATGTGAGGCCACCTCAGTCTTTCCCAGTCTAAAGACAGTTTCAAGATCCATTTTAATTATGTTTTTGCAAAGCAATATAATTCTTTATGAAAACGACTACACTGTTCACCAATTTGCATCACCACAGAATTGTAATTTCAGGCCACAGTGCTGTTTTGCGTAAAGATACAGTTCCCCTATTGACATTATCAATCACTGTCACTGGGTCTAAACAACCCGAGTCAGACTAAAGGTTGAATGGTGTGTGTGTGTGTGTGTGGTCAGGCAGACGGACCAGCCCCGGCTAGGCCTAGCAGGACTCAGAACTTATATCGAGTGATCCGCTCCCCACTGAATAATGCATTAATCAGCCAATGACAGGCCTGCATTATTTACACAGCCAAAGGTGACAATGCTAATGCAAGAGTAGGCGGACGACGGCTCGGGATTAGTTTAGCACTGCATGCAGAGAGAGTGAGCTCACCAGTATTGCTGTCCAGAGAAGAAATCCTTACACAATAAATGTATATTTATCTCTACTGTAGTAGTTAGCCGGCTACAATATGCATGATTTACACAATGAATGTCCAAAAAATACGGTCTATATGGTATCATTGTTGTTACAGTGACAGTTGATTACCTGTATGTCTCTGGTGTTGAGATTTAATGCTGAAGCATGAATATCCATTTCTATGGTCATTTAACAAATTAGATGAATATAGGGCACATTGTTTCACTGTCTTCTTTTTCTTTGATTAGCCAACGCCCTCAAGGCAACACTAAAGGCTTCAAGCACCAAAATCTTTAACTAGGCCAAAATTGGGCCCTATATAGCATACATGTCTTGCCAGATACAGTGTTAGGCTCTGGAAAGGCAACTACAGTTAACACATACTACTGTATATTATTTGTCTTCCTCTTGAGTTCATGTGCTTTTTAACGCTTAGTGTAGATTCCAGAGATTCTAGGCATAGAACCCCAAGCAGTCGTGTGAGGGCAGTCTTTTAGCGAATATACAGTACTGTGCAAGTCATTTATTTGGATAGTAAGTGTGTATTTGTAAAATATTTTTATCTAATTTTATTTATTGAAACACACACTACCCATACTTTTGCACAATACTGTAGTTATTGTTTTCCTTTGTCAGTGTGTCATGATGGCCGATCCCTGACAATCCTTTGGGGAGAGGGCCCGTCTTAGCGGATGACACAAAATGCATTGTTTTGTTTTGGACTTTCCTGGTGTCAAAATGTTTTTCATTATTAATTTCATTGGTTATTGCTCTGAAAATTTGAGATTTTTTTTCTTTCATTAAAACTTTAGTTATTTCTGACCTGTATATGTATATGGTGCTAAAATGACATTGAAAATGTAAGATCAAGATGCAGTCATGATGATGTGGCAGGAATCAGTCAGTCAATGATGTGACAGGAATCAGTCAGTCAATGATGTGGCTGCAATCAGTCAGTCAATGATGTGGCAGCAATCAGTCAGTCACTGATGTGGCAGCAATCAGTCAATCAATGATGCGGCAGCAATCAGTCAGTCAATGATACGGCAGCAATCAGTCAGTCAATGATGTGGCAGCAATCAGTCAGTCAATGATGTGGCAGCAATCAGTCAGTCACTGATGTGGCAGCAATCAGTCAATCAATGATGCGGGCAGCAATCAGTCAGTCAATGATATGGCAGCAATCAGTCAGTCAATGATGTGGCAGCAATCAGTCAGTCAATGATGCGGCAGCAATCAGTCAGTCAATGATGCGGCAGGAATCAGTCAGTCAATGATGTGGCAGGAATTATTGGTGTTGCAGTTATGCGGTCAGTGTCACCGATGTATATGTGGATTTCTGTCTGATTTAATCTTACCTATTCCTGTCGGAAAAAAAAACTCGGAGCAGTCTGGTGTGTGACTTTCTACAAATAGGCATGCTCACTAAAGCACAAACACATGCACACACACAACAGACTGGCACACAGCATTCACTCACACACCCCACATATCCCCACACACAGTCACACACAGACACACACTGACACACTCATGCATACACGCACAGTCATGTACCTCTTCTTACAGACCCCCTATGGGTCTGCCGGTTCATAAAGAGCTATCCTTGCCTGCTGTGGATTACTGAGTCTGTATTTAGATCAGTCAATCCTTGTAAGATTTACACATATACACACACGCGCACGTTCCCTTCTCTGTGAATGGTCAGGTGTGTGTGTTGTTTTGGACAACAACGTAGTTTACATGTGGTGGGCCACTCGAAAATCTTTATTTCTTAACCACTACATACAAAACAATTGCCATACGAGATTCTACATATGGTTGATTTGTGGTGCAGCATTGTGTTTACCCACTAAACACTGACACCTGACAACATTTTATTTTGGTTTCCAACTTTGATTTCAGTGTTGGCAGACAAAGGTTTTTGGTCTGGTCCGGACCTGACTGAATCTAATACAATCATAGACATCTCAGTATTGTCCACTGTACTTTCCAGACTTACACTTTACTGCAGTTTAATTCCCTTGCCTGGCAGATATTTCAGCTTGGATGTTGGCCCACCACTTCAAACTCAACCCATTCCAAAACCTTCGATCACAGTGGACAGCTCTATGGTGTCCCCTTTCAAAGAACTTTGGCACAACCCTAGACAAAACTCTGTCCTTCTCCTTTTCAATACTCTGTCCTTCTCATTTCCCAAACAAAAACCCAGAAAGCCTACCTCTGCAAAGATAGATTGAGATGTGATATTGAAGTAAGGTTTCATTTTTTTCCCTCGAACATCTTTGTTTATCTTTCTTTCCTTTCCTACAAGCAATGACTTGGCTGATAATGTCTTTACAACTACTGTGAGATGTGATATTTTTATCCAACTATGTTAAGGTGAATGCACTAACTTTTAGTCGCAGTGGATACAAGCATCTGCCAAATAGCTAATATAAATTTGGCATTTTTCGTGGCAATCTATCGGTTGACGCTTCATTTTCTTTGGATCTTGTTTCTCATTGACAAACCCACCCTTTCTATGTGTTGTATTACGCTGAGCTGTGCCATATTATATGGTATTGTGCTGTTCAGACTCATTAAACAAAGCCTAGACATCTGTGACTTGTTCGGGGGTGGAGCTTATTAGATAACCTACACACTGTCCCTCCCACCCACCCTCTTTATCTTCCCCCCTGTCTGACACACAGTCTCTTACATGCACAATGACTTACAGTGGGGAGAACAAGTATTTGATACACTGCTTGATACACATTTGATTTTGCAGATTTTCCTACTTACAAAGCATGTAGAGGCCTGTAATTTCTGTCATAGGTACACTTCAACTGTGAGAGACGGAATCTAAAACAAAAATCCAGAAAATCACATTGTATGTTTTTTATATAATTAATTTGCATTTTATTGCATGACGTAAGTATTTGATCACCTACCCACCAGTAAGAATTCCGTCTCTCACAGACCTGTTAGTATTTCTTTAAGAAGCCCTCCTGTTCTCCACTCATTACCTGTATTAACTGCACCTGTTGGAACTCGTTACCTGTATAAGAGACACCTGTCCACACACTCAATCAACAGACTCCAAACTCGCCACAATGGCCAAGACCAGAGAGCTGTGTTAGGACATCAGGGTAGACCTGCACAAGGCTGGCATGGGCTACAGGACAATAGGCAAGCAGCTTGGTGAGAAGGCAACAACTGTTGGCGCAATTATTAGAAAATGGAAGCAGTTCAAGATGACGGTCAATCTCCCTCGGTCTGGGGCTCCATGCAAGATCTCACCTCGTTGGGCATCAATGATCATGAGGGATCAGCCCAGAACTGCACGGCAGGACCTGGTCAATGACCTGAAGAGAGCTGGGACCACCGTAAGAAGCATCTCAAGGTCCTGGAGTGGCCTAGCCAGTGCCCAGACCTGAACCCAATAGAAAATCCTTGGAGGGAGCTGAAAGTCTGTATTGCCCAGCGACAACCCCGAAACCGGAAGGATCTGGAGAAGGTCTGTATGGAGGAGTGGACCAAAATCCCTGCTGCAGTGTGTGCAAACCTGGTCAAGAACTACAGGAAACGTATGAACTCTGTAATTGCAAACAACGGTTTCTGGACTAAATATTAAGTTCTGCTTTTCTGATGTATCAAATACTTATGTCATTCAATAAAATGCAAATTAATTACATAAAAATCATACAATGTGATTTTCTGGATTTTTGTTTTAGATTCCGTCACTCACAGTTGAAGAGTACCTATGATAAAAATTACAGACTTCTACCATGCTTTGTAAGTGGGAAATCCTGCAAAATCGGCAGTGGATCAAAAACTTGTTCTCCCCACTGTATCTTATCCTTGGAACCAATAGTGTAGTGAATCCCACGCCCTCTCTACCTCCCTTCATCACACACACCTGTTTTCGTTGATTATTGCCCACGCCTGTTTTCCCTGTTCACGGGCGCTACTTCCCCCTTGTATCCTGTCGGCCTTTGTACTGGTTTACTCTATGGAACGGTGTTGTGTGTTTTTTGGTTCCTGTCCGTTATATTTCATTTATTAAATGTCCTCTGGTCTCCCTGAGCTTTTGTTCTGCCTCTTCATCCGTCAACGTTTCAGTCCCTACTCAATTCTTACTGGGCGATGGAAATATGTGAATAGCCTAGTTGTCGGAGGTCCATTTATGAAGTTGATATAAAACAGGTAAAAATGCCTTTGCCTGCTACTTTAAACTGTTCATTTAAACTGCTCACAAGTCTGTGATGGAAAAAACAAACTCTGATAATATTTGTCATCATATTTGAATGATTTGGACAAGAGACATAAGTTATAAACTGGCATATATACTCAATGTATGTTATGACAAGCAGTAACTATTGTTGTGTTGTGCTGAAAAGGTGTAACACTTTATTTGTGTTCTGGATGCAATTAGCATCCTCACCTCACATGAGAGTTATGGTGAGGGACACATTGCATTAACAACTTATTCACAAGTTGACTTTGACTGTTTATGATGTAATTCATTGACTATGCAGTTGAATTGAATCTGAAGAATCAATTACAAAAAAATAATCATGTTCAATGTGTGAAAGTTGCCTTTAAACTTTCCTTCAACATACCTTTTTGAATGTCTGGAAAATACTTATGTTTAACTTTTTTGAAAATATTAATTAAATGTTTTATTTAGAACAGTAAAATAACCTTTTCTTATCATCTGGAAAATAAGTCTATAAGTTGTAATTTTGCTTACTGTGAAAGTTCTAGCATGGATCTTAAGCACAACAGACACCACTGTGATAGAAGCAGAGGTTATGTAATAGCTATGGTCAGGCTCTTTGAGAAAGGCATCAAGAAAGGAAGATACTGTACATTGAAATTGAGATTGAAAAGAGAAGGGGGTCAGGAGGATTCTGTGTCCCTGGGTTTATGAATCCTATCTGTCATCAATAAGGAGCAGCTGTCTAAACAGGATGTGATGTAAATCTTGTCAGGTCTATAGTGGAATAATGACATCAGTCGCCAGGCCTGGTCATGTATACCGTTATGTTATTATGGCAATTCCAGGAAGAGATTATCTGTGAATATATTCCAGATGTGGCTCCAGTACATCAGTCAACTAAAGATAAAGAGTAGACAGGAAAGCTGTTAACTGGAGAAGGTATAAGCACATCACGGTTTTGGTGTGCTAATGCCGTGTATTGCATGCATGTTTATTTGTGTGTGTGACAGTTGGAGGAGGGGTCACCTAGATCCCTCACTGATCACATTAATCTGTGGACAAAGCTGTTGCCCCTCCATCTTTAACCCTGAAATGACCTACTCTGGTCATCTTTTGACAGGACAACGTTCCACTTTTTTGCATGGTAGAAATATTGGACCTCTATAACATTTGAGTAATAAAATATACCAATATAGAACTGATAAAATATCAAATCCCCCTTTCCCTAGGTTTCTCTCTCTAGCTCCATCTCTCTCTCTGTTGTCTCACCTAGTCTGTCATAAACTATCCCCCAGAGCGCTGAGTTGAGTTTCAGAGGTGAACCAGACCTGTCTGTCTGTCGATTTGTCTGTCTGAGTAACAGGCTATCTTTAGTGGTGGAGATACAGATGACAAGGCATTATATTTGTCTGTGTGTTGGATCCTCTCCAGCAGTGACTTGGTATGTGTCCTGAACTCTCAACGTCTGACTCTGCAATGTCTAGCTCCAATAGCTGCACAGTGAAGTGGGCAACTGTCAGTATGTCAGGTTTTTTACACATTCCAGTAGCAGAACTACCTCCCAAGGCCATTCTCAAAACTGTTCCACTCACTCCTGAACTGGATTCACATTGACGCGCACACACACATATACTGACATTTTTCACTTTCTATCCTTGTGGTGACCTGAGATCTCTGACCCAGATATCAATGTTCCCTTATTTCTTTACCTAACCATAACCTCTACCCTAACATTAACATTAACTTAAACTTAAACTCAAGAACCTGACTTTTATGCCTAAACTTAACCTAGCCCTAAAGCATAACCCTTAATCTAACTGGTAATGCTTAAATATAAATGTAACCCAGATTTTTCCCTAAACCTAATCCCTGGGCCAGAAATAGCATGTTTTCCATGTGGGACCTCCAAAAATTCCTATGGGGAATGAGCTTTTTCTATCTTTGTGGGAACTGCAGGTACTTTCTCATCATAATTTTGCAACTCTTTTTGAACACTTGAACTACGTAATGATTCCTGCTGTATTCCGTTTCACAGATCAGCAATCAATATCAAAACAGTTTCAGTTATTCTGAACCTTTAACAGCATCTCTCCCCAGAGTACCAACAAACTACCTGTATTTATTGCAGATCTGATCTCTGCCACCAATGCGACCAATGTGAACATCCCTCAAATGGCAGACACCCTGTTTGAGAGAGCCACTAACGCCAGCTGGATCGTCGTCTTCAAGGCCCTAGTCACCACACACCACATGTGTGTCCATGGCAATGAGGTTAGAGGGCAGCATTTTAGTACCCAACCATGAATATAGCCAATTTAGACTGTTTAATCCAAAGGGTTCTTTGGTTGTCCCCATGGGAGAACCCTTTAGAGTTCTAGGGAAAATTCTGTTTGATTTCAAGTAGAAACCTTTTAGGCTCCATGTAGAATCCTCTGTGGCAAATGTTCATTATGGAACCATGAAGGGTTTTATCTAGAACAAAAATGTTTTCTTCCTTTAGGGACAACTGAAGAACCCTTTAAGACACTAGATAGCCCTTTTTGTAAGAATGTATAGTCTAACTCTCCTGATTGTTCCAGGGGTGTAGCTGTCTGTAACGTGGAAAACAGTGCTGTTCATTCTGCTGCTGACTAGATCTCATTCTGAAACATTGTTAACTAACACGGTTATCGAGAACTATTTGAACACATAGAGATGCTGTATTGATACACAGTCCACTTGTGTTCACACACTGTAACATACTGTATACAGTACATGTTGGACTGACATGGGCGACTGATGCTCAGTTTGTAGCCATCCTCTCCTTAACATAAGAAGAGGTCATAGATTATCTGTGCCTTATTGTCGTTTTGTTTCCTCAGAGGTTCATCCAGTACCTCGCCTCCAGGACTGCTCTGTTCAACCTCAGCAACTTTATCGACAAAACAGGCTCCCACGGTATGTGCACATCCACTTTTTGTGTGTGTTTGGTGAGTGAAGCACGTGTATTACCTCTCAGTTTAGAGCTCTGATACAGTAAATACAGGAGATACAGTAGATGTAGTAGATATGGGGATACAGTAGATGTAGTAGATATGGGGATACTGTAGATGTAGATGTAGTAGATATGGGGATACTGTAGATGTAGATGTAGTAGATATGGGGATACTGTAGATGTAGATGTAGTAGATATGGGGATACTGTAGATGTAGATATAGTAGATATGGGGATACTGTAGATACAGGAGATACAGGAGATACAGGAGATGTAGTAGATATGGGGATACTGTAGATACAGGAGATGTAGTAGATATGGGGATACTGTAGATACAGGAGAAATGGTAGATTCAGGAGATGTAGTAGATATGGGAATACTGTAGATACAGGAGATACAGTAGATGTAGTAGATATGGGGATACTGTAGATACAGGAGATACAGTAAATACAGCAGGTAAGGATATACTGTACATACAGTAGATATTGGAGATAAGGAGATAAGGAGGTACAGGAAATACAGTAGATTCAGTAGATACAGGACATTCAGGAAATACAGTAGATATACAGTAGAGTAGATGAATAGAAGGGGAGAGGGGGGCCATCTGGAAAAACAAGAAATCACTGGCCTGATAATTACATAACAAACAGGAGCAAGCATTGCAATGCACTCACACACACCAACACACAAACATGCACACACACGTAAACACCCTACACCAAAACCCGCATAGAACCTCTTCCTGCCTAGGATTGCTATGTCCTGTGCTTGTCTCCATTGCCTTAGCTGTCATTTCAAATCTAAATTTTTCATTGTACTGTGTCATATCCTAAAGTAAACAGGAAAGATACCTACTGCACGCCTCTCCTTCAATCCCCTACACAACTCTGCTACCATCAGTTATACAACTTAGAAAACAGAGGATCCTTTGGGCTTACCTGGAGGTTTATATTTTGTGTGAGTTTGATGTAATTCTCTTTCCCCAGGCTATGACATGTCTACGTTCATCAGACGTTATGGCCGCTACCTCAATGAGAGGGCTTTTGCGTACCGCCAGATGGCCTTCGACTTCACCAAAGTCAAGAAAGGGTCAGTCACCTCTCTGTATCGCCAAGGCTTTTTCTGTCATTCACCTTGTCCCTGAGATACAAAACTGTTAATTCACCTCATCCCTGTGGCCCTCCTGCTGTCATTTGCCTCATCCATGAGGCACAACTCATACTGGAATTGACCTGGTCCTTGAGGCCCTCGTATTGTCATGTACCTCATCTAGGAGGTCCTCATTATGCTCTCCCCTGTGTGTTTCCTGAAAAGTGCTGAGGGAGTGATGAGGACAATGGCTCCAGACAAGCTGTTGAAAGGCATGCCTGTCCTCCAGGCCCAGATTGACACACTGCTGGAGTTTGATGTGAGTTGCACGTGCTCTGCATCGCTTGGTTACAACCTATCATCAGTCTGTCTGCCTGTCTGTCTGTCGGTCTGCCTGTCTGCCTGTCTGCCTGTCTGCCTGTCTGTCTGTCTATCTCTAGCAGTGATGCTGTTCGTTCTGTTGAACATGATCTTTCTGTGTATGTGTTTGTACACATATTTCTGGTGTTTAATGAATTCATTTAGTAACTTAGTCATGAACTAATTTAATTAATTATGTTGAACTTAATGCCTGATTTAATGAAAATATATTAAAATGTTATGCACTCTCTCAGGTCCATCCCAAGGAGTTGAATAACCCTATCATAAATGCAGCATTCCTACTGCTCTTCAAGGATCTGGTCAAGCTTTTTGCTTCCTACAACGATGGGATCATTAATCTATTAGGTTAGTCAGAGATGTCCCAAATGGCACCCTAGTTCCTATATAACGGTACACAAATGTTGACCATTGCCTGCTAACAGAGTGCTTTAGAGACGCAGACAGTGGATTCGTGGCTGCTATTTTCATAACAACTGTTTAATATGTGTAGAGAAATACTTTAAGATGAAGAAGAGTGACTGCAAGGAGGCCTTGGAGATCTACAAGAGGTTCCTGACCAGGGTCACCAAGATTGGAGAGTTCATGAAGCTTGCAGAGGTAAAAGAAAACTACTCAGAGATTATTCGACATTTGACATTTTAATTTGAAGTCATTTAACAGTTGCTGTTACCCAGAACAACTTAAAATAGTGAGTGGATGCTTTTTGCCTACTTTTTTCTAATGACCCCCATGGAAATCAAACCCACAACCCTAGCGCTAAGAGTGCCACGTTCTTCCAACAGAACTACAAGGGATCCTCTAGGGTGCTTTCTTATTAATTTGTGTCTAAATGGAAATAACAGAGAGCTTCCTCAAATACACTTTTGGTCTGTGAACAGAATGTTATGAGGCACTGATATTGTTTGACAAGCTGTTTCTTGTGTATGTTTTGTTCCACAGACAGTTGGAGTTGACAAAAATGACATTCCAGACATCAACTATGTAAGTCATAGATTTTATTCCCTTTCACTTTGGAAGGATGTTGTGACAGACACCAGGGTTTGGGTGTATTCCGAATTGAGATGCGAATAGGGAATCAACAAGCATGCCCTATTCTTTCCCAAAAACGGGTGAAAGAAAGTGATATACCCATGATTTTGTAGTGCAAAACATTCAGATTAATGTTGCGTAAGTACACAAATATGTTGAATCGTTAATTTCAAAGATTGTACAAGACTGTGTACCTTTTGGAGTTAATCTAAACTACAGAAAATTAACTACAGCAGTTATCCCAATCTGCAAGGAATAATGCCAGTTATTAGGGGGATAAGTTTTGTGTTTTACATTTCTGTTTGATAAGTCACCATCATTAAGCTTTGAAGGTTATCGTACACAGTGCAGATGGGCCTGGAAGTAAAACAATAGTTTAGTGTTTTGTCCATTATAACCATGGCAAAAGAGTCGACGACTGCATTTCATTCTACATTTTCCCATGTGAATCTCAAAACACCAGTAGACAAATGACAATGCTAATGAGGCAATTTGTGCTTAAACTAGAAATACATCCTCCAATGGACTGCATTGCTCAACATGCCCTGATTTATTATCGTTAACTTACACTGTTATCATCCCTGAAATGAAACGTGACTTAACTACCGCAAGGATTAAAAAGGTAACTCATGTTATCTGCATCTAAGCCCTGCATTGACAATTAGTCATATATTCATCATGTTTGCTTTCAAAAAGTTTATACTGTAGAAATGCTAATTTTATATTACATGCATGAATAAGCACTGCAATCTTGCTGTCTTTGTACGTAGTATATAGCTGATGATGTTACTAACAAAACTAGCGATTAAGTTAGGCTGGCTACTTTTATGTTACCAGTTGAGTAAATCCAGCTCTCACTTACAATGATGCTACAAACTGACCAAATTCCTAAAGAATGTAAGACAATATACAGTTCCATATAAATGAATAAATAAATAAATGAATCAATTAATCTAACACTATGTACACGAGAATGGGGAAAAGATTAATCAATTTCACCAAATGAAGTGAAATGTATGTACAGATGGATAAGGTGCTTTGCAGGTACTGTGATCAGATAGTAGGTTGGGACATTATATTTTTAAATGAGTAAGGAGTGATACAAAATGTCCAGGTTTTGTTATTATTGGAGGCAGAGAATCTGAAGAAACACAAGTATTGACTTTAGTTTGAGGTATTTACCAGTTATTAAGCTAGAATAGCCAACTAACAATACATCTCCAGATATGAACGTCTTGGTTTGCTTGTTTCAGTAAGCTTAACATTTTAGAAATGCTGCCACTAAATATTTTTGGAAATGTGTATGTACATCAGTGCATGTTTATCTGCAAAGCTGGCCAAGAATTATCTATTGGATCAGCTAGTTCATTGTTTCTCAACCCTGCTGCTGGGCGTTTCTTTTAGATCTCTCCCTGCTCTGTCCCACCTGATTCAAATGATCAGCTCATTATCAAGTTCTTCATGAGCTACATCAGGTATGTTAGGGTAGGGAGAGATATAAAACATGCAGGGCAGGGGGGCATCCAGGAGCAGGGTTGAGAAACACTGCACTAGTTGATTCCCTTTTGCTCTTGAATTAAATTCTACAAAAAGCAGAATTTGAATACTATTTGAAAGGAAGAATAATTTAATTAAAACAAATGTAGTGGCGGATTTCCTTTTTTGTGTATCATCACAGAAATTGTTATTTTGACATCATCTTGTTACCTGCTGTAAAATAGACATTTTTGGATTTTAGTAAAACATTTCTGGAAAAACAATACCTTCATATTGCGGTTTGCCTATAAAAACTAAACATTTGCTTAAATTGTTAAACTAACAGACAACATGATTTTAGATCAACACTTTTTTTTTAATTATAATTGTGTGTTCTATGGATTACAGTAATAAGTTGCATATCTGCCTCAAGTGGAGGAGTTTACGTATCTAGGGGTCTTGTTCACGAGTGAGGGAAGGATGGAACGGGAGATTGACAGACGGATCGGTGCAGCTTCTGCAGTAATGCAGTCGATGTATCGGTCTGTCGTGGTGAAGAAAGAGCTGAGCCGCAAGGCGAAGCTCTCGATTTACCAGTCAATCTACGTTCCTACTCTCACCTATGGTCATGAGCTTTGGGTCATGACCGAAAGGACAAGATCCCGGATACAGGAGGCCGAAATGAGCTTTCTCCGCAGGGTGGCCGGGCGATCCCTTAGAGATAGGGTGAGAAGCTCGGTCACCCGGGAGGAGCTCAGAGTAGAGCCGCTGCTCCTCCACATCGAGAGGGGTCAGCTGAGGTGGCTTGGGCATCTGTTTCGGATGCCTCCGGAACGCCTTCCTGGGAAGGTGTTCCGGTCCCGTCCCACCGGGAGGAGACCCCGGGGAAGACCTAGGACACGCTGGAGGGACTATGTCTCCCGGCTGGCCTGGGAACGCCTCGGTGTCCCCCCGGAAGAGCTGGAGGAAGTGTCTGGGGAGAGGGAAGTCTTAGACTGCTGCCCCCGCGACCCGGCCCCGGATAAGCGGAAGATGATGGATGATGGATGGAAGTTGCATATCATTTTGATACACTTTTTTTAAATAGTTGATGCTATATTATAGAGGTTTCAGGAGTTTTCCAGGTGCTAGTTCATAACATTGCAGAAGTGTAAGGTTATTCAATTTCTGCTCTATGCACAAAATCGACACACACTGACATACAGTATTTTATATACAGACTTCCTCACTCTATCACCTACTACAACAGTTTATTTATCACCATTGAAAATCTGCCAAAGAAAGATACTTGATAGGTTTGACAATTTGTGATGAGTCACTGATTTAGAATAGTTTCCCACTCCTATTTAGCTTGATAAACTTGCAGGCTTCTGGTTTAGGGTTGCCTGGTTTTTACAAGACTAAATTGTCCTCCAGCTTGACACACATAAACACACACACGTTTCATCTATCCAAATCTTCCCCCTTCAATCTCAGTGTCTGCACCCTCGTGTGGTCACGGACCTAATTGACTCAGATGATGACGACTGTCCCTTTAAGCCTATCGAGGACCCGGTAACCATAGAGACACAGGGTGGCTTGGCAGAGTGCCTGTTTGGAGGATGGAGTGTTGGCATGGGATCAATCTACGGACTGAAACTTCTGACTGTAGTGTGTCTGCCTGTGTGGTTTTTGAATACTCCCTTTGCTTCTGTGTGAGCACAGAATATTCTAGAGTTAAGTAAAATGTTCCATAACACTTCATTCTACAGGCCATTGAGTTTATACAAAGGTGGGGTAGTGGGGTGAGTTAGAGGGATTTCTGCAGGTATTGGGTGCTGTGTATTTGGGGTGTCTGCATGAAGACGAATGGCTGCATTAGTGAGATAAAGGTGTTGTTTCTGTGTCTCTAATGGTTTGTCTTCTGTGCTCCTCAGGCTCCCAGTAGCATCCTGGAGTCTCTGGAGACACATATGAACAGCCTGGAGGGAAAGAAGGGGTAAGAGAGGACCCTGTCGCTAAACCTCCCATTTTACAAAGAGCTAAAATGCTTGAATGTGTCAATATACTGAGAAAATATGAAAGGAGAAATGAGAGGGTGAGATACAAAGGGATTAAATGGGCTCTATTCGCCTGATGTAGCCCTACACACTGACCACTTCCTGAATTAATACAGTTGTTTTCCTCCGTTTGATCCATTAACACACAAGCAAAAGAACCATAATTATATACAGTATGAACTGCATTTGTCAAAACTATTCTGTTATGTGTGCTGCATATTTAACATGTTTATCTTATGATGAGGAAATGTGCTTCCACGTAATGGAAATAGCAATTAATCACTGCTGAAATAGTGATTGCAATTGATGCAGGCTGTCCCTTTTCAGTAAAATATCAATGTTTGAAAGGGCGTTGTTGTTAGGCACAAAATATCAGTGACAGTTGGTGCCAAAATATTTTATGTAGATTAAATAGGTCAACTAGCTAACCCGTCATGTTAAAGGCCAGCTTTGGGCAGAAATATTAAAATAATGCCTGTACAACAGATCAATGCACCATCATAACACAACAGGTAGTGCTTAAAAACTAAAGGATCAATAAGATATCTGGTTACAGAACTGCCACAGCTTCCATCCAAATGTATTTCGTATATGCTTGCCTGACAGGGCTGTGAGCCTGACACAAAGTCTTCCTCAGTTTTGTTGTGATCGTTCCCTTTAATCCTATTCTCTCTTTGTTCCTTTCTGTTCATCAATGGGGATCACAGTGAAGGGTGAGCATGATTTCTTTGGGGTTTCAGAAATATTTAACCTTTTTTGAGTCATGAATATGCGCTTGAACATTGCTTTTAATGTAGAAGATTTCAGCCCTGAGAGGTGATACCTAACTCTGCTTAAATTAAAATATCAAACATTCCATCTCTCTTTCAGGTCTCCAACAAAGGTGAGTAGAAAAAAAAAAAAACTACTTGTCTCTGTTATATTACTGCCTTATTGTTTCTCCTTTTACGTCCACACTTCAATACAACAGTTGTCTCCCTATCTGAATTCCAGGGATCCCCTACCAATAACGTGTCCCCTACCTCCACCCCCGCCAAATCTGCAGCCGCTGTGCCCACCCTAGCGCCACCACCCGAGGAAGCCACCGAGTAAGTGCTTCCCTTAATTCATCTTATCTCCTTGGGAATTTCCTCAGTTCTTGCTGTTTGAGATTCTGATCTGTAGCGCAATTTCCTCAAACTGCGAACGAGACAGACAAGCTCTCCTCCTTCCTATGTGCCTGTCCCACCGTGTCTCCGACCCCCATCTAGTTCTCTGTTGGATCTGGACCCCCTCTCCTCCTCGGGGCCCTCAGCGGGGGCCTCAGCAGCCCCGACGTCCTGGGGAGGTAATGGCCCACGTTCAACACTGAGACATACAGTAGTTTCCTTTTTTTCAATTAAAACGTTATATGTTATCTAATTAACTGTCACATAATTCAATGTTTCCTCATCACCTTCTGCCGTGCTCTTCCGGGATGCTGCCCCAGACCTCCTGGGATCTGGTGAGTGCTATCCCATAGTGCCTCTGGCTTTAACCTCTCTCCCGTGTTAGTATCACCTGATCTAGTTCTGTAATCAGATTGTATAATTCCCTCTAGATCTGTTGTCAGATAATGTAATTTCCTTTAGATCTGTTGTCGGAGAGTATAATTTCCTTTAGATCTGTTGTGAGGGTGTATCATTTCCTCTAGATCTGTTGTCTATGTCATTTCCTACAGATCGGTTATCATTGTCATGTCCTCTAGATCTGTTTTCAGAATGTCATCTCTAGTTGTGTTGCCAGTGTCAGTTCCTCTAGGTCTGTTTCTAGTGTTTCTCTAGGTTCAGTGGCCTATCTCTCTCTCTCTCTCCTTTTCTTCCTGTTCTTTCTCCCTCCCTGTAATTCCCGTCTTGGTTTTGGTTCAAACGGGGGCTTTATTCTGGGGTTGATTTTGGGGATATATTTTCGATGACCTTGGTTCCTATTGGATGTTTTTCGGTTCTTTCTTGGAAATTGGGTTGATTTGGTACCTTGGTTTGGTTTTAATCGGGCTCTTTCGGTCTACTTTGGGTTGAATTCTGGGGGTTGTTTTGACACCTTATCTGGGGGTTGGTTGGTACATCACATGGGTACCTGCAGAAATGGGCGAGTCCATGCTTCCTGACCCCACCCTCGCTGTAGAAACCGCCCCCTCTCCTGCGGTGGTAACGTCCCCCCCCTGCAGCCACAGAGCCAGGAGTCACTCTGGCTCCTCCCCCTAGTGCGGCCGCCGCCACCTCCCCTGCCTCGACGAATATGGATCTGCTGGGAGGTCAGTGGGCTTCTGGAGAATTCTCTACCACAGAATCTCTGCTGGACAGCTCAACCCCGATCAACCCTCCACATGCACACACAGGAGATATAGTCTTCTTTTAAAGCACGCACACACACCGATGTATGTGTGTAGTCTCTGCATGTAAAAACACACACACATACACACACACACACTCACACACACAGTGACACAGATACCCCAAAACAAGCACACCCATTTGGGAAAAACACACACACACACACACATACACAGTGACACAGAAACCCCAAAACAAGCTCACCCATTTCGGAAACACACCCACACACACACACTGCTAGGCATTCATGCACATTTAACACAGATATCCAAGCTGAGACACGCCTGCTCACATGTTGTAGACCCAGCCTGACCATGCTGCATTTTCACATGCTTCTTTTTGTTTGATAGTCTGACAGCTTTTCCTCAATTCAAGAGAAAAGCAAACCTATCAAACAGTCACACTCTTTAATGACAATTCATCTTGCTTTGCTTCTGGGTACATTCTGTGACCTGCCTGTTGAGTGATGTCGTGTAGCAGCCCTAAACACTGCTTTCTTGTCTAGTTGTAGCTAAAGCCCGCCTCTTGTAGACCTTTCTGTGCCTCCTGTCTTTATTCTCATTCATCTGTAAATCATTCATGCTACTAAGTAAATGTTGTGCAACTAATCTAAGCAGAATGTATTCATTTTATTTTATCAAAAGAGCTCTCTCTGCAATAAATAACAGCTGTCAGTTATAAAACAATTTCTAATATGTATGTACTGTATATTAACCAAGTACATTTGATATATCTCTATATATAACTGATGGACAAATGTATTTAATATGCAGTACATTAAATAAATAACCTCTTTAATTTCTCTAATCTACATTCTAGTCTGTCTATGAGGTGTCTTTCTGACCTTCTTTTTCTTACTGACACTCCTGATTGTCTGGCTTGTTTTCTCTCCTCTGTCTTCATTGGCTGTATGTGTGTGGTGGGCTTCAGATGCCTTTTCAACACCTGTTCCCGCCTCCGATGCATCTGCTGCTGCCGAGGGCGGGGCTCCGGTCTCCACGCCAACCCCAGCCTCTGATACTACAGCCGGTGGGTTGCAGGGCGGTGTGTGTCCGTGTGCCGTCTGTCCGTGTTAACGTCCACGTGTATGTATGTCGCTGGGTGTCTTTGACTGTGGTTCAGCGCTCGCTGCGTCTTGAGAGTGTATTTCAACAGCTGAGCCCAGTGCCGTGATTGGATAGAACGAGGCTGGCTGTTTCTCAGCATGGCTGATGTTGTTGCCGTGGTGTTTGAAATTGCTGTTGTCACAAAAAGGGCTTTATAAATAACATTTATTGATTTGGTGCTGAGGTTGTTACCATGGAGTTTATTGCCGAGGTTGTTAACATTGAGTTTGGTGCTTAGGTGCTATTTTATAGTTTGACGCTAAGGTTATTCCCATCAGTTTTGATGCTGAGGTTGTAACCATGGATTTTGATGCTGAGGTTGTAACCATGGATTTTGATGCTGAGGTTGTAACCATGGATCTTGATGCAGAGGTTTGTAACCATGGATTTTGTTGTTGAGGTTGTAACCATGGATTTTGATGCTGAGGTTGTAACCATGGATCTTGATGCTGAGGTTACCTCAAGGATGATGTCTGACCGCTACATGCTCCCTGGGGCCTTGGGTCATTTTTTCCATCTGTAAACATCGACATAAAATGCATGTGTGAGCTCCTTGGTTCTGTAAATCCGCTGTAGTTTAATGATTATGCCTAGGATGCTTCCTGTTATCCTTCTCGACACAAACCATGCTCTTTTCCTATCCTTTTTCATCCGACATTATATAATTTTTCATCCGACAGATTATCTCTTGATCACACAAGAGATCAACAAGAGAAGGTTTTTGGAGCCATGAATTCTTAACTGTGCATGTATCTTCTCTGTTTCAGAAGCTAGGCTAAATGCACACCCTCTCCCTCATCCCAACTTCACAGTAAATAGCTCCTGTAATCCCTCTCTGTTTAATTCACGGTGTTATGTGGGTGGCTGTCTGACATCTTCGCCTCCCTTTGTCATCCCCTCCCCCTTTCCCTCGTCCCAAAGACCCCTTTGCGTCCTCTGGTGGCAGCTCAGGTGCAGCAGGCTCCGGGCTGGACCTATTCGCCATGATGCCAGTGGAGAACAACTGCTTTAACTCAGTGGCGCCTCCTCCTGCCCCCTCATCGACCATTACCGCACCCATCCCCCCTCCCACTACCCCGTCGATAGACCTCTTCAGTGGTAAATGTTAACACGTGTGGGGTCCTCCTTAACCTTTTCCTTGCTCCTGTTTTGTCCCGACCATCTACTCTGCATCTGTGTCCTCCTGTGTCCTGCATTATTCCAGTCATCTCGCATAACTTGCACATGTAGCTGGTCCTCTTCCCGCCTTCAGCTTGGACGCATTTTCCTGCGAATCCCTCTCTGCTCCCGCATGGACTTTCAATCAGAATGTTTCGTCTGATTAATCAGTGTTTGTAGTCTGCTGTTCTCATCTCAAATATGTGTGTTTGTGTGTTTGTTTGTTCCTTGTTCTGTAGCTATGTTTGATTCTATGCCAGATCCACGATCCACCAAAGCAGACCCTACCCCCAGTGTTGACATGTTTGGAGCAGGTACCCAGAATCGTGCAGTCACTCTGCTCTCTTCCCATCTATTCTCCACCCCCTCACCTTTTCCCTTTACCATCTTTCCCCCTCTCTGCCGTTCTTCATCTCCCATCTCTTCATGGGTTCAGTATCTTTGTCCTTGATCAGTGAAAAAGAAAGCCCGGTTGTGGTGTTTTCCTCGGGCTCTGCTACAGGCTGTACAGCATGGCCTCAGCTGCTCTAGATTCCTGGTCCACTCTACTTTATGTTTTTTGTACTGTGTACTTATCTGTTGTGAACTAAAACCTTGTTGTCTTTCTTAACATGTTTATCAATTTTTATCTAAAACCGTGTCCTTTTTCTTAACATGTTTATCTTTTGTAAACTAAATCATTGTCGTCTTTCTCAGCATGTTTATCTTTTGTGAACAAAAATCTGTGTTGTCTTTCTTAGCACGCTTGTTTATCCTAAACTAAAACCTTGTTGTCTTTCTCAGCATTTGTCTATCTGTTCTAAACAAAAACCCCTGCGTCTTTCTCAGCATGTGTTTAAAGAGCTGTTTCTATACGTAAGCCTACTTGAGTGCTAGTACGACGTTCCATTGAAATAATACAGATTGTATGCCAACCTAAAGCTCCTCTACCCCTCCCATACAGCTGGTGTATTCTCATCTCCTGCACCCCTCCTCTCCTCTGCACCCCCAACGGACAAGGGGGTGATCATGGACCTGTTCGGGGGTGGGTTACCATACACCCCAAGCCTCACTATCCCTCACGCTGCTGAGCCACATAAATTCACGAACGTGGCCCGTGGGAAACATTTATATCGAAGCAGAAAAATCCATACATTTTAATATTTTATTGTTTATTCTCATCATGGCCGTCGACTTCATGAACACTTCACATCTTGACGTTGTCAGTGTTGTCAGGTTTTTAGCCGTTGCGCTCAGACTGGACTGTGGCGTTTTGAGATCCTCCGGCATGTTGACAGTGTAGCTAGGTCCAGGTAGACTTCTCATATTGGGATGAAAGCGTGGAGTTCCTGTTGGTGCGTTTGAGACTAATGATGTGCTCTGCTAGACACTGAAACAAACATTGCTAGAAATACTAATGATGTGTTGTCAGGTCAGTTTGGCTAGCTGCTAGACCAGCATGGACCAGCCTACTAGCATCCACAAGATATTAATGGTTTGTGTCCAAACCACAGCCAAGGAATGTCAGAGAGTCAAACCACTTTGGCTACTTTGGTTACAAGCATAACCAGGCAGATAATTTCGGTCAGACAGGACCTGGCCAGCATAGACCAATACAGATCAGCCCGGACATGCTTGAAATGTATAATGGTCTATGCTGGTTTTCTTTCAGAAGGGATGTGTGTGTATGTGTGTGTGTGTGTTCAGCTGTGAAGTTTGCTGACCTGTCTTCCAATGTAACGCTGCTGTGTTTTGATGTTCCTAGTGTGGAGCAGGCGGCTGACTTCTTAACCCTTCTTTGCCCTCACGCTGCGCCTACCCTGGCCTACCCTGGCCTACCCTGGCCTGGCCTGGTTTGGCCCATTAGACTCCAGCGGTGGAGAGACCCAGCCTGCTGCCCCTGCGTCTGCCTCTGGCGCTGAGCTGATGGCAGGTAACGTATTCACCAACGCATGACTCCCACCGTGCGTGACTCAACACCATGTCATGTGTGACTAAAGCCATGAGTGACTAAACACCATGCATGACTAAACAAAAGGAATGACTTAACGCCATGCGTGATTCAGCACGGTGCATGACTGAACACAATGCATCAACCATCAACACCATGCAAAACAAGGGTGTTAATACTGTATACTGTACCACATGACACCTCCCATTCGAAAATGCAACGGCATCACCATTTTTAATGGGGTACACTAGATATTTCTGACGTATATGGTATACGTACCTGATCAAATTACATATAATTGAAATTCCAAATACACAATATATCACATGAGTATTCTGTAGACAGGACCATTCAAAGATGTGACCGTAATTTTTTTTTACATAATATTGGTGACATTATTTATCGGGTAATGGTTACGGTATGAGACCAAATACCATGGGTATGATCATTTTCCTGTTGTAAAAACATGAACCAGTTCATAGTAGTAACAATGCATCTCAGGGGTTTGTGTTATAGAAGCAATATACAGCTGTATCTGGCACTCTGCAACGCGTTGTGCATAAGAACAGTCTTTAGCCATGGTATATTGGCCACACCCCCCCCCCCCCTTCATTGTTGAATAACTATACAACACACGTGTCTGTCGAATCAACTGTTGTGAAGACATTTTTTTTCTAGATTATTTCCTCAGTGATCTTTGTCTTTCAGTTGATGGTGTGTGCGTTGGCTTATCTTTTCCTGCTTTTCAGTAAGCCACATGGTAACCCTGTTAACCATGTTACTGTGGGAGTGTTTCCTGTGCTCACCTGGTTCATGGCTGTCACTGCCCTGCATGTTACGCAACTGAGGACCTGCAAATGCTACTGCTTAAGGCTTAACTCTCTCTTTCCTCCATCTCTCTCTCTCTCACAAAATGTTTTGTTATCTCTAACTGGCTCCATTATTTTTCCTTCCACTGCTCTGTCCTTCCGTCCCTTTTTTCTTACCCTCACTCTTCCTCCCCCTTTCCTTCACTCTGTATATATCCTCTTTCTGGCTTCCTTCCTCCCCCCTCTCTCACTCTCTCTCTCTCTCTCTCTCTCTCACACACACACACTTTATCCTCTTGCTACTCTCCCTCTCCATCTGGCAATGGGGCTGGCTCATTTCTTGCTTCCTGCTCTCTGATTGGGTGAGTGTTCTAGCTCGTTTATGTGCTGGTTCCCACAGTGCATTGCAGCCGGATAGCTGCTGTGCTGGCCTGTCCCTTCTGCTACGACAGATGCCTAATAAATACTGTACCATGTGTGGGCTGTTCACATCACAATGCTCACTAGCTTGCAATTATAAGCTGCAGTGTTTTTCACCCTGTAGAGTAGTGTCTGCAGCCTTACTGTCACCAAAATACAGCCGATGCCTGTCCCCAACCAGCTAGCTAATAATAAATTAACCAGTGGTGTGGTGGAGGGTAAATGCTACTTAGGCACATGTTGCTGCTTAATGTAACCTAAGAGGTTAGATTAAGCTTTACTTCACTCAATGCAAAAGACAATCTGCATTTGCCCACCTTTGTCTAGATAACATATAGGGATATTACATGAAGAATATTACTTAATTTTATTACTTAATTGTATATTGTATATTTGTGTGTGTGTGTGTGTGTGTGTGTTGAGGCATAGTGAGAGCCCTCGCCGTCGTTCTGAGTATCAGGGCCGGGGACTTGCCTCTTGTTAACATTCCAATCCAATGGTGTTCTCTGATCACTGTTGTCATGGAGACCCTCTCGATGGGTTGTCATGGTAATCCCACTCAAAAAGAAAACCCCCTATGTTACAATCAGAGAGGATTACTGTCTCACCCCTCTCCCTCTCTCCCGGTGCCCTCTCCCTCCCCCACTCTCCTTCTCGTCCCTCTCTTTCTCACCGTCTCTCCCCCTCCGCCTCCTCTGTTTCTCCTTAAGCTTTTGATGGGTTAGGTGATGTGTTGATGCCCGCCATGACCCCCCAGGGCGGGGCCACCATGTCTCCAGTCAAACCCATGGGAGGAGACCTGGACGCCACCATGGCTAGCATGGCTAGCAGTAAGTCTCTGAGTCACTGAACAGACACATTATAGGGATCCCCACTTCTCCCTGAGCCATCTGAGGGCTGCGTTGCTGTCGACCTCTGCATAGACACGTGTCCATAAAACCACCAATGAACTCTGTGTCCTTAGTGGAACGTCAGTTTACAGTGCATAGTGGTTACACAGCCAGACGCTGCAGGTCAACACGTAGCATTTGACAGAATGATGAGATAATACATACAGTGGATATAAAAACTCTACACACCCCTGTTAAAATGACAGGTTCTTGTGATGTAAAAGAATGAGACAAAGATAAATCATGTCAGAAGCTTTTCCACCTATAATGTGACCTATAATGTGAACAATTCAATTGAAAACAAACTTGAAAAATTTACAAATGAAAAATAAAAACCTCAGAATAACCTGGTTGCATAAGTGTGCACACCCTTAAACTAATACTTTGTTGAAGCACCTTTTGATTTTATTACAGCACTCAGTCTCTTTGGGTAGGAGTCTATTAGCATGGCACATCTTGACGTGGCAATATTGACACACTCTTGTTTGCAAAAGCGCTCCAAATCTGTCAGATTGCGAGGACATCTCCTGTGCACAGCTTGTCAGATCACCCCACAGATGTTCAATTGGATTCACGTCTGGGCTCTGGCTGGGTCATTCCAAAACGTTAATCTTCTTCTGGTGAAGCCATGCTTTTGTGGATTTGGATGTGTGCTTTGGGTCGAACTTCCTCTTCATCTTCAGTTTTCTAACGGGTGCCTAAAAGTTTTGTGCCTAAATTGCCTGGTATTTGGAACTGTTCATAATTCCCTCCACCCTGACTAGGGCCCCTGTTCCAGCTGAAGAAAAACAGCCCCAAAGCATGATGCTGCCACCACCATGCTTCTCTGTGGGTATGGTGTTCTTTGGGTGATGTGCAGTGTTGTTTTTGCACCAAACATACCTTTTGGAATTATGGCCAAAAAGTTCAACCTTAGTTTGATCAGATCATAACACATTTTCCCACGTGCTTTTGGGGGACTTGATGTTTGTTTTTGCAAACTTCAGCCAGGCTTGGATGTTTTTCTTTGTAAGAAAAGGCTTCGGTCTTGCCACCCTACCCCATAGCCCATTCATATAAAGAATATGGTAGATTGTGGTGACATGTAGCACACAGCCAGTACTTGCCAGAAATTCCTGCAGTTCCTTTAATGTTGCTGTAGGCCTCTTGGAATCCCCCCTGACCAATTTTCTTCTCGTCTTTTCATCAATTTTGGAGGGACGTCCAATTCTTGGTCATGTCTCTGTTGTGCCATATTTTCTCCACTTGATGATGACTATCTTCATTGTGTTCCATGGTATATCTAAGGCTTTGGAAATTCTTATGTACCCTTCTTCTCACTGATATCTTTCAACAATGAGGTCCCTCTGTTGCTTTGGAAGCTCTCTATGGACCATGGCTTTTGATCTGAGATGCAACTAAGAAAATGTAAGGAAACTTCAACTAGATTAATCAGAGTCACTTTAAATGATGGCAGGTGTGTAATGACTTCTATTTAACATGAGTTTGAATGTTATTTGTTAATGAACTCAGCCACATCCCCTGTTATAAGAGGGTGTGCACACTTATGCAACCAGGTTATTGTAAGGTTTTTATTTTTATTTTTCCCCCTTGAAGATTTCAGTTTATTTTTCAATTGAATTGTTCACATTATAGGTCATATTAAAAGTCACAGAAACCTGGCATTTTAACAGGGGTGTGTAGACTTTTTATATCTACTGTATACTCTATTTCTGACCGGAAGATGTCAAATGTCCAAATTCTCATCTGTTCTTTTACAGATCTGGGAATGGGGAGCCAAAAACCGTAAGTGTTCCAGCTTTGTCCAGTTTTGACATGGAATTGAATGTCCTTAATCACAGGCGCATAGCATTGTCCAAGTGCCCTACTAGCTACACACTGTAAGAGGTTGTGGGACTGTTCTTGCTCTTGTTCTAGTGGCCTGTTGACTGACTGACATCTCTTCCACAGGGGGGAGAACACGATGGGAGGCGGAGGCTGGTCAACTCCTCAGGTAGCTCCTGCAAGTTGGGGCTCACCCATGGTAAATCTTGTGTGTGTCCTATAGCATGGAGTATAGCCGCATGGCAGTCACGGGCATGGCGCCAGTCACTTGGGTCCTACACTCTAAGTCTCCAGGGGGGCCTGAACACAATACAGGGATTTGGTGTTTGATTTTAAAGGACATTTTAAGTTAAGTTGTTGGACTGGGCACACCCCCTGGAGAGCTCTGAGAGGACTGAGGTTTGTCCCAAACGAAGGAGAACCTTGAAAATGACTTCCTTTCTCTTCTCCCCTTATGGTTTAGACCTTGGAAAAACGACACAGCCTTTCACTGACCCCAAAACGCCCCACTCATCTGCATAATTCTTAATTTTAGCCCTCTTGGGCTGTTTCATTAGTAAGGGCTCTTCTTCCACAGTCCAAATGAAACTATTAGTTAGGAGGGGATCTCTGTAGGGTCAGTAGTCCCAGTATTATTCCATGGCTTGAGCTGTTCATTTAGACGAAGCCCCACCACTGGAAAGAATACATTTAGTTGTTGATTCTTCTGGCCTGTATTCTCATGATGGACCTTGAGCTCCTCAAATGCTTTTGAATTAGCAAATTAAATGAACCACATTTGAAACAAGCTTTTTTTGGTGTGCTGTGCTTTGCTTTCCTGTTCTGTCTGTATGTGTGTGTGTTTACATTTTTGTGATATCTCTGGGTTTTGTGTGTGTATCTCTATGTAAGTGTGTGTGTGTGTCTAATATGTCTGTGTCAGATATGTTTCTCTATTAGTGTTTGTCTGAAGTGTCTCTGTGTATGTCTCCGTCTGTGTGTGTGTTGTTACAGAGTTGTCTCTTTATGTGTTGTGTGTAGTGTAGTAACGTCCCACCTCCTCTGCCCCACTCCACACCCCTAGAACGTTCCAATGGGTTCCCCTTCTTTTATGGGGTCTTACCAAGGATTCAGCATGGTAAGACCGCCCTCTCTCCACCCAGGACCATTAGGACCACCTAAGACGGCCAATGACCCCTTTAATAGGCCCATTCACGCCTCACTAAAATGGCCGCTCTAGTGTCTGACTTCCTTCTCCCTCCCAGGGAGGGGCGGCTGGCGTTGGAGCTCCCATGATGCCCATGGTTAGGCCAGGCTTTGGCGGCACTGCAGCTCCGGGAGCACCGGTGAGACACAAAGACAACAAACACCCACGCATCCTACACACGCTCACATACCCACTACAACGCCAACCTGACACCGTTTCCTGTGACAGATGGGATCTCCGGGGATGGCCGGGAGCCCAAGGAGACCTCCACCCCCCAAGAATGCCCTGGACGACCTCAACATCAAGGACTTCATGTAAACGCCTGAATAACCAACCCTCCAAGGTAGGGCTCTCTCACAGTGACAGCAGACTACACAGAGGCAGAGACAGTCTCATGATTATGTTATGGTAATTGGCCCATTTCTTTCTGTCCGTCTCTGTCTCTTCAGAGGTTGCCGTTGTGTCTGGAGCTCTGTGGATGTGTGCACTCCCCGTCTCCCTCCTGTCACGCCCCCAACCCCATCAGCCAATCAGCACTACGATCCTCGCCCTCTGACTTCCCTGTAACCGCCTGGCCTCCCTCTCTGTCTGTATGTTGTAGCACAAACTGTGGATGTGAATCATAGATACAGAAAACAAAAAAACGTGGATGTTTGTGTGAGTGTGTGTACTTCAATGTTATCCTTTGCTTAAACTAAGTGAAAAAAATATACCATAAAAATCTCAAGTGTATTTAGAATTAATTCTGGAACTCCTGCGTATCAACTGACTTGGAATGGTGGATCTGTGTTGATTTTCTTGCGCGTTTCCCAGACGAGGACTGTGTTGTTAACTGTGGACTTTGTTCAGTGTGTGTAAACCTCACTGGCCAATCCCTGCTTATTACCTTCATTCACTCTCCAGTCAAATTCCGTACTGTGTTTCTGACATCATTCAATTCTAATAGTTGTACCTCTTCCTTCATTGATCCATTCAGCCTCTTTTAGAACACAGTTCTATTGGTGTATATTGATATATTATGAAATGTTTAAATGTTGCAACTGTCACCACAAATCTGGGTTTACAAGATTACAAATCAAAGGACAGCCTCCATCTTCTATTCAGTTCATTTGTGATTTTTTTTCCAGTTGTTTTTTGATTATGTGTTACATGCAACATTTATGAACTGTGTTCAAATTGACTTATGCATTTTTAAATGATAGATTATACATATATTTCTTTAATCTTTATTTTGACAGAAATTGTATCATATATTTTATTTATGTCTATGAATTGTAATTTGAAGAAGACGCATTCCCCTGTAAATATGTTTCTGTCTATATTTGGAGGCAGTATTGAACGGAAACTCCCAGTATTTACTGTTGCACTCCCCGTTGGTGTGGAGTCCTTCTGCATGTCAAGTGAACATGATCTTGGCTGCATCCAAACACTTTAAAAACAGAATCCTAGTCTACTCGTCTTATTTCCTTAACTGAAAGTTGTCTGAATTGAATCAATAGATGGAAGGTAGTTGGCGGAATCCAATGCAGCCCTTACACCTATCAGTGGTCACGAAATGAATGAAGCAAGCAAAGGTTTGTAAGTGTTAGAGGGACACAACCTCGTCCACCGAAGGTCATCATGGAGCAGTGGTCAGTTGGACTGAATGGCCTCCTGATGGTAGATGCGCCATAGATGTTGGGAACTAATTGGCTGAATAGCCTTCAGATATACACTGGATGTTCCTTTTGTCGTTTCCCCCTAAAGTGACTGTATCTTGTGAAACAAAGTGTTGAGAAAGAAAAATACAAATAAAATGTATAAATGAAAAGAAAGAGGAAAACATTGTTTGCTATATATTTGGTTGAAGCCATTGTTGTTTGGTTCTTGAATGGCATCAACATTCTCCTTCCCCTACTTGCATGTGACTCCCATTGAGATGCAATAAACTACAAATACACTGATGAAAAGACTTGAGGCTTGATCTTTTGTGTTCGCTACACTCATTCAGGCTTGAACATGCTCAGTCCAAATGCTTTGGTAATCAATGGTAGTTTTTAATATAAGGAAATGTTATTCATTACAACATTCATTTGATCAACTCGGTTGATAACAGTTTTAGAAAACACAATGTATGTTTAGGACGTACTGGACAAAAAACACATTTACATTTAGTAGACCCTGAAGATAATATTCTGAAAACGTTTTCAATACTTACTTGCACCTAAAGTTATCATTAGCCGGATAGCAAAGTTGTTCTTCATGTAGAGATGGAAGAACACTAAAATGTATTGATCAGGTGAAATAGAACTCATGTAGCACCACATTATGAGCACAACAGGCATGTTGTGGAAACAAAACTTTTAAAGGCCAAAAAGACAAAACAAATTCTGGATAATGATTCTGGATAAAGATCTACTTGTTACATCAGATTCTTCCAACTGATCTCAGTTGGTTTTTGGATGCTGTGAAAGTGACAGATTGCCATTAGATCCAGTAGACTTCCATTTGAACCAGTAGATCCCTATTAGATCCAGCAGATCTCTATTAGATTCACTGGATCGCCCCTATTAGATCCAGCAGATCTCTATTAGATTCACTGGATCGCCGTTGCCTCAGGCCTCCCTACACTTGCTGGGATCCCCATGGATCCAGTGGCAGATCTGAGCGTACTTAGGTGGAGTGATCCTCACTGCCACATTATAGTCCCCTTGTTCACCTTCTTTCCTCTCCACCCAGCGGTGTCCTGAAAACACGGCGATTACCTTCCGCTGCCACTTCCCCTTGTTGGGCCCCTCCCCTTCCTGTCTGAGGCGAATGTACACACCGGCGCCAGACGCCCCCTGCTGGGCGTCGCAGTGTTGATACAGCAGGTCGCTGGACTCCTCGGCCACCGAACAGAAGCGATAGACCACCTTGTCTCCCTCCCCCTCCGCCTGCCCTCCCACCGGCTCATTGTCGAACCCTGAGAAGTGGATGAGACCCAAGGCAAGGGGCTTTGCAGTGGGCGCCACCCCGAGCTCCATGTGCTTCTGTTTGATTGGTCGTTTGAGCTCCAGGAGGGCGTAGTCGTAGTCAGGGGCTACAGCCCTGTCTCCTGTGAATATCCAGCCCTTGGGGATGTGTGTTTGTTTGACCCCCGTCCAGCGGAAGGATGGCTGTTTTTTGGCTTCAGTGCTCCGTGGTTTGCGGCTTAAACTGCCTCTCTTTCTCTGCCTACGTCTCCCTCCTCTCCTCGCTTTCTCCGTGTTTTCTCCTTCAACTCCTTCTGCCCCAGTTTCCTCGTCAATCCCATTCTGGATCTCCCCCTTTCCCCGCTCCCCTCTCCGCCCCTCCGCTCTCTGTCCCTGCTCCGGTCTTGGATCTCCATCCAGACCATTCCCCCACTCCTCTTGTCCTCCGACCTCTTCCTCTCCTGCCCCCTCTACAATATTATCCCCATCTCCTCTTCTCCTCCCTGCTCTCCTCCCCCCTTTTCCTCCTCTCCTTCCCCCCCTGCCCCTGCCACCCCCCCTACCTCGTTTGGATTTCATCTGGAGGAACCCCACTTTGAGCCTACGGAGCCCCTCCAGGTAGTCTTTCCCGTCGTGGACACAGTGGGCCGCCGTCAGGATGTGCCTTTCAGACACTAGCACCCCGGAGCAGCCCGTGTTCAGCCGGACCGCCGCGGAGAACGGGTAGCGCGTGGTGAAGTGGCTGTCAGAGATGACGAAGCGGCCATCCACGCCGTACACCTGCCGTTTTCTGCGTGTGTGCGAGGGCGTGTGTGAGACTGTCTCATTCAGGTCTTGCAGGGCGATGTTGGTGCTCGTGCGTGTCCCGTTTTCGTACAGTGTCTCGTAGCCCAGAATGTTTTCCAGGGCGGCCTGGTCGGGAGGCGGGGAGGTCTTCCGACAATCTATCCCACACAAGCCTTCCTCGTTCCCGCCTGCTCCCTCATCCTTCCCCCCAAACGCAGGGGTCAGCAGGTGCACGGTTTGCCTTTCCAGAATCAGTGGGACCCTCTGCACCGACCAGCCATAGGCTTTACCATCATCTCGGTCACTGTGCCTACTGTGGACAGGAATGCACAGGGCACAGAGGAGCAGACACAGGGGAATGAAGCCCATCACACTGCTTCACCAGGGCCTGGAAGACAAAACAGGAAGGAGGAAAAACACAAAAAGATGACTGGAATATACGAAGAGGCCAGCAGAGGACACTCAGTTCCCAACAATTACCGACTACTTGTCATAGAAATAACAGACTCACCAATAGATGGTGCTGAAGTCCTCAAACGTTTAAAACAGTTAAGTTTTGAAGAACAACTTGCTGATTCAAACTAATATTATAACTAAAATGTGGCTCCAAATATAGCCAATCATGTTGATGGCTAAATGAACACATTTTATGTTAACGTTTTGTACGTCATATAGCCTTCCTTACATAATGTATATGAACACAGCGTGAGCATGAAAGAAACAGCTTGATAAAAGATCACTGTCAGCATTAAATACAAAAGTTACTGAAACATATGTTTTAAAACATGTCATCAAATGATGAATGAGTGGAATTATTTGAAATTGGCTGTAGTCGGATGATGCATATGGTGATAAAACTATAATCACTGTGGACAAAGTAAGAACGAATCACTCAGGAAATTACACAATGCAAAGTAAATAATGTAAGGGATAACTGGACTTGACGATCAACGATGAGTAATGACTGACCTGTCTATATATTATTGACTGTGACGTAAACTGATTGAAATTACGGTTAATCATACCTGCAAGCATTCGATTGGAGAAGTTAGCAGATTTCATCCAGTCAGGGACCATTTGGTGCATGAAAGAGCGCGTCCCATCGTCACCCGCACATCAAACAAATGCAGCGTAATGGAAAGCCGTGCGCGAGATCTTTGTCCGCCGTGAAAAAAGTATGTATGAAAAAGAGAGCTCGTCCCAAGACACCACCGGGGGAGGAACAGTTACCACATTTCTGTTCTAAAGAAATGATACGTAACATATTCAGCTGTTTTCACCTGAACATATTTTCATCGCCCACATACGACAGTTTTACTGCATTCTTGCCTGATCATTGAATTAATTTATTAATGTCATAATTATCCATATCAGACATCAACCTGGACTATGGCAGATTTGTTTAATGAGAAAATATCTAACGGCAGAGGTTGAGTTTGTTTTGCAGGATTTTTGTTCAGTATGAGCATATCAGTTGAAACTTACAAAGCCATATTATAATGTAGTGGAGGAACATACGCAGCTGCAGAAAACTAACAAAAAACGTGTACTTTTGCATGCAATATTGGCAACTGAATTTATATTGCACTTTTCTTACCATACCAGATACCATATCATCAGCAACGTAACCCCGTCGCAAACACGGACGCGCACGCAAGAGGAAGTCAAAAGAAAGCGGTGGCATTTATTGACCATAGTTGTCGTGGAATTGAGGGGAAATTAGTGATTTGTGGACTGAATTTATTTTTTTTAAATCAATGTAGGGGTATAATTAAAACTTTACTTTGGGATTTTGTAAGGTTGTTTTGCATGCTAATCCCATAGATGAACAGGGAGCCAGATCAACTTGGTCTCATAGACCGGACGTAGCCTAGTATACCTAAATCTTGGACACTCTCTTTAGTTTGAACATGTTACATTCAGTATGGCAACTTTGGGCAGTGGTGAAACAAGCAGTTTTCACCAAGTGTGGTCACCTGGGTTGGTGAATGGCAACACCTGGGTTGGTAATCTACACCAGACTCTGTCTCCTTTGGCTCAAATCAATGGAAAGGCAAAAAATACTCCATAAAGACCAGCTTGTTGTTTAAGGTAATATGTGCTGTGCACAATAGCCTGTGTGGGGTTAAAATAACAATCATGAATAAATACCAAACATTGGTAATGTAATGTCACCTAATTTAATGAAATGCATCCTATTACACTAAATGTAGTGTCCTCAATTTATTTAATTGTAACATCTACCCCTGAGGCTGAGATGGACCGATATCTTACTAGATGTATAAATCTGAAGCATTTGTGCATCATTTCCATTCCCTAAAGGAGAGAATACTCAGTACCCGGACACTGAAAGCCAATAAAGGAAGATAGAACAGGGCTGACGTTCTGCCAGTATTCTTGTTAATGATACATCTAATCTCTATATGCGTCCTTACAGAGTGGGTTACAATGTTCTCTGATGAGTTCAGGATCCTTCAATTTAATTTACCTTCAGCCAGCTCTACAACTTTACAATGTGAAATACGATTGATATTCACCTTATGCCTACTCTTGGTGCTCTCATGAAATCAGGATGTTCCATATGATTTACCATTAGACAACTCTGAAACGTTATAATGTCACAGTATATCTATGTTTATTATAACAGTTTCCTGGCTCAATCCCCAAATGAAGTCGCTTTCTCTTCCATCCTATCTCCCTCACTGTCTTCCCTCCTTGGTCCACTTCCTCCGTAGCTAATTTTTACTTTGCGAAACAATGACTTGTACTCACAGCGAAAGAGCTCAACATTTCAACCATTTACAAAGATCCTTGGTAGTTTCAAGTTACCACATTCACTCACCTAAAGGATTATTAGGAACACCTGTTCAATTTCTCATTAATGCAATTATCTAATCAACCAATCACAGGGCAGTTGCTTCAATGCATTTAGGGGTGTGGTCCTGGTCAAGACAATCTCCTGAACTCCAAACTGAATGTCAGAATGGGAAAGAAAGGTGATTTAAGCAATTTTGAGCGTGGCATGGTTGTTGGTGCCAGACGGGCCGCTCTGAGTATTTCACAGTCTGCTCAGTTACTGGGATTTTCACGCACAACCATTTCTAGGGTTTACAAAGAATGGTGTGAAAAGGGAAAAACATCCAGTATGCGGCAGTCCTGTGGGCAAAAATGCCTTGTTGATGCTAGAGGTCAGAGGAGAATGGGCCGACTGATTCAAGCTGATAGAAGAGCAACTTTGACTGAAATAACCACTCGTTACAACCGAGGTATGCAGCAAAGCATTTGTGAAGCCACAACACACACAACCTTGAGGTGGATGGGCTACTACAGCAGAAGACCCCACCGGGTACCACTCATCTCCACTACAAATAGGAAAAAGAGGCTGCAATTTGCACAAGCTCACCAAAATTGGACAGTTGAAGACTGGAAGAATGTTGCCTGGTCTGATGAGTCTCCATTTCTGTTGAGACATTCAGATGGTAGAGTCAGAATTTAGCGTAAACAGAATGAGAACATGGATCCATCATGCCTTGTTACCACTGTGCAGGCTGGTGGTGGTGGTGTAATGGTGTGGGGGATGTTTTCTTGGCACACTTTAGGCCCCTTAGTGCCAATTGGGCATCGTTTAAATGCCACGGCCTACCTGAGCATTGTTTCTGACCATGTCCATCCCTTTATGACCACCATGTACCCATCCTCTGATGGCTACTTTCAGCAGGATAATGCACCATGTCACAAAGCTTGAATCATTTCAAATTGGTTTCTTGAACATGACAATGAGTTCACTGTACTGAAATGGCCCCCAAAGCCACCGGCTCTCAACCCAATAGAGCATCTTTGGGATGTGGTGGAACGGGAGCTTCGTGCCCTGGATGTGCGTCCCACAAATCTCCAACTGCAAGATGCTATCCAATCAATATGGGCCAACATTTCTAAAGAATGCTTTCAGCACCTTGTTGAATCAATGCCACGTAGAATTAAGGCAGTTCTGAAGGCGAAAGGGGGTCAAACACAGTATTAGTATGACGTTCCTAATAATCCTTTAGGTGAGTGTATATTACATCTACCCTGCTTTGAATGGTACAGTGGTTATGTGAATCTCTGTACATGTGCTGTGTTTGTTTCTCCGGATGCTCATAGAGCTGGGTTTAGCAAAGGATAAATGAACCATTTGCATTTTCCTTCTGTGTAGGAATAGTTGCCTGTTGTTTATTTAAATTTGTTTTATGATGTGCCTGGAATAAAATCTTAGGAAATAAACAATGGATCATAATGGGCTTCCATTATTTATATAGGATCCTATCAAACGTTTTTTTTTTTTTTTTTTATTGAACTGTGTTATGTTCATGCAAACGTCCAATTCTCTTGGTCATTCAATCAACCGATCAAACAAACAATCAATCACTTTGACTGTGAAGATAATAAGATGATGGTTTAAGGAGAATGCACTACAGATGTTGCTCTGGTCTGCTACATGACTAAAATGTAAATGAAGATTATAATATGGTGGAGTTGAGCTATAGCTTGGGTCATTATCCCTTATGTGCTTTAATCAGCAGTGAGTTGGCACCTCTTTTAGACTGTTTTCATCAAACTGAGCTGTAGTCAGTCATTAAATTCACTGTGGATTCTAGACACGCCCATGTGGGAAGACTCTGTGTTAGTTTACTTTCACTTGTTTTTGACGTGTGTTGAAGCCCTCTTGGCTACATTTGTTGGAAGCCTTGCAACTCCTCTTTCACTCTTGTAACTTTTCCAACCCACGGTTTAAAACCATTTATTGCCTGGCCTATCCAGTATTTGAACCATATGAAATGAACAGTTCATTCATGCATCTGGGTGGGTCCCTGCTGACAGCTGGCTGTAGGTTTGAGGTGAGGCATCTGTGCTAGCTAGAGAACACCAGCGATAACAATTCTGCGGAAAGCCTCAAAACTCTGAGGTCAAATTTCTGTTGTCACCCTAATCAATAGAGTAAAGGAGGGTCTATTCTGAGTGAAGTGGTTGTTTTTAAATATTTGGAATCAACCATACTGATTCTGATTGCCCTCCTCCCTCATTCAGTGTATTCAGAAAGTATTTAGACCTCTTAATTTTTTCCATATTTTGTTACATTACAGCTTTATTCTAAAATGGATTACACTGATTGTTTCATCCTTAATCTACACACAGTACCCCATAATGACCACATAAATAATGTTTTTTTTATACATTTTTAAATGTTTTATGAAAAACAAAACAGTAATATCACATTTACATTCAGGGAGTTTCTCCCATTCTTTGCAGTCCTCTCAAGCTCTATAAGGTTGAATGAGGAATGTCGCTGCAAAGCCATTTTCAGATCTGCCCAGAGATCCAGGCTCTGACTGGGCCCCTCATGGACAATCACAGACTTGTCCCAGACTGGTCCTGAGCGTTCTGGAGCAAATATTCATCAAGTATCTGTCTGTACTTTGCTCTGTTCATCTTTCCCTCAATCCTGACTAGTTTCCCAGTCCCTGCCATTGAAAACATCCCCACAGCATTATGCAGCCACCAGTATACTTCACTGTAGTGATGGTATTGGCGAGTTTCCTCCAGACCCAATCCTTGGTTTCATCAGACCAGAGAATTTTGTTTCTCCTGCTGAGATTACTTTAGGGTCCTTTTGGAAAACTCCAAGTGGGCTGTCATGACTGATTATGTATATGTACAGTGAGGGGGAAAAGGCATTTGATCCCCTGCTGATTTTGTACGTTTGGCCACTGACAAAGAAATTATCAGTCTATAATTTTAATGGTAGGTGAGAGAACAGTGAGAGAGAATAACAACAAAAAAATCCAGATAAACGCATGTCAAAAAATGTTATAAATTGAGTTGGATTTTAATGAGTGAAATAAGTATTCAACCCCTCTGCAAAACATGACTTAGTACAAGGGCAAAACCCTTGTTGGCAATCACAGAGGTCATTTCTTGTAGTTGGCCACTAGGTTTGCACACATCTCAGGAGGGATTTTGCCTCACTCGTCTTTGCAAATCTTCTCCAAGTCATTAAGGTTTTGAGGCTGACTTTTGGCATCTCAAACCTTCAGCTCCCTCCACAGATTTTCTATGGGATTAAGGTCTGGAGACTGGCTAGGCCACTCCGGGACCTTAATGTTCTTCTTGAGCCACTCCTTTGTTACCTTGGCTGTGTGTTTTGGGTCGTTGTCATGCTGGAATACCAATCCACGACCCAT